>NC_091990.1:50234408-50889908 GCF_044704955.1 Pristiophorus japonicus
AATAAATTTAAGACAGTGATAGACAGTTTCTTAAGCGGTAAGAGAATAAGGGGTTATGGGAGCGGGCAGGGAAGTGGGCCTGAGTCCATGATCGGATCAGCCATGAGCGTATTAAAGGGCGGAGCAGACTCGAGGGGCAGTATGGCCTCCTCCTGCTCCTATTTCTTATATTCTTATGTTCTATGGTCTGGTTTCCCAGGACTCGGAAATCCCAGCAACTAAAGAGAGGTGAGGAATGCTTCGTAGAAAAGGTAATTATCTTTACATCACTGCTGGTGGGCCAAGAGGAACCGGAGTGCTTCCTCCTGGTCCAACAAGCTTACCTTCTTCCCTGCCTGCCATCAGATCAACTCCCTCTCCCCTTCCCACCCAGCATTCAGACATCTTGGGATTGGGGACGGACCCACCCCAGGATCAGGCATCGGACCCCCCTCCCCGGGAGCAGGGATGGAACCTCCTGCCAAATTGCCGACCACTCCAATCCCCTCCTGATCAGACTCCCCTCCCCGTTATTGAACCCTGCGAGGATCGGCAACCACGGACCCCCGCCTCCCGCCAAGATCCAGACAGCCCCCGCCCAAGCTCCCACATACCAGCTGCAGGCTCCTTTCCAGCCCCTGGCCTGTGGCCTCCTGCGGAGCATTCCCTGCCCAACAGGGAGCCAAGCCTGTCAATCTGGCTGTCTTCCGGGTGGGGAACCCGCTTGAAGAAAAAGAGATGTACATTGTGGACTTCCGGGTTTCCTGAACAAACCTCTTCCCCCACTTTCAGCAAATCACCCCAGTCAAGATCGGGGCTCTATGAGTCTAAATTGGGTAGAGGAGCAAAGGGATTTTGGGGTACAGATGTACAAATCACTAAAAGTAATGACGCAGGCTAATAATGGCCATAAAAACAGCAAACCAAACACTGGGGTTCATTTCTAGGGAGATAAAATTGAAATGCAGAGAAGTTATGTTAAACGTGCATGTGGTTGGACCACAGTGGGAGCACTGTGCACAGTTCTGATGTCCATATTATAAAAAGGATACAGAGGCACCGGGTGGAGGTGCAAAAAGGATTTCCAAGGATGATATCAGATGTGTGAGATTATAATTATCAGGAAAGGCTGAATAGGATCGGGCTCTTTCCTTTAGAAAATGGAAGGCTGCGGAATGACATAATAGAGGTCTTTAAGATTATGAAAGGGGCTTGATAGGGTAGACGTAGAGAAGATGTTTCTAATTGTGGGGAGACCAGAACTTAGAACCATAAGTATAAGACAGTCACCAATAACCCCAATAGGAAATTCAGGAGCAACCTCTTTACCTTCAAAGAGTGCTAAGAATGTGGAACTCACTAGCATGAGGCCAATAGCACTGACGCATTTAAGGAGAAGCTGGATACGCACATGAGCGAGAAACAGAATGAAAGAGACCAAGAAAGGTGACAGTGAGAAAGGATGGTGAGTGAGAAAAGCAAGAAAGAAGGAAGATTAATGTGGTCTCAATATTTCTGAATGTGGTTGCACTCTTCCTCATGAGTTACTCTATTCCATTTTTTTATTTTTAGCTGCAAACTTGGAAATGTTGCTTCCTATACCCCCATCCAAGTAATCAATGCATACTTCAAACATAAAGGACCCCAATACCACCCTGTAAAACAATCTGCTCCACCCTCTACTCCATCTTGAAACATTACCATTCATGGTCACCCTCTGCATTGTGTTTTTAAGTCAGTTTTCTACCTACTGCAAGAGTGGAGCTAGAATTGGACACGCCCTGTTATTCCTCCTCCTGTTGGGAAATTACATTTCTTTTATATTGCAGGCCGGATATCAGGAGAATGACCCAGGTGGACTCTTTAACAAAATTTCCTGTGGCGGGAAACCTCCGCAAATATTGGCACGTTCCCAGTGATTTCTTGCAAATAGTGACACACTCCCAACAATCCACCGTCCTAACATTTTAAAGACAGTGTCAACTACTGAAAGGAAAACAGTGCTAGAGGAAAGCAGACGGAAGGATGCCATTTGGCCGATCGTGCTTGTGCAAGCCCCTTGCGAGTGCAATTCAAAACTAATCCCACTGCCTCAACCACTCCCTGTGGCAAAGCATTCAATTCTACATCAATTCTCTATATAAATACATCCTAATCTCTCTCTTCACTCTTAGTGATAACCCTTTGTCACTGACTCCCCAAGCAGATATCAGGAACTAGCCTTGCCCATCCAATCTATCAAAATTCTTCATCATTTTAGAAACATCTGGTACATCTTCTCTTAGCCTTCTCTGTTCCAATGGAAATAATCCCAGTATCTAAAGTTTTCCCTCATAACTGGTATTATTTTGGTGAATCTATGCAGTATGATTTATACATAATTACACTGAATATACAGCATAGAAACAGATTATTCCAGAAGGCATTCGATAAGGTATCACATAAAAGGTTACTGCACAAGATAAAAGTTCACAGGGTTGGGGGTAATATATTAGCATGGATAGAGGATTGGCTAACTAACAGAAAACAGAGAGTCGGGATAAATGGTTCATTCTCGGATTGGCAAACAGTAACTAGTGGGGTGCTGCAGGGATCAGTGCCGGGGTCTCAACTATTTACAATCTATTTTAATGACTTGGATGAAACATATAAACATAGAAAATAGGAGCAGTAGTAGGCCAGTCGGCCCTTCGAGTCTGCACCATATTCTCGCTTTTTCCCCAGACCTCTTGATGTCTTTTGTGTTTAGAAATCTATCTATCTCCCTCTTAAATATATTCAGTGACTTGGCTTCCACAGCTGTCTGTGGTAGAGAATTCCACAGGTTCACCACTCTCTGAGTGAAAAAATTTCTCCTCATCTCAGTGCTTAATTTCCTACCCTGTATCCTGAGACTGTGACCCCTTGTTCTGACTTCCCAGCCAGGGGAAACATCCTCCCCACATCCAGTCTATCCAACCGAGTCAGAATTTTATAAGTTTCAATGCGATCCCTCTCATTCTTCTAAACTCTGGTGAATACAGGCCTAGTCGACCCAATCTCTCCTCATACGACAGTCCTGCCATCCCAGGAATCAGTCTGGTGAACCTTTGCTGCACTCCCTCTAGGTAAGGAGACCAAAACTGCACATCGTACTCCAGGTGCAGTCTCACCAAGGCCCTGTATAACTAGTAAGACATCCTTGCTCCTGTACTCAAATCCTCTTGCAATGAAGGCCAACATATCATTTGCCTTCCTAACTGCTTGCTGCACCTGCATGTTTGCTTTCAATGACTGGTGTACGAGGACTCCCAGGTCCCTCTGTACATCAACACTTCCCATGCCATCACCATTTAAATAATACTTTGTCCTTATGTTTTTCCTACCAAAGTGGATAACTTCACATTTATCCACATTATACTGCATCTGCCATGTGTCTGCCCACTCACTCAACCTATCTAAATCGCTTTGTAGCATCTTTGCATCCTCCTCACAACTCACAATCCCATCTAGTTTTGTGTCATCAGCAAACTTGGAAACATTACATTTGGTTCCCTCATCAAAATCATTTATATATATTGTGAATAGCTGGGGCTCAAGCACTGATTCCTGTGGTACCCCACTAGTCACTGCCTGCCACCCCAAAAATGACCCGTTTATTCCTACTCTCTGTTTCCTGTCAGTTAACCAATTTTCAATCCACGCCAGTACATTACCCCCAATCCAATGTGCTTTAATTTTGCACACTGACCTCTTATGTGGGACTTTATCAACGGCCTTCTGAAAATCCAAATACACTACATCCACTGGTTCTCCCTTATCTATTCTATCAGTTACATCCTCAAAAAACTCCAGTACGTTTGTCAAACATGATTTTCCTTTCATAAATTCATGTTGACTTTGTCTAAGTGTGCCGTTATCACATCATTTATAATAGACTCTAGCATTTTCCCTACTACTGATGTTAGGCTAACCGGTCTCTAGTTCCCAGTTTTTTCTCTCCCTCCTTTTTTAAATAATGGGGTAGTTTGCTGATGTTACAAAGATGGAGGATAGCAAATCGTGAGGAGGAACCATAAAATCTGCAAAGGGATATAGACAGGCTAAGTGAGTGGGCAAAAAATTGGCAGATGGAGTATAATGTGGGAAAATGTAATGTTATCCACTTCGACAGAAAAAATAGAAAAGCAAAATATAATTTAAATGGAGAAAAATTACAAAGTGCTGCAGTACAGAAGGACCAAAAAGTGAGTATGCAGGAACAGCAATAATCAGGAAGCAAGTGGAATGTTGGCCTTTATTGCAAGGGGGCGAGAGTATAAAAGCGGAGAAGCCCTGCTACAACTGTACAGGGTATTGGTGAGGCCACACCTGGTGTACTGCGTACAGTTTTGGTCTCCGTATTTAAGGAAGCAAGGGCCCATCTTTGGCCATGACTTGCATCACTTTTTTTGGAGTAAGTTGTTTTTTCTGGCTTAAGTTAAAAAATGTCATTTTCCCCAAAAATTTGCTCCAGAGTAAGTCAGTTAGGTACGATTTTTTTTTAGGTCAGTTTTTTTTGTCAAAAGGGGGCATTCCCAGACACTTACGCCAGTTTTGGCCATTTATGCCACTTTGACCAGCAAAAACTTACTCCAAATCGACTTAGGTCAGCGTATGTGGCCAGCTCTGAAAAACATTGCGGACAGTGAAGAAAAAGCAGCGCACATTCGGCAGACATTAGGGCAGGTATAGCGGAGGGAAAGGAACTGGAGAGGACCACAATAACCAAGCACCAAACATTGCAAGGAAAAGCTCAAACAATTAAAATACTAATAAAAATGAAGTAAATCCTACCAGAGAAATGCAAGCTGCTGGCCGCAATGTCACGGTGGGGTGGCGGGGTGGCGGGGGGTGGGGAGTGGTGGGGAGTGGGTAGCCAGAGAGACAGAGAGAGAGAGAGAGAGAGAGAGATGCTGGTATACAAAACACTCTTTCGCACTCCCCGCTAAAATTCTCCTCCTCCCCCCCAATACACTCTTTCTTTCCCCCCCAATACACTCTTTATCTCTCCCCCCCAAAACTCTTCTCCTCCCCCCAATACACTCTTTCTTTCACCCTCCAATACACTCTTTATCTCTCCCCCTCCCCTAAAACTCTCCTCCACCCCATCCCCGCCCCCCCCCACCCCGCCAATCAAAACTCTCAAGCACACACAACCACTAAATAAAAAATAAAAGCGAAGTCCTACCTCGCCCGGGAACTTAGCCGGGGATAGGGTGCGGTGAGATCTGGCGTCCCTTCAGACTGGGATAGAGGCTGCGAGCATTGGGTCCTGCTCACAGCCCACAGGACACGCTGGGAGTATGCGTGCAGGTGCCGGCAGTGCTTTCTGCGCTGGCCTGTTGCTCCGCCCCCCACCCTTCAGACAGCACGCAGCATGCCATGCCACGACTCCGGGGACTCCAAAGAGCGGCCAGGATGGGGCCCTTTTTTTCCGGCGCTCTTTCCAGCATGCAAAATTGGCACACTTAAAGTAAGTGCACCGAAAAAAGGAGTTGGGCAAAGTTGGGCCCCATATACTTGCATTGGAGGCTGTTCAGAGAAGGTTCACTCGGTTGATTCCGGAGATGAGGGGGTTGACTTATGAAGGTAGGTTGAGTAGGTTGGGCCTATACACATTGGAGTTCAGAAGAATGAGAGGTGATCTTATGGAAAGATATAAGATAATGAGGGGGCTCGACAAGGTGGATGCAAAGAGGATATTTCCACTCATAGGGGAAACTAAAACTGGGGGACATAGTCTCAGCATAAGGGGCCACCCATTTAAAACTAAGATGAGGAGGAATTTCTTCTCTCAGAGGGTTGTAAATCTATGGAATTCTCTGCCCCAGAGAGCTGTGGAGGCTGGGTCATTGAATATATTTAAGGTGGAGATAGACAGATTTTTGTGCGAAAAGGGAATAAAGGGTTATGGGGAGCGGGCAGGGAAGTGGAGCTGAATCCAGGATCAGATCAGCCATGTTCTTATTAAATGGCGGAGCAGGCTCGAGGGGCCAGGTGGCCTAATCCTGCTCCTATTTCTTATGTTTTTATGTTCTATTCGGCCCACTCAGTCCATGCTGCTGTTTATGCTCCACTTGAGCCTCCTTCCATCTTTCCTCATCTAAATCTATCAGCGTAACCCTCTATTCCCTTCTCCCTCATATGCTTATCTAACCTCCCCTTAAATGCATCTATACTATTCGCTTCAACCGCTCCCTGTTTTAGCGGTCATCACTCTCTGGGTAAAGAAGTTTCTTCTAAATTCCCTGTTTGATTTCTTGATGACAACTTATATGGATTGCCTATAGTTTTGCTCTTCCCCACAAGTGGAAACACTTGCTCTGTGTCTATGGCTTTAATGTCCTTTCCATAATGATGTGTCCAAAACCGCACACGGTGTGGCCTCGCAGCAACAGAAACAATGTGCTAGCGAGTGAACAAATACAAAAAAACATTAGCAGGAAGATAGAATTCTCAAGGCACTGTCCAGCCCGAGATGCTCCTGGGATCGTTCTGTAGATTATTAAACTGCTGCTCTTTAAATCACTGTCCACGGACATCCACAATCTGCCGCCTGGATGAATTCCATGGTATTAGTCACACACAGATAACACTTAAAAAATAAGTTCTCAATTAAAAAAGGGAGTCAGACACAGGTAGAGCATGAGAATGTATTAGATTAGTGAATTCACCCCCACAAAATTAATTTAAAAATTGTGTTGTGTGGCCAGGGGGACTGTTGAGTTTGCAGGCCATTGTGCAGGAAACTCTGAGCTGGTGAAAAGTAGCTGATCCGTTAGCTGGGCAGGCTGTAGGGAGGGGAGGTGTTGGGTGCATAACAGCTTAAATGCTCATCTCTGCAGCTGGGGTTCAGGTGGTCGGCCCAGCACTGTAAGCCATGAATTGAACACCCCTGTAAACGTAGATGTTGAAGGATAAAATAATGCCCTACAGAAGAGATAGTGCATGCCTGCTAATGTCCTTGACCCAGACCGCACAGTCTATTCTGCTTCTATTCTGTGACTATCTGTTGAGACGGAACCTTGGCAAATAATTTCTGAGAATTCAATACGTAAAACCACCTGTATCTCACCCTTACCGCATCAGTGAATTCTTCAAAAAACTCCACTAGATTAGTTAAATGAATCATGTTGAGTTTTGTTTACCACATGAACGAACACGTTGGCATGTCAAGTACTGATCTTGTGAGATATTTGTAGAAAAATGTACTTTTATTATCATACAGGTTTTAACATTACATCTTGTGAATTTGCTGTTGCGTGTCTGCAATTGGTGATAGTAAGTCTGTTGTGGTCTTTTCTCACACAGGTTGGAACCTGGGACACAACTAATGGTTTAAATGTCACCGAGATTTCCAGGAGCAGGGGATCTAACATAACAGATTCATTGACAAATCGGTCACTGATTGTGACAACAGTTCTGGTAGGTGTATCTGCTTCAGATTTTCTCTTTTCTTCTGACAAGTGTGAGAGTCTAAACCAGAATTCTGCAAAACTAGCCATTCAGATCCAAACTGGAGATTAAATTCAAGCTCTGAATCTCAAAATCCAAAATTTCAAGTTCGAAATCTTGACCTATTTTCGAGTTTTTTAAAAACGGTTACAGTTGCAAAAACAGAATTTATATTCAACTCAATTAGATTCAGGTCAGAATCAATCTCAGTCCCTCGTTCAAAAAGTATGGTCCATTTTATTTGGGAACTAAGGTCAGGAATTTGGGTGGGAAGGGGATGTCAGAAACTGGGGGTGGGGCGGGGGAGAAGATCAGGAACTTGGTGAGGGGGGGAGGGAAGGTCACGAACTCGGGGGGGGGGGGAGGGGAAGGTCAGGAACCTGGGCTGAGAGGTAAGGTCAGAAATTTGGCGGGGGAGGTCAGGAACTTCAGGTGGAGGGAGACGGTCAGGAACTCTGGGGGGAGGGGAAGCTCTGGAGCTTGGGTGGGGAGGTGAGGTCAGAAATTTGGGGTGGGGAGAAGGTCAAAAACTCAGGAGGAGGGTTACGAACTTATTGGAGTGGCAGGAACTTGTTTGGGGGTTGGGGGAAGATCTTAACCTGCAAGGGTTAGCCCTGTCTGTTCTATGTGAGCTCTGTTCTGTCTGGAGCCTGGCAGTCAGAATGGCTCGATTTACACTTCGTAAAGTACTTGATTACTTAGATAGGCTGGATCTAATTTCACATTCTAGATCAACTGCTAGGTGTGTTTTGTTCTCCAAGGGGACCAATTAGAAGTCTGGTATTGGAAATAAACACAACCTAATTTTATCAACAGGCCTTCTATGCAGTACTTTATCAAATGCCTCTTGAAAATCCATATACAGAAAATCCACTGCAATTCCTTTTCCAATACATGCTGCTACTTTGTCAAAAATTGTACTAGATTTGTCAGACATGCCTTATCTTTTGCATATTTATGATGACTGTCTGAATTAACTCATTTCTTTCTAAGTGAGTATTAATCTAATCCTGTATTACAGCCTCCAGAAGCTGAGCCACTACCCATATTAGGCTGACTGGTCCGTAGTTACCTAGTTTATCCTTAGTTCTCCTTTTAAACAACCCTTCAGTTAATCTGTTATTGGTGTTGTTGGCTGAAGAAAGCAGGAATGCAGGCCAAGATTCTGCCCTTTTTCAATTAACACCATGTGATCTTCACTATCAACCAGCCCGTCTGCTGTGGCTTAGTTGGTAGTAATCTCGCGTCAGTCAGAAGGTTGAAGGTTCAAGATCCACACCAGAGCCTTGAGCACAAAAATCTAGGCTGATACTGTTGGAGGTGCCACTTGTTGAAAGAAACGTGAAAATGAGACCCTGCCTGCTCTCTAAGGTGGACATAAATGATCCCATTCAGTTATTTTGAATAAGTGCAGAGGAGTTATCCCCGGTGTCCTGGCCAATATTTATCCCTCAATCAACACCACTAAAGCAGATGATCTGGTTATTATCACATTGCTGTTTGTGGAAGCTTGCTGGGCGCAAATTGGCTGCCGTGTTTCCTACATTACAACAGTGACTACACTTCAAACGTATTTCATTGGCTGTAAAGTGCTTTGGGATGTCCTGAGGTTGTGAAAGGTGCTATATAAATGCAAGCCTTGCTCTTTACAGTCAGGAAGGCAGGTTTTGGTTTAAGGTCTTATCTGAAGTATAACATTTATGACAATGCAACACTCCCACAACACTGCACTGAAGTGCCAGCTTTGATTTTTTTTACTCAAGTCCTTGCGTGGAATTTAAAATCATAATCTGCTGACTCTGAGGCAAGAGTGCTACCAACTGAGCCAAGCTCATGTTTAACAAACAATAATATACTGATTGATTTCTCTTTGAGCCGGATACTCATCTATTTATCTGAATGTTGTTTGGTCCTTTTACAATGAAGGGGGCAAGTGGGTGATCAGCTTTTAGACACTAGAGCAGTCTGGAGACATCTTTCTGTGAATTTACTTTTCCCAGTAGGGATGTTCCAAGTCTTTACCTCCATAGTCGACAGGTGACACCTACATTCTGCCACCCAATGCCATCAACAGTCAGTCCCGAAGCATATTGCCTGTTGCCCAGCACAATTAATACTAAAGTATCAGCAGAGATCGTATCAGCAACATTCAGAAAGTTGGTGTATTCTCGTACAGACAAGATTAGTAGGTAGTTTCTGCTTTGAGCGCAATCAGGAAGTGGTGTTCAAGTTCGCGCTGGTTAGGTTACAGTTCAAGTTTCCGCTAAAATTCATTTGCATAATCACAAACGTGAAATCTTCAATGAACCAGTGCAATTGGACAGCATACTGGAACGTAATCATTTATTATTTTTTCTTTCCATTAAAAAGTATTCCTTGATTTATGTAAGAGTGATAACCTGGTGCAGTTTCATTAACACAGCTGAAAATGGGTTCATCACCAGAAATAAGTATTTTTAACGAGTGTGTCCAGGGCACTAACTGTGAGTAAACTGATTTAAAATCACTGAAATTGACTTTTATAAAAAAACTATACTGAACCATTTAAAAGTTTCATTGGAGTACACTCGTCAGTTTCTCAATAAATTATATATATGATATGAAAAAACTTTTAAAACGTGCCGACTGGTGCCTGTGCGTCTAAGAAAATGAGTTCATTTTGAAGCGCCTCCACGAACCAACGCAATCGACAGAATCTCGCAATTTCGACCTAGGGGCGTGGCCCGTTCTGTGGGTGGGGCCTGACTCGGGCAAATTTGAATCTTACACCAGCGACGTCGCCTGGATTGTGCTGACGTTACTGGCGTAAACAAGCGGAAACTTTATCTGCAGTTCGTCAAAAGAAATTACACTTCAAGAAAACTTCGAAATACAATTTTTTGTTTCTTAAAAATAATGCTTCTAAAAATATGTGACAGAGTATTAAAGCTTTTGCAAGGATAAAAATATGGTTTTAGAGGAAAGTGAGCAAGGTATTTCACATATCCCTGAAGTAATCTACAGGCTGTAGAACTATGAAATTGAGAGCACCCTCGGTTGAAAGTGCTGCTGTGAAACCTATTATTTTTCTGAAGTGTTGTCTGAATGGGATACCCTGTTTATTTTCAGTATCAAATTTTCTATTACAATTTGAATCAGCAGTTAACAGAATTCATCAAATAAAATAGGAACACCTTCAGAGCAAAGTGTATTGATTACAGTCATCATGGGGAGCATGGTAGAGGTCATGGAAAAAAACATCAATTTTAGTCATTCAGTAAAACCCAATTCTGCTACCAACAGCCACGATTAATCTTTGTCTTAGCAAAATGTAATGCAGCAAAAAGGAAGGGAGGGTAATAATAAATAGGTTAACAACTTTTGTAGAGTTTGACATGAACACAATTCTAGCACTAATCTAGCTAATAGGGCGAGGGATGGTCTTCCAGTTGGAGCATTGCCTTATCAATGCATCTTTGGATAGCTTAATGCATTCTTGTAGGGCTGATTGAGTGCAGAATTGCTTAAAAAATGCTGTGAATTCAGACTTCTGTTCTTCAGCAATGAAAACCACTTGTCTCTTGCCATGCAGGGTGGTTTAAACAACAGGGTGGGTGAAAGAACTCACAAGGAAACATTACCCAGTGCCAGCTTTAGAGATTGAAGCTCTCCCATCTCCTTGTAAACATAAGAACATAAGAATTAGGAGCAGGAGTAGACCATTCGGCCTCTCGAGCCTGCTCCGCCATTCAATGAGATCATGGCTGATCTTCTACCTCAACTCCACTTTCCTGCAATGTCCCCATATCCCTTGATTCCATTAATATCCAAAAATCTATCGATCTCTGTCTTGGCTATACTCAAAGAGCCTCCACAGCCCTCTGGAGTAGAGAATCCCAAAGATTCACCAACCTCTGAGTGAAGAAGTTTCTCCTCATCTCAATCCTAAATGGCCGACCCCTTATTCTGAGACTGTGACTCCTGGTTCTAGACTCCTCACACAGAGGAAACATCCTCCCTGCATCTATCCTGTCAAGCCCTGTAAGAAGTTGGTATGTTTCAATGAGATCACCTCTCATTCTTCTAAACCCTAGAGAATATAAGCCTAGTCTACTCAATCTCTCCTCATGGGACAATCCCCCCATTCCAGGAATCAGTCTGGTGAACCTTCGTTGCACACTCAATGACAAGGATATCCTTCTTTATGTAAGGAGACCAAAAATGTACATAATGCTCCAGGTGCAGTCTTACCAAGGCCCTATATAATTGCAGTAAGACATCTTTATTCTTATACTCAAAGGTAATGGAAGGATTATACTATTAAAACAACAGTGAACACAAGCCCATTCACAACTGTTTTGACAAAGATGTGGAACTTTTTTCTAACTTCAGAAATTTCCACAGTCTCTGGGGAATTCCCAGGCAGGTAAACGACTTAATGGGATTGCTTAGACATGGCGATGCTGGAAATGTCTAGCCGGGGCTACTGGTAGCGGCTATCTCTTTTATTTTGCCCCCATTTCCTTGGCTTTCAACACCACTTGGATGTACAGTAGTGTTGAATCCAAAAGCAGAACTCAGGCTTGTACCTCTGACATCCAGAAAGCTACCCCGCTGAGGAGTTCAAGGCAATAAAATGACCAGGTTTACATTAGTATATGGGAACTATATTAATAGATTAATTCAACTCCAAGATGCTATTCTTGCTTTCACTGAATCTTAGTTCTGCTCTGGTTCCCAGTAAAAAATAGTCTTGAGGAATAAATCATGTCATGATGAGTGCGAAGATCACATGATTCAAATACTGGAGAACGAAACATGCAACGGATAATTCAATTTCAAATAATGTTTGAAATGTTGTTCAAAAAGTGCATGCAAATAATGCAAGTAAGCAATAGATTAAAGCCCACCTCAAGTATTAATTGAGACATGTTAGAAGCTGATCGACAACGGTATTCCCAACTCGAGCTCCTGCACTCTCTTTCTCTGTATGTGCAAAGATGTCAAAATACTGTTCTCATCAAACCAGAGGACTGACCTTTCCGAGGCCCTGTGCCAGCTACAGAGCCTCAGGGGTGGTGCTTGTGATTTATCAGAGCTCGCCATTTACTGTCCATTGGCATTAATGGATGGGAAGTAGCAAGCAACACTCCCTAGAGTTTCCAAGACTCCTGCTGCGTCTGAGGCTCACATGCGACTGGCTTCTCACAAAATATTGAGATACCCTGCCTAAAGCTTCATTTTTTTTAAATTGGCATTCTTCACCATTCTGGCACAGAGAATGTACCCTCCCCCGCCCCCCAGCGCCCAAGCTCCTGAATTTCTAGCCCAATTATCATGTCTGAATATATCAATTCCTACATTACAACAGTGACTTCTTTCTTTCTCTTTCTTTTTTCTTTATTTCGCTCTCTCTTTCCCTTTTTCTCTCTTTCGCTCTTTCTCTCTTTCGTTTTGCTCTTTCTTTCTTTCTTACTTATTGTTGAATCTGCTGCTTCCAGTTCTTCTCCTTCTCCAAACTACAATATTTTGCCAAATAATTTTCATAAGTCTGCCATCCCTTCAAGCCCTTTACATTGGTCAGAGAGATGAGATGTTTAACCAGCTGGATTCAGATGTTGAGCAATGGTCAATGTTTTTACACACTGCATCAATAAGCCTATTCTACAGTTTGCTGCTTTGCAATATATGCACCACCTGCTGAATTACATAGAAACATAGAAAATAGGTGCAGGAGTAGGCCATTCGGCCCTTCTAGCCTGCACCGCCATTCAATGAGTTCATGGCTGAATATGCAACTTCAGTACCCCATTCCTGCTTTCTCACCATACCCCTTGATTCCCCTAGTAGTAAGGACTCCATCGAACTCCTTTTTGAATATATTTAGTGAATTGGCCTCAACAACTTTCTGTGGTAGAGAATTCCACAGGTTCACCACTCTCTGGGTGAAGAAATTCCTCCTCATCTCGGTCCTAAATGGCTTACCCCTTATCCTTAGACTGTGTCCCCTGGTTCTGGACTTCCCCAACATTGGAAACATTCTTCCTACATCTAACCTGTCTAACCCCGTCAGAATTTTAAACATTTCTATGAGGTCCCCTCTCATTCTTCTGAACTCCAGTGAATACAAGCCCAGTTGATCCAGTCTTTCTTGATAGGTCAGTCCCGCCATCCCGGGAATCAGTCTGGTGAACCTTCGCTACACTCCCTCAATAGCAAGAATGTCCTTCCTCAGGTTAGGAGACCAAAACTGTACACAATACTCCAGGTGTGGCCTCACCAAGGCCCTGTACAATTGTAGCAATACCTCCCTGCCCCTGTACTCAAATCCCCTCGCTATGAAGGCCAACATGCCATTTGCTTTCTTAACCGCCTGCTGTACCTGCATGCCAACCTTCAATGACTGATGTACCATGACACCCAGGTCTCGTTGCACCTCCCCTTTTCCTAATCTGTCACCATTCAGATAATAGTCTGTCTCTCTGTTTTTATCACCAAAGTGGATAACCTCACATTTATCCACATTATACTTCATCTGCCATGCATTTGCCCACTCACCTAACCTATCCAAGTCACTCTGCAGCCTCATAGCATCCTCCTCGCAGCTCACACTGTCACCCAACTTCGTGTCATCCGCAAATTTGGAGATACTACATTTAATCCCCTCGTCTAAATCATTAATATACAGTGTAAACAGCTGGGGCCCCAGCACAGAACCTTGCGGTACCCCACTAGTCACTGCCTGCCATTCTGAAAAGTCCCCATTTACTCCTACTCTTTGCTTCCTGTCTGATAACCAGTTCTCAATCCATGTCAGCACACTACCCCCAATCCCATGTGCTTTAACTTTGCACATTAATCTCTTGTGTGGGACCTTGTCGAAAGCCTTCTGAAAGTCCAAATATACCACATCAACTGGTTCTCCCTTGTCCACTCTACTGGAAACATCCTCAAAAAATTCCAGAAGATTTGTCAAGCATGATTTCCCTTTCACAAATCCATGCTGACTTGGACCTATCATATCACCTCTTTCCAAATGCACTGCTATGACATCCTTAAAAATTGATTCCATCATTTTACCCACTACCGATGTCAGGCTGACCGGTCTATAATTCCCTGTTGTCTCTCTCCCTCCTTTTTTAAAAAGTGGGGTTACATTGGCTACCCTCCACTCGATAGGAACTGATCCAGAGTCAATGGAATGTTGGAAAATGACTGTCAATGCATCCACTATTTCCAAGGCCACCTCCTTAAGTACTCTGGGATGCAGTCCATCAGGCTCTGGGGATTTATCGGCCTTCAATCCCATCAATTTCCCCAACACAATTTCCCGACTAATAAGGATTTCCCTCAGTTCCTCCTCCTTACTAGACCCTCCGACCCCTTTTATATCCGGAAGGTTGTTTGTGTCCTCCTCAGTGAATACCGAACCAAAGTACTTGTTCAATTGGTCCGCCATTTCTTTGTTCCCCGTTATGACTTCCCCTGATTCTGACTGCAGGGGACCTACGTTTGTCTTTACTAACCTTTTTCTCTTTACATATCTATAGAAACTTTTGCAATCCGTCTTAATGTTCCCTGCAAGCTTCTTCTCGTACTCCATTTTCCCTGCCCTAATCAAACCCTTTGTCCTCCTCTGCTGAGTTCTAAATTTCTCCCAGTCCCTGGGTTCGCTGCTATTTCTGGCCAATTTGTATGCCACATCCTTGGCTTTAATACTATCCCTGATTTCCCTAGATAGCCACGGTTGAGCCACCTTCCCTTTTTTATTTTTACGCCAGACAGGAATGTACAATTGTTGTAGTTCATCCATGCGGTCTCTAAATGTCTGCCATTGCCCATCCACAGTCAACCCCTTAAGTATCATTCGCCAATCTATCCTAGCCAATTCACGCCTCATACCTTCAAAGTTTCCCTTCTTTAAGTTCTGGACCATGGTCTCTGAATTAACTGTTTCATTCTCCATCCTAATGCAGAATTCCACCATATTATGGTCACTCTTCCCCAAGGGGTCTTGCACAACGAGATTGCTAATTAATCCCCTCTCATTACACAACACCCAGTCTAAGATGGCCTCCCCCCTAGTTGGTTCCTCGACATATTGGTCTAAAAAACCATCCCTTATGCACTCCAGGAAATCCTACCCCACCGTATTGCTTCCAGTTTGGTTAACCCAATCTATGTGCATATTAAAGTCACCCATTATAACTGCTGCACCTTTATTGCACGCACCCCTAATTTCATGTTTGATGCCCTCCCCAACATCACTACTACTGTTTGGAGGTCTGTACACAACTCCCACTAACGTTTTTTGCCCTTTGGTATTCTGCAGCTCTACCCATATAGATTCCACATCATCCAAGCTAATGTCCTTCCGAACTAGTGCCTTAATTTCCTCCTTAACCAGCAATGCTACCCCACCTCCTTTTCCTTTTATTCTATCTTTCCTGAATGTTGAATACCCCTGGATGTTGAGTTCCCAGCCCTGATCATCCTGGAGCCACGTCTCCGTAATCCCAATCACATCATATTTGTTAACATCTATTTGCACAGCTTTATATGGAGTAAAAGGAAAGTAGTACTTGGGTACTTGCTCAGACCGAACCCAACAGTGCACTTCATCTGGAGCTACATGGCAGATGAAAATCTATCCTTATTAATGTAATACAATGGTTATTTTTTTCATTTAAAGGCCTTGGCGGAGGAAGGGTAGAAATTGTAAATCTCTGCTGTGGGTGTGGAGAGCTCAGTTTGGAGATAGAATGAGAACACTGCTGCCCCAATTCTGTGACCAACGCTTGCATGTAGTGGAGCTCCACTCTGCCAGTGAAATATCAACAAGAGTTATTTCCCTTTACATTGGCCTGCAAATCCCATCCTCCCTGGTTCTGTATGAAGTTTCTACGGACCCGGGAAGGCATCGGAAAAGCCAGTTTTCAGCGCGCAATGCGCATGTGCTGGACACCGGCTTTTCCAATCTGTCAAGCTGGAGCTTGACAAATTATCCGCAGATCGGGAGCAAGGAAATTTGCTTGGGCAAGATTGCGGGATTTACGCATATCTTGCCCAGCAATTGTCCTCAAAATTCTTGCACCTGAAAAAGCGGGCATATAGCCTATTTTTACAGGCGCAAGTGTTTTGAAACAGACACAAATAAAATAAAATTAAATAAACACATTTTATTGTTAAAATCTCTGTCCACTAAGGTAAGTTTATTTTTAACCTGAATTACAAAACTTTAAAAAGAAATCGGAAAAGTACTGTTTTTTTCTAAGGCATTTCTCAACTTTAATTTCAATTAATTTTAATTATGTGAGGTCTGTTTTTTATTTTTTATTTTTTATTATTGTGTTTGTTTTTTTTACCATTAATAGCACTGAGAACTCACAGATACGGAGTTCCCATTGTTATAAATGGAACTCTGTGGAATACAGTACCTGATTGGCTGAGCAGTCACACGTGACTGCATCTTCTGCATGGGAACCTCCGGACAGGAGCGCGCTTCGCAGCGCGGGACGAGAAGGCCTTCCCAACGGAATCAAGGGTGCCTCCGAGACCATCATGTAGATTCGTAAAAATTATCCGGTCGAAGACAATTGCCCGCGGGAAGCCTCCGACTGGAATTTCCAGGCCATTGTATTTAGGGCTCTTGCCTGCGTTTAGTGCAAATGGAATACACAGTTACCATTGGTTGCAACATAGCTACAGTAATGTTATGATCAACAAGTCTTGTTGATATGCTGTCTTTGTATTCCAAGGATATTAAGGAAAAGCTATACTGTCAGTTTGCTTTATCCTGAAAAGATTCTATTTAGGTAAATCTTGGAACTGGGTGTGAATGAATTTGCTATCAGAGCTAGGAAAACACCCATTCAGTTTGATGAATTTGTTCAATCCGGTATGATGTCAACCACTCTTTGGACTTTGGAAATCAAAGTGACAGCAGAGTAATAATCCCAAAAGGAATATTTGTTCTCTAGTTCTTCCTATTCGGCATTACCTCAGCCTGTGTAGCGTTAGACACACAATGGCTCCATGGGATAGAATCAACCTGATATATAAACATAGAAACATAGAAAATAAGTGCAGGAGTAGGCCATTCAGCCCTTCGAGCCTGCACCGCCATTCAATGAGTTCATGGCTGAACATGCAATTTCAGTACCCCATTCCTGCTTTCTTGCCATACCCCTTGATCCCCCTAGTAGTAAGGACTACATCGAACTCCTTTTGAATATATTTAGTGAATTGGCCTCAACAACTTTCTGTGGTAGAGAATTCCACAGATTCACCACTCTCCTCATCTCGGTCCTAAATGGCTTACCCCTTATCCTTAGACTGTGACCCCTGGTTCTGGATCCTTAGACTGTGACCCCTGGTTCTGGATAAGTTCAGTGTTCAGAGAATTAGTGAAGCATCATTATTTTTTTTTTTGCGAGAAGCTGTAAATTAATTGTTAGAATCTAGTATCATCTGCTATGTTGATCTTTTACTATTTTTTAACTTTTACTTTTAATAAACCTGGTTCATAGCTTATAGCCTAAGTCACATTGTCAATACAAGGAGTATAAGGAGGCTTGTGTTATTTCCAGTGAGCAAATCATAGTAACAAGGTTTTGTTTGTAGGCAACATACATGACCAGATATCCAGTGTACAACATTTGTCCAGTTGTTTGTCCAACATCCAGCAGAAATTTCTTCCAATTAAATATTGGGAAGACAGAAGCCATTGGGCTAGAAGTGCTAACTTTTGATAAGCAGAAAAAGTAGTGCCAGGCGCTAATGATTCTCTCCTCCTGGGAAATTCAGCTTTAATGCTCCAAGAAGGAAATGGAGCACTAAATCAAGTGCTGAACACTTCTCTTAGGGCGCTAAAGTCCGAGAACGGTGTGGTAGCAGCAGAGCGCTGAACAATGTGCAGCACATTGCTACTGGCATCAGAGGCTACTTCTCTCACTTAAAGGGAAGGGCCAATGGTGGTGCACAACTTACTTGTTGGCAGGTCTGCGTTGCAAGGCGACCTGCGCGATTGCCATTACAGCCCCAAACACTCTCACTAAGTGGAGGGCTTGGGCATCTTGCAACAATGAAATATCAAAAACTTTCAGGGGGTGGCAGACTGGTGCAAATAATAAAGGTTGGCCTACCTGAAAACCATTCCCTTTAATTAGCGCTCCCCAATTGACCGGTCGATTTGACAATGCTTCCTCTTCCTGCCATTGTTCACGTCCGGTGATACAGCAGGGGGCGTGAGGCAATTTCATATCCGGGGTGGTAACAGAATGCTGACGTGCTGGAAGGCCAGGTGGTAACAGTTAACGCCCACGCTAGACCAGCACTGATATTCGTTGGCGTCGCTGAATTCACTACGCCCGGTAGTTAACCCCTTAGTGACCTATTAGTGCCCCCCTAGGCGCTAACAGGAGGTGCTAAGCAGCCAAATGTCTCCCCCATTGTCTTTGGTCCCCACCACAAACTCCATTCCCTAGCCACCAACTCCATCCCTCTCCCTTGCCACTGTCTGAGGATGAACCAGACCCATCACAACCTTGGCTTTCTATTTAACATTGAGTTGAGCCTCTGACTCCCTATCCTGTCTCTTGCTAATACCACCTCCTTCCACCTCCATAATATCTCCCAACTCCACCCCTGCAACAGCTCATCTTCTACTGAAACCCTCATCCATGCCTTTGTTACCTCTAGACTTGACTATTCCAATGCTCTCTTGGCCATCCTCCCACCTTGTACCCTCTGTGGAGCTCATCCAAAACACTGCTGCCCGTACCCTAACTCGCACCAAATTCCATTCACCCATCACCCCTGTGCTTGCTGTCCTGGTCCGGCAATGCCTCAATTTCAAAAGTATAATTCTTGTTTTCACATCCCTCCATGGCCTCGCCTCGCGCTACCTCTGGAACTCCTACAGCCCTACAACCCTCCGAGATCTACGCGCTCCTCCAAGTCTGGCCTCTTGCGCATCACCCATTTTCATCGCTCCACCATTTGTGACCATACCTTCAGCTGCCTCGGCCCTTAGCTCTAAAATTTTGTCCCTAAACCTCTCAGCTTCTCTACTTCTCTCTCCTCCTTTAAGATGCTCCTTCTACCTCTTTGACCAAGCTTTTTGTCACCTGTCTTAATATCACGTTCAGTGGCTCAGTATCAAATTCTGTTTGATTACACTCCTGTGAAGCACCTTGGGATATCTTAATACATTAAAGACGTCTTATAAATACAAGTTGTTGTTCTCATCTTTCAGGTATTTTCTTAACATTTTTCCAAAGAAAGGATTTGGAAAAAAGTTATTTTTAAGTGTTGGATTTTAGAAACAATGGCCGCGATTTCTCCATGTGTGACGGAATCGATACGGCCGGGGTTGGTGGTGTGTTGAAAGTTTGCTCCTGACTCAAGCCCGCTCTCTGTCCCAAATCTTCCAAAGATTAGGCTCGTTATAGCCGCCTTGCGGGCTTCCTGGCCAATTAAGAGGAGGCCGGCCTGATGACGTGAATTGGTGACGTGTTATCAGCCGGTTTCCTTAAAGAGACCATGCCCACAATGGTTTTGTCAGTTCTTCTGTCACTGTCCTGCAGCATTGAGGTGTTGCAAACACTGCACAGAGGTGCACGGCTGCACCCAGACTCTCCCATGACTCCCTCCAGATACTTATGGAGGGAGTCACAGCACGCAGGGAAGTCCTCTTCCCTTCCAATGGGCGGAAGCGACCGCCCCAAGATACCAATGCAGCCTGGTTGCACATTGCACAGTAGGACACGAGCAGGGATGTCGTCAGGAGAACCAATCTGCAGTGACGCAAACCCTTCAATTATCTCAGTAGATCCTGAAATGTTACTGCAAGGCCACACTCAACCTCATCCTGCTGTGCCACTCATCACATCCCCATCACTCTGCCTTTAATACCCTACCGCTGCACATCCTTTCTCACACCAACATATCTTGCACCTCCACCTTATAATTTCCGAATTTCACTAGCCACCTCTCACACTCATCCTCATCCTTGTCAATCATACCAACCAACAACATGCAAGGATAGGCACTTGGTTCCTTTAGCAAATGTTTATGTATAGTTAATGTTGATGTGTTGTCAAACATTGAAATCTTTATCTTCAGCACTTTGCATTCTTGGATAGATTTGTAGGCAACTTTGGAAGTGGTTTGGTGAATTTCTAGTGAATGATGAGACATAAGGGAACCCCTCCACAATGGTGATGAGTGTGAAAGGAATCGGTTCGGCACTGTAGGGGTGCTTTAAGGTGTTGGTGTGGGGTGGTGCCAACCTGGCGCATCATGTGGCAGTCAGGGTGCATAGCGTAAAGTGAAGTAAATGTGGCCATGATGAGGCCATCCCTGGCCTCCCGGGCAGCAATGTGGTTGGGTGCTGATGCCCTGTGTCCTGTGCAGCATCAGGAGATTGCGGAGAAGGTTGGTGCTGTTGTTTGTGATGCTGGTGTGTTTAGTGATGTTGGTGTTGAGGCTGATCGTGGTGGGATTCTGAGGACCAAAGTGAGATTTTTTTCAAGGGCACTGATGCTGCTGGAATAGATGGCAGGTGAGATTGAGATGACACAAGCGATCTGTTAATGGTGAGAGAGGTTGCTCCAAGGACCTGACAGTGGATAGAGAGTTCACCGCAGGCACTTCCAAACTGCATACAGCTCATAAATCTCTTCCAAACCATGAAGGCTTCAGCTTTGCACATTGGAAAGTGAATACCTGTGAAATGGTAGCTTTTATACCACTTCTGTAGCTGTCAACTCGTCAAAGCAAAGGAGAGTCATTGAGAACTCGACACACTTACCTGGTGGGAAACCTGAGGCACGGCAAACCTGTCAAAAGGTTGGTAAAATTGTAAGTGCCTGCTTTTAACCCTCTTAACTATCATTTAAGTGCCTTTTAATTATGTACATGACCTGTCCTGCCACTTGCTGTCGGGTCTGCGAACCGAACGTAGACTCACATGGAGGTGGGTTTAAAGTGGGATCCCCACCCGCTGTCAATCAGGGCCATTTTGACAGTGGGCCTGCCTCCAAACCCACACTCACAGGGCTGGGAAGATTCCGGCCAATGTGGTTCTGTGCTTAGTTACATCAGAAAATAAGAACTTTATAAATAGGAGAAGGAGTAGGCCATATGGTCCTTTGAGCCTGCTCTGCTATTAAATTCGAGAGAATATAGGCCCATTCTACTTAATCTCTCCTCATAGGACAATCCCCCCACCCCAGGAATCAATATAGTGAACCTTCATTCCACCTGCTGTAAGGCAAGTATATTCTTTCTTAGGTAAGGAGACCAAAACAGTACACAGTAGACCAGGTGTGGTCTCACCAAAGCTCTATTTAATCCAGCAAGGCCTCCTTACTTTTAGAAACATAGAAACATAGAAAATAGGTGCAGGAGTAGGCCATTCGGCCCTTCGAGCCTGCACCGCCATTCAATGAGTTCATGGTTGAACATGCAACTTCAGTACCCCATTCCTGCTTTCTCATCATACCCCTTGATCCCCCTAGTAGTAAGGACTACATCTAACTCCTTTTTGAATATATTTAGTGAATTGGCCTCAATTTTCTACTCCATCCCCTTTGCAATAAATGCTAACATACCACTTGTCTTCCTAATTGCATGCTGTACCTGCACATTAACTTTCTGTGATTCATGTACAAAGACCCCAAATCCCTCTGAATACCAACATTTACTGGTCTCTCATCTTGTAAAAAATATTCTGCTTTTCCATTCTTCCTACCAAAGTGGATAATCTCACTCTTCACCACATGACACTTCACCTGCCACCTTCTTGACCGATCACTTAACCGTTCTATATCCCTTAGCAACCTCTGTACGTCCTCCTCATAACTTACTTTTTCACCTAACTTTGTATCGTCAGCACCCTTACATATCTTACAATCTGTCCCCTCATCCAAATCATTGATAACGATTGTAAATAGCTGAGGTCCGAGTACTGTTCCTTGCAGCACTCCACTAGTTACACTCTGCCATCCCAAAAATGACTTGTTCATTCCTACTGTTTTCTACCTGTTAACCAATTTTCAATCCATGCTAATATATTACCTCCAATCCTATGAGCCATTATCTTGTGTAACAACCTCTTGTGTGGCACCTTATTAAATGCCTTCTGAAAATCCAATTATACTACATCCACTATTTTCCCCTTATCTACCCTGCTAGTTACATCCTCAAAAAACTCTTATAGATTTATCAAACACGATTTCCCTTTTGTAAAACTGTGTTGTCACTGCCTACTCATATTGTGATTTTCCAAGTGCCCTGTTATCATGTCCTTAATAATAGATTCTAGCATTTTCCCTACTACTGATGTCAGGCTAACTGGCATGTAGTTCCCCCATTTTCTCTCTCCCTCCTTTCTTGAATAGCGGGGTTGCATTTGCTACCTTTGAATCCCCGGAGGTTGTTTTAGAATCTAGGAGATTCTGGAAGTTCAAGATCAACGCATCCACTATCTCTGCAGCTACCTCTTTTATATTTCTAGGATGTAGGCCATCAGGTACAGGGGATTTGTCAACTTTTAGTCTCAGTAATTTCTCCAGAAAGAAAGATCACAGGCTGCAGTCATTTGCAGGATGTATATTAAAGCCAGACGTGGATGCTATTACCTAGGATGAATGGAAACGGTAGGGGAGCTGTTATCTCATCCCAGGCGCGCCTAACAAACATTTAAAGCGGAGTTGCTGCTGAGCATCGCAGGAGCTCGTTTCAAAGTAAAAGGAGTGTGGCAGCTGATTTGATCAGCAGCATTTCTAGCCAATCACAGACAGGAGGCATGGACAGGAACTAAGTCCCGATTTCCTTTGCAGTCATTAAAAATATTTGTGAGCCTTTGCTGGGGTGGGCTCAGAAAGTTAAAGATGTTGGAGAAAGTTTGCCGATCTCTTGTTTGAGTCAAATCAACTTATCGATGTGGGGTACCATGGTGTATTCTTTATTTTTTTTATCCTTGCACAAAGATAAGTTGCACCAATTGAATGAAGTGAATCTGATCAGAATCTGTTGCTCTGTGTTTTCACTTTACCATGAATAAAGCAGCTTAATGATTTGTATCAAGCCCCTGAGTCTAATCACATTTAACCACCCTGTTCCCATATCCATCAACCCCATTTCTTTTATCTACCTATCCAATCTAATCTTGAATGATGACATAGCCTCAGCCTGAACTGGTAACCCTGGAAGTCAATTCCACAGCCTCACAACTCTTTGTGTAAAGGAATTTCTGCTGCCCTTTGCTGTAAATCTCTTATGTTAAATTTTGTATCTATGGCCCTTGTTGGCTCCTCAAACTACATTGTTCGAATGAAAAAAGACTCAATTTTTCCAGGCCGGGTGAACAACTGAAAATCTGTTGCTGAAGAGCCGGCTTCGGAGTGCCCTACGAGAGGCCTCCCTGCAACAAAAAAATCTGGACACACAAAACATAGAAAACATTCCCAATATATTACTGACATCAAACAAAGATAAATCGCAAAAAGAAAGCAAAAACAATCAGACGTACCTCATGCAGTCAATCCGTCCCTCACTGCCGCCGGAACAGCTCGGACTGCCAGCTTTCTCTGGCGGTGACACAACAGGGCACGATGGGTACTGCTCCAACCAAACATCATGTTGCTATCGAAACCGGGGGCGTTGCACACCGGTGCGACGGACCCGGGCGGTACTGCTCAGTGCCACCGCAAAACCTGCACCAAATTTCTGGACGGGGCGCTGGAAGCTGGCCACTTGGGCGGTAACTAGTTCCAGACCCATTACCGCCCCTCCAGGGCACAATCAAAATGAAAATCCAGCCCCAAGTGTTTGTGTTTCCTCACACCGGGCAGCAGCCCAGTGAATCTCCAAACGGAGCTATATAAATATATAGTTAACAGTGAGACTGAAGACTTTAAAATCAGAAATTTATGATCAAATACTCAGTGAAGTACGATAGTTCCAGTACTGCTCTGACCATGGGATTGTAGGCTATGGGTACCAACTGGTCAGTGTTGAATCAAGCAGATTGTAACTTTAGACGCCTATGCTTTAGTTTTGCGCAATTACTTTGGGGTTCACGGAGAAGTTCCATGAAGCGTTAACTGCTTGGAAGTTTTTTACATGGCGTTATTTATCTCTCACAGGAGTTTAAATAACGTGGATCGAGTCCACAATGCTGTAAAGTGCACATGTTCTGTTACATTGATGGGTTATGTGGCCTTTTATCATTAATTTATTTTTCTTCTTCTTAGGCAGAACCTTGGATGATTGCTTCCACACTAAAATTGAATTCTCAGGTGACTGATGAGTCCAATGCGGGACCTACAGTCTCTGTCACAGGTGGAGTAGATGTTGTTTGAAGGGGCGGGTGGATGGGTTGCTTGGGATATCGTACGCTCCTTCCGCTGTTTGTGCTTGGCTTCCGCTTGCTCTCAGCGAGGAGACTTGAGGTGTCCGTCGCCTTCCAGGCTGTTTCTCCTCCACTTTGGGCAGTCTTTGGCCAGGAATTCCCAGGTGTCAGTGGGGATGTTGCACTATTTCAAGGATGCTTTGAGGGTGTCCTTGAAGCATTTCCTCTGCCTACCTGGGTCTCTCTTGCCATGTCGGAGCTCCGAGTAGAGCGTTTGTTTTGGGAGTCTCATATCGGACATGCGGACGATGTGACCCGTCCAACGGAGCTGATCGAGCGTGGTCAATGCTTCGATGCTGGGGATGTTGGCCTGAGTGAGAACATTGATGTTGGTGCACCTAGCCTGCCAATGGATTTGAAGGATCTTGTGGAGGCAGCGTTGATGATACCTCGCCAGTGAATTGAGGTGCCTGCTGTACATGGTCCATGTCTCTGAAACATATAGGAGAGTGGGTATCACTACTGCCCTGTAGACCATGAGCTTGTGCTGGGTCTTCAAACACTCTCTTCCTCAGGTGACCGAAGGCTGCGCTGGTACACTGAAGGTGGTGTTGGTCATCGACGTTTGGCCTTGTTGACAGTAGGCTCCCGAGATATGGACAATGCTCCATATTGTCCAAGGCCTTGTCATGGATTTTGATGATTGGGGGGTAGTACTGTGTGGCGGGGGCAGGTTGGTAGAGGACCTTTGTCTTACGGATGTTTAATGTAAGGCCCATGCTCTCGTACGCTTTATTGAAGGTGTTGACGATGGCTTGGAGTTCGCCCTCCGAGTGTGCGCAGATACAAGCACGTCTGTATACTGTACTTTCTGACAGAGCATGGGACGACTTTGGATCTGGACTGGAGGCGACGGAGATTGAACAGTTTCCCATTTGTTCTGTAGATTAGCTCCACTCCAACAGGGAGCTTACTGAGGGTGAGATGGAGTATTGCAGCAAGGAAGATCAAGAAGAGCATTGGCGCGATGACACAGCCTTGCTTGACCTCGGTCCATACGTGAATTTTGTCTGTGGCGGATCCATTGGTCAGGATCACGGCTTGCATGTCGTCAAACTTTTGAGGGCAGCCGAATTTGAGGAGTTCGCTCCATAATCCCTCACAGTATCGAAGGCCTTTGTGAGGTCAAAGAAGGCCATGTACAGCGGTTGGTGCTGTTCCCTGCATTTCACTTGTATTTGACGCGTGGTGAAGATCATGTCCATTGTATCCCTTAGTGGGCGGAATCCGCATTGCGACTCTGGGAGGAACTATTCAGCTACTAGGAGAAGGCGATTGAGGAGGATTCTTGCGATGACTTTCTCTGTGGCAGATAGCAGTGTAACGCCTCTGTAATTACCACCAGCAGTCTTGTCACCTTTCTGGAAGATGGTCACGATTATGACATCTCTGATATCCCCTGGCATGCTCTCCTCCTTCCAAATAAGAAAAATGAGTACATGTATTTGCGCCAAATAGTGCTTCTCCACCATGCTTTGTGCCTCGGCGGGGATTCCATTTGCTCCTGAGGCCTTGTTGTCCTTCAGTTGTCGGATGGCCTTTTCAACCTTGTGCTGAGGTGGTGGCGGGTAGCATGCTGCGGGATGGAGTCGAGGACATTCACATCGAAGATAGAATCTCGGTTACGGAGATCTTCGAAGTGCTCCTCCCAGCCTCTCTGTCCTTGATGAGTACCTCTCCATTCTTGGCCCGCAGTGGTATAGGACCTTGGGTGCTTGGGCCGTAGGTGATCTTGACTGCGGTAAAGAATCCATGCACGTTGTGGTTGTTGGCTAGTTGCTGGATCTCCTGTGCTTTCTCCACGAACCATCTGTCTGTTTTAACATTATTATGATTATACTACATCAATCCTACTTATTCTTGATCCTCCTCAGAACACAGTTCTTGTTGAAACCGTTCCATGTTACTCTCATTTCTCCTCATCAACAGGTTTCCTTAAAACTACTCTTAATTACTGTTACACCTGCAATCTTGGAAAATCACCACCTAATTCACACCTTACATTTTAACAAATTGTCTTCTCAGAGTCAGCTACTGAACGATACTAGGAGTAAACCAGAGAGTTGGCAGTTTGTGTTAACAATCTTATTTAATTTGGTCAAAGTCACCAAAAAATGTATAGAACTGATCATTTGAACATCAAGAAAAGGGGTACGAGCAAATGTGTTTTAATGCTATTGGGGCAAAACCAGTGTTATCTTTATGGATCTGTTAAAAAGTGATAACTGAAGCGTCTGCTTCTCGGCAAATTATATTTTAATAACAGTGTGAGTTACGCCATCAGGCAAGGTTAAACCTCAAAAGCACAATCAAGCAATCAGCTACCTGACATTGAGCAACTGTAAAGATACAGTCATTTTATCCTGGCATGCAAATAAGGCCATTTGTAGAGTAATATTGGGCAGTGACCCTTGAACTTCTCCTACAGTGTATATAAATCTGAAAAAATGAAGCTCGACACACATAAGGTATATGAAGATACTCAAAAGAGAGAAAACGACTATCTAATTGCCTTCAACCTAATTTTAGAACTTAATAAAGCTCTAGTACTCAGTCAGCCTAATTCATTATTGTCACTCACCTAGGTAGGGCACGTATCCAAACTAAATGCTTTTAGCGTTGAAAGTGACCTTAGCAATTAACTGGTGCTAATTTGACTTGTTCGCAGGAGGAACCATATGTCATGTTTAAGAAGTCTGACAAGCCACTCTCTGGTAATGACCGATTTGAAGGATACTGCATCGATCTGCTGAAGGAATTGTCCAATATCCTGGGATTTGTTTATGATATTCAACTGGCACAAGATGGAAAATATGGAACTCCAGATGACAAAGGGCAGTGGAATGGCATGGTGAAAGAGCTCATTGATCATGTGAGTAATGCGGGGATTTTGGATAAGATTTAACATCACTTCAGTTATGGGCTCTCAGGCATTAAACTTGGGATTTAATTTGGATGCATATATGCAGCATTATTCAGCACCTTCATTCTTGCTGTGGTCACCAGTACACATCTAATTAGAAAAAACATGAAAATAATGGTCCTTCAAGGCTCTATCATTGCCCCTATGAGATTACAGCAGTGTGGGTACCATGTGAAATCAGGGTCTAAAATCACTTCTGACCTCGGACTGATTCATCTTTCAGGCACCTCCGCACCGCAGGTTCATATAGGGGCAGGAGTTACTAACAAAATCAACAACTAATACCCTGGATATATTATAAACATGAATTTTGGGTTAGTCACAGAGCCTAATAAAGTAAGAACCATTATTGAGGTTTTTTTATTAAATATTTGTGTAATTGTAGAAAAGGCGGGAATTAGTGTAACCTTAACTATAAAAGATGGGGATTGCTAGCTTTCAACTGCCATTCAGACTTGACTGTCATTACCAAGTTACTTCTTTATTATTTGCACCAGTAGATGGAGCACCATGCATCAGCGATGTAGGTGGGTGTGAGAAAGACTGGGCCTATGCCACAGAAACATAACCCTTGCCAGTTGATCATGGAGAGACCCTGACAGCAGTCACAGAGACATCTGTTGGCCTTCAATGATCTGCTCCACCATCGGAGCTTCTCTTCTTAATTCATTCTCAGGATCGGGGTGTCAGCATTTATTGCCCATTGACTTCAATGGAAAAGAACATCAGGTAGAGTGTAAAACAGGCTGCCAGTTCACTATCACCCAAGATGAATTTTTACCCCAATGAGTCTGGGACAATCTCAGCCCAGCTTCAAATGGGTGCATGTCCCCAGCATAAAACCATCCCTAATTCTGCACAAGTTAGCATTCTCCTTCAGAGGCAGTTGAGGTGGAAATGCAGATAGAACAGTGAGGGGTAGTTTTAGGGACTAATGTACGTAACTGGGGCACAATAAATGGAGCTTTACTCACCACGAGAATGGTATTCCCTAATGTAGAGTTCCGTTTTTTTATAATATTCCATTCCCAGCATGGACAAATATATATGCCCCTCCAAAAAATACACGGAGGGGCATGTGCTCCAGACATTTACAAAGAAGACAATAATGTACTAAAGACAACTAGGGACTGCTTCATAAAAATGTTATTGAACTATTCTTCTGTGTAAATACTGGCAATGTGTCAAAGGTACTTGCATGAATGAAAGAACCATAATTGTCTAACAGAATCATTTACCATGATTCCAAATAAAGGGACTTCGGTTCGATTTTTGATAAGTGAGTGCTCCCTGTACTGGTTTGAATGGGCTAGAAACTCCACTTTTTTTGCATGCTTAACGTCCACCTAACACCCATTTAACCGCTGAAATGACATATAAAACCCAGATATCGCCCGCTTTGGCACAAAATGGAAACTGACGGGCTTTTTTAGGAGACTTATTGGCAAGAGTTATTTTTCCAATGGGTTTAATGCCGAGAAAAAATATGACCGCCCGCCACTTTTTTTGGGCGGTATCAGCAGAATGGGCAATTTCAACGCCCATATTATCGCACAGCGTTACTTTCCTCAGGGACTTAACGCCAAGATTCAATAATAACGCCCAGCGACTGTTTTTTGTTGTAAAGGGGATACATACCCAAACTAGTGGCCATGGAGATCGCCCATCGTCAATTTCACCATCTCCCACACACATCGCCTAGAATATCGCTTGCTCAAAAAAAACGGCCACAAAAAGTGGAACTAACTGGGATGGACCATCCCAGAACATTAGGAAGCCCAGAACATTAGGAAGCCCAGCAAATGGCAATAGCACTTCCGAATAGAAACAGTGTTGCAGGAGAAAAGGGGAGGTTGCAATCCACCCCATTTCAATCTTCATTGTAGTACCGTCCCAAGCACTTATATCAAACGCAATTTGCTCACTTTATGCGATGGTCAGACACGAGACTCCCAAAGCATGCGCTTTACTCGGAACTCCTTCACGACAAACGAGGCAAAGGTAGGCAGAGGAAACTTAAAGGACACCCTCAAAGCTTCCCTGTAAAGTGCGACATCACCACTAACAACTGGGAGGCCCTGGCCAAAGACGGTCCTAAGTGGAGGAAGTGCATCCGGGAGGGCGCTGAACACCTCGAGTCTCACTGCCGAGAGCATGCAGAAATCAAGCGCAGGCAGCGGAAAGAGCGTGCGGCAAACTTGACCCACCCACCCTTACCCTCAACGACTATCTGTCCCACCTATGCAATTACATCATCATCATCATCATCATAGGCAGTCCCTCGGAATCGAGGAAGACTTGCTTCCACTGTTAGAATGAATCCTTAGGTGGCTGAACAGTCCAATACGAGAACAACAGTCCCTGTCACAGATGGGACAGATAGTCGTTGAGGGTAAGGGAGGGTGGATCAGGTTGCCGTGAAGGAGTTCCGAGTAAAGCGCATACTTTGGGAGTCTCGTGTCTGGCATGCGGACACTCCACCATATAGCAATGTTTCTTTCGTGCAGTGACCTTTTGCCCAGTTGTTTTCAGCTCTGTTCTGACCTGCAACGTTATGTAAACTGCAGTCAATGCTTAATATAAACTGTAACGCCACACCACTTAAAGGGGATTAGAAGGGCTTGAGTACATAAAAATGTTTCAAAAATTGAACATTAATGAGGTGTTATTTACTTATTTACTTACTTATGTTTGCTCTTGCATTCAGTGCACCTTAACGAGATGCGAACTCGTGAGTAAGCATAGCTGTTTCTGCCTGAAATAAATTGAGCCCTAAGCAGCAATTTTGAAATTGACGTTAATGCAAATGAATAATGGTTCATGCTTTTTGGCTGATATAAGTGACCATTTTTAAACATGAACATCTTATGTGGTAGGGACTGGACTGGATAGTGTGTTTGCATTAAACTCCTTTGTACAGTATTTTAACCCAGTACTTTGCCCATTTAAAGTAAACAGGTTGATTACTGTATTACATAGTGAGCAAATAAGTTAACTATTGTGTTACTGGACGGAAATAAAAACCAAAGAATTTTTAAAATCTGATCTACATACTCGAGGATTCTGACCACATTCTGAACTTTGAATTGTAAAACATGTGATGCATTTAAAAAGAAACCTAGTTTAGTATGTGCCAAGTTTCCTTACATTTACTACATGAAATAATCTTCCTCCAATTTCATTTTATTTTAAATTACTTCCAAAATCAAAGCATAAAATCTATCCTTGCAGTGTACCGAAATCCCTCAATATCCATGGAATTTGACAGCACTCTGCCATTGAAGGCAGTCTAAAATATATTTTGATAAAATGTACTGCAGGAGAGACACTACCTTAAGGTTTCCAAGGTAATCTGAGAGTTTGCGTCCTGTCACCAGGGGAAACAGTGACTGAAAAATCATCTATTGTTGGGTCAGACCATTTGCTGCTCAATGTGTCTTGGTAATTGTCCAAAAGTCGAAGGTTGAGTAAGGAAATTATTCCTTTGAAAAGATTAGAACACCATGATGTTGTTTATGGGATGCTGAAAAATGCAGCTGTTTGCTTTGTACCACTTTGCACTAAGTAGGATTCAGTCAGGATTTATATACACTTATTTCAACATCTCTCATTTTACAATCTCTTCAATTTTCATTTTAAAAGTGTCCATCCATCTCCCCCGCCCCCCTCTGCCCCACATTCACTTAGTATCATGCACTATTTCTGGACTAAATAGCTAGTCATGTTCCCGGGCTTCTATCAATGTGTTCTTCATTCAAAGAAAGAAAGAGCTTGCATTTATATAGCGCCTTTCACGACCTCAGGAAATCCCAAATGCTTTTTAATGATTTACAGTCAATTAAGTACTTTTAAAATGTTGTAATGTAGACAAACACACCAGCCAATTTGTGCAGAACAATGACCAACAAATAATAAGGATACAATAGAAACATAGAAGAAACATAGAAATTTATAGCGCAGAAGAAGGCCATTTCGGCCCATCGTGTCCACGCTGGCCAACAAAGAGCCGCACAGCCCTCGGTCAGCAGCCCTAAAGGTTACATATAAACCTATGAACAATGACGGAAAGGCAAAGAGCACCCAGCCCAACCAGTCCACCTCACACAACCGTGACACCTCTTATACTGAAACATTCTACACTCCACCACAACCGGAGCCATGTGATCTCCTTGGAGAGGCAAAAACCAGATAAAAACCCAGGCTAATTTAGGGAGAAAAAATCTGGGAAAATTCCTCTCCGACCCAACTAGGCGATCGAAACTAGTCCAGGAGATCACGCTGGCTGTATTCTATTCCCTGCAGTACTTACCATTATATCTGCGCCGTCCAACAAAAGGTCATCCAGTCTAATCCCAATTACCAGCTCTAGGTCCGTAACCCTGCAGGTTACTGCAATTTAAGTGTCCATCCAACCACCTCTTAAAAGTGGTGAGGGTTTCTGCAAATACCACTCTTCCAGGCAACGAGTTCCAGATCCCCAAAACCCTCTGCGTAAAGAAGCCCCCCCTCAAATCCCCTCTAAACCTTCCACCAACCACCTTAAAACTATGCCCCCTCGTTATAGACCCCTACACCAATGGAAATAGGCCCTTACTATCCACAATGTCCAGGCCCCTCAGTATTTTGTACACCTCAATGAGGTTTTCTCTCAACCTCCTCTGTTCCAATGAGAACAAACCCAGCCTATCCAATCGAAACAATGACCAGATAATCTGTTTTCATTTAGTGTTGTTGATTGAGGGGTAAATACTGGCCAGAACATCACAGTGAACTCACCTGCTCTGTTTTGAATAGTTCTATGGGATCATTTACGTCCACCTGAGAGGGTAGTCGGGGCTTCGGTTTATGTTTCTTCCGAAAGACGGCACCTCCGACAGTGCAGCACTCCCTCGGCCTGGATTATGCACCCTCAATCTTGAACCCTCAACCTTCAGACTCAGAAGCGAAAGTGCTACCAACTGAGCCATGGTTGACATTAGCTTTGCCAGAACCATGAGGCAAATTGCTCGATGGCTTTTCACTCCCTCCCTGTGAGGAAGTGCCTGACCTCTGATTATGTCCTCCCTCTGATTGTCTGGCTAAGATCGAGAACTTGGTGTATGGCAGTCATGCTCATGAATTTGTGACCTACTATGTCAAAGTGCCTTTGTGCTTCCATCATCTTAATACTGCACGGTTTGTATCAGCTGGACATGTTCCCAGATTTTCTTTTCCATCTCACGTTGTTGTTCAAAATTAACCTTGTAAAATTTCAATTTCTGACTCCTTTATGAAAAATATTGGCTCCAAAGTTATTAGGCTCTGAGATAAAACATTATAGGAACATAGGACTTTAGAACATATATAATCCTTTAATATGCTTGCCCAACAAAAATCTATCGATCTCAGATTTATTATTATTAATTGAGCTAGGCTCTACTGCTTTGAATGGGAGAGTGTTCCAGACATCTACCACCCTTTGGTGAAGACGTGTTTCCTAGCCTCTCTCCTGAATGACCTGGCATTAATTTTAAGCTACATCTCCTTGTCCTAGACTCCCCCACCAGTGGAAAAAAGTTTCTATTTATCTATCCAAACGATTCCTTTCAAAATCCTAAAAACCGCAATCAAATCACCCCTTAACGCCCACCGACACCTGGGAGTCCCTGGCCAAAGACCGCCCTAAGTGGAGGAAGTCCATCCAGAAGACCGCTGAGCACCTTGAGTCTCATCGCCGAGAGCATGCAGAAAACAAGTGCAGGCAGCGGAAAGAGCGTGCGGCAAACCAGTCCCACCCTCCCTTTCCGTCAACGACTATCTGTCCCATCTGTGACAGGGACTGAGGCTCTCGTATTGGACTGTTCAGTCACCTAAATACTCATTTTAAGAGTGGAAGCAAGTCTTCCTCGATTCTGAGGGACTGCCTTTGATGATGATGATGTTAACAGATATATTGCAGGGGCTTGACAGGGTACATGCTAGGAAAATGTTTTCCCTGGCTGTGGAATCGAGAACCAGGGGTCACAGTCTCAGAATAAGGGGTTGGCCATTTAGGAGTGAGATGAGGAGAAATCTCTTCACTCAACGGGCTGTGAATCTTTGGAATTCTCTACCCCAGAGGGCTGTGGTTGCTCAGTTGTTGAGTATATTGAAGACAGAGATCAATAGATGTTTGGATATTAAGGGAATCAAGGGATACAGGAATCGTGCGAGAAGCTATAGTTGAGGTAAATGATTAGCCATGATCTTGTTGAATGGCAAAGTAGGCTTGAAGGGCTGAATGGCCGAATCCTGCTCTTATTTCTTATGTTCTTATGAATCTGCGCTGCTCTTCTTCCAAGGCCAATATATCCTGTCTAATGTGCTGTACACTGTACTTCAAATGTGGTCCAATCAAGGCTGTGTATAGATATAGCAAAACTTCCTCACCTTTATATTCTAACCATTTAATTATAAAGGCTAACATTCAATTAGCCTTGTTGATTATTTTTTGTAGCTGACTACTGCATTTTAGTGATCTGTGCACACTGAACCCTAAATCTCTTTGGGCCTCCACAGTTCCTAACTTTCCACCAAATACTTGGATCCATACTTTTTTGATCCAAAATGGATGACCTCACACTTACCTGTGTTGAAATCCATCTGCCACAGTATTGTCCACTGACTTAATCTATCAATGTCTCTTTGAAATGTTATACTCCCGTCTACACTATTTACTATGCCACCAATCTTTGTGTCATTGGCAAATTTGGATATATGGCTCTCTATTGTGTTATCTAAGTCATTAATAAATATATTAAATAGTTGAGGCCCCAGCACAGGGGACACCATTAGTCACTTCCTTCCAATTTGAATGCATACCTATTATTCTTACCATCTTCTACCGTCTAACCAATCTCTTAACCAGGTCAATAATTTGCCTTCAATTCTATGAGCTTTCATTTTAGCAAACAGTCTCTTATGTGGAACCTTATCGAATGCCTTTTGGAAGTCCATATAAACCACATCCACAAACATTCCCCTGTCTACTACTTTGGTTACTTCCTCAAAAAATTCAATTAGGTTCATTAGACATGACCTACCCTTTACAAATCCATGTTCTCTCTAATCAGCTCAAATTTCTCAGTGCTCAGTCACTCTGTCCTTAATTATAGATTCCAATAAGTTCCACACAACAGATCTTAGACTAACAGGTCTATAATTTACTGGTTTCTTTCTCTCACCCTTTTTAAATAATGGAGATAGATTTGCAATTTTCCAATCTAGAGGCACAATTCCTCAATTCAGAGAGCTTTGGAAGATTATGGCTAAAGCATCTGCAATTTTCTCACCTACTTCCTTTAAAACCCAGGGGTGGGAACCATCAGGTCCTGATGTTTTGTCACTCTTTAGTGCCATTATTTTATCGAATATTGTTTTCTTGCTCACATTAAGTCCAGGGAGTTCCAGTCCTTGATTCATTATTAGTTTCCCTGGAATGTCAGATATATTATTGTCTTCCTCTACTGTGAAGACTGACACAAAGTAATCATTCTGGTGGCACATTCTGCACTATGAGACGAGGAAAGGACACCCCATGTAAAATGCATTTCAAATTATCCCGGACATGAAGTCGGGAGGAAGAATCACTCACCCAGTAAGAAGTGCAAGCATGTAACTGAGTGATTCAGGTTGAGCTGAGGTGTAACTTATGCCCTTAACTTCACCCTTCTAAGAAGCACCTGTACAAAGCAGGTGTGCCTGTCAGGACCAGGTAGAGAAGAGCTCCTTTAAAAACAGAAAATGCTAGAAATCTCAGCGGGTCAGGCAGCATCTGTGGAGAGAAACACAGAGTTAACGTTTCAGGTCGATGACCCTTCGTCCGAGAAGTGCTAATGTAGTCTTAAAGGCAACTTCATAACATTTGATACTGGTCAGAGGCAACTGAACTAACGTGCTGTTCGGTTCTACAGAGTGGAAGGATTTCCTGTACTCATATTGCTCTATAAGTCTCCGATGACAACACTCATCATTTCATTAACTGAAAGGTTTTTCACTCCATCAATGTGCAGTTGGTCTGTGATTCTAGGCAACAATTCCTTCATGTCAATGCCAAGCATGTAGATATTTGCCATGATGCATCTCTACTCCAGCAGTCAAGCATTCATACCATGTTTCTCAATACCAAGAAACCTCCTTAGGGAGAACGGATCCCCTCTCCTCCCATGGCTAATGACACCACTGCACAGGACAACCAATACAGCTGAGGAGAGATAAAAGAAGGATTTGTATAGCGAAAGCAATGGCAATACTCAAAGCAAGGTTGAGATGACTAGGTAGCTGTTTAGAATTGTGGTGGATTGTTGAAATAACTTTGAAAACCATAACGGTATTTAGATGGATATACCAAAGGAGAAGGGCAAGGCAGATGGTGATACAATGGAGGCTGAAGATCACCAGAGACAAGAGACTGAGATGTTGATGGCTTCTCATTCGGTCCTGAAATTGTCCCACAAAAGTCTGAAGTGTACTCATTGATTCATCAAAGCCTGACATTGCTCTGTTCCTTCCACTTGTGGAGGCATTTTGGATGTTTGTAAATCTCTGAGATGTTGCTGTTCTGAGTGAAAGCTGCCTCTTTAGTGTGATCTCCAGTTTTCCCACCTGATCTGGGATCTGGTGATGTCCAGAAGAATAGACCTGATGAAAGCACCATTTTCCTCAAACTTTGAGTGTGTGTGTATTGGTAATCCCTGAATCCCTCCAACATGTTTTTCTGGATTGTATGGAAACCAGTGCTATCCATACAGTCCTCCAATATCTAAAGGTCAACACTCAATGCGTCCACTTGTAATATATTGCCTGGCCTGGAGCTGTCATTGTTAAAAGGGATGCATGCAGATGTTCCCGAAGATGTCACTGTATGGAAGAAAATTCCTCCTCGACTGTGCAGCGGAGGATGACATTGTACTCTGAGGCCACAGCATCCACCTGCTTCACATCAGTTGAGAAACTGTGCAGTACATACACATAGGAATGATGCTCTGCAAGCACCATTTATTTCATGGTTGGACCCATGAGTTCATTGTCTGCTCAGTGACTCAGCCAGTGAGTGACTGATCCTCATCTGCACCATCTTGGTTATCCCTAGGGACATTGTAATCTGGACTGGTGGAAGTCGCAGGATAGATGAATTCCTGCAACCAGTGCCAGGCTTGGTATCTCATCTTCAGCTCCTTCTTCTGACCATCATGGCTTGTTGGTTCGAGGAGAGAGAGGCGGGAGTCGAGAGAGGCAGCGGCCTATAAAAGGCTCAGCAGTCCGGGGAGCGTCGAGAGAGGCGGGAGTCGAGAGAGGCAGCGGCCTATAAAAGGCTCAGCAGTCCGGGGAGCGTCGAGAGAGGCGGGAGTCGAGAGAGGCAGCGGCCTATAAAAGGCTCAGCAGTCCGGGGAGCGTCGAGAGAGGCGGGAGTCGAGAGAGGCAGCGGCCTATAAAAGGCTCAGCAGTCCGGGGAGCGTCGAGAGAGGCGGGAGTCCAGAGAGGCAGCGGCCTATAAAAGGCTCAGCAGTCCGGGGAGCGGTGCAGCTCCAGCTGAGAGAAGTCAAAAAAGAAGTAGAAAGAAATCAAAAGGTGACGTCACAGCCTACGTGGTAAGTGATTGGCTGCGGATTGGTGAGTAGTTTTTCTTTTTCTTTATTAGTCAGTAACTTTTAACATTGTTGTCGGCAATTTAAGTGTATCTAAGGGTTAAGTCATGGCAGGACAGCTCGGTCATGTGATATGCTCCTCCTGTACCATGTGGGAACACGGGGACAAGACCAGTGTCCCTGACGACTACATGTGCGGGAAGTGTGTCCACCTCCGGCTACTGACGGTCCGCGTTGCGGAGTTGGAGCTGAAGGTGGATTCACTCTGGAGCATCCACGATGCTGAGAATGACGTGAGTATCACGTGTAGCGAGTTGGTCTTACCGCAGGAGAAGGGTCCACAGCCAGCGAGGGAATGGAAGACCAGCAGGAAGAGTAGTGCAAGGAAGGTAGTGCAGGGGTCCCCTGTGGTCATCCCACTGCAAAACAGATACACTGCTTTGAGTGCTGTTGAGGGGGATGACTCATCAGGAGTGGGCAGCAGCAGCCAAGTTCATGGCACCGTGGCTGGCTCTGTTGCACAGGAGGGCAGGAAAAAGAGTGGGCGAGCGATAGTGATAGGGGATTCAATTGTAAGGGGAATAGATAGGCGTTTCTGCGGCCGCAACCGAGACTCCAGGATGGTATGTTGCCTCCCTGGTGCAAGGGTCAAGGATGTCTCGGAGCGGGTGCAGGACATTCTAAAAAGGGAGGGAGAACAGCCAGTTGTCGTGGTGCACGTTGGTACCAATGACATAGGTAAAAAAAGGGATGAGTTCCTACGAAATGAATTTAAGGAGCTAGGAGCTAAATTAAAAAGTAGGACCTCAAAAGTAGTAATCTCGGGATTGCTACCAGTGCCACGTGCTAGTCAGAGTAGGAATCGCAGGATAGCTCAGATGAATACGTGGCTTGAGCAATGGTGCAGCAGGGAGGGATTCAAATTCCTGGGGCATTGGAACCGGTTCTGGGGGAGGTGGGACCAGTACAATCCGGACGGTCGGCACCTGGGCAGAATCGGAACCAATGTCCTCGGGGGAGTGTTTGCTAGTGCTGTTGGGGAGGAGGTAAACTAATATGGCAGGGGGATGGGAACCAATGCAGGGAGATAGAGGGAAACAAAAAGGAGGCAAAAACAAAAGACAGAAAGGAGATGAGGAAAAGTGGAGGGCAGAGAAACCCAAGGCAAAGAACAAAGGGCCATTGTACAGCAAAATTCTAAAAGGACAGAGGGTGTTAAAAAAACAAGCCTAAAGGCTTTGTGTCTTAATGCAAGGAGTATCCGCAATAAGGTGGATGAATTAACTGTGCAAATAGATGTTAACAAATATGATGTGATTGGGATTACGGAGACGTGGCTCCAGGATGAGCAGGGCTGGGAACTCAACATCCAGGGGTATTCAACATTCAGGAAGGATAGAATAAAAGGAAAAGGAGGTGGGGTAGCATTGCTGGTTAAGGAGGAGATTAAGGCAATAGTTAGGAAGGACATTAGCTTGGATGATGTGGAATCTATATGGGTAGAGCTGCAGAACACCAAAGGGCAAAAAACGTTAGTGGGAGTTGTGTACAGACCTCCAAACAGTAGTAGTGATGTTGGGGAGGGCATCAAACAGGAAATTAGGGGTGCGTGCAATAAAGGTGCAGCAGTTATAATGGGTGACTTTAATATGCACATAGATTGGGCTAACCAAACTGGAAGCAATACGGTGGAGGAGGATTTTCTGGAGTGCATAAGGGATGGTTTTTTAGACCAATATGTCGAGGAACCAACTAGGGAGGAGGCCATCTTAGACTGGGTGTTATGTAATGAGAAAGGATTAATTAGCAATCTCGTTGTGCGAGGCCCCTTGGGGAAGAGTGACCATAATATGGTGGAATTCTGCATTAGGATGGAGAATGAAACAGTTAATTCAGAGACCATGGTCCAGAACTTAAAGAAGGCTAACTTTGAAGGTATGAGGCGTGAATTGGCTGAGATGGATTGGCGAATGATACTTAAGGGGTTGACTGTGGATGGGCAATGGCAGACATTTAGAGACCGCATGGATGAACTACAACAATTGTACATTCCTGTCTGGCATAGAAATAAAAAAGGGAAGGTGGCTCAACCATGGCTATCAAGGGAAATCAGGGATAGTATTAAAGCCAAGGAAGTGGCATACAAATTGGCCAGAAATAGCAGCGAACCTGGGGACTGGGAGAAATTTAGAACTCAGCAGAGGAGGACAAAGGGTTTGATTAGGGCAGGGAAAATGGAGTATGAGAAGAAGCTTGCAGGGAACATTAAGACGGATTGCAAAAGTTTCTATAGATATGTAAAGAGAAAAAGGTTAGTAAAGACAAACGTAGGTCCCCTGCAGTCAGAATCAGGGGAAGTCATAATGGGGAACAAAGAAATGGCGGACCAATTGAACAAGTACTTTGGTTCGGTATTCACGAAGGAGGACACGAACAACCTTCCGGTTATAAAAGGGGTCGGGGGGTCTAGTAAGGAGGAGGAACTGAGGGAAATCCTTATTAGCCGGGAAATTGTGTTGGGGAAATTGATGGGATTGAAGGCCGATAAATCCCCAGGGCCTGATGGACTGCATCCCAGAGTACTTAAGGAGGTGGCCTTGGAAATAGTGGATGCGTTGACAGTCATTTTCCAACATTCCATTGACTCTGGATCAGTTCCTATGGAGTGGAGGGTAGCCAATGTAACCCCACTTTTTAAAAAAGGAGGGAGAGAGAAAACAGGGAATTATAGACCGGTCAGCCTGACATCGGTAGTGGGTAAAATGATGGAATCAATTATTAAGGATGTCATAGCAGTGCATTTGGAAAGAGGTAATATGATAGGTCCAAGTCAGCATGGATTTGTGAAAGGGAAATCATGCTTGACAAATCTTCTGGAATTTTTTGAGGATGTTTCCAGTAGAGTGGATAAGGGAGAACCAGTTGATGTGGTATATTTGGACTTTCAGAAGGCGTTCGACAAGGTCCCACACAAGAGATTGATGTGCAAAGTTAGAGCACATGGGATTGGGGGTAGTGTACTGACATGGATTGAGAACTGGTTGTCAGACAGGAAGCAAAGAGTAGGAGTAAATGGGTACTTTTCAGAATGGCAGGCAGTGACTAGTGGGGTACCGCAAGGTTCTGTGCTGGGGCCCCAGCTGTTTACACTGTACATTAATGATTTAGATGAGGGGATTAAATGTAGTATCTCCAAATTTGCGGATGACACTAAGTTGGGTGGCAGTGTGAGCTGCGAGGAGGATGCTGTGAGGCTGCAGAGCGACTTGGATAGGTTAGGTGAGTGGGCAAATGCATGGCAGATGAAGTATAATGTGGATAAATGTGAGGTTATCCACTTTGGTGGTAAAAACAGAGAGACAGACTATTATCTGAATGGTGACAGATTAGGAAAAGGGGAGGTGCAAAGAGACCTGGGTGTCATGGTACATCAGTCATTGAAGGTTGGCATGCAGGTGCAGCAGGCGGTTAAGAAAGCAAATGGCATGTTGGCCTTCATAGCAAGGGGATTTGAGTACAGGGGCAGGGAGGTGTTGCTACAGTTGTACAGGGCATTGGTGAGGCCACACCTGGAGTATTGTGTACAGTTTTGGTCTCCTAACCTGAGGAAGGACATTCTTGCTATTGAGGGAGTGCAGCGAAGGTTCACCAGACTGATTCCCGGGATGGCGGGACTGACCTATCAAGAAAGACTGGATCAACTGGGCTTGTATTCACTGGAGTTCAGAAGAATGAGAGGGGACCTCATAGAAACATATAAAATTCTGACGGGGTTAGACAGGTTAGATGCAGGAAGAATGTTCCCAATGTTGGGGAAGTCCAGAACCAGGGGTCACAGTCTAAGGATAAGGGGTAAGCCATTTAGGACCGAGATGCGGAGGAACTTCTTCACCCAGAGAGTGGTGAACCTGTGGAATTCTCTACCACAGAAAGTTGTTGAGGCCAATTCACTAAATATATTCAAAAAGGAGTTAGATGAGGTCCTTACTGCTAGGGGTATCAAGGGGTATGGCGAGAAAGCAGGAATGGGGTACTGAAGTTGAATGTTCAGCCATGAACTCATTGAATGGCGGTGCAGGCTAGAAGGGCCGAATGGCCTACTCCTGCACCTATTTTCTATGTTTCTATGTTTCTATGATACAAAGATATTGCATGCAGCTTTGGTTTCCATATTTACAAGTTGAGGAAGATACACTCAGTCGTCAACCAACCTATATTCACAAAAGGATATATTTGCTTTGGAGGCAGTTCAGAGAAGGTTCACTAGGTTGATTCCAGAGATGAGGGGGTTGACTTATGAGGAAAGGTTGAGTAGGTTGGGCCTCTACTCATTGGAATTCAGAAGAATGAGAGGTGATCTTATCGAAACGTATAAGATTATGAGGGGGTTTGACAAGGTGGATGCAGAGAGGATGTTTCCACTGATAGGGGAGACTAGAACTAGACTAGAATAAGGGGCCACCCATTTAAAACTTAGATGAGGATAAATTTCTTCTCTCAGAGAGCTGTGGAAGCTGGGACATTGAATAAATTTAAGGCAGAAATAGACAGTTTCTTAAACGATAAGGGAATAAGGGGTTATGGAGAGCAGGCAGGGTAGTGGACCTGAGTCTATAATCAGATCAGCCATGATCGTATTAAATGGCGGAGCAGGCATATTAAATGGCCTACTCCTGGGCCTATTTCTTATGTTCTTATGTTCTTATACTCATTGGTTTGTGTTGCTGCTTCAAATACTTTGTTCAAACTCAGGTCTTGATCATCTTGAACCCAGTGTGGGTGCAGAAGCTGCCACTTCTCCATCAGCCACAATTTGCAAAGATTTACTCCCCAGAATCTCCTCAGCCTCTTCCTCCTGTTGAGTGAAACTTTCGATGTTCGGGTTTCCTGCAGCTGTAGCCTGTCATTCTCTTGCATTGCATGCTTACCTCTCCTTCAAGAAGAATGCAGACATGTGATGTGGCCGCATCAGTAACCTAGTTTTACATCAAGTGAATCAATTGAAAGCGGCTGCACAGATACTTGGACACAAGGGCTGAGCTTCAAAGGGATAATATACACAGTGATAATGTTACTGGACTGGTAATCCAGAGGCTTGGGCTAATAATCCAGAGGCAAGAGTTCAAATCCCACCATGGCAGCTGGGAATTTAAATTCAGTTAATTAAATAAATCTAGAATAAAAATAAAAGCTAGTACCTGTATCAGTAATGGTGACCATTATCATAAAAACCCATCTGGTTCCCTAATGTCCCTTAGGGAAGGAAATCTGCTGTCCTTACCCAGTCTGGCCTATATGTGACTCCAGTCCCCACAGCAATGTGGTTGATTCTTAACTGCCCTGGTGGCTCACCACCACCTTCAAAGGCAATTAGGGATGGGCAATAAATATTGGCCCACATCCCATGAACGAATAAATATATTAAAATAATGTGTGGTTGGTGAAGGGGGATCACTGGGGAATTTTTACTTACTGATGCACTGGAAGCAGTGGGGGTGGGGATGCGGGGGGGTGTCCAGTTGGATGCAGGAAACTCAGAATTCTGGGTCTCCCCTCATGCTGTGGAGATTTAACTCCACAATGGCCGACTTTCGTCATTGACAGTGCCCCAGCCGGAAGTCAATCAGATTGACTGCCTTGGCTTCCAGTCGAGCGAACCGCAGGACTAGGTAAGCCAGGTTCCCGAACCCCGGGAGTAGTCCGACTCCAAGGAGGATCTGATCACTGACCCTGGGATGGGGGGGTTCGAACCCTGACCTCGAGGGGGTCTGATCCCAAGCAGGGTCTGAGCACTGACCCTAGAGTGGGGGAAGGTCCAATCCCTGACCCCGAGGGGGTCTGATCCCAAGCAGGGTCTGAGCACTGACCCTGGGGTGGGGTGGGGGAGGTCCGATCCCTGACCTCGAGGGGGCCTGATCCCAAGGGGGTACCGATCCTCAACCCCGGAATGGGGATTCGATCCCAAGGAGGGTCTGATCCCTGACTCCAGGGGTGGGGTGTGATTCCAAAGGCAGGAGGGGGTCCATTTCACGACGCTAGGGGTGGGGTCTGATCCCAAGGAAGGTCTGAACACTAATCCCAGGGTGATCCAATCCCGGGAAGGGAGGGTGGGGTGGGTTCTGGTCCTTGACCATGGCAATGGTTTGATCCCAGAGGGCTGTTTTTTACGGAGGGGGCAGGGGTGGTGGGTCTGATGACAGAGGTGCTGGGGAAACTGGGAGGAAGAATTCCTGCTTCCCCTGGCCCACATGGAGAGCTCCCCTAGGCAGTTCCCACCTCGCTGCAGCTGCCAGATATCCCGAGGCCAAGAAACTTGGCTGGCCACAGTAAAACCTGAATCCGAAGCTTCCAGCTGACTTAACATAGTTAAATGCCCAGCACTTGCCCCGCCTCAGTAAAACAACAACAACTTGTATTTATATAGCATCTTTAATGTACTGAAACATCGCAAGGCGCTTCACCGGAATATTATGAGATAGAAAATTTGACACCAAGCCGTATAAAGTAGAAATTAGCACAGATGACCAAAAGCTTGGTTAAAGAGGTAGGTTTTAACATAGAAACATAGAAACATAGAAAATAGGTGCAGGAGTAGGCCATTCGGCCCTTCTAGCCTGCACCGCCATTCAATGAGTTCATGGCTGAACATGCAACTTCAGTACCCCATTCCTGCTTTCTCACCATACCCCTTGATTCCCCTAGTAGTAAGGACTTCATCTAACTCCTTTTTGAATATATTTAGTGAATTGGCCTCAACAACTTTCTGTGGTAGAGAATTCCACAGGTTCACCACTCTCTGGGTGAAGAAATTCCTCCTCATCTCGGTCCTAAATGGCTTCCCCCTTATCCTTGGACTGTGTCCCCTGGTTCTGGACTTCCCCAACATTGGGAACATTCTTCCTGCATCTAACCTTTCTAACCCCGTCAGAATTTTAAACGTTTCTATGAGGTCCCCTCTCATTCTTCTGAACTCCAGTGAATACAAGCCCAGTTGATCCAGTCTTTCTTGATAGGTCAGTCCCGCCATCCCGGGAATCAGTCTGGTGAACCTTCGCTGCACTCCCTCAATAGCAAGAATGTCCTTCCTCAGGTTAGGAGACCAAAACTGTACACAATACTCCAGGTGTGGCCTCACCAAGGCCCTGTACAATTGTAGCAACACCTCCCTGCCCTTGTACTCAAATCCCCTCGCTATGAAGGCCAACATGCCATTTGCTTTCTTAACCGCCTGCTGTACCTGCATGCCAACCTTCAATGACTGATGTACCATGACACCCAGGTCTCTTTGCACCTCCCCTTTTCCTAATCTGTCACCATTCAGATAATAGTCTGTCTCTCTGTTTTTACCACCAAAGTGGATAACCTCACATTTATCCACATTATACTTCATCTGCCATGCATTTGCCCACTCACCTAACCTATCCAAGTCGCTCTGCAGCCTCATAGAATTCTCCTTGCAGCTCACACTGCCACCCAACTTAGTGTCATCCGCAAATTTGGAGATACTACATTTAATCCACTCGTCTAAATCATTAATGTACAGTGCAAACAGCTGGGGCCCCAGCACAGAACCTTGCGGTACCCCACTAGTCACTGCCTGCCATTCTGAAAAGTCCCCATTTACTCCTACTCTTTGCTTCCTGTCTGACAACCAGTTCTCAATCCATGTCAGCACACTACCCCCAATCCCATGTGCTTTAACTTTGCACATTAATCTCTTGTGTGGGACCTTGTCGAAAGCCTTCTGAAAGTCCAAATATACCACATCAACTGGTTCTCCCTTGTCCACTCTACTGGAAACATCCTCAAAAAATTCCAGAAGATTTGTCAAGCATGATTTCCCTTTCACAAATCCATGCTGACTTGGACCTATCATATTATCTCTTTCCAAATGCACTGCTATGACATCCTTAATAATTGATTCCATCATTTTACCCACTACCGATGTCAGGCTGACCGGTCTGTAATTCCCTGTTTTCTCTCTCCCTCCTTTTTTAAAAAGTGGGGTTACATTGGCTACCCTCCACTCCATAGGAACTGATCCAGAGTCAATGGAATGTTGGAAAATGACTGTCAATGCATCCACTATTTCCAAGGCCACCTCCTTAAGTACTCTGGGATGCAGTCCATCAGGCCCTGGGGATTTATCGGCCTTCAATCCCATCAATTTCCCCAACACAATTTCCCGACTAATAAGGATTTCCCTCAGTTCCTCCTCCTTACTAGACCCTCTGACCCCTTTTATATCCGGAAGGTTGTTTGTGTCCTCCTCAGTGAATACCGAACCAAAGTACTTGTTCAATTGGCCCGCCATTTCTTTGTTCCCCGTTATGACTTCCCCTGATTCTGACTGCAGGGGACCTACATTTGTCTTTACTAACCTTTTTCTCTTTACATATCTATAGAAACTTTTGCAATCCGTCTTAATGTTCCCTGCAAGTTTCTTCTCGTACTCCATTTTCCCTGCCCTAATCAAACCCTTTGTCCTCCTCTGCTGAGTTCTAAATTTCTCCCAGTCCTCGGGTTCGCTGCTATTTCTGGCCAATTTGTATGCCACTTCCTTGGCTTTAATGCTATCCCTGATTTCCCTTGATAGCCACGGTTGAGCCACCTTCCCTTTTTTATTTTTACGACAGACAGGAATGTACAATTGTTGTAATTCATCCATGCGGTCTCTAAATGTCTGCCATTGCCCATCCACAGTCAACCCCTTCAGTATCATTCGCCAATCTATCCAAGCCAATTCATGCCTCATACCTTCAAAGTTACCCTTCTTTAAGTTCTGGACCATGGTCTCTGAATTAACTATTTCATTCTCCATCCTAATGCAGAATTCCAACATATTATCGTCACTCTTCCCCAAGGGGCCTCGCACAACGAGATTGCTAATTAATCCTCTCTCATTACACAACACCCAGTCTAAGATGGCCTCCCCCCTAGTTGGTTCCTCAACATATTGGTCTAAAAAACCACCCCTTATGCACTCCAGGAAATCCTCCTCTACCGTATTGCTTCCAGTTTGGTTAACCCAATCTATGTGCATATTAAAGTCACCCATTATAACTGCTGCACCTTTATTGCACGCACCCCTAATTTCATGTTTGATGCCCTCCCCAACATCACTACTACTGTTTGGAGGTCTGTACACAACTCCCACTAACGTTTTTTGTCCTTTGGTATTCTGCAGCTCTACCCATATAGATTCCACATCATCCAAGCTAATGTCCTTCCGAACTATTGCCTTAATTTGCTCCTTAACCAGCAATGCTACCCCACCTCCTTTTCCTTTTATTCTATCTTTCCTGAATGTTGAATACCCCTGGATGTTGAGTTCCCAGCCCTGATCATCCTGGAGCCACGTCTCCGTAATCCCAATCACATCATATTTGTTAACATCTATTTGCACAGTTAATTCATCCCCCTTATTGCGGATACTCCTTGCATTAAGACACAAAGCCTTCAGGCTTGTTCTTTTAACACCCTTTGTCCTTTTAGAATTTTGCTGTACAGTGGCCCTTTTTGTTCTTTGCCTTGGGTTTCTCTGCCCTCCATTTTTCCTCATCTCCTTTCTGTCTTTTGCTTTTGCCTCCTTTTTGTTTCCCTCTGTCTCCCTGCATTGGTTCCCATCCCCCTGCCATATCAGTTTAAATCCTCCCCAACAGCACTAGCAAACACTCCCCCTAGGACATTGGTTCCGGTCCTGTCCAGGTGCAGACCATCCGGTTTGTACTGGTCCCACCTCCCCCAGAACCGGTTCCAATGCCCCAGGAATTTGAATCCCTCCCTGTTGCACCACTGCTCAAGCCACGTATTCATCTGCGCTATCCTGCGTCTTGAAGGAGGAAAGAGAGGTAGAGAGGCGGAGAGGTTTAGGCAGGAAGTTCCAGCGCTTGGGGCCTAGGCAACAGAAGGTACGGCCACCAATGATTGAGCGATTATAATCCGGGATGCTCATGTGGGTAGAATTAGAGAAGCGAAGACATCTCGGGGCTGGGGAGATTACAGAGATAGGGAGGAGCTAGGCCATGGAGGTCTGGAAGTCCTGGAAGTTGCTGAGTTGGAGCCCGCTTCTCGACACGCCTCGAATTTTTGGCTTTTTAACCACCCCCCACCCACGCAACCACTCCCTCCCGCCCACCCATGTTAAGTTTCCCTCTGCTGATGCATGCAGCAATATATGTTCTGGGAAACTCCACAACTCACTCCCTAATCACTGAGAGCAGGGGGTAATGGCTTTGCTCGTGGATCTCACCAGACTGTCCTGGCCCTTAGTTGGCCTGTCACTTAACTTTGCTGTGCCTGTCAGGCCATTACATTTATTTTAACACTGCAAGGGGCTCCTTGAAGTGGTATGTTGTGAAGCAGACACATTGCCCACAAAATTCCAGCTCTACTAAAATAGTTTGCACAGGGATCTGTTATAGAGCCATTCAACTGTTTAATAATTGAAAACAGTGACAATAGTAATGGCAAAAGAGTGAGCTGAGGGTAAGTGCTCACTCACAATATTTACCTCTCATTAAAGGACTAGAGATTAGTGCACTTCATTCGTTGTATTTACCCTGATGTTATATTAACTGCAAACCATTCATTGTGCTTAAGCCTCAAACTAAATTTCCCATTCAATAGAAGTACTGGAATAAACTTGACTAAAGCCACTAAAATTGGTTTCATAAACTATCTGAAGATGTAATTCATTTCTCACTATTGTTCCACAGCAGACTCATTCCGTCTACCAGCTCATGTAAATCTAGTGATCTTACAGACATAACCTGCAGTATACTGATTGAATTCGTTATAACAGCTTCATATTTTCTCCATAATGGTCACAATTTATTTTATATATTTGTCGTTAATGTGCTCCGATCATCTGTAAAGATTTGCCATGACAAATTTTTTAAAATACCCTATAAGAGGTTTTGTTCTCCACATAAGATATTATAAATGTAACTTAGTCATAACAACCTCAATAAATGAGCTTTAACAAGCTTGCTCAATTTGCCTTTTAAGGTGTAATAAGTTTGCTTTAACAGATTAAGTTTTACTATAATGGGCCTAATCAATTGGCCTCAACACATGAGATCAAGTTTATGAAATTTTAGCAGGTATAAAAAACAGTTCGGTGTTGGGAATCAGCATATACAATGAACCCTGTATCGTGAGACCACCGAATATCAATACTAACCACAAAGAAATGAAAAGTTCTGAGTTTGTCGGAGGAGATCCACACAACAGTATTGTTTCCCTGTAGCTTTTTTTATTTGTTCCTGAGATGTGGGCGTCGCTGATAAGGCCAGCGTTTATTGACCATCCCTAATTGCCTTTGAGAAGACGATGGTGAACCACTTTCTTAAACTGCTGCAGTCCCTGTGGTGAAGGTACTCACACAGTACTATTAGCGAGGGAGTTCCAGGATTTTGAACCAGCGACGATGAAGGAACGGTGATATATTTCCAAGTCAGAATGGTGTGTGACTTGGAGAGGAACTTGGAGGTGATGGTGTTCCCATGTACCTGCTGCCCTTGACCTTCGAGGTGGTCGAAGTCGTGGGTTTGGGAGGTGCTGCCAAGTTGAAGCAGTGCATCTTGTAGATGCTACATATACCAACCACTTTGCGCCAGTGGCGGAGGGACATGAATTTTTAAGGTGGTGGATTGGGTGCCGATCAAGCGAGCTGCTTTGTCCTGGATGGTGTCAGGCTGCTTGAGTGTTGTTGGACCTGTACTCATCCAGGAAAGTGGAGCGTATTCCATCACACTTCTGACTTGTGCCTTGTAGTTAGTGGAAAGACTGGATAACCGTCTGCTCCAAATACTTTCTTGTCTGTAATGAGAATCTGAAATCAATCTCAAAAGTGTTATAAAAATTAATGATACAGTAATTCCCTTTGGTCTTTGTGCTGGGACTGTAACCAATGGTGGAAGAAGGATGCACTTGTAGGAAAAACAAAACCATTTTATTTGAACAGGCAGTTTTAACATTACACATCATTCAACCTGTTTGATCAGGCCTCATTTTGGGACAGGTGGCTCCATGAACGAACCCGAGCATAGACACAAGGTAGATATTTAAATCTGAAGGCAGTGCAGAGATGAGTTCAAAGACCGAGCTCCAGTATCAGACCATTGAGTTATGAAGAATGATTAGAGAACCTTGGGCTCTTTAGCCTTGAAAGGAACAGACTGAGAGGAGACATTATAGAGATATAATAAATAATATAGAAAAGGTAAGTTCAAACCAGGATTTCCTTAATGTAAACCATGGAAGTAGCACAAGGGGGCACAGGTTCAAACTGGTGAAAGACAAAGTTGGGAATCCTTTCAGGACATTCATGTTTAGACTGGCTAAATCAGGCTAAATGAGTTATTCAATAGAGATTTGGATCCTACGGTGGGGTATTGTGGGAGGTTATATAAAAGTAATAACATGACTTAATGATATTCCAAAGCAGTTCACGGCTAATAAAGTACTTGTGAAGTATTGCCATTGTTGTAATGTAGGGGTAACAAGTCAATTTGCACACACCAAGGTCCAACAAACAACAATGAGATAAATGATCAGACAATCTGTTTTAGTGATGTTGCTTGATGGATAAATATTGTCCAGCAAATCAGGAAATTCCACTTTTCTTCTTTGAAGAGTGCCATGGGATTTTTTACAAACATCTCAGAGAGCAGATGGGGCCTCGCTTTAATGTCTAAACTGAAAAACGACACCTCCGATAGTGCCGTATTCTCTCAGTGCTGCACTGAAGTGTCAGCCTAGATTATGTGCTCATTCCTTCGGAGAGGGGCTTGAATGCATGATCTCTGACTCAGAGGAAAGCGTGCTAGCACAGAGCCATCTTAAAATAGTAAATCTTTTTAAGAACATAAGAACATAAGAAATAGGAGCAGGAGTAGGATCAACAACCCCTCGACCTGCTCCGCCATTCAATACGATCATGGCTGATCCGATCATGGATCAGGTCCACTTCCCTGCCCGCTCCCCATAACCCTTTATCAGTTAAGAAATTGTCTATCTCTGTCTTAAATTTATTCAATGTCCTGGCTTCCAAGCTCTCTGAGGCAGTGAATTCCACAGATTTACAACCCTCTGAGAGAAGAAATTCCTCCTCATTCAGTTTTAAATGGGCGGCCCTTTATTCTAAGATTATGCCCTCTAGTTCTAGTCTCCACTATCAGTGGAAACATCCTCTCTGCATCCACCTTGTCAAGCCCCCTCATAATCTTATACGTTTCGATAAGATCACCTCTCATTCTTCTGAATCCAATGAGTAGAGACCTCCTCAACCTTTCCTCTTAAATCAACTCCCTCATCTCCGGAATCAACCTAGTGAACCTTCTCTGAACTGCCTCCAAAGCAAGTATATCCTTTCAGAAATATGGAAACAAAAAACTGTACACAGTATTCCAGGAGTGGCCTCACCCCTGCTTTTATATTCCACCCCCTTTGTAATAAAGGCCAAGATTCCATTGGCCTTCCTGATCACTTGCTGTACCTGCATACTAACCTTTTGTGTTTCATGCACAAGTACCCCCAGGTCCTGCTGTACTGCAGCACTTTGCAATTTTTCTTTAAATAACTTGCTCTTTGATTTTTTTTCTGCCAAAGTGCAGAACCTCACATTTTCCAACATTATACTCCATCTGCCAAATTTTTGGCCACTCACTTAGCCTGTCTACGTTCTTTTGCAGATTTTTTGTTTTCTCCTCATACATTGCTTTTCCTCCCATCTTTGTATCATCAGCAAACTTGGCTACCTTACACTTGGTCCTTTTTTGCAAGTCGTTAATATAGATTGTAAATAGTTGGGGTCCCAGCACTGATCCCTGCGGTACCCCACTAGTTACTGATTGCCAACCCGAGAATGAACCATTTATCCTGACTTTCTGTTTTCTGTTGGTTAGCCAATCCTCTATCCATGCTAATATATTAGCCCAAACCCTGTGAACTTTTATCTTGTGCAGTAACATTTTATGTGGCACCTTGTCAAATGCCTTCTTGAATTCCAAATACACCACATCCACTGGTTCCCCTTTATCCACCCTGTTCATTACATCCTCAAAGAATTCCAGCAAATTTGTCAAACATGAATTCCCCTTCATAAATCCATGCTGACTCTGCCTGACTGAATTATGCTTTTCCAAATGTCCTGCTGCTGCTTCTTTAATAATGGACTCCAACTGCTGCGTAGTACATTATACTGCTCTGCAGGCATGCTATTTGTTGCATAAATTATACAGCTCTTAAAACAGTATCAACACTTGACTTCATCTATTAGCCGACACATAGCTAAAACCAGGCACTGCTACTGAGAAAGGAGAGAAAGAGCAGAATAAAACGAGAAATATAGCAAAGATAGCCAGCTCACAGTTATGCATTGCAATAGTTATGCATCTGTCTTAGCAAAGGAGACTCCAGTTTTTTGGGGGTGAATAGTTAATTCCACCCTCCAACCAGAGAGGAGGAACCATGTTCTCTGTCACCTTGCTGTGATTGACTTCCCAAGCAAGTAGGCCAGGCAAGTGCTGTCCAGAAATCTTTAATCCTATTTACCCCTGTAATCATTGTTGCCTAGATTTCACTGAGGTGTTTAAAATGACAACAGGATTTAACAGGGTAGATACAGAGAAGCTATTTGTTCCAGAAACAGAAAATGCTGATAATCTCAGCAGGTCAGGCAGCACCTGTGGAGAGAAACAGAGTTAATATTTCAGGGCTGTGGCCCTTTGTCAGAACTGGATAAGTTTGAGATGTAACTCAGGGGCAGTGAAAGGGGGAGGGGAGGATAGAACAAAAGGGAAGGTCTGTGATAGGGTGGAAGGCAGGAGAGATTTGAGAGACAAAAGGGATGATGGGAAAAAATGAGATGGTAATGGCACAAGTTAAGAACAAAAGATGAGTCTAAATGGGTTGTGAATGGAGGAATCATCACCAGCTGCCATGGGAACCAGCTGCGGGGTTTGTATATAAAAAAGGAGGAAAGGGAAAAAATAATAATATGGGCAGAGGTTATGGTCTGAAACTATTGAACTCTATTTGTTCTGATGGGGGAATCTAGAAAAAGTGACAACCTTAAAATTAGAGCTAGGCTGTTTAGGACTGAAATCAGGAAGCACTTTTCCTCTCAAAGGTTCCTGGAAATCTGGAATTCTCTCCCCCAAAAGGCTGTGAATGCTGGGCGTGGTGGGGTGGGGGGTCAATTGAATTGTTTAAGACTGAGATCGATAAATTTTTGTTTGGTAGAGATAACAAGGGATATGGATCAAAAGCGAGTAAACGGAGGTGAGGTACAGATCAGCCATGATCTAATTGAATGGTAGAACAGGCCCGAGGAGCTGAATGGCTTTTTCCTGTTCCTATGCAGAACTCTCCGATTCATTGTCAGTGTAGAAAACCTCTGCCCCTATCTCATTAACTATCTGCCATCAAATATTGACAATATAATTCTTCATGACAACAATTAAAAAGGACATTGCACAAAGTACTGCCATTAACACACAGTTCCCCGGTGACAAACAGTAACCAAATCACTAGGCGCAAAATACGTTTCAGGTGATTTGGCTGCTATTTCTTATTATAAACATCATGAAATATAGAAAATAAATAACACCCATGCTGGGATTAGTTTATTTCCAGCTGTCTGAATGTAGAATTCCCACCAGCATAGACTCTAGTCGCCTCCACGACTTAATTTACTTCAGAAAATTAACATTAAAAAGCGCAGCCAATCCCTCTGGCTCCTGTTTGAGTAGGACTTAACTTCAGCCTGGATCCTCTTCACAACATCATAAAGGGACTTTCAAAAATGTGCCAAAAATGTAGAAGTAAAAAACTATACCCTGTGCATGTGGTACGTGATCAAATTGCAGCTTTGCTTTTGCCAACTTTTCATACAAAGAGGGCTCAGATTAAAATTAAAAACCTTCAAAACCAGAACGGATAATTGGTTAATGATCGTGCTTTTGCACTGCCGTGATTTCTGTCCTGCAAATCAAACTCTTCATAATGTAAATGGAATGGTTTCCCCAATAGAAGCTATAAAAGCGACTTTAATCAGGTACAAGCTGTTAGAGTCTGCAGGAGAGGAGGAAGAGGCCGACTGAATCAACAACTTGAGAGGGAGAAGGAGAGCAAGAGCTTCAACAGCACTGCTACAGAATTGGAGAGAGGGGAAAGAAAACAAGCTGTTCGAGATTTATCCCAAGTCAAATGCAGTACAGCAGGACCTGGGGGTACTTGTGCATGAAACACAAAAGGATAGTATGCAGATACAGTAAGTGATCAGGAATCCAATGGTATCTTGGCCTTTATTGCAAAGGAGATGGAGTATAAAAGCAGGGAAGTCTTGCTACAGCTATATAAGGTATTGGTGAGGCCACACCTGGAATACTGCGTGCAGTTTTGGTTTCCATATTTACGAAAGAATATACTTGCTTTAGAGGCAGTTCAGAGAAGGTTCACTAGGTTGATTCCGGAGATGAGGGTGTTGACTTATGAGGAAAGGTTGAGTAGGTTGGGCCTCTACTCATTGGAGTTCAGAAGAATGAGAGGTGATCTTATCAAAACATATATGATTCTGAGGGGGCTTGACAAGGTGGATGCAGAAAGGATGTTTCCACTGATGGGGGAGACTAGAACTAGAGGGCATGATCTTAGAATAAGGGGCCGCCCATTTAAAACTGAGATGAGGAGAAATTTCTTCTCTCAGTGAGTTGTAAATCTGTGGAATTCGCTGCCTCAGAGAGCTGTGGAAGCTGGGACATTGAATAAATTTAAGACAGAAATAGACAGTTTCTTAAACGATAAGGAAATAAGGGGTTATGGGGAGCAACAGGGAAGTGGACCTGAGTCCATGATCAGATCAGCCATGACCTTATTAAATGGCGGAGCAGGCTCGAGGGGCCGTATGGCCTACTCCTGTTCCTATTTCTTATGTTCTACCTCGTGCAGGGCTGGGGTTGTGCTGGAATGGTGGCGGGTAGAATGCCGCGGGATGGAGTCTAGGACACTTCAGTCAAATGCAGAGTCTCGATAAAGAAGATCTTTGAAGTGTTCTTTCCAGCGGGTCCAGACTGCCTCAGTATCCTTAATGAGTGTCACCCCGTTCTTAGTCAGCAGTGGGGTGGGGCCTTGGGTGCTTGGGCCGCAGGTGGACTTAACTGTGGTGAAGAATCCTCGCACTTCATGGCTGTCGGTCAGCTGCTAGATCTCCTGTGCTTTCTCCACCCACCATCTATTCTTTAGGTCGCTGTTTTTTTTGTTGGACCTCAGCCTTTAGCTGTCTGTAGAGCTGCTTTGCTGCTCCCAAATTGGGTTGCTGCTTTAAGTTCAGAAATGCACTGCGCTTGCAGTTTATTAGCTCCTGAATCTCCTGGTCATTCTCGTCAAACCAGTCTTGGTGTTTCCTGGTTGAGTGACTGAGCGTCTCATTGTAGGCGCTGGTTATGGTGGCCTTGAGGGCAGACCAGATGCTGTGGGCACTCTGCGCCTTGGGGTCATCGAAGATCGGCAGGTTGGTGGTGAGGCGCTGGTGATATAGGGCTCTTGAGCGCCCCGGCGTTGATTTTTCGCCAGCATTGCTTCTGTTATTGTAAGGCCACTGTAATGCAGAGAGAAGTGAAGTTTGCAATTTGGAGCTTTGTAGTCAATATGACCTGCGATGTAGGATCCTCATTGCTCCATTTAAAAATGCTGCCAACACTGCCTTCGCACCCTGGGACTGCCTGTTTTTTTCAGGCATTTCCTGGGGCGGGTGTTAATGAGGAGTTAAGGCCGAATGTTCCACCCGGGGCGCTAGCGCGGCGTTGCACGACGATTGACGTCATCTTCACGCTAAAATTGAAGGACAACTCGGTATGTTTTTGCACTGGCGCAAACCAATAGCTGAATCTTTCGCCCGGGCGTCCGGCTGGTCGTCCGGCATAACGTCCAAAAACAGCATTTAACACCCCGCCAAGGCGCTAACCAAGGCGCAAATTAGCTGAAAATCCAGCCCTGCTGTTAAAAGATTGAGAGAGAAGACAGTTCTGTAAAATCCCCAAATTTCAACGTTAGATTACTTTACTATGGTGAGGATGGGGAGGCATCACAGCTGACCTCAGTCTTGTTTTCCACAAGTGCCCAATTTACCAGTAGGATAGTGATGCCAGATGGAGACTCTTGATGAATTTCCCCTCCCTAACCCAGTTAAACTGAAACCAATTGGGATGCACTACCAACAACCTAACTCATTATGGACCACAAATAAAACCATGGATGTTTCTAGCTTGGATGGCTCAGTAAGATGGGCATTTATTCAGTAAGGTGCATTAAGGGAAGGTCGAGGTTTCAAATGTGGGCATTTTGACGGGTTCGCATTCTGTCAATACCATCATGCTGAAGAAAGGGCGAGTGTTGGATGCTGTGTCAATGAGTCCGTTTTCTGTAACCTTTCGTAAGCTGCATGTAGTTGCTCCAAGACCCTTCTATGAGGGGGAAAGAGGGAATAAAGATGTAATCAGAGCAGGAGTTTTAGAGCTGGGAATAAAAATGCTTCTCATTGAATGCAATGACGATAACAACTGGATAATTTACTACAGGGATTGTGCCTTTGGAGCAGTTCCCAGAGGTCAGTGTCTCCTGGGCTGGCAAGGAGTAACCTAATGAAAATTGAATGTCATTCCTGTCTATTAGCATGCACCACCTGGACTACCATCACATAAAAAGGCTGAATGCTCTTCAGTTTTATTTTTCTCAATCCCTCAATGCCACTGTTGGACACTTTTGATGGCGCTTTAGAGCTGCGTTCTCCAAATTCCCTCAGCAGTCACAAAGTCTGTACAATCTACCCGCAGCACACAAATGTATAGACAGTGTAAAGAGACCTCACACTTACACCATTTGGGAAATTTGTAGGCAGCCTCCATCTTGTAAGAGAGATTTTTGGGGACTTTTTTTTTACTGGACTTGCTTTAACTTACAACAAGTTAAGCAGACAGGTCAGGAAGGAGCGATATTTTATTTGCTCCTTTTTTTTGTTGGCGGGAACTGAGAGGCCAAAGGATTTATGGTTACGACACAATCATTTTCTGTTGTATTTAGGATTGAATAACAAACTTAACTTTCATGCAGGTTTATATCTTTTTGAGAGGAACTATCTTGGTAGAAAAGTGTTTGGCAGGAAGACGAAATCTACAGTTTCTTGCCAAACTAAAGCAGAGCAGCAGTTTACATTTATTTAATGTTGTATATATTCAAATGAAAAGAAAACACGGCGAGACTAAGCTGGAATTGTTCTCCTTGGAGCAGAGAAGGTTGAGGGAAATTTAATAGAGGTGTTGAAAATTCTGAGGGATCTTGATAGAGTAGAAAGAGACAAACTATTTCCATGGCAGAAGGGTCGGTAACCGAAGGACACAGAGTTAAGGTAATTGGCAAAAGAACCAGAGGCAAGCTGAGATTTTTTACACAGCGAGTTGTTATGATCTGGAATGCATTGCCTGAAAGGGTGGTGGAAGCTGATTCAATAGTAACATTCAAAAGCGAATTGGATATATACTTGAAAATGAAAAATTAGCAGGGCTATGGGGAAAGAGTGGGACTAATTGGATAGGGCTGATTGGCCTCCTTGTGTTCTCTATGATTCTATGAAGTTTGCCAAACACCATTTTAAAAGTGGAGACTTTATTTTGCGTTGTACGCACAGCTTTCCATGTTCAACTCAGTTTCTTCTGCCTCAACGTTCTTGTGTCGTCCAGTGACTCAGCACTAGATTTTGAAGAACTAATGGGCCCAAGTTTTGGGCTGCGCCTAAAACGGCGCAGCCCGGACCTAGACGCCCGTTTTTCGCGCCAGAAAGTGCGCCTAAAAAAAACTTACCTATTCTGTGGCTCCCTGCAGGTCCTCTGGAGCTGGGCGCGGTGCAGCACGAGCTGTAGGGGGCAAAGCCAGGTTCCTGCGCTGAAAACAGTGCCGGGACCTCTGCACATGCGCGCTACAGTGGGCGCGCATGTGCAGTAGCTCCAGGCGCTCAAAACTTTGGGAGGGGCCCGAAACACGCAGCCCCTAGCCCTGGCCGAATGGCCTCACTGGGGCTGCGTGAATAAGGCTCCTCCCACCCGACCGGACCCGATCCGACCCCCGCGCTCTCTCCCCCCGCCCCCCCCCCCCCACCGGACATCCGCGACTCTCTCTCCCCCCCCACCCCCGGACCTCTGCGACTCTCTCCTCCCCGCCCCCCCCTCCCCGGACCTCCGCAACTCTCTCCACTCCGCCCCCCCCCCCACCGGACTTCCACGACTCTACACCCCCCTCCTGCCCCGGACCTCCGCGACTCTCCCCTCCCCCCCCGGACCTCCGCGACTCTTCCCCCCCCCACCCCCGGACCTCCGCGTCTCTCCCCCCACCACCCGGACCTCCGCGACCCCCCCCCGAGACCCAACGCCACCTACCTGTAAATCCAGCCCGAGGTCTTGGGCCGGGCCGTTCAGCCTCCTTCTCTCCCTTCCCTCCCCCTCTCTCCTTCCCTCCCACCCCCTCTCTCCTTCCGTCCCCCCTCTCTTCTTCCCTCCCCCCCTCTCCTTCCCTCCCTCCCTCCTCTCTTCCTTCCACCCTTCCTTCCTCCCTCCCTCCTCTCTCCTTCCCTCCCTCCTCTCTCCTTCCCTCACTCCTCTCTCTTTTCCTCCTTCCTCTCTCCTTCCCTCCTTCCTCTCTCCTTCCCTCCCTCCTTCCCTCCCTCCCTCCCTCCTTCCCTCCCTCCCTCCTCTCACCCTTCTCCCCCTCTCCCTCCCCTCTCTCCCTTCTCCCCCTCTCTCCCTTCTCCCCCTCTCTCGCCCCTCCTTCTCCTCGCCCCTCCTCTCCTCCTCCCCCCACCCCTCCTCCTCCCCCCCCAGCCACACCCCCCTCTACCTCCACTCCACCCCCTCCCCCACCCCTTTCTCCCCCTCCCCCTCCCCCACCCCCTTCTCCCCCTCCCCCCTCATCCCCTTCTCCCCCTCCCCCCACCCCCTTCTCCCCCTCCCTCTCCCTTCCCCTCCCCCTCCCCTTCCCCCCCCCCTTTTCCCCCTCCACCCCTTCCCTCGCTGTCATAAACACAGACACTGACAAACAGAGAGTGAGAGACACACACACAGACAGACAGACAGACAGATAGAGACACTGACAGAGACACGCTGGGGGGGCCATCCCAGCATGCTGTTGGAGGACTCCCGGTGCTGCAGTCGGTAAGTAGAAAATGTTTTATTTATTGATTTTTTTTTTTAATTATTTTTTATTAATTTTTTTTGGATTGATTTATTGGTTGATTTATTGATGTATTTATCATTTATTATTGATGATGGCTCTTTATTTGTAAAACTGAAGTGTTTAATGTTTGTAAACTTCCCTTTAAACCCCCCCCCCCTCCCACCATTCCCTACGACTAATTTGTAACCTACGCCTGATTTTCTAAAATGTAGACAAGGTTTTTTCGAACGTACAAAAATCTTCACTTACTCCATTCTAAGTTAGTTTGGAGTAAGTTTTCACTGCCTAAACTTTGAAAACAGGCATAAGTGGCCGGACACGCCCCCTTTTGAACAAAATATTCTGTTCCAAAGTGAAACTGTTCTAACTGACTAGAACTGGAGCAAACTCAATGCCGAGAATTCGAATTTCTAAGATACTCCATTCTAAACCAGTTGCTCCAAAAGAACAGGAGCAACTCAGGCCGAAACGTGGCCCCATAGTCCCCAGTTTGAATCCCCTCGCCAACAAAACATTCCTAAATATCTATACTTGAGTAAAATAAACACTAGAAATGGACTTCTTACTTTCATGTTGTCACATGTTTTGCCATAACTTTGCACCAACTTTTTCCAATATAAATTCCTGTGTAAACATCACCCTGTAAGTAATTGCATCATCTGGCCACCAGGTGGTATTGTATTATTCTTTCTGTACAAATCACTCAAACTATTCTCTGAAAATTTTCAGTTGCCATTTTTATTTTCATCGCTGAAACTTGTCATGTCCAAAGTAAGAATCATAGAATAGTACAACGCAGAAGGAGATCTTTCCCATCGAGCCCATACCGGCTCTTTCGAAGCGCAATCCAGTACATCCCACTCCCCGGCCTAGAACGCTATTGGTGGATCTGTCTCCACCATTCTATCAGGCAATGCATTCCAAATCATAACAAATCATTGCATTAAAACGTTTTTCCTCATGTCGCCTCTGGTTCTTTTGCCAGTGACTTTGATTCTGTGCCCTCTGGTTATCGACCCTTCAGGCATTGGTAACAGTTTCTCTTTATTTACTCTATCTAAACCCTTCATGATTTTAAACACCTTTATCAAATCTCCTCTTAGCATTCTCTGCTCTATACATCAATGATTTAGATTTGAATATCGGGAGTATGATTAAGAAGTTTGCAGATGACACTAAAATTGGCTGTGTGGTTGATAATGAAGAGGAAAGTCATGGACTGCAGGAGGATATCAATCTACTGGTCAGGTGGGCAGAGCAGTGGCAAATGGAATTTAATTTGGAGAAGTATGAGGTAATGCACTTGGGGAGGGCTAATAAGGAAAGGGTATACACATTAAATGGTAGGCCACTTAGAAGTGTAGATGAACAAAGGGACCTTGGAGTACTTGTCCACAGATCTCTGAAAGTAGCAGGCCAGGTGGATAAGGTGGTTAAGAAGGCAGACAGAATGCTTGCCTTTATTGGCCAAGGCATAGAATACAAGAGCAGGGAGGTTATGCTTAGATTGTATAATACTCTGGTTAGACCACAGCTGGAATACTGCATGTAGTTTTGGTCGCCGTATTTTAGGAAGGATGTGATTGCACTAGAGAGGGTGCAGAGGAGATTTACTAGAATGTTGCCTAGAATGGAGAATCTTAGATATGAGGACAGATTGGATAAGCTGAGTTGGTTCTCATTAGAACAGAGGAGGCTGAGAGGAGACCTCATTGAGGTGTATAAAATTTTGAGCGGCCTGGATATAGTGGAAAGCAAGGGCCTATTTCCCTTGGTGGAAGCATCAATTACAAGGGGGCATAGTTTTAAGGTGGTTGGTAGAAGGTTTAGAGGGGATTTGAGGAGAAGCTTCTTCACACAGAGGGTTGTGGGGGTCTGGAACGCACTGCCTGGAAGAGTAGTGGATGCAGAAACCCTCACCACATTTAAAAGGTGCTTGGATGGGCACTTAAAGTGCTGTAACCTGTAGGGTTACAGACCTAGAGCTGGTAAGTGGGATTAAATTGGATAACCTCTTGTTGACTGGCGCAGATACGATGCTAAGTACTGCAGGGAATCGAATGAGGCCTGGGTGATCTCCTGGACTAGTTTTGATCGCCTGGATGAGTTGGAGAGGAATATTCTCGCATCTTTTTCCCCAACTTATCTATTTTTTGCCTCTCCCAGGAGATCGCATGGCTCCAGTTGGGGTGGAGTGTAGAATGTTTCGGTGCAAGTGGTGTCTCTGTTGTGTGGGGTGGACTGGTTGGGCAGAATTCTCTTTACCTTTCTGCCATTGTTCATTGTTCATAGGTTTATATGTAACCTCAGGGCTGCTGACCGAGGGCCATGTGGTGACAAACTGAGCCAGGAGTAAAGTAACTTAACTGTGCTTTTATACAACCCAAAATGGTGTCCCCAAACTGGCACAAACCAGAATGAAAATAGCAACTGTGAATAACTCCTGCAGGGTCCTAAAGCCCACCCAGTGAATTGTAACAAATAAATAGAGTATGAACACAACAGTACTGACCCCACCAAAGTTTGCATGAGGAGTTCATTTACTTCTAATATTACACACAGGCACCCACCAAACTAGGGGTGCATATTGGATACCACCAGAGGGGAAGTTCAGGAATCCCAATGAAGTATTCTCAATCTGGGGTTGCTGGACTTTCCCCTAATTATCTCTATGATTTAGCAATCCCACCTCCTTGGTTGGGCACCAGGAAATACTCAAACATGTTACCAATCTTAGGGCATTCAAGCCATGACCATGGCTTGGACCTCCAGGTGGGCCCCACTTCTGTTGGCTGGTGAGCGAGCGCACCTGCCTTAATTGGACATACCAACTCAGCAGCAGATTCCTAGCCCAAAGAAGAGGGAACTCTCAGGCTAGATGTTGCCTCCCTTGACCATGTCCTTTCTTGTGTCACTGACCTTGTTTGGATTTGGTTGAATTTCCATGCCCAACAATACCCCATGACTATTGGCGGGGAAGACCAGGCTCTGGCATATACAGATCCCAAACTACTTTGCAGCTCTTCAACTGCACTCCCACTGAACAAAAGATGAGAGTACAGCACAATGATCATGGATATTTGGCCGAGAATGTCTTTCCTCATTGTAATTTAAGTTCACTTTTAACAAAAAAAGGTTGAATTTTGAAGCAGTATATAATAATTTCTAATCAGGATCACTATATCGATGGAACAGACTCTAGTTATCACCTGATTATCATCTTTGTTGCGTTGATAGCTAGAAAATAGAATGCCTTTCCTCATGGTAGTTTGATTTCTTTCCCCAATTGAAAACAAGTAAGTTGAATGTTGATTACCACATGTGTTTGGTTGATAGTTAGCAAGTAAAATGTTAGCATTTGCATCTAGATGTGAAAGAGACCCAGACAGAGACAAGGAGACAGAGAGAGAGAGAGAGACACAGAGAGAGAGAGAGAGAGACAGATATAAAGATGCACAACCAGGATCCACTCACAAAATATCAAATTCAGTGTTTGCAAAAATCTCTTAGAAAGTTATTCCCCTCCCTCGTACCAGATATCTACTTCCAGTTAGTGCATATCATCTTTCTGTGTACTCGTAGCTTTAAAAGTGGTAAAGGATAAAAATTAAATACATAGGTAAAGGAATAAATATAAAATAAATGTTGCTCATTTATATATTTTCACAGAATAATGGACTGCTTGGTGCAATTCAATCCCGATTAAAACTGCGAGAACACAATTTACTAAAAGGGGCATTAGATTTATTGAGTCACTGTAAGTTAGTGGTTCCGATATTATTCCTCACATAACATTAACATCTGATTGTTATAACATGGTGAATCCTGATATTTACCATGAGCATTGTCATGGGAAATCTACTGGTTGAATAAAAAAAATAGCCCGGAGTATAGCTTTTAATTCAGCATCAGTCTGAGAAGCTTACACATTCAGCCATGCTCTTTTCAGGGCCATTGACCATAGGAACATTAGGAACAGGAGGAGGCCATTCAGCCCCTCGAGTCTTCTGCGCCATTCAATTAGATCATGGCTAATCAGCAACTCAGCTGCATTTACTGCCTTTGCACCATATCCCTTGATACTCTTACCTAACAAAAATCTATCAATCTCAGTCGTAAAAGCTCCAATTGTCCTAGCATCCATAGACTTTTGGGGAAGAGAGTTCCAGATTGACACATTTACTCATCTGACATAAGCCCCAACACGTTTGATTAGAAAAATGCACCCGCATTGAATGATACAATCACAAAAATCAGTGCCCAGCAGATAAAAGTTTCCCAGAACCTGCTGGCCATCTGAGGGTTAATACAATCACATGGCTTAATGACTGGAACATAATACACAAGCTATATATGACAGTAGACTTCGCACTTTGCATTATGCCCTTGTTGCTCACTAAACTTAACTCTGAGTTTGATTTCTGACAGAGTGTAATTATATTCTACACAGACTGACAAAATGGATGCTGTCTCTTTATATGAAGCAGTAATGGTGACAAAGCCTCCAACAGCATCATTCTTAACGGCAAAGTGCTTTTTTCTCCTTTGTGCACCAAAAGAAAAAGACACAAAAATGTAGATTGTGTTAATCCTGCACAACCTCCAATTATTACCGAAGCCTCTTAGTTATAAGGGAAAAAAAGCTTTGAAGATATTTAAGTGTTGTTCAGCGCAATCAGCATTGCCTGATCGTTGATTGCATCTTTTAAGCTTTAATTTCTTTCCGAAATTTCCCTGTCAATCACGATACAGCGCTTGTCCACTGTGAAGCAAAGCTGCTAATTTAAAAGTCTCAGGAGATCACTACTTCTGAAAAAAGATTTGTAGCATATGTTAACAACCACTTTCTATGGTCATCCATCTTAATACAGATATTATTTTGGTGCTGTTATCAAGGTGCCAGGCAGAGTGCAATCAAAGCCTTGCTGGATATGATCGATAGGTTCCATCATGTTACAAATGCACAACAGCAGCAGTTAAAAAGGTCAGACAAATGGAAATGCTTTGATTCATGAACTATTTGTTTTGCAGATTTGTGAGAAAGAATATTCCTAAACATATTCAGTGAAATACAATGGTTGTCCGATTAGAGTTGGTTTGTTTTTAGCTACTGTAATAACTTGTCCCTTCAAAATCTGATGTTTATTACATTAGAAAGGCATAAGGCACTCTATCCCTTTTTGTCGAGACTCCATCATTTGGTGTCACAATACAGTACTGTTGCTTCTAACAACAATGCTGCTTCTAACACCACTGCTGGTTCGAACACTACTGTTGGTTCCAACAACAATCTCCTGCAGGGACATTTTAACAGACTATTATTACAATTGATCAAGTGTCTTACAAGATAGTTTATCATATTGATGTAAAGGGAAAGGCATCAGGATATTTGTGATGTGATGATGGCCAGGGAGGGAGTTTCCAACTGTAGGGCGGTGATGATTCATGGTACTGCCACCAATGTTGGGCCAAAGGGAGTGAGGTGCCCAAGAGGCCAAAATTGGAGGAATGCAGAATTCTGGGAAGAGGGGTTGTAGGAATGGACAAGGTTACAGAGATAGGGAGGAGAAAAGCCATGAAGAAATATAAAAACAAAATGAGAATTGAAATTTGGAGATGTTGGGGACCAGGAGCCAATGTAGGTCAGCGAGCAAATATATAATGGGTGAGCAAGACTTGGGATGGGATAGGATATAGGTAGCAGAGTTTTAGATGAGCTGTAGTTTATGGAATTTGGAGGATGAGAGACTGGCTAGAAGAACATTAGAATAATCAACTATGGAACTGTCACAGGTCTGGATGTGGGTTTCAGCAGCAGATTGGCTAAGGCAGGAGCACAGATGGGCAATATTACAGAGATGAAAGCAAGTGGTCTTTGTAATGGAGAGAATACAGGGTGGGAAATTTAGCTTGGGGTCAAATAGGATGCCGAGGCTGTAGGCAGCCTGATTCAAACTGAAACAATTGCTGGAGCGGAGGATAGAATCGATGGCAAAGGTGCAAAGTTTATGGCGGGGGCTGAAGACGATGGTTTCAGTTTTTTCCCAAAGCTTGACTGGAGGAAATTGCAACTCACCCAGGACTGGATGTGGGACAAGCAGTCTAACAAAACAGAAGCAGTGGAAAAGGCAAGAGAAGTGGTGGAGAGGTAGAACTCGGTGTTCTCGTCATATATGTGGAACCTGGCACCATGTCTTCACACGACGTTGCCAAGAGGCAGCGTGTCGATGAAGAGGAGAAACAGGCCAAGTGATGAGGGGGACTCCAGAAAAACACATTGTGTGGTGGGAAGAGAAGGCAATCCTGGAAATGCTCTATCTGCAATAGGTGCAATAACAGTGGACTAAGCGAGGGCACTCCCAATGAGCTGGACAATGGAGGAGAGACGTCAGAGGTGCATGGCGTGGTCGACCATATCAAAGGCTGAGAAATACATGGAGGACTAGTTTTCCATGGTCACAGTCACAACGGATGTAATTTATGACATTGATTTGGGCCATTTCAATCGTGTGGCGAGTGGATACCTAATCCGAGAGATTCAAAAATAGAGTCGCAAGAAAGATGACTATGGATTTGACATGTTCAGGTATTTTGGAAAAGAAAGGGAAATTAGAGATGGGTTGGTAATTTTCAAGAACAGAGGGGTCGAGAGTGAATTTTTGAGATGGGTTGATGACGGATGTTTTGACAAGGAGGAGGGCAGTACCTGAGGAGAGGGAACCACTTACAATATCAGCAGACATGGGGGCCAGGAAGGGAAGCTTGGTGGTCAGGAGTTTAGTGGAACTTGAGCCTTGATGTGGGATGTAATACCGCTTATGGTTGCATGACCCACTCAGTCACTCGGTTCACATATGAAGGTTGGCCTTTTGGGTCAATGAGTACAATAACTTAGTATTTATGGCACTGGACTAGCAACCTTGAGTTTTTAAATACAAATGTGGCAAATTGTGATACAGGCTGAGCGTCCGAAATCTGGAAACCTCGGGACCGAGGCCGCTCTGGATTCCGGGTATTTCTGGATTTTGGAACGTCTTTGCCTGGGCCGAGGTAAATAGGGTCGGGCAGCCGAGGTAAGGGAAAGGGAAGGTGGGGGGGCGCCGGGGTGAAGTCGGGCCGGGATGAGGTCGGGCCGCCGAGGGCCGGGGCGAGACCGGGCCCCCAAGGGCCGGGGCGAAGTCGGGCCGCCGAGGCGAGGTGAGTCCAGAATTCATAACATTTTCCGATTTCCGGATGACACCGCCACGGATCGGCCCGTTGTCTGGATTCTGGAACATTCCGAATTTTGGAACTCCGGATTTCGGATGTTCTACCTGTATAGAATTATATAAATTATAAGCGAGCACCAGAAAAAAAATTACCATGAAATCTGACAATTTGCTGTAAAAAGCCAACGGTGAGACTGACACTTCTACCTGCCCTGCATCTAACCCTGGTCAACACTCTTCATTCCCTCTAAAGTGGCCTTGCAAGCCACTGAGTTGTACAAATAGTCACTGCTTAGGAAGGCGACTCACCGCCACCACCTTCTCAGAACAATAGATGTGGTATGACCAGTGACTCCACGTTCCAAGAACAAAGTTTAAAAGAACTGTGCCCACCATGGCCGAGATTTCTCCTACCGTGACAGGTGCATTGCAGCCTGGGTCAGTGGCGGGTTTTGGTCTCGCTCCTGGCTCCAGCCCGCTCTGTGAAACGATTTTACGCTGATTGGGCTTGTTAAGCCCTCCCAGCTTCTTTCCCGGCCAATTCAAGGACACGGATCTGATGATGACACGTCATCAGCCGGTTTCCTTAAAGGGACCATGCGCAAATTTATTTTGACAGTTGTGCTGTCAGTCTTCTACAGCATTGAGGTGCTGCACGCACTGACAATCACTGCACAGTGGTGCACGGCTGCACTCAGGCTCTCCCATCACTCCCTCCATTTACTTAAGGAGGGAGTCACACCACGCAAGGAGGTTCTCTTCCCTTCCAATGGGCGGAAGAGACCGCCCCAGGAAATCAACGCAGCCTGGTTGCACATTGCACAGGAGGACACAAGCAGGGATATTGTCAGGAGGAGCTGGCTATAGTGGCGCAAACCTTTCAATTATTTCTGTGGATCACGAAACGTTACTGGAAAGCCACACTCAACCTCATCCTGCTGTGCCACTCATCACATCCTCATCACTCTGCCTTCCTGACCCTACTCCTGCACATCCTTACTCACACCAACTTAGCTTACACCTCCATCCATCCCTCTCTATCTACATTATCACTTCCCATCTCACTAGCCACCCCTCACACTCACCCTCGTCCTAGTCCAATCATAATAACTAACAGCACGTAAGGATAGGCACTTGGGTGTTTTATGCAATGTTCATTTAAAGTTTCTGTTAATGTGGTGTCAACCATTTCTTTTCAACACTTTGCATTCTTGGACAGATTTTTTGTGCACCTTTGGAAGTGGCTTAGTGAATTGCAGTGAATGGTGAGACATAACAGTAATGAGTGTGAAAGGAATAGCTTGGGCACTTGGGCATTGTAGGGATGCTTTATGGTGGAGTGGTGCCAATCTAGCGGATTATGTGGTAGCCAGGGTGTACAGCATCAAGTGAAGTAAATGTGGCCATGGTGAGGTCTTCCATGGTGTCCCAAGAGCATTGTGGTCAGGTGTTAATGCCCAATGTCCTGTGCAGCATCAGTTGATTGCAGAGAAGGTTGGTGTTGTTGTTGTTGCTGCTGATGTAGGGGCTGATTGTGCTGGGATTCTGAGGACCAAGGTGAGATAGTTTCAAGGGGACTGATGCTGATGTAATAGATGGCAGGTGAACTTGAGATGACAGAAGTGCTCTGTCAATGGTGAGAGAGGTTATTCCAATGAAGTGACACTGGATAGAGAGTTTACTCCAAACACTTGCAACCGGCATAAAGCTCAATCAGTCTTCCAAATGCAGTAAGCAACAGTTCTGAGCTTGGAAAGTAAACAGCTGTTAGATGGGAGCGTTTGTAGCACATTTGCATCTATCAAGTAATGAGATGATTCCATAGTCACACAACTCCCGACCTGCTTACCTGACGTGACCCCCGAGCAGTGCGGACCCTATGAGTGAGCTCATAAAATGTAAAGGTGAGCTCAAAATACTTCTTCATAGATTGTTCCCAAGGTCCGCATGACCTGGATTGCCTCCCCCGCCGCTGCGTGTAGGGTGTCTTCAGCGCTGACAGACCTAACATCTGGGAAAGGTGCGTGTCGGCGGGGTGACAGCGGGGTCCCGATCTGCTGTCAAAAACAATTTTTCCCACTGAATGCGCTCACTGACCCACGAAAAATTCCCCCCCCCCGTCCATGAGACTTAAGCATGTAATCTTGGCTGACACTGCAGTGTAGTACTGAGGGAGTGCTGCTCTGTTGGAGGTGCCGTCTTTTGGATGAACGTTAAACTGAGGGCCTGTCTGCCTTCTCAGGTAGATGTTTCTAAGAAGGGCAGGGTGTCCTGGCCAACACCTGTCCCTCAACCAACATCTAAAGCAGATGATCTGGTCATTTATCGCGTTGTTGTTTGTGAGACTTACTGTATGCAAATTGGCTGCCGCATTTCCTAAATCAGTGACTGCACATCAAATGCACTTCATTGGGTGTAAAGCTCCAATGGGATGTCATGAAAGGTGATATATAAATGCAAGTTGAAGTTGTTATCGGTACTGCTGGTGTTGGGGCTGTGGAGCTCCTAATAAGAACATAGTAACATAACAAGTAGGAGCAGGAGAAGGCTATTTGACCCCTCAAGCCTGCTCTGCCACTCAATAAGATCATGACTGATCTGATCTTGGCCTCAACTCCACTTTCCTGCCTGGTCCCCATAAACCGTGACCCCCCCCCTACAGTTCAAAAATCTGTCTATCTCCACCTTAAATATATTCAATGACCCAGCCTCCACAGCTCTCTGGGGTAGGTAATTCCAAAGATTCACGGCCTGCTGAGAGAAGAAATTCCTCCCCATCTCTGTTTTAAATGGGCGACCCCTTATTCTGAAACTACGCCCTGTAGTTCTAGATTCTCCCACTAGGGGAAATGTCCTTTCTGCATCTACCCTGTCAAGCTCCCTCAGAATCTGTGTTTCAAAAAGATCACCTCTTATTCTTATAAACTCCAATGAGTATCGGCCCAACCTGCTCAACCTTTCTTCATGAGACAACCCCTTCATCTCAGGAATCAACCTAGTGAACCTTCTCTGAATTGCCTCCAATGCAAGTAATCAGATCCTAGAGCACATCATTGAGCACTGCCTTCAGACGAAATTTGCAAGCAGCCTACAAGATATCCATACTGTTGCACCAGAAGCTCTGGCCTGGATATTCAACTTAGATATTGACATTTGATTTGCTTTGTTAGTCTCATTCGAAAGAAGAAGATGTTGGTGCTGATCGGGATGGAATTCTGAGGACCAAGGTGATATAGTTTCAAGAGCATCGAGAGGTTGTTCCAGTGAGGTGACACTTGAGAGAGAGCTCAAACACTTGAAAACTGCATTAAGCTCAATCTGCTTTCCAAATGCAGTAAGCAGCAGCTTTTGATCTTGGAAAGTGAACAGCTGTGAGATGGGAGCTTTTATAGCACGTTTGCCTCTGTCAAGTAAAGAAACGGATTCATGCTCACACAACTCCTGATGTCTTACCTGACGTGATTCCCGAGCAACAAAGACCCCATGGACAACTTGATAAAATTGTAAGGTGAGCTCAAAATACTGTTTAAAGGGCTATTAACAAGTTCATAATGACCTAACTTGCCTTCCCCGCCACTGCGTGTCAGATCTGTTCAGCCCTGACAGACTCGACATCTGGGAACGTATCGTGGTGGCAGGTTGACAGCAGGGTCCCGACTCGGTGTCAAAACATTTTTTTTTCCCACCCGACCCGCAACCAAATGCGCCCACTGACGCCCTCCCCCCAAAAAAAATAATTGCTCCCCTTGTATCACTGGGGTAGATTGTTATTTTGTTCAATCATGTAAATCGGGGGATAGCGAATCGGCAATCTGTTTTACCTGACCCCCGATTTATATTTCCATTGATGTCAATAGAAATAAAAATGGGGAGAGATGTTAACTGGGCTGCTGATTTGCTGTCACTTGTTTTACACTGTCACAGAAAGTCAGAATGCACCCCACTGTCTTTGAGAAAGGAGAGGAGAAAGTGAGAGAAGAAATGTGTTAAAAGCAAGTGTTACATAATTCTGAAGATAGTGTATTTTATGCATCAAAAACTTTTCTCCCAGTGGATAAAATGCTGGCATCGCACTATATTTGCCAAACAGTTCTTGGCCTGGTTGGTGCAGAAGCTGAGTGTCCTTGGACAGCTCCCAGTGCAGTGATATTGCCTTCAAGATTTAAAGGGGTGATAGGGCAGGTCTGATGTGTTTGACTCTGCTATACCCACTGGATTCTTGACAGATTTTTCTTGTACTTCTGAACATTTAACTACAGTTAATCCCATGGTTAGAACTAAACTAACATTCAATATGAGTATAGATTCCAACATTTTGAAACGACTTAAGAAATCTGATACCGAGATGTCAGTGTGTCTCACAGTGTGCAGTCCCAGATGTTGATCCAGCATTTCCTGACCACTATAGCTTTTCGCTCGGAGTTCTGAAGCATTTTCCTATCCATGTCTCAAAGTGAATGCACATCTCATGCGGACTAAGTGAAGTTGCTCAGACAAAAAGCTGTTTACTCAGAAAGCACAGTTTAGGGGGCTCCCATGATGTCCCAACAGGTCTTCACAATGAGGAGTTGAGAGTTACAGATAGGAAAGTGCCTAGAGTTTGATTCCTGTTCTGTGCTGAATTGGTTGACCTCAACAGGGCAGAGGTAGGGATGTTAAGTGTAGTCCTACTTCACCTGGGTTAGTGAGGGGAACATCGGCAAGGGTCCCTACTCCAATTTGTCATCTAGTGTGTGTGTGTGGAGGTCTGGTCAGAACTGAATCGAGCTCAGTTGATATTGCCCTCTGAGGTTGACACTCATTGTCGAGGCTCACTCATGAATGATGCTCACATAACCAAAATGGGGCAAGTGGAATCGTGCCCTAATAAGGAATCAACATCTTCAGAAGTAGGGGACCAAAATGGCAGAAAAAATCCAAAGGCAATTTGTTCAGTGATAGAATTAAAGTGTGAAACTCCATTTTACATTCTGGAACTCATGTGATCATTTAGATTCTGAAACACAAGGAAAACTATTTTGGAACTGGATTAAAAAAATGATGGGAGGTCAACACTCACTTAATTCGACATTTTGATATTTTCTCTCCTATTCTCTTTCAATCCGATTAAATTACAGAAACCCTTATATGTAAAGCAACATAAAACACACATTACCTTATTGGAACTGAGACCTCCCTAAAAACCAGCCAAGTGTTGTCACAGTGTTGACCATTGCAGTTTAAATCTGGTAAATAATTTGTTTTATCCAAAAAAAATTCTGCTTTTCTGATGATTTCTACCAGGAGTAAAAATATAAAATTTATAAATCTTTCCATCTTCGTCTGTTGTTCATTCAGCAACTCAATTGAAATGAAAACATATTTTACATAAAAGAGATCAAATAGAATTGCTTTGATTTCCAAGTTGAATTTGGCAGTGAATTGACTATAATTGAAGGATTGAATATGTGCAGAAAAATAAAAGATAATTAGGGGGCATTTTATGTCTTTGTAATGCTTTGTATTTTAATGTTTGGTTTGAATTAGGTTCAGGGAATCTACAATAGGAAGATTTTTTGGTGACTGAAGTGCACAAATCAGTTAGTCTGATGCAAGGCAATCTCACCTTTTCCTCCAAATTCCAGTTATTTGGAATTGACTAAGTTGTAATGCCATGCTTACCTTCTTTGTCTTATTTTTAGAGAAGGTTATTAATAAACAATCTGGAATTGAGCATTTTGTAGAATGGAAAAGCATTCTTGCCATTTTCAATCTACTTGGCCTGTTCGCTAATGTTCCCTGTAAGCTGCGCTTTATTCTGCACGGCCTGTTTTATTTAATGTGCATGCACGTTATTTGCAATGTAAAACCCGGTGAGCGACCTGTACAGAACCTTCCCAATCACTGCGCGGCTGAGAGCACACGCACCTTAGTGGGAACATTGCTGTTCCTTCCTCAAATTACCTGGTGTCTCAGTGTGGACGTGGAAATATACAACCCTCACGTGAGATGATACTGCCCCTTACCCAACAGCAATAGCAAATTGAATTTATGAAGTGCCTTTAATGTAGGAATACACCACGAGGCGCTTCACTGGAGCGTAATCAAACAAAGGTTCACATAGAACCAGAGAAGGAGATATTAAGACGGGTGTCGAGAGGCTTGGTCAAAGAGGTAGGTTTTAAGGAGCAACTTATAGGAGGAGAAAGAGATAGAGAGGCAGAGAAGTTTAGGGAAGGAATTCCAGTGCTTAGGACCTAGAAGGCTGAAGGCACGGCCACCAATGGTGGAATGAAGGAAGTTGGAGTTACACAAAAAGCCATTGTTGGAGGAACGCAGAGATATCAGTGTGTTATAGTGCTGGAGGAAGTGACAGATATAGGGACTCCTCTACGCAGAAACATAGAAATTTACAGTGCAGAAGGAGGCCATTTCAGCCCATCATGTCCACGCAGGCCGACAAAGAGCTGCACGCCCTTGGTCAGCAGCCCTGAAGGTTACATATAAACCTATGAACAATGATGGAAAGGCAAAGAGCACCCAGCCCAACAAGTCCGCCTCACACAACTGCGACACCCCTTATACTGAAACATTCTACACTCCACCGCAACTGGAGCCATGTGATCTCCTGGGAGAGGCAAAAACCAGATAAAAACCCAGGCCAATTTAGGGAGAAAAAAATCTGGGAAAATTCCTCTCCAACCCATCCAGGCGATCAAAACTAGTCCAGGAGATCACCCTGGCCGTATTCGATTCCCTGCAGTACTTACCATTAATACTGCGCCGGCCAACAAAAGGTCTTCCACTCTAATCCCAATTACCAGCTCTTGGTCTGTAACCCTGCAGGTTATGGCACTTTAAGTGCCCATCCAACCATCTCTTAAAAGTGGTGAGTGTTTCTGCATCCAGGCAGCGAGTTCCAGATCCCCACAACCCTCTGCGTAAAGAAGCCCCCCCTCAAATCCCCTCTAAACCTTCCACCACCCACCTTAAAACTATGCCCCCTCGTAATAAACCCCTCCACCAATGGAAATAGGCCCTTACTATCCGCTATGTCCAGGCCCCTCAATATTTTGTACACCTCAATGAGGTCTCCTCTCGACCTCCTCTGTTCCAGGCCTATCCAATCTGTCCTCATAACTAGGCAGCATCCTAGTAAATCTTCTCTGCACCCTCTCTAGTGCAGTCAAGTCCTTCCTATAATACGGCAACCCGAACTGCACGCAGTACTCCAGCCATGGCCCAACCAAAGTATTATACAATTTAAGCATAGCCTCCCAGCTTTAATAGTCTATGCCTCGGCCAATAAAGGCAAGCATTCCGTATGCCTTCTTAACTACCTTATCCACCTGGCTTGGATCTGAAAACCAGCACTCCAAAGTCCCTTTATTCATCTGCACTATTAAGTGGCCTACCGCTTAATATGTCTACCCTTTCCTTATTAGCCCTTTCATTAATACACATGCACATGCAGAGTATAAGAAGAATTGAGACACCCCCACACACTCTCACATATTACACATGCTGCATACAAGACTTGAGCACACTGGCCCCAAAACATAAATCCCCTACCATCCAATATTTGTTTTGGGTCCTGATTGTCCCTCTACCTCTTACTGAATCACAAATTAATTGAATTTCTCTTTAAAATCAATGGCGTCAGAATGTATTCCATCTGTTCATGACTCTAGTTGTAGAGCACCTTTTAATGATGACCAATTGTAGATATTAGTAAAATAATATCAACATTTCAAAGATCAAAATGGCACCAAAAACAAACTGCATACAAGAGAAAACAACAAAACCTGGGGAGCGAAATTGGGGCAATTTGCGCCTCTCATTAGTGCCCCCAGAGGGTGCTAATGGGGCGCAAATTAGAATTCGCCTAGATGCGGCAAGAACAATGCCTCCCGCTAAATTGGGCAGAGGTTTTGCAGCGGCGCTAACACGGAGCGCCCTGCTCGGCTGCACCCGGCAATGATGACGTAATCGCCGTGTGCAGTGCCCCGTTACTACCCTGGAAGGTAAATTCCCTCTCGTCCCAAGTGTTCTCGCCTGGCTTCAGCTTCAGCTGTTGTGTTTCAGTTGGGATTCAGCTGGAGGAGCACTATTTAAAAGTGCCAGCTTTGCGTAAACTTTTAGTCGGCCATTAATGTTTGCTGCTTACTTCTACGTAGGCAGACAGACATTTTGACAGATTTCAGTGATTTCCAGTTGAAGGGGTGTTCTGGCTGTTAAAGATTCGTGACTTTCATTGAGGGCAGATTTGAAAGTCTAACATTTATATAGTTTCATGGGGGTTGTGTTGACACTTGACCTCATGCTCCAATGTCACCGTCAGTGGCAACTTAGGCAGAGAGAAAGGCAGCAAAATGTGGCCAGAGGGAGTAGGGCCACAGGACACTAGCAGGAGGCCTTCTGGCAGCAGTTCTCCTGCATCAATTTCACTGAGGAACAGTGTGTTCGAAGACTGTGCTTCAGCAAGGATGTGATCACAGAGCTCTGCCATCTCCTGCAACCAGACCTTGTGCCTCAGACCAGGGTGAGGACGGCTCTCTCAGTGGCAGTCAAGGTCACCATCATGCTCAATTTCTACGCCAGCGGATCCTTCCAGTGTGCAACAGGAGACATCACCAACATCTCCCAGTTTGCCGCCATTGCTGCATCCGCGAAGTGGCAGATTCTCTGTACAGAAGGGGAAGGGACTACATTTCCTTTCCCATGACCAGAGAGAAGCAGATGGAGCGTGCATGTGGCTTTGCCAGGAGAGCGGGCTTCCCCATGGTGCAGGGCGCCATTAACTGCACCCATGTCGCTTTGCGGGCACCGCATAACAATCCTGAGAGATTCCGTAACCGCAAAGGCTAACAATCTGAATTTGCAGTTGGTGTGCGACCATACACGCAGAACCCTCACTGCCAATGCCCGCTATCCTGGCAGCAGCCACGATGCCTTCATCCTGCGCCAGACCAGCATGCCAGCCACCACATGAAGCTTGCAGCCGTCTGGTCAGAGACAAGGGCTATCCACTTTCCACCTGGCTCATGACTCCCCTCCACAATCCCACCACTCCTGCCCAGCACTCATATAATGAAAGCCATGCCACAACCAGGAACATCATTGAGCAGACCATGAACAGTGGTGTACATGTAAGGAGATATTTCACAACTCTCAAGAAAAATATATTCCAATGAGGAGGAAAGGGTGTAAGAGAAAAGATAGCCATCCGTGGCTAACTAAAGAAATAAAGGACGGTATCCAATTAAAAACAAGGGCATACAGAGTGGCCAAAACTAGTGGGAGGAAAGAAGATTGGGAAGCTTTTAAAAGCCAGCAAAGAATGACTAAAAAAATGATTAAGAAAGGGAAGATAGACTATGAAAGTAAACTAGCACAAAATTTAAAAACAGCAAGAGTTTCTATAGGTATATAAAAAGGAAAAGAGTAGCTAAAGTAAATGTTGTCTCTTCGAGGGCGAGACCGGGAAATTAGTAATGGGGAACATGGAGATGGCGGAAACTCTGAACAAATATTTTGTATCAGTCTTTAAGGTAGAGGACACTAAAAATATTTCAACAGTGAATCGTCAAGGAACTATAGCGGGAGTAGGAACTTAACACATTCACAATCACTAAGGAGGTGGTACTCAGTAAGATAATGGGACTAAAGTCAGATAAATCCCCTGGACCTGATGGCTTGCATCCTAGGGTCTTAAGAGAAGTAGCGGCAGAGATTGTGGATGCATTGGTAGCAACTTACCAAAATTCCCTGGATTCTGGGGAGGTCCCAGCAAATTGAAAAACTGCAAATGTAATGCCCCTATTTAAAAAAGGAGGCAGACAAAAAGCAGGAAACTATAGACCAGTTAGCCTAATATCTGAGGTTGGGAAAATGTTGGAGTCCATTATTTAAGAAGCAGTAGCAGGACATTTAGTAAAGCATAATTCAGTCAGGCAGCGTCAGCATGGATTTATGAAGGGGAAGCCCTGTTTGACAAATTTGCTGGAATTCTTTCAGGATGTAATGAACAGGGTGGATAAAGGGGAACCAGTGGATGTGGTGTATTTGGACTTCAAGAAGGCATTTGACAAGGTGCCACATAAAAGATTAAAGCACAAGATAAAAATTCACGGAGTTGGGGGTAATATATTAGCACGGATAGAGGATTGGCTAACTAACAAAAACAGAGAGTCGGGAGAAATGGTTCATTGTCTGGTTGGCAATCAGTAACTAGTGGGATGCCGCAGGGATCAGTGCTGGGACCCCAACTATTTACAAGCTCTATTAATGACTTGGATGAAGGGACTGAGTGTAACGTAGCCAAGTTTGCTGATGATACAAAGATGGGAGTAAAAGCAATGTGTGAGGAGGACACAACACATCTGCAAAAGGACATAGACAGCCGAAGTGAGCGACCAAAAATTTGGCAGATGGAGTATAATGTTGGAAAGTGTGAGGTCATGCACTTTGGCAAAAAAAATCAAAGAGCAAGTTATTTTTTAAATGGAGAAAGATTGCAAAGTGCCGCAGTACAACGGGACCTGGGGGTACTTGTGCATGAAACACAAAAGGATAGTACAGCAAGTGATCAGGAAGGCCAAAGGAATCTTGGCCTTAATTACAAAGGGGATGGATTATAAAAGCAGGGAAGTCTTACAACAGCTATACAGGGTATTGGTGAGGCCACACCTGAAATACTGCGTGCAGTTTTGGTTTCCATATTTACGAAAGGATATATTTGCTTTGGAGCAGTTCAGAGAAGGTTCACTCAGTTGATTCCGGAGATGAGGGGGTTGACTTATGAGGAAAGGTTGAGTAGGTTGGGCCTCAACTCATTGGAATTCAGAAGAATGAGAAGTGATCTTATCGAAACGTATAAGATTATGAGGGGGCTTGACAAGGTGGATGCAGAGAGGATGTTTCCACTGATGGGGGAGACTAGAACTAGAGGGCATGATCTTAGAATAAGGGGCCTCCCATTTAAAACTGAGATGAGGAGAAATTTCTTCTCTCAGAGGGTTTTAAATCTGTGGAATTCACTGCCTCAGAGAGTTATGGAAGCTAGGACATTGAATAAATTTAAGACAGAAATACAGTTTCCTAAACGATAAGGGAATAAGAGGTTATGGGAAGCTGGCAGGGAAATGGAGCTGAGTCCATGATCAGATCAACTATGATTGTATTAAATGGCGGAGCAGGCTTGAGGGGCCGTATGGCCTACTCCTGCTCCTATTTCTTATGTTCTTATGCTGCACAACTTGGCCATCATGAGGGCGCAGCCATTGCCACCAGGCATAGCTCTACCACCTCAGGTGGAGGAGGAGGACAAGGGGGAAGAGGAGTTGGAGGAAGTGCAAGAAGAGGAGGAGGAGGAGGAGGAGCAGCAACACCAGCGACGGACGAGGTAGCGACTAAATCGCAATTCTGTAAGGGGCAGCAGCGACCGTCTCATCAGACTTCGGTTCCAGTGAATTCCAGCCCACTTTCTGGTTGCTCTGCACGTCCTCATCAGCACATCATTTTCCCCTTCTGTACCACAGCTCAAAAACTGAAATGGAAGATACCACCAAATATGCAACATTACAATAAAAAATTATCTCATTTTAACACCATCATAAACAATAATTATATTTACAAATCACCCTTGTGCAATACTTTATATCCCCTCTTAACACTTACTTTAACTGTTCGAGAGCTCCTTCGCAGAGTGTCCCCTGTGGCTGCAGCACGACTGGTGGAAGACTGCTGTGTGTCAGGGCCAGAGACTATAGATGGCCTTGTAGGATGCTCACGACCAGCTCTGGGCCTGGAAGGCCCGACTGTAGACTGCACCACCTCAGGCTGGCTGGCTGACTGCCAGCAACAAGTGCAATGGCGAAGTGGCAGTGGTGTTCCACTGACCTACTGCCACTCCCCCAGGGCAGCACCTCAGCATCCTTTCCAATCTGCTGGAGCACAGATTGGTGGCCTGCTGCGATACCGTGAGATCCCCGGTCGATTGTGGTGGACCCAACGTCGATGGCAGCAGTCAGGGCTCCTGTGGCATCCAACTGAGACTGCATGAGAGCAGTCTGAACTTCCATGCCACCAACCATTGTCTGCATTACAGCATTAAGACATTGCATTGCTTCCTCCTGTGCTGCAATGGAAGCTGCCACGTCGCCCATGACACATGTCATGAGGTATGTATCCCCACGGTGTCTCTGGGAGTCCGCCATTGTCTGCAGACTGGCAATGATGGGCTCTATGGTGTGCGCAGAGCTCTGTACAATGTTGGAGGCAGGCTCATCCATGTTCCTTACCATAGTGGAGAGGCTCTCGGGCACCCTTCCCATTTCACCTATGATCTCGGAGTACATGGTCATCACCCTTCTTGTGAACGCTTCCCCACCGAGTTCCTAATCTGAGTCCTGCGCAACAGAACTCATGCATGAACTCTGCTTACGGGGAGCTGGCTCTCGAGCTACCCTTTCCCCTTGGCCTTGCTGCAGCCTGCTAGGCCCTGGTGTGTCACCCAGTGCAGACCCCGCTACTAAGCTAACCTCTAACGAATCTCGAATGAGCTGGTGCCTGCGAGTGAAAGATGCAATGACACAGTGCTTGGGTCCTCCTCCTCTTCTCCATCATCACTATCATGGGGACATGCTGCTCATCTGATTGCTGATTATCTGAAAGCATAAATGGCACAAAACTCATGTTAAGATGAGGACAGGGTTGGAGCAGGGAAGGAAGATAGTATCAGGAGCTCGAAAGTGATAAATCCTTCTGGTGTGAGGGGGAAGTGGGATGAGAAAAGGAGAGGAGATAAAGATACCATTGTTGCCACAGCGGGGTTGATGTCTCCGGCGGCCATGGCACCCACCACGTGCGGGCCAACGAGCCACAGCACAGGTCGGACAGCTGCTTCAGTTGAAGTTCACCCCCACAAGTCCTCTGTTGCTCCCTCCAATTATGTGCCATCTTTGCCTGCAAAAGAAAGGAATTTGTATGAATAATAGTCCAGCTATTTCTGTGGGAGATATGACTGGCGTAGTTGAATAGCTGTGAATGTAGGCAAGGCATGAGATGAGGATGTGAGTGTGAGTAGCTGCACATGTTTGGTGGGTGAATGTGGGGCAGTGCTGGTTTGCTCAGTGTGCATAGAAAGAGGTTCAGAGGCTGGGTGGGTGAGTGGTGGGGAGTGGTGGTTTGCGCAGTGTGCACAGACAGAGGTTCACAGGCTGGTATGTAGGAGATGTGGAAGCATATACTCACCTTGACCACCCGACTGAGGTCATTGACCTTCTTCCGGCACTGTGTCAGGGTTCGATCAACAACAGTGCTGGCCGACACTTCCTCGGCCACTTCTCTCCACATGGCCCTTAAGACCTGTGACAATGACCTCCTTCTGGTTGTCAGGAAGAGTGCATCCCTCCTTCTCTCAACTGCCCCCCCATCAATGCCTCCAATGTCATCTCGTTAAAACACCGTGCCCTCTTCCTTCCAGCTGGATTTGCCACAGCCATACCAGAAGCTTTTTCCAATTTCTCTTAGCTCTCCCTCAAATGCAGCACTGGTGAAAATGAGCAGCTGCAGCTTGATATAACCTCCCCTTTAAGAGCTGGAATAAATCAGGGTGAAGGATTGAAGGATGATTTCTGAATACAAGTGACCTGAAATTGGTCTGCTGTTAGTACCCCTGCAGCGCCCCACTGAGGTCATTAACACTTCATTTATCGCCCCCTTCCTTCCTGGGGCACTAAAGCCCAATTTAGAAGAAGTTAGGATTCGTTTGCGCCTGGCATTAATTAATCAAAATTTTAAAAGGTATCGGGTTAGAACCTTCACTTTTGAGCTTAGCGCCTAAAAATGGGTGTTATTTCTGGCGTGGGCTTTAAAAAAGGGTTTTCAGATCGCTGGCTTCTTGCCCATTCTCAAAACACCTAGATTACATTTTTGAAAATGGATGTTACCGCGAGCGATATCAAATGGGTGATAGCGTTAAATTTTTCTGACTTTCTGCCGTAAAGTGTGGAAATGGCACAGCAATGCCCCATTCCCGCGATTCTGGAAATCAAGGGTCACCATGACATGCACAGAAGAGGAGACAGAGAGAGAGGGAGCTCAGAGGGTCTGAAGGCATGTGTGGCTGTGGTTTGTGCTTGTTTGGCTGTTGTGGGAGGAATGATGGAGATTCACCAGCAGCAAAAAGCCCACTGAGCACCAAGAACATAGTTGGCACCGAGTTTTTGTCCAACAAATAACATATAAAATGGAGGAGGCCCGGAAGCTGGTAGTCAGGAACACTGGTGGCAGAGGGCTCCCAGTGGTCCCTGAACATCGCACTGCATCCCAAGGTAATGCACCCCCATTGCCAACCACACATGAGAGCCAGCAGCAACATCTTGCTTAGGGCTCAGAGCACGCTCCCACCTCAGGATCATCCTCTCCTGCATCTGTCCAAACAGCGCTTCGGCTATCACCCCCCCGCCCCTCCCCCACCCCCCTCAATGAAGCATCACCTGAGGACCTCCTCGGCCAGGTGGCTTGGAGTCAGGAGGGGAAGGGGAAGGGGTAGAGGTGGGGAGGAGAAGTGGTGGCAGGGGGGGGGGGGGCAGGGGGGAGAGTTGGTTTGTACAGATGTACAGAAATACTTATGATATCAGACTAATGTTCGGTTTAAATGTTTTTTATTTAACAAAACCTTGCAACGCATTGGCTCAGATAGCTGCACAATTACACGCTGGTGATTCCTTAACATCAAAGGGTAAAATCACACTTAACTTCAATCAACTTAAACTTTAACTGTCACCAAGGGATGACCTGCACACCCAGCAGTATGTCAGCCTTGTTATAACAGCAACCTTCTTTCAGGAAAAGCGATCATTGATGAGCTCCTGACGTAAGGCTCTTGCAGCTATCATGCCACCACGGGCCCTTTCATGCGGTCTACAGGGGGGAGGGAGCATGGCTTCAGCGTCAGCCTGATTGTCTGGCCCGATGTCAGCGTCTGCCTCCTCATCCACCTCTTCCTCTCTCTGGTGAGGTGGACTGTCAGACTCATCAGGCAATTCTTGTCCCCTCCTGATAACCAAGTTGTGTAACATGGAGCAGACCACCACAAATTGAGCTACCTGCTCAGGGTGGTATTGGAGCTCGCCTCCTGAGTAGTCCAGGCATCTAAAGTGCTGCTTCAGCACTCCAATGGTTTACTCCACGATATTGCGAGTTGCTCTGTGGCTCTCGTTGTATCGCCTCTCGGCCTCGGTGTGAGTGTCATGCAGGGGGGTCATCAGCCAGGTGGTGAGGCCATATCCTCTGTCCCCAAGCATCCAGCATTGACTTTGTGGCTCATTGGTAAACAAGTCAGATACAGTGCTCTCACGCAGGATGTGTGCATCATGGATGCTGCCCGGAAATTGAGCATTCACCGCCAGTATAATTTGCTGGTGGTCAACAACCAGCTAGACATTTAGGGAGTCCCTTGGTGTCCTGAAAACCTCAGCATCCTGAAAAGATGCCCACATCGCAATGTGCATACAGTCTATTGCTCTCTGCACCTTGAGGAAGTTTGCAATTCTGGAGAAACCTAGAGCCCTCTCACTCTGTGCCTCCCTGGTCATAGGGAAGCTGATGAAGTCCTTTCTGCGTACAGGGCTTCAGTGACCTGTCTAATGCAGCAATGTATGGCACGCTGAGAAAGTCTGCAAATATCGCCAGCTGTGGCCTGAAAAGAACCCGAGACATAGAACGACAGTGCCCCGGTGACTTTGACCTCGACAGACAGTGCAGTTCTGATTGTGCTGGCAGACTGCAGATCTGCCCTTATCAGCTGGCATACCTCAGTGATAACCTCTTTGTGGAAGCGCAGTCTCCGAAGGCAGATGGTGTCGGGCAAGTTGAGGTAAGACTGCTTCTCCCTGTACTTGCGGGGGGGTGTAATGTCTGGTCCTCCTCATCTGTCTGTCACTTCGTTCATTGGGCACATAATGCAGTGCAGCGTTCCTTCGGCGATGTCGAGTCTGCTGCATGTATTTGGTCACCAAGAGAGGGTGAGAAAGAACAGGCCCCATTGCAGAAGTTCTTTGTTTTCCATCGATTGCTCACAAACAATGAATGTCCCGACGAACACACCTCTTCAATTCCAATCAGTCACAGTGTTGTCAAGCTGTTTTTAAAGATGTTCACATCAACTCCAACAACCTGCAGAGTACATCCGAACTCCACCGAGGTTGAAGCACAGCAGCCTTTTAAATTACCCATCATGTGATCTACAACATGGCGTCCATAACGCTATGATTCGTCCCAGTTAGTTCCACTTTTTGTGGGTGGTTTTTTGAGTGAGTGATATTTTGGGCGAAATGTGTGTGAGGTGGTGACATTGACGATGGGCGACTTCCATGGCCGCTAGTCTGGGTAAATATGCTCTTTGCGACAAAAAACAGTGTCCGGGCGTTAATATTGAATCTCGGCGTTAATTCCATGCGAAAAGTAATGCTGGGCGATATTATGGGTGTTGAAGTCGCTCATCCTGCTGATTCTATCCAAAAAGTGGACGGGTGGTAATATTTTTTTCCGGCGTTAAGCACATAGGGAAAGTAACGCTCGGCGATAAGTTTCCGAAAAATGCCCGCCAGTTTCAATTTTGTGCCAAAATGGGTGATATATGGGTGTTATAGGTCATTTCAGCGGTAAAATGGGCATTAAGTGGGCATTAAGCATGCAAAAAAGTGGAGGTTCTAGCCAATCGCCCCAAACCGAATTTCTCCCCCCCGGTGTATATTCATACAAAAAATCAACAAACTACATAAAATCAACGTGATGCACGACCAAGTAGCACCACACTTGTATACGTCAAGCCGCCAATGGGTCAAGGCTAGCTTACTTAGGCTTCTATAAACGCTTTAAACAAAAAATCATCCTCAGCCCTTCCAAGGTCCTCAGCGCAGTTCATAAATCAAGTAATGGATAGATGCAATTCAAGTACTCTATAGTTCTTTCAACACATACACTTTCTAAGTGTGATATAAACATTAGCAACCAGGTCACATTTCCTCACAAACAAGGGTTCCCAATCTGGAAAGAATGAAATAGTGTTAAATGTTTAGCAACCACGATCTTCATCGAACTCGAACCTTACTTTTCAGACCTTTTCTTTTCTGGAGTGGAGTTTTCTGCTATCATTGCAGCATATTTGTTCTATTTGTGTCCAATTTGCATTAAGTCAATAATGCTGATTTATTTTCCCACTCATGGGCCACTTTCACTTAAACCAGTCATCAAATGGCTCGAACTGTTTTTCTGTCTCATCGATGGTTGTGTTGTACGATTTGGACATTTATTTATAAATCCAGAAGTAAAAATTAGTTGTGGAATGTCTTAGTATCGAGTGTGTGTTACCTGCAGCTAGAGAAGCTGCCAATTATTTCAACAACTGTGGACAATTTTCCCATACTTACAGATTAAATATACACTAATAAATCCCTACCTTTGTCCTGCATATACATAAGAACATAAGAATTAGGAACAGGAGTCGGCCATCTAGCCCCTCAAGCCTGCTCCGCCACTCAACAAGATCATGGCTGATCTGGCCATGGAGTCAGTTAAACACACAGACTAGTTAACATAGCCAATTATTGAAACAATTTGGGTTTGAAATACTCAGAATACCACCCGGGGCCGTTATAACTCACGTCCTCACCATTTGCCCCAGGCAGGCCTACGATTGCATGCATCCATTCATAGCTTGCTCAGCACCGAGATGTCACCAGAGCTGTGTAATCACCTCCTGAATGAGAAAACATAAGGAAACGCTTTCAGAAGATTGGGCTACCCAGTATTCATACAGCAAGTGAAAGGGCTCTAATAAAATCCAAGGTTCTGTTCCTGTAGGTTTCATCTCCCTTCTTGTGTGACAATGCATTGCTGGGAATGACACATTTGAAATCGAGAGCTCGCTATGTGAAGCATCAGGAGCATGGATCCATGTCTCAACATATCAAGCAGCACATTGGAGTCTTCTTGAGAAGGCCCATTATTTGGAGCTGTGACTCTTAACAAAATCTCACTGTGGAACATAATCCAAATTGGACAATTAGGTCACACTTATGTTGTGGAATTCTATATGTAAACTCAGAAGTTTGTTGTTTGTTGTTGAATTTTCATTGTGGGGATGCCAGGTGAAAGATTAAATTTGAGTCCCTTGGGATTGCCTGATCAGAGGTTGGAAGCTGACAGCATATTGATTTTATTTAAGCATATTCGAGACTTAATACATTACAGTATTTAAGCAGCAGTTTACAAAGTATAATTAAGAATTATATTAACCATTGTAGCTGTCCTTTGGATAGTAGGCGTGGCCCATTACTTAATTCTTCAACTGGCATATGCATTTTTACCAGTCCGGATCGGTGCCTTTCCTGAGAATCAGCCAAACCCACTAGAATATATATATTTTTATTCGTTCATGGGATATGGCAAGGCCAGCATTTATTACCCATCCCTAATCGCCTTTGAGAAGGTGGTGAGCCGCCTTTTCAGAGGACAGTTAAGAGTCAACCACATTGCTGTGGGTCTGGAGACTCTTATAGGCCAGACCAGGTAAGGATGGCAGATTTCCTTCCCTGAAGGACATTAGTGAATCAGATCGGTTTTTACGACAATCCCCACAAACCAAAACTACAAAAAGATCTATCCACTCATGTATCCCCCATATCCTCAATTCTATCCAATCAGGAGCCCAGTAAAATATGTGGCCCACACAGGCTTTGGGCATCACTTATCAGAGCCTTTGCACAAGCTTTTTCTTTCCATGGTGAACATGTAACCTAGGACCTTGGTGACAACGGGTTCTAATTAGAATATGATTTTGTTTTACCATGCTTTATCCTAATTCCAACAGGAATAAGACCAAATTAATACTAACGTAATAACTATAAACTGACAATCGTGGAATTAAACTACGGTCTAGCAACGCTCATCATTAAAAATTAGTGAAAGGAATTTAGCTGGTTATGTTCCGATGGCTCACTTTCCCACGTACAAGAGTCAAATGAGAGATAAGGCCAAGACAGATTGAAGCCTCCCTGTTCTCTTCCATAGCATTTCCAGCAAAAACAAGGACAATTCAGCCATAAACAAGACCATCCATGGTGCACCCCAGCAGCAAGCTTTATCTGAATGCACACAGCATTCGTAACAAAATAGAAGAGTTGATGGCACAAATAGATACAAATGGGTATGATTTGATAGCCATTACAGAGACATTGTTGCAAGGTGACCAGGACTGGGAACTATATTTTCAGAGGAATTTGATAATTTGGCAGGACAGACAGACAGCTCTGCTAATAAAGAATGAGATCAGTGCATTAGTGAGAAACGATATTGGCTCAGAAGATCAAGATGGTGATCAGTTTGGGTGGAGATAAGGAATAATAAGGGGAAAAAGTAACGGGTGGACATAGTCTATAGGCCCCCGCACAGTAGCTACACTGTTGGATGGAGTATAAATCAAGAAATAATGGAGGCTTGTAAAAAAAGAACGGCAATAATCATGGGCGATTTTAACCTTCACATTGATTGGGCAAAGCAAATTGGCCACGGTAGCCTTGAGGAAGAGTTCATAGAGTGTATCCAGGATAATTTCCTTAAACAGTATGTTGTGGAACCAACCAGGGAGCAGGCTATCTTAGATCTGGTACAGTGTAATGAGTCAGGATTAATAAACGATCTCCTAGTAAAGAATCCTCTAGGAATGAGTGACCATAGCATGGTTGAATTTCAAATTCAGTTGGAGGGTGAGAAGTTAGATCTCAAACCAGTGTATTAAGCTTAAACAAAGGCGACTACAAAGTTATCAAGGCAAAGTTGGCTAAAGTGGACTGGGAAAATAGATTAAAGTGTGGAACCGTTGATGAGCAGTGGCAAACATTTAAGAAGATATTTCGTAACTCTCAAGAAAAATATATTCCAATGAGAAGGAAAGTCTGTAAAAGAAGGGCTAACTAAGGAAATAAAGGATTATATCAACTTGAAAACAATGGCGTACCAAGTGGACAAGACTAGTGCGAGGCCAGAGGATTAGGAAACTTTTAAAAGCCAGCAAAGAACGACTAAAAAAAAAATAAAGAGGGGGAAGATAGATTATGAAAGTAAACTAGCACAAAATATAAAAACAGATAGTAAGAGTTTCTACAGGTGCATAAAAAGGAACAGAGTGGCTAAAGTAAACGTTGGTCTCTTAGAAGATGAGACTGGGAAATTAATAATGGGGAACAGGGAATTGCAGAGACTTTGAACAAATATTTTGTATCGGTCTTCACTGTCGAAGACACTAAAAACATCCCAACAGCCGATAATCAAGAGGCTATAGGGAGGGATGAACTAAAAACAATCACTATCACTAATGAAGTAGTACTCATTAAAATAATGGGACTAAAGGTGCACAAGTCCCCTGGACCTGATGGCTTGCAAAAGAAATGGCTGCAGAGATAGTAAATACATTGGTTGTATTCTACTAAAATTCCCTGGATTGTAGGGAGGTTCCAGCAGATGGGAAAACAGCAAATGTAACGCCCCTATTTAAAAAAGGAGGGAGACAGAAAGCAGGAAACTATAGACCAGTTAGCCTAACATCTGTGGTTGGTAAAATGCTGGAGTCCATTATTAAGGAAGCAGTATCAGGACATTTGGAAAAGCATAATTCAGTCAAGCAGTGTCAGCATAGTTTTATGAAAGGGAAATCATGTTTGACAAATTTGCTGGAGTTCTTTGAGGATGTAACGAGCAGGGTTAATAAGGGGAAACCAGTGGATGTGGTGTATTTGGATTTCCAGAAGGCATTCAATAAGGTGCCACATAAAAGGTTACAGCACAAGATAAATGTTCATGGGGTTGGGGGTAATATATTAGCTGAATAGAGAATTGGCTAACTAAGAAACAACAGAGTCGGGATAAATGGGTAATTTTCCAGTGGCAAACAGTGACTAGTGGGGTGCCGCAGGGATCGGTGCTGGGGTCTCAACTATTTAGAATCTATATTAATAACTTAGATGAAGGGATCAAGTGTAATGTAGCCAAGTTTGCTGATGATACAAAGATGGGTGGGAAAGCAAATTGTGAGGAGGACACAAAAAATCTGCAAAGGGATATGGACAGGCTAAGTAAGTGGGCAAAAATTTGGCAGATGGACTATAATGTGGAAAAATGTTGGGTTATCTACTTTGGCAGAAAAAATAGAAAAGCAAATTGTTATTTAAATGGGGAATAATTACGAAATGCAGCAGCCCAGAGGGACCTGGGTGTCCTTGTGCATGAAACATAAAAGGTTAGTATGCAAGGTACAGCAAGTAATCAGGAAGGCAAATGGAATGTTGGTCTTTATTGCAAGGGAGATGGAGTATAATAGCAGGGAAGTCCTGTTACAACTGTACAGGGTATTGGTGAGGCCATACCTAGAGTATTGGGTACAGTTTTGGCCTCCGAGTTTAAGGAAAGATATACTTGCAGTGGAGGCAGTTCAGAGAAGGTTCACTAGGTTGATTCCGGAGATGGAAAGGTTGACTTAAGAAGATAGGTTGAGTAGGTTGGGCCTATACTCATTGGAATTCAGAAGAATGAGAGATGATCTTATCAAAACATATAAGATAATGAGGGAGCTCGACAAGGTGGATGCAGAGAGGACACTTCCACATGGGGGAAATTAGAACTCGGGGACATAGTCTCAGAATAAGGGGCCACCCATTTAAAATTGAGATGAGATGGAATTTTTTCTCTCAGAGGGTTGTAAATCTGTGGAATTCTCTGTCCCAGAGAGTTGTGGAGGCTGGGTCATTGAATATATTTAAAGCGGAGATAGACAGATTTTTGAGCGGTAAGGGAATAAAGGGTTATGGGGAGCGGGCAGAGAAGTAGAGCTGAATCAGATCAGCTATGATCTTATTAAATGGCGGAGCAGGCTCGAGGGGCCGTATGGCCTACTCCTGCTCCTATTTCTTATATACTTATGTATGCCAGCAATCTGAAAGCGGAGGATTTTGCAGAATAGCTGTTCTAACAAAAAGCTTGGGTTGTTTAACTCTTGCCACTTTGGTAGAAAAAGTAAAAAAGCATTATTATTTATATGGAGAGTGACTACAAAATGTGGTACAGTGGGATCTGGGGGTCCTTGTACATGAAACACAAAAAGTTAGCATGCAGGTACAGCAAGTACTTAGGAAGACAAATAGAATGTTGGCCTTTATTGCAAGGGGGATAGAGTATAAAAGTAGGGAAGACCTGCTACAATTAAACAGGGTGTTGGTGATACCACACTTGGAGTACTGCATACAGATTTGATGTCCTTATTTAAGGAGGCATATACTTGCATTGGAGGCTGTTCAGAGAAGGTTCACGAGGTTGATTCCTGAGACAAAAGGGTTGTCTTCTGAAGAAAGGTTGAGCAAGTTGGGCCTATACTCATTGGAATTTAGAAAAATGAAAGGTGATCTTATTGAAACGTATAAGATTCTGAAGGCGCTTGACAGGGTAGAAGCAGAGAGGATGTTTCCCCTCGTGGGGGAATCTAGAACTAGGAGGCTTAGTTTCAGAATAAGGGCCCGCCCATTTAAAACGGAGATGAGGAGAAATTTCTTCTCTCAGAGGGTTGTGAATCTGTGGAGTTCTCTATCCCAGAGAGCTGTGGAGGCTGTGTTATTAAATATATTTAAGGTGGAGATAGACATATTTTTGAACGATAAGGTTTATGGCGAGCAAGCAGGGAAGTGGAGTTATGGGCAAGATCAGATCAGCCATGTTCTTACTGAATGGCGGAGCAGACTCGAGTGGCCAAATGGCCTACTCCTGCTCCTAGGTTCTTATGTTGCAATACCTGATCTCTCAAAATACCCTCAAAATGGAAATTTTGTTCCATTTTTCTATTCTTGGCAAATCATACCGCCCTCTTCCAGCTGCGATTGAGCCACAGTTGAGACCGACAAACTGCTAGCGTCACAGTGTATTCAGCCAGCAGAGAATGAATTCAGGTCATTCTTTCCAATGACCTCTCTTTCCTTCTTTGTTGATCTTTCCTGTGGCATTTCTTGTAGCATCTGGATGGAAAACTGATGAAACCTGTCCATTTAAATGTTACACAGTAATAGATGTTAGATTGGTACTGTAGTTTCTGGAGCACGATTGTAATGTTTCGCTGCTAACATGGCCTGTACCGTTAAGAACATTGCTTATGTGCTACCTATTCAGAAAGTGGTCCAGATCGGCCTCCAGCTCAATTTCAGTTGGTGAAGTAAGTTTTCAGTTTGCCAAGTTCTTGTGAATTTCTGGTTCCAGATCAATTTTCAGGCTTTCCTCAGCAACAGAAATGAATCTCTAATTGACCTTAGTATGAAATGTTTGTTTTTATTCAGACTTTTGCTACTGTAAAGTGTGAGTCTGATGGACACATGTAGAAAGAACTTGCATTTATATAGCACCTTTCACAATTTCAGCACCTCACAAAGTGCTTCACAGCCAATGAAGTATTCTTTTGAAGTATAGTTACTGTTGTACTGTACGGAAGCATAGCACCAGTTTGCACACTGAGTCCCACAGAGAGCAAAGCGAGAAATGACCAGATAATCTGTCGCTTGGATAATAAGGGCTGGATTATCGGCTTTGCTGTTTTTGGGGTGGTAATGGCGGCGAGGCAGAAATGTTTGCGCCCAGGAACAGTTTGCGCCGCAGTAAGTAACATTGGGTAGCCGGGCCCTGAGTCAGGGGCGCAATGCTAAGGGAGGCGTTGTACACCTCTCTCGGGGCATTAGGATGGGAAAATCCCGAGCTAAAGAGCCGAGCTGGGAGTGCTGTGAGAGACGCCTGGGGGCGGTAGGGTGGGGAAACATAAACCTAAAAAAACACCCACAAAACCATTCTCAAAACACTGCCCACGCCAACACAATATAGATCGCAAAAAAATGAAAACAAAAAACAACCTTAGGAGTCCATTACTTACCTCTCCACTGTTGGTATTGTTGGACCACCTGATTTCCCAGACGGTCAGTGTGGGGCGCGCTGCGGGGAGTACGGGTCGGGCAAGAGTCAAAACCCGCGCTGGTGTCGTAACCAGAGTCGCTGCACACCGGTGCAGCTCTTCCGTGCAGTGCTGCTCCGTGCTGCTGCAAAACCGGACCCGAGGATCGCTGTGGGGCGCTGGAGGCTGTCCACCCAGCCAAAACACCTCACCGCCACCATTGCCGCCGCTCTGGGGTGAAAAACGGAACGGAGAGGAGCCGAAAATCCGCCCCCAAATATTTGCCAGAACACTGGGAGAACTCCCCTGCTGTTCTTCGAATCGTTAACACCTCATTCAAAAGATGGTCTTTGTTACAGTGCAGCACTCTCTCAGTACTGCACTGGAGTGTCAGCCGAGATTATGTGCTCAAGTCTCTGGAGTGGAGCTTGAACCCACATCTTCTGACTCATGGGCGGGATTGCAACCATTGAGCCACAGCTGACACTTACACAGGCATCAGCAGATCTCCCATGGGTAAGTCTCTGGTCTCAGCTGTTTGGTCCCAAAATTTGATCCCTGGTCTGTGCTGAGTTAGTTGGGGCAATGGAGGTCAGGGTATCTTGTTTCAATGACCCATGGCTATTGAGAGCAAAATACAGCTAAGATTGCGACTCGTGATTGTTATTCAGAGGAACTTGCATGCATACAAACTGAGTGAGCACGCAATCAGGTTCAGCTGCAATATCCATCATATAGAAATAACCTTTTGAAACGCGAGAGGCACTATATTCAGGACACATTTCAAAAAAGGGGTTAAATTGAGTGAACCACTTACTGCTGCTCCATCTGACACATCACATGATCTCACAGTTGAGATGAATTGAGAAACCACAAAACCAAATATCAGACCCTCAAGAGAAGATTACAGCCTTGGTGTCACTTCCATTTCTCTATTATTTTTACATCCTGTCACTATGGAAGTGTTTTTATTCAATTTTAAGTTGTGCTTTTCTTTCAAGCAGTGATGGGTCTCATGACAGATCCAGAGACCACACTGTGCCTCTTGTTGATGCAATATGAGACCCAAACCAGAGGATACTTGTAATTGCTGCAGGTTAATGAAATTCTACCAACCGTTTTTAGTACTGAGAAATAATACAATCAATGCATATAATGCATTATTACAAAGTAGTAACCTAATGAAGCAAATGGGTTTGTAATTCCCATTTGCAAACTGAACTCAGATGGAAGTTCATAATCATATACATTATTTTTTAAGGACATAGAGGATCTCCTTGTGATATTGCTCAACACAGCATCAGTTACACCATGTAACCATATAATTACAACGGGGTTATTTATATCTGGATAGCCCTTTCCTAGTAGGCATGAAGGAACAGCCTTGAGCAAAGCTGGCTGCTGTTAAGATGGAGCTATTTAAAACAATTGGCAAAAGAACCAGGAGGGAGATGAGGAGGATATTTTTAACACAGCGAATTGTTATGGTCTAGAATGTACTGTCGGAAAGGCAATAGTAACTTGCAAAAGGGAATTGGATATACACATAAAAACGGAAAGATTTGCAGGGCTATAGGGAAAGGCCAGGGGAGTGGGACTATTTGGACTGCTCTTTCAAAGAGCCAGCACAAGCATGATGGACTAACTGGCCTCTTTCTGTGCTGCAAGATTCTGTGATTCTATGTTTAACTCTGCTTGTACTTCCAAGGCCAAGAATTGTGAGGCAATGTTTTAAATTGGCACATCCGAAGGTGAATTACGGGTGAATTGCTTTTGCGGAGGGAAGCTCATCTCTGGGCCGGGATTTCACCAACAGAGGCGAGTTCGATGCGGGCGGCATTGGTGCAATGTGGGAAACCCGCTCTGAAGTGTAACCCGCCCTCTCCCTTCAATCTTCCGTGTCTGGGGCTTGTGAAGCCCGCCCTGCGGGTTTCCCGGCCAATTAACTGGAAGCTGGTCTGATGACGTCATCTGATGACGCATCACCTGTCGGCTTTTTTTGCCAGTTCTTCTGTCAGTGTTTTGCAGCACTGAGCGGCTGCAAACACTGACAAACACTGCACAAAGGAGCATGGCTGCACCAAGGCTCTCCCGTGACTCACTTATGGAGGTCGTGACAGCACGCAGGGTTCTCTTCCCTTCCAAAGGGCGGAAGAGACCTCCCCAGGAAACCAAAGCAGCCTGGTTACACATTGCACAGGAGGGCACAAGCAGGGATGTTGTCTGGAGGACCAGGTTGCAGTGGCGCAAACCTTTCAATGATCTCAGTAGATCATAAAACATTACGCAAAGCCACACTCACCCTCATCCTGCTGTGCCGCTCATCACATCCCCATCACTCTGCCTTCCCTACTCTATCTCTGCACATCCTTACTCACACCAATTTGCCTTGAACCCCCACCCATCCCTCTCAATCTACATTATCAGTTCCCCATTTCACTAGCCACCCCTCACACTCACCCTCTACAATCATACCAACTAACAGCAGAAAGGGTAGGCACTCGTGTCCTTTAGCCAATGTTCTTGTGCAGTTAATGTTGATGTGTTGTTAAACATTAAAATCTTTATTTTCAGCACTTTGTGTCCATGAATTGTGGATACCTTTGGAAATGGCTTCTTGAGTTGTAGTGAATGGTGAGACATAAGGGCACCCCCCACAATGGTGATGAGTGTGAAAGGAATGGGTTGGACATTGCTTTATGGTGCTGGTGTGAGGTGGTGCCAACCTGGCGCATCAGGGTGTACAGCGTGAAGTGAAGTAAATGTGGCCATGGTGAGGCCATCACTGGTGTCCTGGGCAGCATTGTGGTCAGGTGGTGATGCCCTGTGTCCTGTGCAGCATTAGGTGATTGCGGAGAAGGTTGGTGTTATTGTTGATGCTGGTGTGTTTAGTGATGTTGGTGTTGTCGCCCATTGTGGTGCGATTCTGAGGACCAAGGTGAGATTTTTTCAAGGGCACCAATGCTGCTGGATAGATGGCAGGTGAGGTTGAGATGACAGAAACACCCTGTCAATGGTGAGAGAGGTTGCTCCAAGGAAGTGACAGTGATTAGAGAGTTCATTACAAACACATTCAAAGTGTATACAGCTTTTGACATTGGAAAGTGAACAGCTGTGAAATGGTAGCTTTTATACCACTTCTGCAGCTGTGGTATCCTGTGGCACGACTCCACTTACCCGGCGTGTTCTCCGAGGCACAGCAAACTCGTCATAAGGTTAGTAAAATTGTAAGTGCCTGCTTTTAAACCTCTGAATTAGCATTTAAGTAGCTTTTAATGATGTTAATTACCTGTCGCGCCGCTTGCTGTCGGGGCTGCTATCCGAACGCAGATCTGACAAGTCAGTAACTCACACGGAGGCGGGTTCAGAGCGCGATCCCGTCCCGCTGTCAATCAGGGCCATTTTAACGGCAGGCCCGCCTCCAAACCCGCACTAGCAGGGCTGGGAAGATCCGGCCCTAGACTGGCAACTGTTTGTAAATCCTCAGCTTGTTCCCTTGGGGAGAGGACCATTCATCACGATCAACAGGAAATGACTGGCTTTCGTTATTTGTTGACTGCTCAGTTGTGACTTTTATAATAAAGGTGACAGTGTGACACACCATTTGGCATTTGTGACATTTCGAGATGCGATAAACATGCTAGATGCGAGACTTTTAATACATGTACAGATACACTGTTGCTGATATTTTGGCTCTGTTATAGCCTTGTTCTAACAATGATTGTGCTCATGAAACGGATTTTCCAGATGCTGCATCGAAGACAAGAGTTTAGAAATTCGAAAAACCTTTTCCCCACAGACACCTAAAATTGCTTGCTTAATTAATTTATTTTAAACATAATTGGATCATTATCTGGTTATGAATGGGATTGAAGGTTACAGCGATAACATAAGCACAGATGGTGACATGCTGTATAGAAAACAGTGACTGCAGTCCTGTCACAAACATAGGAGCGGGAATTATGGGATGCAACTAGGAAATGTGAAATAACATCGGGAATAATACTTGAGATTTTCGCTTAATTTCCCTTGGGATCATGAAAGAATCTTCTGCATCAGGAATCTTCTTTAGCAGATTAAAGTGTAGAGGATCCTGTACAAATTCTACATGGTCCTTTCAAAGGAGAAGACTTGATGAAATGAATGTATTTTTCTTGTTTCACAGCTTATATTTCAGAAAGTGGAGGGGGCGGGGTGGAGGAGTGGAGATCTGCTAATACTGTATAACTCTGATGCTCGCTTAAAGTGTGAAGACAAATTTAACCCCTAGATTGTAGACAGGACCCAGGAAATTCCTGCTGTCGGGGCTGGTCAGTTTTGCTTTATTTTTAGTTCAAGTACCAATGATGCAATAATAAAGCTCTTCAGACAGCAGTTGTAACATTATTACTATATTCACCTCAAACTAAACATCGACACCGAAATTTGAACAAACAATTTTTAAAAAGTACAGGTTCTCTCTCCAGCCCTACAACCCTACGAAATCTCTGCCTTCCTCCAGTTCTGGCCTTTTGCACATCCTCGCTTTTTATCGCTCCACCATTGGCTGACTAGGTCTGGAATTCCCTTCCTAAACTTCTCCGTCTCTCAACCTCTCTTTCTTTCTTTAAGACGCTCCTTAAAACCAACCTCTTTGACCAAGCCTTTGGTCACCTGTCCTAATATCTCCTTATGTGCCTCGGTGTCAAATTACAGTTGATAACATTTTACTACGTTAAAGACATTATATAAATACAAGTTGTTAATTCCATTTGACCTTTGCCTCTATTGACTATTTTTAAGCCTTTTCATTTTAATTTAATCTATTTTATCTTTCCCTTTAAAAAAAACAATTCTTAAACATCTTGCAATTGGGAGCGAGATTAGAAAAAGACAGTATTAAAAGCAGCCAGGTCAGACTTTGTTGCATTCACACATTGTAAAGCCGAGGCTGCTTGTAAGCTGTCGGTTGAGTAGTCCCTTTGGTGGTGCTGGAGGAGTTAAACTGATTCATTGTGTCCCTGCTGGATCCGTGCCTCCCACCCCCCCCTCAGCTTTCTGCAGATGAATTACCTCAGCATTATTTGAGCATTTTCATGAACAGTTTGCCTTGATCAATATTTTTTGGGGAGAATGGCCCTGTCAGATATTCCACTTGAACCCTGGAACTCGTGATTAATTCCTCCCCTGTTTTAGAGGTTTCCTTGGGTTCACAATCCGAGCGAAAGATTAATCATTGGCCATTCAGCCTGTGATTGCAGAAGACTTTAAGCTTTTGCACTGTATCGCCACTCATCGATCCATCTGTGAAGCCAACAATGAAATAGAGTGCTCCTACTCCAGTGCTTGCTGTGCTTGTAACTTCCTGTGTTTTCACTGAACTTCACTGGTCTTTAAAGGCAGCACTGAAAAGGTTCCACTGAACCAGTTCAAGCCCTCCATAAAACTCAGACTGTGATTAGATTGAATTAATCAGACACAAGCACGGGGCTGCAGTTACTACACTGTCAGATCAAATTATGAGTTCTGTATCATGTGGTTGACAATTGTCCTACTTTGACATGAAGCATGCCACAGTAGATCTTCCCCTCTTATTCACTTCAAAGATTTCTTAACAAAGGCAATCCTGGCCGTTTGATCCTATAAGCGCCTGGTCTATAGTTATATTGAATTGTCTTGTTTTTAGAACTCAAGGTGAGGGATGTTGCTGCAGCGTAATGGACCATTATCCATTTCAAGCACCCAGCGTCAGCAACCAGAATCCCATCTAATATCCTTCAACACCTTGTCTCAGCCCCAGCCTCCAGTGTGAATCTTTTCTGTTTTGCCCGTTCAATCATTCTGGTGAAGCTTTCAGTTTAATGCTGAATAAAACGTGGCTTTGTGCTGTGGGCCAACATTGAGATTGCCGAGACTCGTTCCATGTAGGAGCTTGTACATTTTGCAGGCAGAGGAGCGAGAGAGGGGGAAGGGGAGAAAGAAAAAGAGAAAACTTGAATTTATATAGCACCTTTCATATTATCAGTATGTCTCAAAGCATTTTATAGACAATTCATTACTATTGAAATATAGTCACTGTTGTTACATAAATATCCCATCAATCCCAAAGGTAAAAGGTCAATGTTTAATCCACTGAGCTACCCATTTATACCATCTTTATGAACCTTATCAAAAAGTAGTGTTTGTGTTCATGCAATTGAGAGAGTAATTCTGAGGGCTTACTTGCCTCATTTTAAAAAAGGGAGCACAGCATTCACGAAATATGTTTCACAAACCTTTTCGATTTATTTTTGAGCATGAGACAGGACATAAATCACTTCACAATACAAAGCGGTGGTGATGTGATTGTAATGACTCTCCCCTCTTCTCAAATAATAAAAAGGATTGCAAACATTTTTACATGAAGGAAATACTTCTTGAAAATGTATTCGGACACTGAAGGGCGTGACACATCCCAGAGTACCATTCTCTAGACAGCAGAGGACTTTTGTTCAAAGGCAAAATACTGCGGAGGTCGGAAATCTGAAATAAAATCAGAAAATGCTGGAAATACTCAGCAGGTCAGGCAGCATCTGTGAAGAGTGAAATAGACTTAATGTTTCAGGTCAATGACCTTTTGTCAGAACCACAGATGCTGCCTGACCTGCTGAGTATTTCCAGAAGACTTTTGTTGTTTTATCCATGTGTCCAAACATCATGTCTGAGCCGAGACAGTCAATGCTGGTGGGTCCTTTAACTCTGGAGGGCATCGCAGCCAAACTTACTTTTGTACTCACCCAACGTTCCGACACCTGTTCTGGAAGAAGAATCTCTGACACCGAAAGAAGTGGGAAACCTGTTCACATTGTTGGCCAACTTAGCCCAAGTGTGTTCTCACAGCTGTGATGAGCTACACAGACGAAGGATTGAATCTGGAGCCTTCCTGATTAAATACTTAAACCGTGTAGTGCGTTTATCCAAAATGGATACATTAGGTTTTTTTAAAACAAGAAAGAAAGACTTGCATTTACATAGTACCTTTCACGACCACCGGACATTTCAAAGCGCTTTTCAGCCAATGGAGTACATTTGGCGTGTCGTCACTGTTGTAATGTGGGGAACGCGGTAGCCAATTTGAACACAAGCAAGCTCCCACAAACAGTAATGTGATAATGACCAGGTAATCAGATTTTTTTAATGTTCATTAAGGGATAAATATTGGCCAGGACACCGGGGATAACTCCCCTGCTCTTCTTCAAAATAGTGCCATGGGATCCTTTACGTCCACTTGAGAGAGCAGATGGGGCCTCGGTTTAACGTCTCATCTGAAAATCACTTACTCACTCATAGGCTGTCTGTCAGAGTTGAGGAAGACTTGCTTCCACTCTAAAAATGAGTCCTTAGGTGGCTGAACAGTCCAATACGAGAACTACAGTCTCTGTCACAGGTGGGACAGATAGTGTTTGAGGAAATGGGTGGGTGGGACTGGTTCGCTGCACGCTCTTTCCGTTGCCTGCGGCTGATCTTCTGCATGCTCTCGGCAATGAGACTCAAGGTGCTCAGCGCCCTCTCGGATGCACTTCCTCCACTTAGGGCGGTCTTTGGCCAGGGACTCCCAGGTATCAGTGGGGATGTTGCACTTTATCAGGGAGGCTTTGAGGGTGTCGTTGTAACATTTCCTCTGCCCACCTTTGGAAGGAGTTCCGAGTAGAGCGCTTGCTTTGGGAGTTTCGTGTCTGGCATGCGAACAATGTGGCCTGCCCAGCGGAGCTGATCAAATGTGGTCAGTGCTTCAATACTGGGGATGTTGGCCTGGTCGAGGATGCTAATGTTGGTGGTTCTGTCCTCCCAGGGGATTTGTAGGATCATCTGAAAGACGGCACCTCCGACAGTGCAGCACTCCCTCAGCACTGCACTGGTGTGTGTGTCAGCCTAGATCCTGGAGTGGGACTTTAACCCACAACCTTTGACTCAAAGGTGAGTGTATTACCCACTGAGCCACAGCTGACAAACACAAGTTCTTTAAACAGAACTCGACCTTCAGTGAAACAATGGAAGCTTAATTTAAAAGAACAACTCATCGTGCATGAGGCTGGGTGGAGCTAAATATGAGTAAATGAAAAGTGTGACAAGGGGTAACTGTATGAGGTGCTGCTCCCTGCTAGAACCTCGTTAGTGGCAAGCATTGCACTTGAGAATCAGAGCTCCAATATTGTTCTCTTGTCTCTTCTTCTGCGCTCATTTCTAGCAAGATCCCATTAAGTCTGGCCCTCATGAAGTCACCATCTAAGTCAAAGAAAGAAATGAATGTATCAGACTCGATTGAAAGCATTTTTTCAGGGGGAAGAAGGACAGGAGCAGTGTTGGAGATCTGGTTTTGTCACATATGCTGAAATAGAGATGGAACATAAACACTGGTCTCGACCTGTTGGACTGAATGTAAATTTGATGTAGTCAGAGGGCATCTGTACTGACCACACTCGACCAGCTCCGTGGGCAGGTCACATTGTCCGCATGCCCGACAAAAGACTCCCAAAACAAGCGCTCTACTCCAATCTCCAACACGGCAAGTGAGCCCCAGATGGACAGAGTTAATGTTTCAAGGACACCCTCAAAGCCTCCTTGATAAAGTGTAACATCCCCACCGGAACCTGGAAATTCCTGGCTCAAGACCGCCTTAAGTGAAGAAAGAGCATCCGGGAGGGCGCTGAGCACCTCGAGTCTCGTCGCCGAGAGCATACAGAAACTAAACGCAGACAGCAGAAGAAGCGTGCAGAAAACCAGGCTCCCCACCCACTCTTTCCTTCAACGACTGTCTGTCCCACCTGTGACAGAGACTGTAATTCCCATATTGGACTGTGCAGTCACCTGAGAACTCACTTTTAGAGTGGAAGCAAGTCTACCTCGATTCCGAGGGACTGCCTATGATGATGATGTAGTAGTGTGAGGTAGGGTTTTGCCAAGGGGGAGGAAGAGTATAAAGCTGAACATATGCCAAGTATGAAGTGTTGGAGAGGAACAGATGGTACCAAATTGCTTTCCTTCTCGTTGTTCCACTTTCATTTCCTGTGTAAAAGGGTTGCTGTTTATCACAAAGATCTGGAATATTCCAGCCCGAACTGGGAATGTTCCACTTAAAAAGTCAGGGCTCATTTTGAACACTGCTGCCTGTGGACATCTTGAATCAGGAGAGAGCAGGATTTCCGATTCACATTTCAGATGCAGCATGTTGCAAAGATATTCCTTTTGTTGTGCCTAATAAAGGAAGTAAGAAAGGGACAGTGTAATCAAAACTGCATGCTGTGCGGGCCCTCACGATAGCCCTGCTTTATCAACTATGACCTCCTACATAACTCACTGGCTCCTTCATTAGAGATAGCGCAAACTAAACCTTACAGTCTGCCTCTTCTCGGCACAGCCAATTATCTTCTGTTTGGATTTTTGAAGAAATATTTTCAGGAATTTATTGTACCGTCTTTCAGAAATAAATGTAAGTTGGGGATGGTTAAAAAAAAATAATCAAACATCACGTGCAATTGAAGACAGAAAATCTTACAGTTGAGAAATGTATGTGGATGTCACCAGCATTTGCTCTCGGTGTGTTTTCTGTATTTGGGAGACTGTAAAATGTAATAAAGTATTGTAACTTAATTGGAAAACAGGGCAGGAAGAGAAAGTGTAGGATTATGGGAAGGCAGAAGCACTATTCAGAAGTTCAAATTATCTGAATTGAGACAATTGTGGACAGATTGATGGGTCTTTTAATGAATTAAAAGCACACATGGAAGAGCGGACAAGTTACTGATACACTGTCAAACACTCAAGGCAAGATTGTGTATTCGCTGCTCTCTGTCAAGACTCATTGAAGCTGCATTCACTGCTAGTTAACGTGCTACTTAATGCTGTTCAACGAATTTTGAAAAGATGCTCCTGGGAGACAAATCCATTTGTAATAACTGCGAGTCAAATTAACCTGCTTGCCAAATAAATTATGTTGTCTTTATTTATTGGAAAACTACCTTTGCCTTTGGTTCTGAACCCAGTACTTGTGCTATAATCCATGGCATTCCTTATCTCAAAATAATGTGGCTCCCACTGTAAATACTGAAGTAGTTTCACCTCATTTACCTGTATAGTATGTTCCCTGTTATATATGCAGACTATAGATATACTCTCTGTGCAGTCACTGTATAGTTGCATAAGATGGAGACTTGTTACCTGATGTACTGTCAATAAGGTTTACACTGTGTATATACTATGCTGGCACCACTAGAGGGTGCAACTGATGGAGACCGGGGTTTCCTGCCCCTGTGGCAGAGGCTATCACCAGAGGGCACTGCGGTGTGAGACCTGAGGGGCACCTGCATAGGTGTGCAGGGACCAGTATAAAAGGCTGCCCACATGCTTGTGCCTATGAATAAAGGACCAAGGTCACTACAGTTTGAGTACAACACATTGCCTCGTGGAGTCATTCATAAGTGCATTACAGACATAACAACTGGTGACGAGAATACGGACTTTCACGCGATTATGGCTACCTTTGGTACACTAAAAGACTTCGCAGAGGGTGATGATTGGGATGCTTTCACAGAAAGGCTCGAGCAATATTTTGTGGCAAACGACCTGGCAGGGGAGACGGACACATTGGCGGAGAAGCTAAGGTTATACTGCTGACCAGTTGTGGGTGCAACGTCTACCGCCTCATCAGGGACTTGCTGGCACCCACGATGGCCAAGGATAAGACATACGATGAGCTGACTGAACTAATTCGCGACCAAATAAAACCAAAACAGAGCATCCTCACAGCCAGGCACAGATTCTACATTCACCACAGACCTGAGGGCCAGGAGATTGCAAAATATGCTGCCGACCTCAGGAGACTTGCGGCACCGTGTGATTTCGGCACGCACCTCAACGAAGCATTGCGAGACATCCTCATTATGGGAATTGGCCATGAGGGCCTCCTTCATAAGCTATTATCTGCCGACACCACAGTCAACCTGCAGAAGGCCATCAGCATCAGTCAGGCGTTCATGACCTTGACCTGCAGCACCAAACAAATTATTCATCCTGTGGCCTCAAACCCGGCAAGTACTGTACACAGAATGGTGCCTTTCACAGGCAAGACTATAAAACGTGACTCTGCCCAGGGCAGAGAGCACAGACCTCAGGGTTCCAGAATTCAGAGTCCGCCGAGGGGTGCTAATCGAGTAGCACCATGCTGGCATTGCAGAGGAAACCATAGGGCTCACCAGTGTCGGTTTGCTGAGCACGTATGCAAAGCCTGTAACACGAAGGGCCACCTCCAGCGTATGTGTAAAATAAATATGACTCACCATCTAGCAGAGGAGTCAGTAGATGACTTTGAATCCAGTGGGGAATATGATGATTTGGCCAGAGAAGCAGCTCAGCCCCAAGAAGAAGTGTATGGAGTGTATACCTGCACCACCGATTGTCCTCCAGTGAAGATGGAAGTCAAGATAAATGGCGTTCCAGTCTTCATGGAAGTGGACACGGGAGCGAGCCAGTCAGTGATGAGCCAGGATGCCTTTAAGAGGCTATGGAATGAAAAACGACCCGAGCTGGTTCCAGTACAGGAAAAGTTGTGCACCGACACCAAGGAGCTGATCCCAGTCCTTGGTAGCGCGGATGTAAGTGTAATCCATAATGTCATGGTGCACAAGTTACCTCTGTGGATTGTTGCAGTTGATGGTCCAACGCTACTCGCAAAAAGGTGGATGGGGAAGATCCAGTGGAAATAGGAAGAACACTTCACTCCAGCAATTGATGTCCCCCAAGCTCAGAGGCAAAGCAAAACCTCACCTTCGCTTGGGCCAGGCACCAGAGAACAGACCAGCGCAGCAACTGAGTGGCAATGATTCGACCAGAACAATCTAAAAGTACCTTCCCGGCTCCAGTGGCAGCACTGCTGGGGAGGAAGATTGAATTCACAGGCACTCTTCCAGCTTTTGTGGCAGAATCACGGGAGAGAAGGATCAAGGCAGTCGACCTCGAGGACAGAGGCAAGATGGCATCCCTGCTGCAGCGGAGTGCAGTGTGGCTGAAAAAAAAGATGGCCACGGCCATATCACAAGATGCAACGCTGAGGGACCAACACGTGGTGTCTAATAAAGGATTTGATTGGGGTTCACCAGCAGGGTTCTCTTAACGGAGACCTGCAACCAATTGACCCTAAAGAAACATTGTATGCATGGCAATGTAACGAACCGATTACATTGTGAACAAAATGTTGTTGCAAAATATCGATACTATTCCTAATGTAAAGAACAAAATGTTGTTGCGAGATGTCAGGAATAGAGTGTCCCCTAAATGAGCAAGCGAGCGAATTCGGGAGGGTAAAGGCGCTGATCCTGGTGCCCTGCCCCAGGTGTCCGACAAGTTATCGGCCAGCGACCTCAGGAGGTTGAAGGCACTGATCCTGATACCCTGCCCCAGGCCTATCCCATGCTGCAGGCACCCGATGGCATTATTCGCCACTGACCTGGAAACGAAAACGGCGCCAATACATGCAACCGGCCGCCGTTGCCCACCACCCGGGTGGAGACGACGCAGCCCCCAGACCCAGTCGCTACCTCGGCATGTCCGGGAGTGAAAGTTCAGAACCAACGAGTTCCTCAAATGGGACCTGGCACAGCCAGGTTCCCAACACCATTAGAGAGCAGGCAGGAAGATTCTACAGCCCTCAAAGGAGGACAGGGAGGCCATACACATCTGTGGCTCTGCCCACTACTAGGCAACGGCAAGGGCCCTGAGTCCTGGCTAGGTCAGTGAACCAAGTCCACACTGCTAGCAGGAGGCACAGCGCAGCCATCAGACGACTAGGACCCTGTCCGGTTGCTCTGGAACCTGTGTCCTCGCATACCTGTACTGCTACCTCAGTACTGACCATGACAGAACCATGAATGCAATATTCCCAATCCTGGCGCACAACCGCAAAACGTAACGAATGTAAGTCACTGAACCAAGGTGTCACGATTCACACTGTAACTTCTTTTCTTTGTACTTGCACTGTGTCTGATCCTGTATATAACGGGCGTGCTGCACGACTTTGCTGTGGTAGGACGGGGGGGTGGGGGGTGGGGGGTGAACTGGATGTATGCAGCCATGGACACAAATGGATCACACCCAGAACTCACTGGAACCTCCACTGCATCATCGAACCATCCAAGCTGGTAACCACTACCCAATATTGTGGCAAAAGGACTTGGGGGTTAACAGGGAGAGAGCCAAGCCAAAGCACAGCCAAGGTGCAAAGGCTATTGACACTTAAGTCTGGGGAGAGCTAAGCCAGAGCACATAGTGCAAAGGTAATCAGCACAAAGGACTTGGGGGAGAGTGATGTTATCTATGCAGACTATAGATATACTCTCTGTGTAGTCACTGTATAATTGCATAAAATGGAGCCGTTTTACCTGATGTACTGTCAATAAGGTTTACACTGTGTATATACTCTGCTGGCACCACTAAATGGTGCAATTGGTGGAGACCGGGGTTTCCTGCCCCTGTGGCAGAGGCTGTTCACCAGAGTGCACTGCGGTGGGTGACCTGAGGGTCACCTGCATAGGTGTGCAGGGCCCAGTATAAAAGACTGCCCACCATGCTTGTGCCTCACTCTGGAGTTACGAATAAAGGGCCAAGGTCACTACAGTTTGAGTACAACACATTGTCTCATGGAGTCATTCATAAGTGCAATATAGACATAACATTCCCCTCGATTGAAAAAGTATTCAGAAGAAATGACAGCATTTCTTAGCACAGCTATGATAGGTAAACCACACAATTGTTTTGCACAATATGTTAATCTTTATTGAGGCTCCAAGAACCTAAGAAATAGGAGAAGTAGGCCTTACGGCCCCTCGTGCCTACTCCATCATTCAATAAGATCATGGCTGATCTTCTACCTCAACTCTGCTCCCGAGCCCTATCCCCATATCCCTTGATTCCCTTCATGTCCAAAAATCTAGCGATCTCAGTTTTGAATATACTCAATATCTGAGCATCCACAGTCCTCTGGGGTAGAGAATTCCAAACATTCACAAACTTCTGAGTAAAGGATGACTCCTTATCCTGAGACTATGCTCCCTAGTTCTAGACTCTCCAGTCATGGGAAACCAGTCAGCTTCCACCCTGTCAAGCTCTCGCAGAATTTTATACATCTCAATGCAGTAACTTCTCACCCTTCTAAACTCCAGCGATTACAGGCCCATTCTACTCAATCCTTCCTCATAGGACAACCCTCTCATCCGAGGAATCAATCTAGTCAACCTCTAAGGCAAGTATACTCTTCTTTAGGCAAGGAGCACAATATTGTGCACTGTACTCCAGATGTGATCTCATCAAAGCCCCTTGCAATTGTAGCAAAACTTCTTTATTTTTATACTCCAACCCCCTTGCAATAAAGGCTAACATAGTGTTTTCCTTCCCAATTGCTTGCTGTTCCTGCATCACTGGGAATAGTCCACAGCAGTAAGTCGTAGCAAACTACTTCGCAGTCTGTAAGAATTTGAGTACGAGAGACGCTTCGGCCTTTCACGGCAGCCATCTTGTTTTGCACAATTCTTTTTCTTTCTGGCTGGTAAATCTGACCCCATGCTGCAAATATTAGAATTTGAACAAGAGGCGGGCAACAATCCTAATTTACAGAAGCGCTTTTTAAAGCAGTTCTATGCTATAAAAGCCCTATTAAATCTTATTTGGATAAATCGATGAGCAAGCATCAGTGGACAGACTCTATCAGGCATTTGTTGCAGTTGTTTTTTTAAATTCTGAATCAGCCTTCAATTCTGTGTGTGCAGCAGTTACAAGTCCAGCCAGAAAAATCAATTTCCATTTCTGGCTTGGGTTTAACTGCAGCACACATAGAATCAAAGAAAGAGATCTAAGATAACACGGGAGACTCATCCAGTTGCTGCTCAAGAGTCCGGGGGGCTGCTCCGCAGTCATCAGTTGTGTGAACGCTGTACTATTTCTGGAGGAGCACTTTACGGAAATGGGTTGGAAAATGGGAAATAATGTAGAAAGCTTTTAAGTGGAGGTGAGCACTGGCTCTCTGTGCTTTAACTCAAGCAGCCAATCAGCACAGCACAAAAATAATCATTCATTTCTTGCATAAACGCTGAATGTTAAAATATTCACTTGATGTATCGTTGTGATGAATATGAAAGGAGAGATGAAGAACCACTAAACCTTGAGTTCAAGTGAAACGGTGCCATCTTTATGGCAGTAGGATGCCGGGTAATTCTGGTGAGACTGTTATCTCGACATGGAGGCTAATCAGCAATAGACGTAGGAACATAGGAACAGGAGAAGGTCATTGAACCTATCGAGCATGTTCCACCATTCAATGAGATTATGGCTGATCTGCGACCTAACTCCATATACCCGCCTTTGGCCCATATCCCTTAATAGCTTTGGTTAACAGATATCTATCAATCTCAGATTTAACATTAACAATTGATCAAGCATCAAGTGCCATTTGCAGAAGAGATTTAGGCTGGATTTTCGGCTTTGATGATTTCGGGGCGGTAATGGCGGCGGGGGCGGTATAATTTGCGCCCGGGAACAGTTTTCGCCTCAGTCAGCAAAATTGGGCAGCTGGGCCCTGAGTCTGGGGCGCAGCACTAAGGGAGGTGTTGTACACCTCTCTTGGGCGTTAGCATGGGAAAATCCTAAAGAACCGGGCCGGGAGCGCTCCGAGAGACACCTGGGAGAAAAAAGAAAAATCTGAAAGAAAAACAACAAAAACATTCCCTCCACAATATAAATTGCAAGAAAAATTTTAAAAACCAATCACACGTACCTTAGGAGTGCGTTACTGACCTCTCTGCAGTCGGTGTAGTTGGACTGCGCGATTTCCAAGGCGGTCAGTGCGGGACGCGCTGCGGGTCGGACGGGTCAGGTGGGAATTAAAAGGCGCGCCGGTGAGGTAACCGGGGCGCTACACACCAGCGCAGCTCTTCTGGGTGGTGCTGCTCCACACTGCCGCAAAACCGGCCCCGAAAACATCCCGCAGGGGCACTGGAGGCTGATCGCCCGCCCAGAAAACCTCACCACCACCATTGCTGTCGCTCCAGGGCGAAAGACGGAGATCAAAGGACCGTAAAATCTGCCCCTTTGTGTGTAGAAATGTTTCCTAACTTCACTCCTGAAGACCTTGCTCTAATTTTTAGAATATGTCCCCTAGTCCTAGACTCCCCAACCAGCGGAAATAGTTTCTCTCCATCTGTGGCCTTTAATATCTTGTAAACCCATTAAGCTTCTAAATTCTAGGCAATACAACCCTCACTTGGAGTAGCAGAGGTAGGGTGAGAACACTACAGCTCGGAGTGTCAGATGGCCACTTACTATCGGTGAGGCCCTGCAAAGTGATTTCCTATATCTCCTCACAGCACGTGATGCCACAAGGAACATTTTCAAAACAGTTCTCAATAAGAACAGTGGCCCTTCAAATGAAGGATTTCAGATGAAGCCCGGCCATCTTATCGATTTGAGATATATAGAAAGGGGGCTCGGCTTACTGAGCCCTACAGGCACAAGCAGCACTATAGACCAGCGCTGCTTCTAACCATGCAGTTTGTCACCAAGAAACCCCTGAATTCATGCACATCATAATTCAAAGCTGAATCCTGCTGCACATTGCCAGGTTTGGTAAGCATGCTGAATTCTTGCATGTCATCAGAACTCCCTGTGCTCATTATCTGGGAGAAGTGATGCTGCCTTCAAATGAGAAACGCCAACTGGTTCCAACTGACCTCAATTAAACTGATGTAAGTGCAATGTGAAACAGCAACTTGCATAGCATATCAGTGCAGTAATCATCTAAATGCCTTTGAGGAGGGAGATGTTTTACAGACCACATAGTTATATTGGCCAAATTCATTCATCATTATGGAAGGTGTCAGAGAAATTGATGTCTTCCTCCAAACAAGGAGGCTCTTCAACCAAACACGGTCAGCTAGATTCACTCTAAACGAAATGGGAAGTAATGGGATTGATGAAGAAAGCAATCTGTTGTCGAAGCAGAAAGACAAGCACATGCCCCATGGAGAAAGCTGACTACAGCAGTCGTATCTGAAACCGGTGTCATAGATCGACATAGAATGTAAACAGTGCGAGCGATCATCACATTGCGCTTCGCTGCAGACCTCAACGTAGAGGCAGCTGGCTCAGAGATTAAATGGTGATTTGCAGGCCAATGCTTAGCAGCTGCTGAAAGTGAGCAGGAGTTAAGATTTCTGCAGATGTTAAGTGAAGCACAAAGAGCAATGTTGGCAAAAGAAGAAAGAGTTCAAAGGAGAGTGGAGGAGGAAAGCAGTGTGAGGCAGATTCAGAGTTTCAAGAGTTGATAAAGACAAAGGGGAAAAAATTGGGCTGCGCTGCACCTGCTGATCAGGTGACAAATTAGTGTTCAGGGATTTTGGGCAGCCGAAAGTGCACCGACTGCCAAATTGGCAACCTGTAACATCCTAGTGTTGAGGGTGGCTGCCTGAAGCTAGCGATAGGTCCTTGTATATGCTAATCTGGGGCCTTATGTTTGCTTTAGGGCCCCACTGCCAAATTTGACATATACTGGACAGAGTATGCTCCACTCAGCTTTTCTGGGTCTACAAAGCCTAACCTTTCCCCTGCCCTTCAGTCCCCTCTCCTCCTCTTTCCTCCCTCTTCTTTCACCCTCCTCCGTTTTATCCCTCCTTTCTTCTCTTTATCCCTTCGCTTTATCCTTTCTCCTCTTGCCGCTGCTCCTCTATTCCTCCACCTCCTCTCCTCCGCTCACCTCCTCTCTTCCCCGCCTTCTCTCTGTCCCACCTCCTATCTTCCCCATCTCCTCTCCTCTCTTCACCTCCTCTCTTCCCCACGTCCTCTCTTCCCCATGTCCTCTCTTCCCCATATCCTCCTCTCTTCCTTCCACCGCTTCTCTTTCCCCTCCCTTTCCAATTTTCAGCAAGCTTTGGGGCAATGTCTTTGAGCACATCCTCTAGGCCCACTGCCCAATTCGCGATCGTCTCCAGCGCTAGACCAATTTCTCCCCCAAAGAATCCAAAAACAGAAGAAGGTAAGTACCTTGGAGTTTGAAGAAACTTGTTATAGAGGTCAAGATGTATCAGTGTTACGAAGAGGTTGAAAAGAGTAACATAGAAAATGACAATCACAAATAGCAATAACAACTTGCATTTATATAGTGCCGTTAATGTAGTATAATGTCCGAAGGTGCTTCAAGGAGCATAATCACAAAAAATTGACACAGAGCCTAAGAAGGAGACATTAGGGCAGGTGACCAAAAGCTTGGACAAAGAGCTAGATTATAAGGAGCTTCTTAAAGGTGTTTGACATTAGTTTAGCTCAGTTGGTTGCATTCCCACCTCTGCATCAGAAGGCTGCTGCTATTAGCACCACTCCAGAATTTGAACACTTAGGGCCTGAACTTGGTCAAAGCCAAGGCCCACCCAAGTGCCACCCAAAGGACCGCCGAGGATCGCCAAGAGACCTGGCATAGTACCGCCCGGCGACAAAAACCAACATGCCGTGAATCTGGGCGGCAGCATGCGGGAGCTCCCAATCTCACCGGCAAATGTGATCCTCACCAAAGTGCTGATGAGGATTGAGTCTGGCCCAGAGAAGGGGGAACAGCTAAAAATTAAAATAAAGAAAACCAATGGAAACCCTTCAGGGGACCCCAGCCACATAAATCGCTGAAAAAAAAATAAAAGAAGTTCACTAACCTCTTTTTGCAGATCTTCTTACTTACCGTCGGGGTTAGACCTGCCTCTACATGGCGGTCCTGCCCCCTGCTGCCGCCGACTCCTGCCCGGAGGAATCTGCCAGCTCGGCGGTAGGTCACTTACACGACTTGCACACTAGCGGCCGTCAGCGGGCGGTTCCCAGCGGTCCTCCCATCCCGCTGGCGGGAGGCCTAGTGGAAATTGTGACCGTGGGGAGACCACTGAAAAAACTCAGCGGCAGCCGGTGGCATTGTATGGTAAGGCCGCCAATTTCAGGCCCAAATCGAGGCTGACATTCCGGTGCTATACTGAGGATGTGCTGGATTGTTAAAAGTGTTGTCCTCTGGTTCAACCAAGGTGCAGTCTTCCAGTTCGGTTTGATGATAAAGATCTTAAGACATAATTTAAAGAAGAGCACGGAGTTCTATCCACTGACCTGGTCAACATTCCTCACTCAACCAACACCACCAGGAAGAGAATAACTAATTGTAATGTATACACCTGTGAGTATGTTCACAGGATCGTTGGTTCAATGGTGAAATGGTGAGCAATCTGGACTTTGAATCTAGTGATCCGAATTCAAATCTCCCCAAAAGAGTTGTAGAGCTGTTGAGTGTCCCCCAGATTGGGGGGGCACTTGATCTAATGTTTATTTTGTTCCCCCCCCGCAAAAGAGTTGTAGAGCTGTTGCACACCCTGTGCGGAGGGGAGCAGGCAGGTCGGAAGGCCTCCTCATAGGACTGCTCCTGAGCCTGGCCAAGGTGGCCATTAACCGGTCAAGGCAGCGGGCGGTCGTTCAGCCCGACTGCCTGCCTCTCTTCCGCGCTTACATCCGAGCAAGGGTGTCCCTGGAGATGGAGCACGCGGTGTCCACTGGTACGCTCGCGGCCTTCTGTGAGAGGTGGGCGCCGGAGGGACTGGGCTGCATCATTACCCCCGGCAACCAAATTTTAATTTGATTATTATTGTGTAAAGTTTAATTTGTTTAATTGCCAGTTTTAGTGCCCCCCCCCCCCCCCAACTTTTAGTCAGGGGGCACTTGTATAATTTGTGTTTCAGTGCCCTCGGAAAAAAAAAACAAGGGGGCACATGTTTGAAAATGTTTGATGTTCCCCCCCCCCCTTTAATCAGGGGGCACTTGTTTTAATTGTATACAACAAAATAGTTGTAGAGCTGTTGCACACCCTTTGCAGAGGGGAGCGGGCAGGTCAGAAGGCCTCCTCATAGGACTGCTCCTGGGCATGGCCAAGGGGGCCATCAGCTGGTCCAGGCAGCAGGCGGTCAAGGGGGTCATTCAGCCCGATTGGCCTGCCTCTCTTCCGCAGTTACATCCGAGCCAGGGTGTCCCTGGAGATGGAGCACGCAGTGTCCACCGGTACGCTCGCGAGACTGTGAGGGGTGGGCACTGGAGGGACTGGAGTGCATCATCACCCCCGGCAACCAAATTTTAATTTGACCTTTTATTGTTAAAAGTTAATTTGTTTAATATGTCGGTTTTGGTGCCCCCACCCCCCCGCCCCCCCACTTTAATCAGGGGCACCTGATTGAAATTTGATTTACAGCAGTAACTAAAATAGTCGTAGAGTTGTTGCACTGTGAGTGGCGCCCAGTCACATGATATTCACAAGACTCAATAAAACCTCAGTCAGTTGAGTCTAGGTCATCCATGATGAGGTAAAGCAGTTGTGAGCCTAGTGAATGAACTGGTAATGTGTAGTGTGATTGTTAAACCTTTGTTAACAAACCAACTAGTGCTTAATAGCAATGAGTTGCTATGAATTCTTAACAAAGAACCCATGAAGCAAATACATTGCAATGATCATTCATCTCTTTGATGCTTGTAGGATCTAGTTATGCACAAAATACTTGCCACATTCTCTTACTTCTTCTTCTTAGGCAGTCCCTTGGAGTCGAGGATGACTTGCTTCCACACACATTCTCTTACATATCAGCAGTGACTGCACTTCAAAGCACTTTGTTAGATTATTGCGAGACATGATAAGATGTTATATAAATCAATTCTTTGAAGAAGGTCAGACTAAGAAGGTTTTACTGTTTTCACCAGGGCCCATGGAAGAAATGAGCCGGAACAGTACTGTGAGCTATTGTTTGAACAGTGAAGCAATCATGTGGTATAAGAAGATTATGTTTGACATGTTTGAAACAATTCTTCTTCAGTGTGCATCCTCGACACAGAGCTGGAGTGACTCCACACCAGCTCACGTTTCTGGTGAAAAACAAATCACATGAGCAACAACCTCGTCTATCAGATAAAACATAAGAACGTAAGAAATAGGAGTAGGAGTAGGCCAATTGGCCCCTCGAGCCTGCTCCACCATTCAATAAGATCATGGCTGATCATCAACCACAACTCTACTTCCTCGCCCTATCCCTACTACCCCTTGATTCCCATGTGTCCAAAAATCTATCGATCTCAGTCTTGAATATACTCAACGACTGAGCATCCACAGCCCTTTGGGGTAGAGAATTCCAAAGATTGACAACCAGGGGAAAGAAAGCCAGGGGAAACAGTCTCACAGCCTCTGTCCTATCCAGCCCTCTAAGAATTATATAAGGTGAGACACACCCCCGAAGCTTCAGTTCATTTGTTCCTAGCTTTCGGATATATGCTCCGTATGCTCTTATCTGTCAGACTACATTCTCAGGAAAAACATACACATTGTACTTCAGAAATCTATTATGTTTATCAGTTTAGTGTAGCAGTTTACTCTATGTTTTTTTTTAAGTTCATTATTTTATTAGATCTTCAATCAAAATGTCCAGTCCTCTGCCTTCTCTTCAGCAGATAAGCACCATAAATGTCTAAAATGCCTAGACACATTAAGGCATGGTGCGAGATCTATTCATCATTTGCAGTCCGCCTTTGGCCTGAGTGCCTTTAATCACCTCAACTCTGCTTACTCGACAATGTGCAGATAATTAAACCTTCGAGATGGTAGTCTTTCATTGCGAATTAATTCCGGCTTCAGAAGTCCTTTAAGCGGGTATTAAGGACTCGATATTTGGCTGGCTTGTGCCTCTGTTAGTGCCCCTGAGTTGCAGTAAAGGGTGGCTAAATGCTTAGTATCAGGCGGCCAGCTTTGACCGCCCGACTGGCAAATTTGGCTCACGGTTTCTGGCGGTGCAAGAACTTACCACCCGCTCTGTAGTTTCATTCAGATTACGACGTCAATCGTCGTCAATCGTCGTGCAGCGTTCCGCTAGCGCCCCGGTAACACCGCGTTTAACTTCCGACCCAAGTGACGCCTGAAAAACTAGGCAGTCCCAGTAGGCAGTATTTGCCGTGTCTTTAAATTGAGGGAGGAGGAACCTAAATCGGAGGTTATATTGACTGCATCATTTGCACATAGCACGCTGCCTGAAGCTCAGACTTTATAGTGGTATGTTTATCTGCCATTACAGTGTCCTTACAACTTCCGTGAAATAATTTAATGGGGGCATTACCAGTCCCGCTCCATGCTATTGCTAGGCAGTGTCAAGATAGAAGGGCTCTTGGCCATGTTGGGGAGAGGCCGAAGATGTCTGGGGAGGAGAGTTGACAGGCACCAACACGCATACCTCCAGCTCTCTGAGGAGCAGTGTGTGAGAAGGCTGCCCTTCTAAAAGGAAGTGCTGACAGATATATGCCATCTCCTTGTAGCGCCAACAGGACTGTGCTGCCCGTCGCAGTGAAGGTGACTGTGGTGCTGGCCTTCTATGCCTCCGGCTCCTTCCAGGCTGCAGTAGGGGACATTTCTCAATATGCTGCACATTGCTGCATTCGCCACTTCACAAAAGCTTTGTACGCCCACAGAATGGGCTTCATAACATTTTCAATGAGCAGGGAGAGCCAGAATGAGCGGGCATGTGGATTTGGCAGAATTTCAGGCTTCCTGAGGGTTCAAGGAGCCATTGACTGCACACACACCACCTTTTGAGCACCATTTGACAATGAAGAGGTATTCAGAAACCAAAAGCGTTACCACTCCCTAAATGTGCAGCTGGTTTGCAACCACACGCAACGCATCCTCGCTGTGAATGCCTGCTATTCAGGGAGCGCACAAGATGCTTTCATCCTGCGTGAGAGCACTGTCTCACGATTGTTTCGGCCACCAAGGGACGGGCACGGCTGACTGCTCGGGGACAAAGTGTACGGCCTCGCCACTTGGCTCATGACCCCCTCCGCAACCCCACCACAGAAACGGAGCAGCGCCCCCGATCATTGAACCTCAGTTTCGAATGAATTTTACAGGCAGAGGCGCAAACATTTTCTAGGCGCTATCAGGACTGTCGCGTCGTGATTAACTGCCTGAAATCTCCAAAGCCAAAAATCCAGCCCCTTTACTTGCCCATTTGCCAGGGCGAGGGGATTGGTTGGGGGAGGAGGGGGAAGGTCGTTATCATGACTGCACCATTGTGGGCCACCAGCTAGCAACTACAGTATGCGGTACCAGATGAAAACCATATCCCACGGGTGGGGAGGAGGGGTGGGGAGAGAAACCTTACATTACATGCAACACAAGCATTGTAATTTGAAAACATATTGCTGATATAGTAGATAGCAGCTGAATAAACTGATCTATTTGCCCTTCAATACATTCTTAATTGTTACAGAATGAATTCACTACTTATATTCAGCAATCAGGTCACAGGGTGCCCTCATAAATAGCCAGCTGTAATCATTTTCTTCAAAACTATATTGATTTGTATTCATCAGTGACAGATTGAGAAAATATAATCAATAGTGTTTTCTGCAGCGCAGCACTGAAATATAACACTCTATTGCAACAAACGCAAAAAATTTCTGCGAGAAAGGTAGCTATTGTATTTCTTTAGCATCCTGAGTTGTGCGACTGCCTGAGAGTTGTTATTTAGGTCAGGAGAAGCTCACTGAAGCTGAACCTGGGCCACCCAGTGAAAGCGTTGTTGTTCCCTGGAAACAATGCAAATAGTGAAACCTCTCACTTGTGATGACGCTGACAAATTCCATGGTCTCGTCACAGTGCAAGGGTAGATATCAGCACAACTATTGTGTAGTGATATATCTGAATAGTATGTGTTCTGTAAAGACAAAAATGAAGCCAAAATCGTCTTCCATTTTCTCTCACCCCTTGCCCACGCAGGATCCAACACATCCCATCAAGCTCATCAACTGTGAGGAAATTGTGGATGCGTTAGTCATCATTTTTTTCTCCCTTCGTCTCTTGGATCAGACAAACCACGGCCCCGTCTGCCCTCTCAGGTAGACGTAAAAGATCCCATGGCACTATTTCGAAGAAAAGTAGGGGAGTTATCCCCGGTGTCCTGGCCAATATTTATCCCTCAACCAACATAATAAAAACAGATTATCTGGTCATTATCTCGTTGCTGTTTTTGGGAGCTTGCTTGTGCACAAATTGGCTGCCGAGACTCCCTCGTGCCCCTGGCGAGTGCACCTGTCAGATTCCTTTCTCTTTCTCTCTCTCTCACATTACAACAGTGATTACACTCCAAAAGTACTTCATTGGCTGTAAAGCACTTTGAGACTTCCGGTGGTCATGAAAGGCACTATATAAATGTGAGTTTTTCTTTCCTTCTTTCTTTCTTCAGCACTGAGAAATAATATTGAGGTGATAGTGCCATCTGAGTTGAGGGAAGTGGGGAAGAAAGCGAAACAGGGAGAGGAGACAGAGAGAGGGGAGAGGAGAGCAGATGTGTGTGAGAGAGGGAGAGGAGAGGAGAGAGAGAGAAAGAGAAAGGAATCTGACAGGTGCACTCGCCAGGGGCACGAGGGAGTCTCGGCGAATATAGAACTGATCGATTCAAAGAGAGTTAATGATGCGTCCTTTGGAGGCACTGCAGCTACACAAGTGAGACAGGTGGAAACCAACACGTGTGACAAGAGGGATTGGTAACAACACTGTCAGCAGAGAGCCGCAGGGTACAGGAAAAGGGACAGAAAATACAAGTGAGATTCCTATCTCTCGCTTAACAATAACAGAAAATGAAATGCAAGGTCCAAATCACATCGAAGAGAAAAAACATGGGAATAAATTGATCAGGCCCAAAGCATACTTTCAGAACTAAACTTTATGAAACAATAATCCCCAATTCTCATGATTGTTAACAGTGTGAAATGACGGGTCAATACAGTGATAAAGAAATCTATGTAGTAAATGGTAATCGTGAAAGAAAGTTTTGAAAACAAAAAGTAAAAAAAAATTAATTTGGATAAATATAAAGAAATATATTAAATTAGGCTTAGACTCAGTTAATTTGGCCAGTAAAAAAGGGGATGCAAAAGAAAGAAATACTTGCATTTATATAGCACCTTTCACGACCACCGGACATCTCAACGTGCTTTACAGCCAATTAAGTACTTTTTTCAGTGTAGTCACTGTTGTAATGTGGACAAATGCAGTAGGGTGTAAGGAGATTGCATTCTCCTTCCTACCTAAAAATATAATAAATATGTGACATTTAATAATTCTCACTGTGATACTGTTTGAACCAATTGCAGTTTTACTTCTTACCAGTTCATTATGAACAATATTAGCATCAAAACAATTCAACCTGATTCTTTCACAATTATAAAGAATATCTCCAGGAACAGTCCAAACCTTTCCCTAGATTTCTGCACAATGATAGTTTGGCTTTATGCATGTCTGTGACTTTGTGTCAGCAGGAATTAAATACAATGAGAATTATTGATTGTCTTTGAAAGAATAAATATTAATGTCATATGGAAACAGGAACAAGCTTGATTATGAGACATGAGGAGGACTAGGTAATGTACTGAACAGCTGAGTGAGAGAGAGTCACAGAGAGAGAGAGAGAGAGAGAAGTGTGTGAAAGGAATAGAGTGTGAAAGGTAGACAGAAATGAGGCAGAGGATGGGAAAGACATACAGAAAGAGTAACAGAAAGAGTTGGAGAGAGAGAGACAGAAGAAAGTGCATGAGAGATAAAGACAACACAAGACCGAAAGAAATAGAGAGTGAGAGACAAGCAGAGAGACAGTTGCAGGAAGAGACACACACAATTGTTGAGCAATGCCACACGAGATCAGCTTATTATTTAATAATAACTGGTGGTTGAATAGTTTTGAACATGGAATAGAGGTCTCTTATTGTATGAAAGGAAGAGGGAGATGTTGGCTCCTTCACGCAAAATTCCCTTTGTTTCGAGGCAAAAGATAACGTCTGTTAATGTCTTGGGATCCTTCTTTCAGGAGAGTAGAGATTGACTCACCACTCTCAATCTGCAACATCTGATTGACCCACTCATGAGCTGTGGTTTTTGATGTTCCTCTATCTCCCCATGCTCACCACATTGTGCAGGAGATCTGATTTATTTTTCAGCATCCATCCCTCTGGTATCCTGTTGTGGGTGTACTTCTATTACAGACATATATTACTGCCATCAACTTGACAGCAGTGTGCAGGCAAACCGTAGAAGCTTTCAATTATAATAAACAGAACGGGATCCTGACTAACTCATAATACATGTGGCTTATGGTCATTTAATGATATTCTTTAGCATTTCAATTCCTCTATGCACTTTTTAATGAAATGTCATTTAAAAATGCGATTAATAAAACTTTAGTTTAACAAGTGCATTTCTCCCAACAGAAAGCTGACCTTGCTGTTGCTCCATTTACCATCACCTACGCCCGTGAGAAGGTCATTGACTTTTCTAAGCCTTTCATGACACTGGGGATCAGTATTTTGTACCGCAAGTCAAATGGAACCAACGCTGGTGTCTTCTCCTTCCTCAATCCTCTCTCTCCAGATATTTGGATGTACATCTTATTGGCGTACCTTGGTGTCAGTTGTGTGCTGTTTGTCATAGCCAGGTAAGATATCGATGATAGTCACCTCATGACATTGTGTCAGTTCAATTCTCACTTTATAATTATTATTGCTATTTTTACAATATGGTAATCTGTATAAAAGCATAATTGACTTCCTGGGTGAAAATTGCTACTCCTCAATGTCACTATAAAAGAAAGAATTAATGGGCAGTATACAATACTAGTAAGGCCATAGCTTGAGTACTGCGTGCATTCTGGTCACCACACTACAGGAAGGACGTGATTGCACTAGAAAAGGTGCAGAGGAGATTTACGAGGGCGTTGCCAGGACTGGAAAACTTTAGCTATGAGGAAAGATTGGATAGGCTGTGGCTGTTTTCCTTGGAACAGAGGAGGCTGAGGGGAGATTTAATTGAGGTGTATAAAATTATGAGGGGCCAAGATAAAGTGGATAGAAGGACCTATTTCCCTTAGCAGAGGGGTCAGTAACCAGAGGGCATAGATTTAAAGTAGTTGGTAAAAGGATTAGAGGGGAGATGAGGAAACATTTCTTCACCCAGAGTGTGGTGGGGGTCTGGAACTCACTGCCTGAAAGGGTGGTAGAGGCAGAAACCCTCACCACATTTAAAAAGTACAGGGCTGCAGACCTAGTGCTGGAAGATGGGATTAGGCTGGGTAGCTCTTTTTCGACCAACACGGACACGATGGCCGAATGGCCTCCTTCTATGTCGTAATTTTCTATGATTCTATGATACTATGGACTGGAAATATGATTGGGTGTATTCGAATTGTCAAAGGATATACTTTTGGAAATAAGACAACAAAGATTGATGTTAGTACCTCATGCAGGTGTTTCTTTGTTAATTGCTTGGATGGTCAGACAGCTCCTTTTGGTCAATTTAGGGAGACACTGGGGTATTTACATAGAATTTACAGCACAGAAACAGGCCATGTGGCCCAACGGGTTGATGGTGGTGTTTATGCTCCACATGTGCCTTCTCTCAACCCAATTAATTTTTAACATATTGAAGAATAGTTTTTGATGGACTGGTTGTCTGCACTTCAAAGGGCCCAAATAGTCCATCTGGAATGAACATCATTAGTCATTTCTCTTCAATGGTAACAAATCGGTCTCAACTGTGTGAACGTTATTTGTATCTGGTATGTCTTGCAACCCAGCCTCCCAAAACACAGGCCATTGTTTGATTCCTGGGACCGCTGCGGCCATAATAGAATGAACAGATGTGGATATTGTCTGGCGGTGACTGATCAAGAAAGTTGAGCGTCGTGGGGGTGGGGCCGCGATTGCTGAAATAAATATTTGTGTCCAATTCTCAACAGTGAAGAGGATATTTTGTTTCCATTGTCTCCGTTGAGGGCATTTCTGTATTCCAGTAATGATCTTGGAAGACTCACACACCAACCAGTACGTTTGGCTTTATAGATGCCCAAATAATAAATCCGCTGAAGACTGAATCAAATTAATGTGCTGAAGAAACCCAGATTCTCATTGAAATATTTCAACATCCTGTATTGGGGAAGGTGCCCAGAACATGTTCTCTCTTCCCCTCACTGTGTTTGACAGCAATGTTCACTAGGGGATGAGAAAGCTTTAAAGCACAGTGAACAAGATTACTCAGAAACCAATGATAGATGTGGTTTCTAATATACCAGCATCCGTTCACTAAATGAAACTAGTTTTCAGTGTGTAGAATCACATATCGGGCCGTGTATGTCACAATGAAATTCTCAGCTGTGTGAGCTTTCAATCACTGATATTGATTGGACACTTTCAGCAAACTTAGATTGTCGGTAAGTTAAGAGGTTACTAACATCTTACAGAAAAGAGTTGCAGATTCAATCTAGTTTGATTCACTCCGAATATGGTATGTTTTTTCTCTGAAGCTAATTCAGAGCAGTTGATTCTCCTCAAGAATGCAGAGTTATTTTAGTCTGTGAATCTCGCAGAGAAATTGCAACACACGTTCAGTCCAGCAAATCCATGCTTAATCTCCACGCAAGCAGCAGTCATAATCCTATGTGCTCACCCTGGGCCCAATTTTCCCCAACCCCTTTTTTCGGCGCACTTACCATAAATGCGCCGACTTTGCGCGCTGGAAATGGCGCCAAAAAAAAGGGGCCCCATCCTGCCCGCTTTACCGATTCTCCGGTGTCCCAGCGTGACATAGATAGTGAAATGTGGGCGGAGCAACAGGCAAGCTGAGAAAGCACTGCCGGCAGCTGCGCGCATGCGCAGTGAAGTCTGTGCGCATGCTCCTCGCCCTCCCAGCGTGTCCTGCGGGCTGTGAGCAGGACCCGGTGCTCGCAGCCCCTATCCCCGGCCGAAGGGATGCCCCGATCTTCACTGCACCCTATATTTGGCCGAGTGGCCTCCCGCACAGGCCGGCCGGCCTGCTGACTTCCCAGGACTTCAGTTTTATTTTTTATTTATTGATGGTTGTGCTTGAGAGTTTTGATTGGGGGGGGGGGCGGCGAGGGGGGGGAGGAGGAGAGTTTGGGTGGGGGGAGAAAGAGTGTTTTGGGGGGGCGGGTGAGAAAGCATATTTTGATTGGGGGGGGCGATTTAAAAAAAAACTTGATTCTGGCATAAAGGTAGGACTTGTATTTTTTATTTGTTATTGATTGATTGCTTATTACTTTTTGTGCTTTGTTAGTGCTTTGCAAGTCTTGGTGCTTTAAATGTACTAACCTGCCCCGATTTCTTAACTGCCTGCAAGGTTTTTCAGAGCTGGCCACATATGCTGACCAATGTCAATTTGGAGTAAGTTTTAGCTGGCCAAAGTGGCATAAATGACCAAAACTGGCGTAAGTGTCTGGAAACGCCCACTTTAGAAAAAAAAAAGGTAACTAAAAAAAATCGTACCTAACTGACATACTCTGAAGCAAATTTTGGGAGGAAAATAGCATTTTTTAAACTTACGTCAGAAAAAACCACTTACTCCAAAAAAATTGATGCAAGTCATGGCCAAAATTGGGCCTCCTGTTCTGTATCTCTTTATTGCACTTTCTGCCTATCTATCCTATTCTTAAATGTTGACATGTTCTCTGCTTCAATCACTAACTCTTCTCATGCAATTCACATCCATCAACTGCTCTCTGTCCTAAATCTTTCACATTTAATCTTATATTTATGTCCTCTTGTTCTAGACCACTGAAATAATTGGAAATACTTCTGTTTACTCTGTCCCATCGCTTCATAATTTTAAGCACCTTTATCAAATCGCTTCATGATCTTTTCTATTCTAATAAAAACAGCACCAATACAATAAAAGGTTTTGTGATTTGAATAGGGTTCCTTTTTGCTTTCTGATTGGACACTGCTGGATTATAGAATGAGAGGAAAACACAACAATGATAGGCAGTGGTAAGGTGACTGACATCATAGCATGTGGGAGACTGGAATGGTTGGGGCAATGGCATTGGGAGGGGATGAGCACTGGGTTCCCAACCTGAAAGGTGCCAGGAGATCATTGGGCTGCAGTGCATGCACGTTCATCCTGGGCCTCAGAATGAGACCATGACAAACATGAGAAACCAAGCCCCATGGTCAAGTTTAACTGCCCGCCTGCCTGGTTGCCACTGAGTGGCATGTTTAAAATCGCCCCTTGGGTTTTTCCTCCAATCCTCCTCTTCAAATCGCACTGATTCATATTTGGGTAGAGTTTCATGGGAATCAGCTGCCCCTACAGCATCTCACCAAGAGGTCCTTCTTCATGTGTGAGCCTGGTCAGTGTGTATTGTGAACGCTCTGACATCTCCTCCTACCTCCCCCTGTACCATGACTTCACTACTGAACATCAAGCTATCATTTCCAAGACCGTCACTGACCTCATCTCCTCTGGAGATCTTCCCTCCATGGCCGCCAAACTCATAGTCCCCCAACCCCACACATCCGGCTTCTACCTCCTTCCCAAGATACACAATCAGGCCTGTCCTGGTAGACACATTATTTCAGCCTGTTCCTTTCTCATGGAACTGATTTCTTCCTATCTCTACCCTATTTTTTCTCCCCTTGTCCAGTCTTTTCCCACCTATATTGGCAACTATTCTGATGCCCTCCACCTCTTTAACAGTTTCCAGTTTCCCGGCCCCAACCGTCTCCTTTTCACGATGAATGCCCAATCCCTCAACACCTCCATCCCCCATCAGGATGGCCTGAGGGCACTCCACTTCTTCCATGAACGGAGGCCCAACCACTCCCCATCCACCACCACTCTTTGCCACCTGATTAAACTTGTTCTCACATTGAACAACTTCTCCTTTGACTTCACTCACTTTCTTCAAAGTTGTTGCTATGGGAACGCACATGAGTCCTAGCTATGCCTGCCTTTTTGTGGGGTATGTGGAACATTCTTTGTTCTCAGGTCGCTTCCCTCACCTCTTTTTCGGGAATATTGATGACTGTATCGGTGCCGTTTCCTGCTCTCATCCCGAACTAGACAAGTTCATTCACTTTGTTTCCAATTTCCACCCTTTCCTCACCTTCACATGGTCCATCTCCGACTCTTTCCTTCCCTTCCTTGACTTCTCTGTCAGCATTTCTGGGGATAGACTATCGACAAATATCCACAATAAGCCCATTGAATCCCACAGCTACCTGGACTACACTTCATCCCACCCTGCATCCTGTAAGGACTTTATTCCATTTTCCCAGTTTTCCCGTCTCCGTCGTATCTGCCCTGAAGAAAACTGTAATGTGTGTACATAAGGTCTGCCCACCACCAGGTGGCACTACCATTGGAGGTCCTTGGGTCATAGGTACACTTGTGCTTAGCCCGGTATATAACCTGAACTTCACCTTTGTATCTTCACTTCTGGAAGCCATTAAAGACTGACCAGGTTACACTTAGCCATTGGCTCACAGTACGGAGTTCATTATAGTATTTCATACACCACAACTGGTGACGAGGAAAATACAAACCCACGCAAAAGTATGGCGAGCACACCATGTTAACTTATGCATTCTTTTACTACTCCTTCCAATCCTCAGGACATCCCAGGTAGTGTCAGGGTTAATAGCTAGCATCAGTAAGGCATGTATTGACTGAGCTTGGATGCTTGCAGTCTTACCCTTGATATTAATATATTTGTATTGTAGATGAGTCCGTGCATACTCAGCTGCCAGTCAATCCCTCTTAAACAGTTTAGCATAAACATATTATTTCAATCTAACAGTGATCAAAGTATCAGAGTCAAAAGAACTCCCAGGCTCATCTGGTTCCCTCCTCCTGCTGTCATTATTGACTGTCTCTGCCAGAATATGATAGAGTCTTATCTGTGTAGGCAAGTTAATACTTACACACAGATAGTTGTAATAAGGCAGATGACAAAGCTGATGTATGGCATCGACTGTAATTGGATTGTGGCAGTTCCTTCACAATCAAAGATAAGACCACAAAAAGGACAGACAAGAAAAATATCCAACTCAAAATTAATTAAAAGAATGGCTTGATATTAATAATCTGGATTCCGACAGCTGACGTTTTGTGCACTGGGTTGGGCGGCATGTCACTAAAGGGATCTTCGATCGGGTGATGCTGTGGGTTGGAACCTTTCACCTCTGGGATCTGACTGAAGGAATTAAAATTCTGATGCTTTAGTTTAGGATAATTGCCCAGCATACTCAGCTGTCAGTCAATCCCTCTTAAACAGTTTAGCATAAACATATTATTTCAATCTAACAGTGATCAAAGTATCAGAGTCAAAAGAACTCCCAGGCTCATCTGGTTCCCTCCTCCTGCTGTCATTATTGACTGTCTCTGCCAGAATATGATAGAGTTATAAGGGAATGTTAAAATTCTTTGCCTTTTAAATCATAGGGCGAATGTTACCCCCTCCCCCCAAAAAAATCAGGTGGGTTGGGGGTCAGGTGGGAGGATAAAATATTAAAAATGTGAATCCCGACCTCCAATCTGCACACTTCTGGGTTTAACCAGGGCAGGGGGCAGCGAGGCGGGCAGCCAACTCACTCCCAGGAGACGGGTTAGCACTTTAAATATTATACCGAGGCTGGAAGCCACTCATTTGCTTGGTTTGCAGGTTTTACCGTGGCCGGCCGGGGATCGTGGGGCCACAGGTATCACGGCAGCTGTAGCAAGGCGAGGACAGTCTTGGGGTGCAATCCTTGTGGGCCTCCCATCCACCCCCAAGCTTCCCCACCATCAACCAACCACCCCCCCCACCCCATACTACCCCCCCCAACCCCGCTCTGGGCGGGTCTCAAAAACTCAACACCCCGGCCTGGTCACCAGTAAAAACCATAACCAGAGCAGAACTTCAGCTTAACTAACTGAGGGAAATGAGAGTATAAAAAGATCAAGTCAAGTCTCAAAGCTGAACACAGGCAGTGGTACAATGAATCTAGAAAGGATTCATTTGGTGCGGCAATGGATTAAACGAGTGAGTTTGGGCTAGCCCAGTCAGTGAGCTCGAAACAAAAGATGGGAGCGGAATAATCCCAATCCACAAAATGATTATGCTAAGCTTTCTCATCACCCTTTGGGGCGTTTTTGTAGCTGGAAATCATTATAGGGCTTTTAAAACTCTCCATTGCAGAATTGACCAAACTATTGCTTTTAACTTATGCAATTTGAATGTTAGTTTATGAATGCTGAATGCAATCATATGAAATCCTTCTCTGTGCTATTTCAAAGGAGGTATTAATCCATTTTAAATGTGTTAGCGCCTTCATTAAATATCAATGAAACATGTTAAGCATTCAGATGTAATTTTAAATGACCTGGGCCGAGAAATTAGCCTCCACAGCAGCTTCCGTTATCGCCACCGGGGGGTGTTAACGGGGCTCTGAGCATTTAGCTAAATTTGGCGGGAGGTTTGCGGCGGCAGTCGGACATTGTGCTCCAATCTCCTTCACCCGGAGATTGTGACATCATCGCCATGCGCATCACCCTGGTGGTTCCCCGGACCGAACTTTGGTTCCGTCCCCTGCAGCATCGCCAGGCAAAAACACCGGTAGCTGCAGGAGGCGTTGATCGGGAGGCCGGGCGCTTTGGGGACGAAACTTAAAGGTGAGGTAGCCGAGGTAAGGAAAACAAATTCAAAATGCTGTTTCTCCCTTTTTACAATTGTCTTCAGCTGCGATCGATCAGCCAGCACTCTGCTGCACCGCATCGGGCTGATTGGGCCAGTTCGCGGCTGCCGTTGGGGACCAGGTTAATCTTTCCCTTGCAGAGCCTGCAGCGATGGCCCTTCCCTTTAAGGGAGGGAAGGAGCATGTGAATGCGGCAGTGCTGCACGGCCCATGGTGCCTTCCTGGAACACAAACCCTAACGTTTTTTAAAGTTGATCAACGAATACTGCATGGCAGCAAACTGGTCTTGTGTCCTTCTGCACTCTGACACTCACCTTGAAGTCTTGGATCGGACTGCCTGTCTAGCGGAACACCTTTGGATACTACTTGTTGACATCATCTTTCGATGCAAATTTCACTCCCACATGAAGAATCTCATTCCAATCCAGCTTCAGTGATCCCAACCAATTTCTACCTATCACGGCAGGCTTGTCTCCTGCCACTACTATGAGAGGCGAACTCTGACACTGATCCTTGTATTTCACTGGTAAGGTGACACTTCCTACGACAGGGATTTGCTCTCCTGAGTAGCCTCGCAACTCTAACTTTGACTTCTCTAGTCGATAATCATGCAACTTGTCGTGATATAGCGATTCCGGTACTACGCTCACGGATGCACCAGTGTTGATTTTCATGGGTATTCCGGGTCCTGCGATGTTTACTTGGATAACGATACTTTGTGAATCGCTGATAGATACCTTGATGCTTCCTTATGACGTAAATCTCCAAAAACTCCTCGTCCTGCTGCTTCTCTTCAATGCTATGTAGTCTCTGACGATTTCTACCTCTAGCATTGAACATTGGTTTACTCTTCAGTCGGCATACCTTTGAAAGATGCTCAGTTTTCTTGCAGTAGAAACACTCTGCCTTCATGTATGGACAGCTCTGAACGAGGTGTTGTCCCAAGCACCAATAGCATGACTTCAATGTACTGTTACCTTGGCCAGTTGCTGAGGCCTCAGGACCCAACTGCATTTTACTTTTAGCCTGCAGGCGATTCACCTCGGTTGTCTGATGTCTGGAAATGGCATGAAATTCTCAAGAGTATTGGTCGGTCATATCCATCGACATAGCTGTCTGAGAAACTAACTCAAAAGTCAAGTTAGGAGTTGTCGACAATTTACTTCTGATTTGTTCATTTTTCAACCCACAAATAAAGCGGTCATGCAAAGCTCGGTCCTGAAAATTTCCAAAATGATTGTTAATGTATAGTTTTTTTAAAGCTACAAGGTACTCACTGGTACCCTCGTCAATTAATTGATCGCGTGTTCCAAAACGACAACTTTCCGCAAATTCCAGGGGCTCAGTCAGGATTGCAGTGCTGAATCTCCTTCAGTGGTGTGTCTTTTGGCTTGGCAGGAACCAGCAAATGGTTCAGGGTTTTATACACCTCAGGGCCTGCTTTAGTCATGAAAATAGCCCGTTTCATTTCTAAAACTGCCCGGTTACAGTTTATATCATTGGGGACTTTGACGATACAATTCGCAGTGAAAAACATTTTTAGCCACTCCACATATGCTCCTAAAGTCTCTCAGTCATGACGGAACTCACCCACGCACCCTATTAAGGTGTGGGACGAATGTTGAATGGGAAAATTGGGATTGCGTTCACTGGTACCGCAGGCAGATGATTTGGTCCCGGATATCCCGGCCAGAAAGGGGCTGTCTGGGTTGCCTCCTTCCTTCTGCTTCCTCCTCCTCTTCTGCTGCCTCTTCTTCCAATTCTTCCTCTTCTTCCTCCTTCTCTTCCTGCTCTTGGGCTGGTAGCTGTATCCCTTATGGCAAGGGCGGCGCCCTCCTGATGGCCAGATTGGTGAGGTTACAGCAGATAATGACAAATCGGGACACATGCTCTGGTGAGTAATATAAGACTTCTCCAGAGCTGTCCAGGCAGCAAAATTATTGCTTGAGCACCCCAGTGGTCTGCTTTATGATGCTTTGTGTGGCAGCATGGCTCTCGTTGTACACATGCTGGCCACATGCGGTTGGGCTGCGGAGCAGGGGTATGAGCCAGGTGTCAAAGGATAGCCCTTGTTGCCCAGTAGCCACCCACTGAGGGAACAGCGGACTGGCCCAGAATAAAAGCATCATGACTGCTGCCAGGATACTGGACATTCATCATCATCATGTGCTGAGCATAGTCACACACCAAATGCACATTCAGCGAGTGGTACATCTCAGCATTTATATACTGTGTCCGCAAAGCCGTGTGCATACAGTCGACGGCTCTCTGCTCAGGTGAAAGTCCGCTATCCTGGCTAAGCCATGTGCTCATTCTCTCTGGTCAGAGAGAAGACAGTGAAGTCCCCGCTCCTCGCATAACGAGCATCTCTCACCTCTCTAGTGCAGCAGTGGACGGCGAACTGGGAGATGTTACAGATGTTGCCTGATCCAACCTGGAAGGATCCCAACACGAAGAAATTCAGGGCCTCAGTCACCTTCACAGTCACTGGCAGCGCTGTCGTTGTCCTGGAATGAGGCTGCAGATCTGGTTGCAAGAGATGGTAGAGTTCTGGGAATATCTCCTTCGTAAATGGTAGATGCCTCAGACACTGCTCCTGGCTTAGGTTGAGGTAAGGGAATTGCTCTCAGAAGACCCTAGATGGGTCAGAGCTCCTGCTGAGAGCCCTTCTCCCCCTCCTCCGCCTCCCTCTGCGAACAGCTTGTGCTCATCTTTGCTGCCCCTGTTCCATCTCCCTGTCATACAACAGGCCAAGGGGGATGCCATCCATAGCACCTATGAGTGGGAGAACGTGGTCTGACCAGAACACTTGAAGTCAGACGCAAGCCCTTCTCCACTTATGGTACCACTCCTTGTAACCTCACCAATTGCAAACAACTCTCGAAAGCTCCAGATAGTTCCACAAACTTACAGAGCCAGTAGAAATCAAAAAGCAAGTTACCTGAAATTTGGTGAGGATCCCTTTAAATAGCACTGGTGGGAATAGCACTAGTGGGGGGGGGGGGTCCTTCCTGCTGCTGAATGCACGTTCAGCTGTGCGAGGTTAAGATAGGGCATAGCTCCAGCGATGACGCTGATTGACGTCAAGATCTTCCTACTTACCATACTTCTACCATTTCTTAACTGGAAGACTGAGCGTTCTGTCACTGTTAAAGATGGAATACTATGACATTTATTGGTGCTTAGAAAAAGTGAGAATCTTTCTTGACCTGATTGAAAGTGATCTCAAGTTATTTCAAGTTATCTTACACACCCTTTGCACGAATGTGTATTGATAGGCCACTTAATATCATCGTTATTTTTAACAAGAGCCAGTATTTATGATATCTTGAAAGATGTGAAGTGATTGATGATAAACATCATCATCATAGGCAGTCCCTCGAAAATCAAGGAAGACTTGCTTCTACTCTAAACGTGAGTTCTCAGGTGACTGAACAGTCCAATATGGGAATTACAGTCTCTGTCACAGGTGGGACAGGCAGTCATTGAAAGAAAGGATGGGTGGGGAGTCTGGTTTGTCGCATGCTCCTTCCGTTGCCTGCGCTTATTTTCTGCATGCTCTCGGCGACGAGACTCGAAGTGCTCAGCGCCCTCCTGGATGCTATTCCTCCTCTTAGGGTGGTCTTAGGCCAGGGATTCCCAGGTGTCAGTGGGGCTGTTGCACTTTATCAGGGAGGCTTTGAGGGTGTCCTTGAAATGTTTCCTCTGCCCACCCGGGGATCGCTTGCCGTGTAGGAGTTCCAAGTAGAGCGCTTGCTTTGGGAGTCTTGTGTCGGGCATGCGGAAAATGTGGCCTGCCCAATGGAGCTGGTCGAGTGTAGTCAGTGATTCGATGCTGGGGATGTTGGCCTGATCGAGAATACTGCCGTTGCAGAACAAGCTGAACAAGAGCCCTTGTGGCACCCAAGGGATATAAAATTGTCTTTTAAAATACTTTGGTAGACTAGGACTGTCGCAGTCTTCCTGCCACACTCCATTTTCACTATTAGTAAAATGATTTAATTATCATTTTCCGAAGACGTAATTAATCATCTTTGCCTCCTGCAGTTTAGCATTCAGTATGTTCTCAAGGTTGCTGAGTTTCTCCTCTGGTATTAAGTGACTTTATATTTTCATCTTTAAAAGTAAATCAGCTTTGAATGAGATGAGGGTGAGCGCAGCATTCGAGACACAAAGCAGTCAGCAATAGTTCAGCTGTGAATCTTTCCCATTGTCTAACGGCTGATGGCTTGTCCTTTTGTAGATGTGGTTTTAAATGATGAACTTAATTAAGCAGATAAATAGCCAGAAAATAGCCAGGGCGAGTTTGTAATATATGCAGTGTAATTGCAAAAGCACATACGGTTTGCAGAACAATAATCCTGTAAAAAAGAAGTGTTACTTCAGGAGTTTGCATTTGGAGTATCCTCTGTTCTTGACACTTTAATTAGAACCAAAATAACAAAAGTAAATGGGGATTATTAAAGCGATTATACTTGAATAGGATATATATGACATACGTGGTGGAAGGAGTTATCAGGAAACACAGATAATCAATTCCTGCGGCAATTAATATATTTTTTCTTGTTTTCTTTTTAAAACTTCAAAATAATATTATTTAGGAGTTGGATTTTACTTTTCTGAAATCAGTAAACAGAAGAATGAAGAAGTTGGCATTTCATTACTGGCTACATCATGATTGATGACATCACTCTTCGTTGCAATTGCCCTCCTGCACCAACTCGCGCTGCTCCCTGGAGTCTACGCCTCCACGCTGCTCCCCTGGGCCTCAACACTGCTGCCCAAGGAGACATAGCAGGAGCGGCGAGAGACTGTGGGGGTGTGTGATCGGGGCCCAGGAGAGGCGTGAGTTTGGGGCCAGGGGCCCAGGGGCAGCACGGGCCAGCCCACACTGCGACATGTGTGCGCACAAGGTCCGTGCAGCAGAGCTGGTCTCCAGTCATCTTGGGTAATCCTTGTCACTGGACCAAGACCTAGTTCTGTCAAGCCCGTGTGGTGGCTGGTGTGCAATAGCCACCACACGTTAAAAATAAATCCACACACAGGCATCTTCCACCCTTGAGGATGTAGTTCGGGTCCTTCATTGAAACACCTGTGAACTCATCCTTTTTTGGCGTGGAAGCAAGTCATCCTTGTTCAAGGGACCGCCTATGATGATGACATCATGATTATATTTTTTTTACATATGTGCAATGAGTTGAGCAGGGTAAGCAAACCAGGCTTTGTTTATGGTTGAGCAAGTGGCAAAGATAATTAGTGATCATTGTACTGCACTTGTAGTCTCAGGTATCAGCAGATGAGGTGGACCAAGTACTTTTATGTACATTTTTTCAATGTCAAATTACTGGGAGTGCGAGGTCTAGAGTCTTAGTGGACAATGGGACAACAGTCCATCTTCTTAACCAATACGATTAAGGATTGAGAAAGATTGAGGAACAGGCAAGACAGTGGAGCTGAGGCCAAGATCAGATCAGCCATGATCTCATTGAATGATGGACCCCCATCAACATCCTGGGGGTCACCATTGACCAAAGCTTAACTGGAGCAGCCACATAAATACTGTGGCAACATGAGCAGGTCAGAGGCTGGGTATTCTGCGGCGAGTGTCTCACCTCCTGACTCCCCAAAGCCTTTCCACCATCTACAAGGCACAAGTCAGGAGTGTGATGAAATACTCTCCACTTGCCTGGATGAATGCAGCTCCAACAATACTCAAAAAGCTCAACACTTTCCAGGACAAAGCAATTCACTTGATTGGCACCCCATCCACCACCTTAAACATTCACTCTCTCCATCACCGACGTACCGTGGCTGCAGTGTGTATCATCGACAAGATGCACTGCAGCAACTTGCCAAGGCTTCTTCGGCAGCACCTCCCAAACCCACAACCTTTACCACCTACGAGGACAAGGGCAGCAAGCACATGGGAACACCACCACCTCCACGTTCCCCTCCAAGTCACAAACCATCCTGACTTAAAAGTATATTGCCGTTCCTCCATCGTCGCTGGGTCAAAATCCTGGAACTCCCTCTCTAACAGCATTGCAGGAGCACCTTCACCTTAAGGACTGCAGCTGTTCAAGAAGTGGCTCATCACCATCTTCTCAAGGGCACTTAAGGATGGGCAATAAATGCTGGCCTTGCCAGCAACGCCCACATCCCATGAAGGAATACATTTTAAAAAAAAGACTCGAGGGGCAGTATGGCCTACTCCTGCTCCTATTTCTTATGTTCTTATCTTCTTATGTAGAGGAACAACAGAGAAGGAAATTGGGTGAATTAGAGTCAAAGTGGGTACAGAAAGAGGAGTAAAGACTCGATATTAACTCAGAGATGCTTTGGGAGCGAAGGTGGGGGTGAGGTGAGGGGGTCACGTGGGAAACCCGGATGGAATTTCAGCAGATCTGTCTGTGGCATTTTAACGCAGCCACCTCATTTCCATTTTATACCTGGGATTGGTGTGAATTGCATGGCAGCGAGGCTGATGAGGTCACACATGATGCGATCTCAATTCCAATATTTAACGGAGCAATCTGAAGCTGGCATTTGAAGGTGGAAGCAAGAGGAAGAACTATGACAGTGGATTCAGGATGCTCAAAGGCTGCGGTCCGTTTCAATGCCACCTCTCTTGATGCACAGCTGGGCTGCGAGGAGCCGGAGAGAGATACTCCTCCGCAGCAATGGGAGGAAGAAATTTGCTGCTGCCACAAAGAAGCTGTGGCAGGAGGTGACCCAGGAGGTCAGCAGCAGGAACGTTGGGCCACATGCCTGCTTTCAGCTCAGGAAGTGCTTCAATGAACTAATCAGATCAGGAAAAATGAGTACAGTTGCACATTCACCTACATCCTGCTGTACGCATCACCCCACCCCCTCTCCCAACTCTGCCGCATCAAGCCTACTTCATCACATCATTCCTCACACCTCTTACCTTGCAAGTGCACCCATGCTTATCTTTCTATGCAATTCCTCACTTCCCCATCTATGCATCCACCACTGCCACTCACCCTCATCCTTATGCAATTTTATGCACCTCCCTGATAGTCACCCTCACCAAAATCACTGTATCCATCGGGTGCATGCCATTACAATCACTCAGAGGTATGTTCTTTCTCCCGTTGCAGGAGAAGAGAGCACAGAACACGAGGGAAAGAGGTAGAATCAGAAGTGGTCCTCCACATGTCTCACTGCTGACAACTGCAGAGGACAAAGCGCTGGAGGCTACTGGTGTTTGGGCATTCCGGGTCGTCGGAGATGGGGAGATGAGGACCTTCCAGCTACCTGGTGACAAAAATTAAATATCAGCGGCCCACATGTCATACAACGCTCAGTCATGCTGATGTGAGTTCAACTGCGAGTGAAATACGATCATCTTCACAATGATAAGTTACAACATTCTCACCTTCAGATTTTTCTCTCCACCAGGGCCTTCACACATGCAGCAGTTGTCCATGGTCCTCACGGGTGACAAATCCTCAGAGGAGCTGATTCGTTCTGTGGGAGCACCATCACAGGACTCATATTTACCATGTAACAGCTCAGATACTCGCACTTCGACATGACCAGTGGGACAGATAGTTGGGTTTTCACCGGCTGACTTCACAAGTGAGCAAGAGCAGATGGCGGTGGCAGGGACAGCAGAGGAATGTCGGTATCGGAGGGTGAAGAACACTCTGAGCTCTGCTTAACTGGACACAGACACTGTACCTTGGGGGCTGCCAATGAAATCACCGAGGAGCAGTAGAGAATGTGCGATGGACTGACAGGCCTTCCAAGCACACTGACCACGATTGTAGAGAGAATGAAGGAGTCGGGCTCAAGCATGAGTGGTTTGATGTCACTGGACATTGTGGTGATGTCTTCTATGGATCGAGTGGCCAGCTTTGTGGACCATCAAACGTGGCAATCAAATGAGTCCATGCATGCCTTGACCACGGCCATGGACATTCTGGTGCCAATGTGTCTGCACCTTAAATAGGATGGCAGATACCTCAGCCTTGATCTGCACCAGAGTGCTTTCCAGCAGAGTGGTAGCAGTGAAGTTGGATGAAGTCCAGAACCAGGGGTCACAGTCCAAGGATAAGGGACAAGCCATATAGGACCAAGATGAAGAGAAACTTTTTCACCCAGAGAATTGTGAACCTATGAAATTCTCTACCACAGAAAGTTGTTGAGGCCAGTTTGTTCGATATATTCAAAAGGGAGTTAGATGTGGCCCTTATGGCTAAAGGGATCAGGGGGTATGGAGAGAAGGCAGGGGTGGGGTACTGAAGTTGCATGATCAGCCATGATCATAATGAATGGTGGTGCAGGCTTGAAGGGCCGAATGGCCTTTTCCTGCACCTATGTTTCTATGAAGTGTGGCTGGCCCAGGAATGGGATTATGGCGAAAGGGGACATGGAATTGGGATCTCCACTCAAAGCACTTTCACTTCTCACCCGTTATCCCCCCCTCCCCACATCACCCCCTACTTAAGTCAGTGCCCGATGTGCTTCTTCATGTCCCAAGGCCGAGTCTGCCCCGGCAAAGGTGCAGGTGGAGCAGTCTTTGGTGGGCCCTCCCGGCTCCAAAGCCTGGAGGAGATTCACCAAGAGCATCTCAGCAATCAGAGCAGGGATCTGTGCAACCTGTCTCTACCTCTACTGAAACCATGTAGGAGTGGTAGGAAAAGTAAGGGTAAAGCTTTGTAGTTGCACAAGGGTATGCATGTGGGTGTAAGAGAAAACATTATGTTGTTAAGGTTCAGTTCTTTAGTAGAATCACATAAATTTTATTAGTCTGCACCTCTTTACCTTGCTGTGTGACAAGTCGTCTTTAATTTGCTGGATGATGAATGGAAGCCATGAATTGATGGGGACCAATGCCGGGATGTGCAAGTGGCAGCTGGTTATTTGCAAGGCTGCTTTGTGTCAGTGATATTGGGGGGAGCTGGAAAAGTGGCCATTGCATGTGGTGCTGATATTAGTCCACTGGTCCAACCTGTGAACCTTGAATTTCTGGCATCCCAGGCAGCAGTGTGAGCAGCTGATGCTTCCTCTTCCTCCTTCTTGGAATCATCCGCAGACCATCTGTGTTCTGCGCCTTGTTCCTCTGACAGATCCAACCTTTGCTGCTGTGTATTGTTGCGCAGAGCACAGGGAATCACCACCATTCTGGACACACTGGCTGGCGCATACTGAAGAGTGCCTCAGATCTGTCGAGGCACCTGAAGTACATCTTCAGTATGCCGATGGCTTGTTCAATCACACATATGGTGATCATATGGCATTCATTCAGCGCTTGGGATTCATTGGTTGGGTTTCTGTCAAGGCATCATCAGCCAAGGTTGAAGTGGGTATCCCTCATCTCCTAGCAACCACCCCTTAAGTGTGCTTGCAGGCCCAAAGACGTCAGGGAGTCTGGACTGCCGCAGGATGAAAGCATCATGGCAGCTTCCCGGGAATCCTGCGTACACCTCCATAAAGATCTTTTTGTGGTTGCACAGCAGCTGCATATTGATGGAGTGAAAGCCCTTGCGATTCCTGAATACCCCTGGGTGATCTGGGGGTGTGCGGATTGCCACGTGTGTGCAGTCGACGAAGCCCTGCACCTGTGGTAAGCCAGCCAGAATCGTAAACCCGAGCGCGTGCTAATTCTGACAGGCGCCATCGCAGGTGAAATTGCCGGCCCTGGCAAACAAGCCATCAGCCACCTACTCATGCATTTGTGAGCCGCTGACTGGGAGATCTTGTATATGTCTCTGGCAGAGTCCTGGAGGGATCCGAAGGCAAAAAATTTGAGCGTGGTGGTGACTTTGACAGCCACTGGCAACACTTGGCCAACAGGTCTGGCAGACAGCTGTTCCAGGAGGGTGCAGATATCTGCCATTGCCTGACATGACAACCTAAGCCTCCTGAAGCTTTGCTGTTCAGACAAGTCAAGGAAACCCAGACTCTGTCTGTGCACCCTATGTCGCAGGTAGTGCCTCCTGCAAGCTGCACCCATTTCCCTGGTGTCCAGCTGCAAGCCTCTAACCAGCAGGCTGCTGCTGCTGGTATTGCTAGTGCTGGTCATAAGAACATAAGAAATAGGAACCGGAGTAGGCCATACGGCCCCTCAAGCCTGCTCCGCCATTTAATAAGATCATGGCTGATCTCATCATGGACTCAGCTCCACTTCCCCGCCTGCTCCCCATAACCCCTTATCGTTTAAGAAACTGTCTATTTCTGTCTTAAATTTATTCAATGTCCCAGCTTCCACAGCTCTCTGAGGCAGCGAATTCCACAGATTTACAACCCTCTGAGAGAAGAAATTTCTCCTCATCTCTGTTTGAAATGGGCAGCCCCTTATTCTAAGGTCATGTGCTCTAGTTCTAGGCTCCCCCAGCAGTGGAAACACCCTCTCTGCATCCACCTTGTCAAGCCCACTCATAATCTTATACGTTTCGATAAGATCACCTCTCATTCTTCTGAATTCCAATGAGTAGAGACCCAACCTACTCAACTTTTCCTCATAAGTCAACCCCCTCATCCCTGAAATCAACCTAGTGAACCTTCTCTGAACTGCCTCCAAAGCAAGTATATCCTTTCCTAAATATGGAAACCAAAACTGCATGCAATATTCTCGGCGTGGCCTCACCAATACTCTGTATAGCTGTAGCAAGGCTTCCCTGCTTTTATAACAAATTGCTCTTTGATTTTGTCTGTCAAAGTACATGACCTCACACTTTCCAACATTGTACTCCATCTGCCTAATTTTTGCCTACTCACTTAGCCTGTCTATGTCCTTTTGCAGATCTTTTGTGTCCTCCTCACACATTGCTTTTCCTCCCATCTTTGTATCGTCAGCAAACTTGTACTCAGTCCCTTCTTCCAAGTCATTTATATAGATTAATAGTTGGGGTCCCAGCACTGATCCCTGTGGCACCCCACTAGTTACTGGTTGCCATCCAGAGAATGGATGATTTATCCCAACTCTCTGTTTTCTGTTAGTTAGCCAATCTTCTATCCATGCTAATATATTACCCCCAACCCTGTGAACTTTTATCTTGTGCAGTAACCTCTTATGTGGCACCTTGTCAAATGCTTTCTGGAAGTGCAAATACACCACATCCACTGGTTCCCCTTTATCCACCCTGTCCGTTACATCCTCAAAGAATTCCAGCAAATTTGTTGAAAATGACTTCCCCTTCATAAATCCATGCTGACTCTGCCTGACCGAATTTTGCTGTTCTAAATGTCTTCTGCTGCTAATGCTTCTTTAATAATGGACTCCAACATTTTCCCAACCTCAGATGTTAGTCTAACTGGTCTATAGTTTCCTGCTTTTTGTCTGCCTCCTTTTTTATATATTGCTCCTTGTCCGAGATCCAATCTAAGGCAGCCACCACCATTCTTAACATGATTCAGAAAATCTTCAGTTTGTAGAAAGTAAACTCTCAGCAAAAGTACTGTGAACAAGCCCTTTCCCACTAGTAGGTAAGAAAGAAGCTGTGAGTGCTGAGTATTTCTCACAGTATTTCCATGAGTTTTAATCAGTCCCCTCAATTGCTGTTGTGCTCTCGCCTTGCTTTCCAAGGCGAGTTTAAGGAAGCCCAGGAAACCCATGCCTGTGACGTTATAGTTAAAACTTTGTTGAAATATTGTTCCAATTGAGCTATGATTATGTTAATAGGCAACTTGCCTCTCCTGAGGAGGTTGCACACAAACAGCCTAACGTGTTCAGGGTAAAGACGAAAGTCAGAGAGTTGGAACCGGCTTCCTGTCATGCTCAGATTTTTGCCAGTTTACCCCTCCAGCTACTCCCACACCCATACGCCCCCACCCATACCCACACCCACATCCAGACCCCTACCCATACCCACACCCATATCCTTACCCCCAACTCACACCCACACACCCACTCACACCCCCACCCACAACCACACCCACACCCCCACCCACAACCTACACTCCCACCCATACCCATATCCCCCACCCACTCCCACACCCCCACCCACAACCATACCTCCACCCCCAACCCACACCCATATCCCCCACCCACACCCCCACCCCCAACCCACACCCATATCCACCACCAACAACCCACATCCATTCCCACACCCATACCCCCACCCCCAAGCCACACCCATATGCTCCTCCAGATTACAATTGCCCTCAAAGAGAGGGAAGGAAAGTTTGATTTAAGAATGAGGGGAAAAAAGACATAAAGGAAAAGTATGAAAAAAAAATCATTTTAAATTTATCGAAGAACAATTTATCACTTGCAGCAATGAGACTCCACAATTTCAATTGTTCCCATTCTGGGCCAGAGAGATTGAGTGGTATTGTCGGAACATAAAATTTATCATTTAAAAGGATACTTATGCTCTCAAGTACCAGCCCTAAGTCCTGCAGTGGGTTTAACTGGTAATTAATGCACAGATACAACAATTTCTTCAAACTCCCAGAGAGGTTGAGGGTGAGTTGTCGTTTTCGTGAGGCTAATGGTAGAGCGTCACAAATTGTCCAGCGATTTGTGGCGATTCGCAATTCATGGGGTATCTCTTCCTCGCCACAAATTGCTGGATGATTTTACACATTAATAATGGCATGCGCCAGTAAACTTGCTGTTACTTTGGCAGCAAATTCTGGCCTAGCGAGTTGTGAAAATGGAAATCTAATAAATCAAGTAATATAGCTTTATGAAACACATATGGCATCTCCTGGCTGTGCCCTTATAACTAGGTGCACTGTGGTGATCTCACATTCATGACATGAATGAGCAGGAAATAACGAGGCTGGCAAAAGCTGCCCCCAAATACACCAAATTAAAAGCTGTAATGAGGCTGGTGCTGAGAGTGCAAGTTTCCTGCCATCCCACCTGTGCTCCGTACTAAATAGTTGATTCCGTTGTCCTTACTTCTCCCCAACAATGCCTGGACCACTATTTGCAAATCAGAGTGCAGGTGGACAGTCTTCTGGCAGTTTTGTGGCGGTGATCTGTCATGTGCCACTTTTAACGACACACGGCAGTTGGTTGAGTGAAAATGAATGGGTCGGCTCACTTGCTGACCAGATTAAATCTGTCAGAATCCTCGGTTTCCTGAAATCCAAAGGGTGCTGTCATGAACTACATCTTTGTACAAAGTTTAATAGAAATCTGCAACTCTCTCCCCCCAAAAAGCTGTTGAGGCTGGGGCTCAAATGAAAACGTCAACACTAAGATTGATAGATTTTTGTTTGGCAAGGTTTTTTTATTATATTCAATCTGGGATGTGGGCAGCATTTTTTTGCCCACCTCTAATTGCCTTTGAGAAGATGGTGATGAGCCACCTCCTTGGGCCGCTACAGTTCGTGAGGTTAAGGTACTCCCACAGTGCTGACTTTTTCATAGCGGTTTGGTGCAACGGAATGGCTTGCTAGGCCATTTCAGAGGGCAGTTAAGAGCCCACCACATTGCTTTGGGTCTGGAGTCACATATAGGCCAGAATGGATAAGGTCAGCAGATTTCCTTCACCAAAGGACATTAGTGAACCAGATGGGTTTTTACAATGCCCATTTATTAAATTGAATTTAAATTCCCCAGCTGCAGTGGTGGGATCTGGATTCACATCTCCGGATAATTAGTCTAGGCCTGTGGATTACTCATCATAGCCATCATCATAGGCAGTCCCTCGGAATCAAGGAAGACTTGCTTCCACTCTAAAAATGAGTCCTTAGCTGGCTGAACAGTCCAATATGAGAACCACAGTCCCTGTCACAGGTGGGACAGATAGTCGTTGAGGGTAATGGAGGGTGGAACAGATTTTCCGCACGCTCTTTCCGCTGCCTGCGCTTGATTTCTGCACGCTCTCGGCGATGTGACTCGAAGTGTTCAGCGCCCTCCCGGATGCACTTCCTCCACTTAGGGCGGTTTTTGGCCAAGGACTCCCAGGTGTCAGTGGGGATGTTGCACTTTATCAGGGAGGCTTTGAGGGTGTCCTTGTAACGTTTCCTCTGCCCACCTTTGGCTTGTTTGCCATGAAGGAGTTCCAAGTAGAGCGCTTGTTTTGGGAGTCTCGTGTCTGGCATGCGAACAATGTGGTCTACCCAGCAGAGCTGATCAAGTGTGGTCAGTGCTTCAATGCTGGGGATGTTGGCCTGGTCGAGGATGCAAATGTTGATGCGTCTGTCACAGGGGATTTGCAGGATCTTGCGGAGACATCGTTGGTGGTACTTCTCCAGTGACTTGAGGTGTCTATTGTACATGGTCCATGTCTCTGAGCCATACAGGAGGGTGGGTATTACTACAGTCCTGTAGACCATGAGCTTGGTGGCAGATTTGAGGATTACTAGTCCAGTAACATAACCACTATATTATCGTACCCCTAGGCAAGGGTATTATGAGTTATAGAACCAAAGTGGGTATATGGAGTTAAGATACAGATCAGCCATGATCTAAATGAATGGAGAAACAGGCTCGAGCAGCTGAATGGGTTACTCCTGTTTCTAGTTCCTAGGATACACAAAGCTGTTAAATATAGTGACGCATCTCTCACGTCCTGAACTCACTGAACCTTTCTAGTGCTTGTCAGCATCATGCGAAGCAGAGAAACCCTGTTTTTCTCAGCAGTTTGTCATGAAATGTGCCATTTAAAAGGGCATCAAAGTTACAAGGCAGAGAGTTTTGAGTTGTGATTGGTAATAACAATGTAATTACTGGTATGTTGGGATTGTTCTCGTTTGGTAATATCTGTTTTACTGCATTACCACACTGCCTGCATACAAGGTCAGAGTGATGAACAGAATGGCAGTGAGCAGCTCCAGAACTGTGCAATTGTCGCAGTTCAATTTCTTACAGATTTGAGCTGCCAGACACCCTCCCTTTAAGCAGGACAGATTAAGGTTTGACAGCAAACAGCATCACACTAGAGAGATAAGTAGGACAGCAGAACGATAGATCTGGCAACATGCTGGGTGCTGAGAAACCAGAAGATATCTCAAACTCAGATCACTGGAAATACAAAAAGATCCTACACATTGATGGGTGAGATGCAGTATTTATGCAGTATTTGTGGATGCCTTGTCCCTCATAACTTTAGTACGTATGACACCCGCATACTTTGTTTTTGTATTGTGATATTTTTCTAGTTTGTCTTTGTAAAGGATGTCAGTGCTGAGGAGTTGAACATTTTAACACGCAGTGCTCAATATCAACACTGGTACCTTCCTTACGACATCACAAGCACACATAGACTCCAAGATGGCTCCATTCCTTTTTTATTATTGTAAACAGCATTACCACAGTAGTCCACTAGATGGAGCAGTAGTCCACTAGGTGGAGCTATATATATTACGCTTCACCCTCCTTAATGAAGACATAATTATAACAAATAATCATCATACATAATTTGCATGGTTATAAATAAAAGATTTAGGGCTAGACTTTCAGTACATCATCGCACATTTAGCACCCATATAAGCGCTGAGATTCAGACTATCGCCCATTTTTGATGAAAAATGGAAACGAGTGCCCAATTATAGCCCATTTTTCGCCAGCGCAACTTTCGGCATACAGGAATGAGCTGCATCGCCTGACCTATTTTAAAAAAAAAATTACATCATCTTTGTGCAAGCCAGGAATACTGGTTATAATGAAAACTAGCGCCCGATTATCGTCCAGATGATCGCTGGCCTAAAAAGACACTGAAGAAAAGCTGCAATCTCCTGACCTTAACTCGGTATTACGGACACCATTTTGTAACTTGGAGGATTTTTAATAAAAGGTTGCTTGAAGTGCTTGTCAGGACAAGCAATTTGTGAATGATTTTAAGGGCGTTTTTGACTCTTGCCAATCATCTAATCACATTTGTATTTGTTGAGGACAAATTACGGGCATTTATAGTGATGTGGCTTGTAATTTCTCAACCAGTATTGATGACTAATCACATGTTGCAGAATAAAGATGGGAGAAGGTTTATTGAAGAGCATTATGTGCTCAATCAAAGAGGTGGCAGACTGCTGAGGAGGAGGAAACGTTACACCCACCGCACTTACAGGGATAAGCGACCATACCTGGACTTGTCCAATAACACTTGCATTAGAAGGCTGCGATTCTGAAAGGAGGTCATCAGTGAGATATGCCAGCTAATTAATGGAGATCTGCAGCCTACCAGCACCATCAGGACTGCATTGCCCATTGAGGTTAAGGTTACTGCAGCACTTTCCTTCTACGCATCGGGCTCCTTTCAGGCCTCAGCTGGCGACAGTTGCATTATCTCTCAGCATGCCACACATTGCTGCATTCAACAGGTGACTGAAGCCCTTTATGCACACAGGATGGACTTTATTAACTGCCCTATGACCAGGGAGGCACAGACTGAGAGGACTCTGGGTTTCTCGAGAATAGCAAACTTCCCCAAGGTGTAGGGATCAATAGACTGTACGCACATCATCCTGCAAGCACCTTTACAGGATGCAGAGGTGTTTCAGAACCGAAAAGGATTCCACTCCCTGAATGTGCAGAGCATTGTCGACCACAACCAAATAATCATGGCAGTAAATGCAAATTTTCCAGGGAGCATCCATGATGCGCACATTTCGTGTGAGAGCACTGTCTCTGACCTGTTTAAGAGTCAGCCACAAGGTCACGGTTGGATGCTGGGGGATAAAGGATATGGCCTTGCCAGCTGGCTCATGACCCCCCCCCCATAAGCCCCAGTCGGAAACCGAGAAATGCTACAATGAAAGCCATATAGCTACACGCAATATTGTCGAAAAGACAATTGGAGTGCTTAAGCAGCGCTTCAGATATTTGGACCACTCAGGAGGCAACCTACAATACCACACTGAGCAGGTAGCTGAGTTCATTGTGATGTGCTGCATGTTGCATAACCTAGCTATCAGGAGAGGACAATTGCCAGATGGGACCGCTGCTCCACCTCAGGAGAGAGGGGAGGTGGAAGAGGAGGACGAGGACCTCGGGGAGGACAATCAGCCTGGTGGTGAACCCATGCCCCCATGACGCCATGCCCCCCCCCCCCACAACATTGGAAAAGCTTCGTGGTAGTCACGCAGCTACAAAACTCTTGCGTCAGCAGCTCATAAATGAAGTTACATTGATGACAGTTACAGTTGCATTATGTTTGATCCTTGCCTGGCCTGGCCATTGTTTCCAAACAATGTATTGATGTTTTACCGTATGTTATTAGAAGACACTTTACAACAATTGTAAACTTAAATAATAATGTTTAATAATTGAACACGTAATTTTAATTTTTTTAACAAACATATATAACACCACCAGCCCCCCCCCCCCACAACCCCCAACAGTCAATAACATTGTTAAAAGAACAATATAACAACACCCTCCCACCATCCCCAACAGTGAACATTCAACAATTTTTTTTATAACAATATACAGCCCCCTCCTCCCTACTTGTGGCCATGCTTCCATCCTGCACCTTGACCCATCTTGTCGTAACCCCCTATTTCCCACTAACTCCCTGACAAATGGAACCAAGACATTTTGCAGCAGAGCACCTCAAGGCCTGCTGCTGTAGTGGGGGGGGGCGGGGGGGGGAGGTGCTGGCGGGGTGACTTCGGCAGAATGACCTCAGTGGCTGGAGGAGAAGATGTTAGCGAAGAAACGTCTTCTGAGTCAGAAGGAAGTTCTTCCTCCTGTCTCGCATCTGTCGTGGTGGTTGATGGTACTGCACCTTGGGGTGCAGTGCCATCTCCCAAAACTATCTCAAGTCGCAAGGCATTGACAGAGTCGGTCGTTCGCCCCATTGCTGCAACTATCCGCTCCATGCCCTCCATTATTCGCGCGGACAGTATGGCAATTTTGCGGGTCAACCCACCAAGCACTCGACCTATGTCGACGCTCACCCTCGACAGTGGTACCATGTCCTCACTGATATCCGCCTGTGGCAGCGCATGCCTACCTCACTGACTCAACCTCCGCGGGGTCGGCGTGGGCACTGGACGCCTTGGAGTGGCCTGCTGCAAGCCGCTTGGTCCCGCTACTTCATCTGTTGATGATGACGACATGGTCGCAGGCACCACAGATGACAACTCTGGCTCATCTTCCTCCTCAGATTCCTGTTCATCACCCATGGTGATAACCAGCTGCAGCGATAAAGGAGTTGGTGCAGGGGCCTCCCTTTGCGCCTGGGGAGTTTGCGGAACTGGAAAACATAATTGAGGTTATAAGAGAACTGTAGACATGCAAATGCTTACGCTGCATTAGCATAAGTACGAGGAGCAACACTACTGCAATAAATGTGAACAAGAGACGTTACATATAATTAAAATGAGAGCACAGAAGCTGCATGCATAACATTACATCATTCATATATTATAATGAAATACCATTAAATTACTTTAAATTACCACTGCTTTATGCATTACTCATGTGGTGCAACAATGGGATCTGCACCACCACGAGTGGCAGAACGATTGTGGGTGCCCACTAGTGCTGCGGCACGTTCCTCTAAGTCGTGAGCGGGTGGAGCTCAGCAGGCCCTCCTCCGGTCCGCCTCTGCTCATCACGATTCTTAGATATCTTCCTCTGCAAACATGACAAGAGCATGGCATAAGCTAATTGACTAGGTACTATTACGGAAACACAACAGATATTGTAATCCACAATTAGTCACCCCACATTCTATTCATCCATAACTTCAACGTTATATGCTAATACGGTTTGTATCCACAATGGATGCATGGTTATAACATCTATGTTCAGAGAAAATATTCAATAAGATCATGTTTATGAACTCATGCTTGACACCAAACATATCGCGTACAATCTCCAGGAAAGACCCCATCCATGGGTCGTGCCATTCAGCGCCTGAGGGAAGGTAGGCGGTTTATTTGAATCAATGGAGGTCCCCCGGGCAGGGGGCGTTGGGGGGGTAATTAGGACGGCTGGTGAGCTCGGCAATGACAGGAGTTTAATGGGACGAGGCACCATGTCCATGGCTGTGCTCGGAGACCTCCGTGTGGCCGGAGCTAATGTCCCAAAGTGTCTCAGGGCAGTGAGCCAGGGCAGCTCTCCCCCAGTCCAGGCTGGGTCACTATGTGAGTGACAGCAGCCGGAGAGACTCACGCAGTCTGGGTAAAGGTGACCGGACCCCTCAGTGCTCAGTCGTGCCCTATCCACCAACGTAACCAAAAAGGAGACAGTGCCCAAGTTAAAGACTTGCTCACAGCACACAAAAATGCTCCTTCAAAACTAAAGTGGTAGAAATGCCAAATGGTTACGATCTGTCTGTTTCCAGTTATTCCTTTAAATAATAATAATTAATACTATTGATTAAATGTAAGGCATCTCAGCAAAATTAGACTTAAAAGGCGCAGGTTCCGACCCCAGTCCAAATCTTAGCAGGGAAGCTACCCAAGATTACCCAGCTTCATTGCAATCTGGCAGATTTGCATTCTAATTAATTCAGTGCATCATTAAAATGTAATAATTTAATACTTACTCTTGCCGAAGCAACCAGGCTGCTCCACCTCTTGTGGCACTGGTCTGCCTCACGCCTATCGTGGCCACAGATGATACAATGGCGGAGATATCGGCCCATATTTTTTGATAGGTCCGGGGGGAGGTTTCCCATACCCATCCTGGGTTTATTGGCCCCACCTATTCTCCAACTCATTAACGAGGGTCTCATTCACCTCATCAGAGAAGGCTTTCGCTCTCCTTCTCCCTGACAGCTCCTCCAGCTGCATACTGCTAACACTAGGCATGTTTCACCTGAACAGACAGCTTTCCTTCTCTCTCCTTCTCTCTCCCTCTCTTTCACTCTTCTGAGCATGCACAGATGACCTCTGAACTTCCGAATCGCGGGAAAACTTATTTACTAAAAGAAAAACACGCATGCGCAGAACGGCCGTTGCTATGGACGCCAGCCTTGCATGACTGAATACATTGCTAATGCCCATATCACATCACGAAGACTATCGCCCAAATGAAAAAGGCAAAACTAGCATTTTTTAAAATGGCCGATATTCCAGTGATCCTGAATAATGAATAAAGCACTAAGGCTGGAAATATTGCCCATTTTTGGGCGATAGCAATCATAATGGAAAGTCTAGCCCGTGGACTTATTTTGCTATATTTACAAATTATACTTAACCACGGGTTTTCTGTTTCATAGAGGATACCTTCACTCTCAAACAGAACCTTCCAAACATGGTGTCGAACTTAGACTCATTCTAGACTGATCCTGAGGAAAGTTTTCCTACATTTGAACTCTCTACAGCTTCAGACTGTTTGTCTGCCAGACTTGGACTCAAACTTAAATTCTGACTTTCTCTTGGACTTGTTTCTAATACATTTGATGTAGGATTTGCTGCTGGTACTGTACTTGTAACAAGACTATCTGATGAGTCAGAAATAATCAAATAATTCCAACTTTCAACTCCTTCCACATCTGTAGGTAAAATATGATCAACATGAACAAACCTAACCTGTCTATGATCAAACATCTTGATCAAATATGTGCAAGGACCACATATCTTCACTAATCTTCCTGGTAATCACTTTAACCATTTATGGTGCTGGTTTTTCACTCTCACCTTCTGACTTAATATCACACTTCTTCAGTTTACACTATTTCTATCATGATTCTCTTTCTGTCTTAATTGTTTCTCTTCAAGGACTGTGCCAAGTTTGGTTTTAACAACGAGAATTTAGTTTGTGGCTGTCATTTGAGAAACAACACTGCTGGTGTTCTACCAGTAGTTGTATGAAGTGTATTATGATAAGTATTTAGAAAAGTAGCCAATTTGTTCTCCAACAACAACTGTCGTTTCTTTGGATTTGGATCTAATATTTGTTTGATGAGAGCATGTTTTACACTTTGTATTGTGTGCTCTGCTGCACCATTGGAACCTTGGTATGTTTTACACCATTTTTGCTCGTGAACTGTGAAAATTCTCCTGAACAAAATTGTGTCCCACTGTCAGACACAATCTCAATATGAACAAAATAATCTTCGCAAATTGTCTAATGTTTCACTCGTTATTTTCCGCATCGGAAACACATCTACTTCGAATGGCTATCACTCACAGTGAACAATTGCTGTCCTACTCACTCAGCAAAATATATATGTAACCTTTGCCACACCCGGGAGGTCATTTCCATGGCTGTAATGGTACTGATGGTGGTTTCTTGCTTACCGATTGACATGTTGTACGCTGACTAACGATGTATTCTATATCTTTATCTAGACCTGGCCACCATAAGTAACTGCGTCCAAAAGTCTTGGTCAAGCACATTCCCAGGTGCTAGTCATGAAGATCTCCTAATAATTTGGACCTGAATTTATTTGGCATAACTACTCTTGCACCCCACATGATACAATGTTTATCCACTAATGATTCATTCCTACAAATGAAGTACGGATGAATATCTTTCTTTGATACCTGGTTTGGCCAGCCATTTGCTATGTAATCATACACCTTTGACATAACTGGGTCACATTTGGTTGCCCTATCAATCTCTTCAGCTGTGACTGGCAGGTCATTAATGTATGAAAAATGGAACACTTCTTCTCTATCGGGTGTAACTTCTGATGGGGCTGGCAAACTAGACATAGCATCAGCATTACTGTGATCAGCTGATCATCTGTACTCAATGTCATACATATATGCTGATAAAATCAAAGCTCATCTCTGCATTTGGGCTGCAGCTAATTTTGGAATTGGGGACTTTGGATGGAGGATTGCTGTCAGGGGCTTATAGTCCATAACAATGGTAATCAGATGACCATACAAGTATTTGTGGAACTTTTTCACCCCAAAAATTAATGTCAAAGCTTCCCTTTCGATTTGCACATAATTACGCTCACTGGCACTGAGAGTGCGTGAAGCAAAATCAATTGGTCTCTCCTCCCCAATATATAGTACATGAGAGATCACTGCCCCAACTCCATATGGAGAGGTGTCTCATGTTAGCTTGATGTCCTCAGATATGTCACAGTGAACTAACATGGTACTCTCTATCAACTGGCTTTTACACTCCTTGAATACTGTATCGCATTCTTCTGACGACTTCCATTGGATCTGTTTCTTCAACAGCTCATTCAGTGGCTATAACACTGTAGCCAAATTTGGTAGGAACTTTCCAGAATAGGTCAAAAGACCCAAAAATGAACAAAGTTCAGTGGCATTCTTGGGAGTGGGTGCATTTCTAATTGTATCCAGCTTTCCCTCGGTTAGATGTAAACCATCTTTGTCTACTCTGTACCCTAAGTACTCCACTGACTTTTGAAATAACTCACACTTGCGAGCAGTCTCTCGTACTCGGTGCTTCTCTAGCCGTTTGAGCACTTCATTCAATACGTTATTATGCATTTGCCTGTTTGGTGCTGAAATGAATATGTCATCGAAATAACATAATACCTCTTCAGTACCTTGCAAAATCTGGTTCATCACTCATTTGATATATGGTGGGGGCGGAAGACACTCCATATGGTAGCCTATTAAATTGATATAGGCCTTGATGAGTATTTATAGTCAAGCATGACTTGGACTCCTCATCTAGTTCAAGTTGTAAGTAGGCATTTGTAAGATCTAACTTTGAGAAAATCTGACCACCTGTCATAAGAACATAAGAATTAGGAACAGGAGTAGGCCATCTAGCCCCTCGAGCCTGCTCCGCCATTCAACAAGATCATGGCTGATCTGGCCGTGGATTCAGCTCTACTTACCCGCCTGCTGCCCGCAACCCTTAAATCCCTGATTGGTTAAAAATCTCTCCATCTGTGACTTGAATACATTCAATGAGCTAGCCTCAACTGCTTCCTTGGGCAGAGAATTCCACAGATTGACAACCCTCTGGGAAAAGACATTCCTTCTCAACTCGGTTTTAAATTGTCTCCCTCGTATTTTGAGGCTGTGCCCCCTAGTTCTAGTCTCCCCGACCAGTGGAAACAACCTCTCTGCCTCTATCTTGTCCATCCCTTTCATTATTTTAAATATTTCTATAAGATCACCCCTCATCCTTCTGAACTCCAACGAGTAAAGACCCAGTCTACTCAATCTATCATCATAAGGTAACCCTCTCATCTCCGGAATCAGCCTAGTGAATCGTCTCTGTACCCCCTCCAAAGCTAATATATCCTTCCTTAAGTAAGGTGACCAAAACTGCATGCAGTACTCCAGGTGCGGCCTCACCAATACCCTATACAGTTGCAGAAGGACCTCCCTGCTTTTGTACTCCATCCCTCTCGCAATGAAGGCCAACATTCCATTCGCCTTCCTGATGACCTGCTGCACCTGCAAACTAACTTTTTGGGATTCATGCACAAGGATCGTTCAACCTGACTGCCTGCCTCTCTTCCGCTCTTACATCCGGTCCAGGGTGTCCTTGGAGATGGAGCACGCGGTGTCCACCGGTACGCTCGCGGCCTTCCGCGAGAGGTGGGCACCGGAGGGACTGGAGTGCATCATCACGCCCGGCAACCAAATTTTAATTTGATTTTACGTTTTAAAGTTAATTTGTTTTAATTGCCGGTGCTTTTAGTGTCCCCTTCCCTTTTATAGGGGGCACTGGGGAAAAATTGTGATTTTAGTGCCCAAAAAAAAACAAAAAAAAAAGAAAAAAACACAAAAAAAAAACACAAAAAAGGGGGAAAAAAAAAAAATGGGCCTTGTAAATGTCTGGAGTGTCACCCAGGTCGGGTGGCACCGTTTAATGTTTTTATGTTTTCACAGATAAACTCAAAAGAGTTTCATGCACAAGGACCGTGCCTTTCAGTTCCGCGCGGAGGGGTTTCCTGTACGGGCTGCTCCTGCACACCCTCAACTTTGCCATCCTTGCCGGCCGTCCGGACACGCCATGGCGTACCATCTTGCCGTCCGGAGGAGGCGGGGGTCCCCGATGGAGGGCACTCTACGCAGGGGTCCTCCCCCTATTCATCAGGGACTTGGCCTGGAGGGTGGTGCACGGAGCAGTGCCGTGCAACAAATTTTTAAGCCGGTTCACGGACTCCCAGGCCGCCTGCAATTTCTGCGGTCTGGAGGAGTCCGTGTTCCATGTTTTTATTGAGTGCACAAGGTTGCAGCCCCTGTTCCATTATTTGAAGGGGCTGCTCCTGAAATTCTGGCTGCACTTCAGTCCCACTCTCCTGATCTTTGGGCACCCTGTGCGGAGGGGAGCGGGTAGGTCCGAGGGCCTCCTCGTAGGACTGCTCCTGGGCACGGCCAAGGGTGCCATCAGCCGGTCCAGGCAGCGGGCGGTCGAGGGGGTCGTTCAACCTGACTGCCTGCCTCTCTTCCGCTCTTACATCCGGTCCAGGGTGTCCTTGGAGATGGAGCACGCGGTGTCCACCGGTACGCTCGCGGCCTTCCGCGAGAGGTGGGCACCGGAGGGACCGGAGTGCATCATCACGCCCGGCAACCAAATTTTAATTTGATTTTACGTGTTAAAGTTTAATTTGTTTTAATTGCCGGTGCTTTTAGTGTCCCCCTCTCCTTTTATAGGGGGCACTGGAAAAAGGAAAAATTTGATTTTAGTGCCCAAAAAAAAAACCACAAAAAAAACAAAAAAAAAAACAAAAAAGGGCCTTGTAAATGTCTTGTGTGTGTCATCCAGGTCGGGTGGCACGGATACATGTTTTATGTTTTGCAGGTTAACTCAAAAGAGTTTCATGCACAAGGACCGTGCCTTTCAGTTCCGCGCGGAGGGGTTTCCTGTACGGGCTGCTCCTGCACACCCTCAACTTTGCCATCCTCGCCGGCCGTCCGGACACGCCATGGCGTACCATCTTGCCGTCCGGAGGAGGCGGGGGTCCCTGATGGAGGGCACTCTACGCAGGGGTCCTCCCACTATTCATCCGGGACTTGGCCTGGAGGGTGGTGCACGGAGCAGTGCCGTGCAACAAATTTTTAAGCCGGTTCACGGACTCCCAGGCCGCCTGCAATTTCTGCGGTCTGGAAGAGTCCGTGTTCCATGTTTTTATGGAATGCACAAGGTTGCAGCCCCTGTTTTATTATTTGAAGGGGCTGCTCCTGAAATTCTGGCTGCACTTCAGTCCCACTCTCCTGATCTTTGGGCACCCTGTGCGGAGGGGAGCGGGTAGGTCCGAAGGCCTCCTCGTAGGACTGCTCCTGGGCACGGCCAAGGATGCCATCAGCCGGTCCAGGCAGCGGGCGGTCGAGGGGGTCGTTCAACCTGACTGCCTGCCTCTCTTCCGCTCTTACATCCGGTCCAGGGTGTCCTTGGAGATGGAGCACGCGGTGTCCACCGGTACGCTCGCGGCCTTCCGCGAGAGGTGGGCACCGGAGGGACTGGAGTGCATCATCACGCCCGGCAACCAAATTTTAATTTGATTTTACGTTTTAAAGTTTAATTTGTTTTAATTGCTGGTGCTTTTAGTGTCCCCTTCCCTTTTATAGGGAGCACTGGAAAAATGTGATTTTAGCGCCCAAAAAAAAAAATGAAAAAAAAATGAAAAACACAAAAAAAAAAGGAAAAAAGGGCCTTGTAAATGTCTGGTGTGTCACCCAGGTCGGGTGGCACGGTTTAATGTTTTATGTTTTTGCAGGTGAACTCCAAAAAGAGTTTCATGCACAAGGACCCCCAGGTCCCTCTGCACCGCAGCATGTTGTAATTTCTCCTCATTCAAATAATATTCCCTTTTACTGTTTTTTTTTTCCAAGGTGGATGACCACACACTTTCCGACATTGTATTCCATCTGTCAAACCTTAGCCCATTCGCTTAACCTATCTAAATCTCTTTGCAGCCTCTCTGTGTCCTCTACACAACCCGCTTTCCCACGAATCTTTGTGTCATCTGCAAATTTTGTTACACTACAAGCTGTCCCCTCTTCCATGTCATCTATGTTTATTGTAAACAGTTGTGGTCCCAGCACCGATCCCTGTGGCACACCACTAACCACCAATTTCCAACCCGAAAAGGACCCATTTATCCCGACTCTCTGCTTTCTGTTAGCCAGCCAATTCTCTATCCATGCTAATACATTTCCTCTGACTCCGCGTACCTATATCTTCTGCAGTAACCTTTTGTGTGCCACCTTATCGAATGCCTTTTGAAAATCTAAATACACCACATCCATCAGTACACCTCTATCCACCATGTTCATTATATCCTCAAAGAATTCCAGTAAATTAGTTAAACATGATTTCCCCTTCATGAATCCATGCTGCGTCTGCTTGATTGCACTATTCCTATCTAGATGTCCCGCTATTTCTTCCTTAATGATAGTTTCAAGCATTTTCCCCACTACAGATGTTAAACTAACCGGCCTATAATTAGCTGCCTTTTGTCTGCCCCCTTTTTTAAACAGAGGCGTTACATTAGCTGCTGTCCAATCCGCTGGTACCTCCCCAGAGTCCAGAGAATTTTGGTAGATTATAACGAATGCATCTGCTATAATTTTCGCCATCTCTTTTAATACCCTGGGATGCATTTCATCAGGACCAGGGGACTTGTCTACCTTGAGTCCCATTAGCCTGTCCAGCACTACCCCTCTAGTGATAGTGATTGTTTCAAGGTCCTCCCTTCCCACATTCCTGTGACCAGCAATTTTTGGCATGGTTTTTGTGTCTTCCACTGTGAAGACCGAAGCAAAATAATTGTTTAAGGTCTCAGCCATTTCCACATTTCCCTTTATTAAATTCCCCTTCTCATCTTCTAAGGGATCAACATTTACTTTAGTCACTCTTTTCCGTTTTATATATCTGTAAAAGCTTTTACTATCTGTTTTTATGTTTTGCGCAAGTTTACCTTCGTAATCTATCCTTCCTTTCTTTATTGATTTCTTAGTCATTCTTTGCTGTCGTTTAAAATTTTCCAATCTTCTATTTTCCCACTAACCTTGGCCACCTTATACGCATTGGTTTTTAATTTGATACTCTCCTTTATTTCCTTGGTTATCCACAGCTGGTTATCCCTTCTCTTACCGTCCTTCTTTTTCACTGGAATATATTTTTGTTGAGCACTATGAAAGAGCTCATTAAAAGTCCTCCACTGTTCCTCAATTGTGCCACCGTTTAGTCTGTGTTTCCAGTCTACTTTAGCCAACTCTGCCCTCATCCCACTGTCGTCCCCTTTGTTTAAGCATAGTACGCTCGTTTGAGACGCTACTTCCTCACCCTCAATCTGTGTTACAAATTCAACCATACTGTGATCACTCATTCCGAGAGGATCTTTTACTAGGAGATTGTTTATTATTCCTGTCTCATTACACAGGACCAGATCTAAGATAGCTTGCTCCCTTGTAGGTTCTGTAACATACTGTTCTAAGAAACAATCCCGTATGCATTCTATGAATTCCTCCTCCAGGCTACCCCGTGCGATTTGATTTGACCAATCGATATGTAGGTTAAAATCCCCCATGATTACTGCCGTTCCTTTTTCATATGCCTCCATTATTCCCTTGATTATTGCCCGCCCCACCGTGAAGTTATTATTTGGGGGCCTATAAACTATGCCCACCAGTGACTTTTTCCCCTTACTATCTCTAATCCCTACCCACAATGATTCAACATTTTATTCATTAGAGCCAATATCGTCTCTCACAACTGCCCTGATATCATCCTTTATTAACAGAGCTATCTCACCTCCTTTCCCTTCTTGTCTATCTTTCCGAATCATCAGATACCCGTGTATGTTTAATTCCCAGTCTTGGCCACCCTGCAACCACGTTTCTGTAATGGCCACCAAATCATACCCATTTGTAATGATTTGTGCCATCAATTCATTTACTTTATTTTGAATGCTGAGTGTGTTTAGGTAGAGTGTTTTAATTCTAGTTTTTAAACCATGATTTTTAGTTTTGACCCCTCCTGCAGCCCCTTTATATTCAGTGGCCCTTTTTGTTTTTTGCCTTGGGTTTCTCTGCCCTCCACTTTTACTCATCTCCTTTCTGTCTTTTGCTTTTGTCTCCTTTTTGTTTCCCTCTGTCTCCCTGCATTGGTTCCCATCCCCCTGCCATATTAGTTTAACTCCTCCCCAACAGCACTAGCAAACACTCCCCCTAGGACATTGGTTCTGGTCCTGCCTAGGTGCAGACCATCCGGTTTATACTGGTCCCACCTCCCCCAGAACCGGTTCCAATGCCCCAGGAATTTGAATCCCTCCCTGCTGCACCACTGCTCAAGCCACGTATTCATCTGAGCTATCCTGCGATTCCTACTCTGACTAGCACGTGGCACTTGTAGCAATTCTGAGATTACTACTTTTGAGGTCCTACATTTTAATTTAACTCCGTCAGTGTTGAGAACAAATCTTCTACATGTGTAATTGTGATATATTCACAGAGCACAGCACACACAGCTACTAACATGGAGGCAGCTCTCTCGGAAGTCTCCGGAAACTGCGTAATTCTGTTTAATGATTAACTATGCACTTGCAGCGTGGAGCTACAAACATTACAAGCTTACAGACATTACACCTCTCCCTCCTTAAGAAGAAGCCATCATAACAAATATCATACATAACTTTCATGTTTCTACATAACACAGGATATAAACTTATTTTTTTTTCATATTTACAAATTTAACTTCACCACTTATTTTCTGTTTCGAAGAGGATACCTTTGCTCTCGAACAGAACCTTCCAAACATGGTGACGAATCTAAACTCATTCGAGACTCATCCTGAGGAACGTTTTCATCCATGGAATTTCCTTGATTTTCATTTGAACTCACTCTAACTTCAGGCTCTTTGTTTTCCTGACTCGGACTCAGACTTTCATTCTGATTTTCTCCTCGATTTGTTTTCACTACATTGAATTTAAGATTTGCTACTGGTGTATCAAAACTATCTGATGAGTCAGAAATAATGGAATCATTCCCACCTTCAACTCCTTCCATGTCTGTAGATAAAATATCAATATGAACAAACCTAACCTGTCCATTATCAAACATCTTTACCAAATATGTGTGAGGATCACATATCTTCATCACTCTTCCTGGTAACCACTTTAACCATTTATGGTGATGGTTCTTCACTCTCACCCTCTGGTTTAATTTCACACTTCTCTCTTTTACTCTACCTCAATCATGTTTCTCTTTCTGTCTTAATTGTGTCTCTTCTACAGACTGTGCCAAATTTGGCTTTAACAACGAGAATCTGGTTTGTGGCTGTCGTTTGAGAAACAACTCTGCTGGCGTTCTACCAGTCGTTGTATGAGGAGTATTTTGATATGTAATCAAAAAATTAGCCAATTTGTGATCCAACGACAACTGTCATTTCCTTGGATTTTGATCTAACATTTGTTTTATGAAGGCACGTTTTATAATTTGTACAGTGCGCTCTGCTGCACCATTCGAAGCAGGATGGTATGGTGGAACCTTGTTATGTTTCACACCATTTTTGCTCGTGAATTGTGCAAATTCTTTTGAATGAAATTGTGGTCCATTATCCGAAACAATTTCTTCAGGTAGGCCAAATGCAGAAAATAAATTTCGCAAAATGCCCAATGTTTTACTTGTTATTATTTTCCACATTGGAAACACCTCAACCTACTTCGAATGGCTATCAATCACAATGAATAATTGTTGTCCTTCTAACTCAGCAAAATCAATATGTAGCCTTTCCCACACCCTGGGAGGCCATTTCCATGGCTGTAATGGTACTGGTGGTGGTTGCTTGCTTACCGATTGACATGTTGTACACTGCTTCATGATGTACTCTATATCTTTATCAAGACCTGGCCACCATAAATAACTGCGTGCAAAACTCTTGGTCAAGCACATTCCCAGGTGCTGGTCATGGAGGTCTTCGAATAATTTGGACCTGAATTTATTTGGTATAACCACTCTTGCACCCCACATGATACAATCTTTATCGACTGATAATTCATTCCTCCAAATGAAGAATGGATGTGTATCTTTGTCTGTTACCTGGTTCGGCCATCCATTTGCAATATACTCATACACCTTTGACATCACTGGGTCATGTTTGGTTGCTCTACCAATCTCTTCAGCTGTGACTGGCAGTTCATCAATGTATGAAAAATAAAAGACTTCTTCTCTATCGGGTGTAACTTGTGATGGGGAAGGCAATCTAGACATTGCATCAGCATTACTGTGATCAGCTGATCGTCTGTATTCAATATCATATGTATATGCTGATGCATTCGGGATGCAGCTAATGTTGGACCTGGGGACTTTGGATGGAAGATTGATGTTCGGGGCTTATGGTCCGTAACGATGGTAAACTTGCGACGATACAAGTATTTGTGAAACTTCTTGACCGCAAAAATTAATGCCAAAGCTTCCCTTTCAATTTGCGCATAATTACTCTCACTGGCACAGAGTGCATGAAGCAAAAGCAATTGGTCTCTCCTCCCCACTACTTAATACATGAGAGATTACTGCCCCAACTCCATACGGAGAGGCATCACATGCTAGCTTAATCTCCTTTGATATGTCATCGTGAACTAACATGGTGCTCTCTACCAATTTGCTTTTACACTCCTTGAATGCTGTATCACATTCTTTTGACCACTTCCAATGGGCCTGTTTTTTTCAGAAGTTCTTTCAGTGGATGTAAATACTGTAGCCAAATTTGGTAGAAACTTCCCATAATAGTTCAAAAGACCCAAGAATGAACGAAGTTCAGTGACATTCCTGGGAGTGGGTGCATTTCTAATTGCATCCAATTTTTCCATGGTTGGATGTAAACCATCTTTGTCTACTCTGTACCCTAAGTACTCCACTGAGTTGGTATAGAATGGTATAGAATGTGGCTTGCAGTAAACTGGTCTAGCATCCTTCTGTACCCTGACACTCGCCTTGAAGCCTTGGATCGGACTGCCCGTTTCGCAGAACACCTTCGGATAATTCTTGATGACATCATCCTTCGATGCAAATCTCGTTTCAACACCTAAAATCTCACTCCAATCCAGCTTCAGTGATCCCAACCAATTTCTTCCTAGTAAGGCAGGCTTGTCTCCTGCCATTACTAAGAGAGGCAAGTTCTGAAATTGATCCTTGTATTTCACCAATACGGTGATACATCCTACCACAGGAATGTTCTCTCCTGAGTAGCCTCGCAGCTCTATCTTCGACTTTTCCACTGGAAAATCACCCAACCTGTTGAGATATAACGATTCCAGTACTACGCTCACGGACCAGTGTCGATTTCCATGGGAATCCTGGTTCGTGCAACATCTACTTGGATGATGATACTTTTTGAATCGCTGTTAGATACCCTTGTGCTCCTGATGACATGTATCTCTTTGTCCTGTTGCTTTTCTTCCATGCTATGTAGTCTCTGGGGATTTCTACTTATAGCCTTGAAAGTTGATTTACTCTTCAGTCAGCATGCCTTTGCAAGATGCCCAATTTTCTTGCAGAAGGAACAATTTGCCTTCATATATGGACAACTTTAAGCGATTTGTTGTCCCAGATACCGATAGCATGACTTCAATGCTCTGTTAACTTGGCCAGTTGCTGAGACCTTGGGGCCCAACTGCCTTTTACTTTTAACCTGCAGACAATTCGCCTCAGTTGTCTTACGACTGGAAAGGGCTTGAAATTCTCGGGATAAGTTGGTCAGCCATATCTATTAGCATAGCTGTCTGACAAGCTAAATCAAAAGTTAATTTAGGAGTTGTCAACAACTTTTTTCTGATTGCTTCATTTTTCATCCCACAAACAAAGCGGTCACGCAATGCTTGGTCCTGAATGTTTCCGAATTGACAGTGAATAGATCGCTTTTTTAAAAATGGTACAATGTACTCACTGATACTCTCGTCAGTTAACTGATCTTGTATTCCATAATGATAACGTTCAGCAATTTCCAGGGGCTCGGGACTGTAATGCTGTTCTAACTTGTTTAGAATCTCCGAAAGTGATGTGTTCTTTGGCTTGACGGGAACAATCACATTTTTCGGGGTTTCATATATCTCGAGGCCTACTTCAGTCAGGAAAATAGCCTGTTTTCTTTCTAAAACCACCCGTTTACTGTTTTCATTATTGCAGACTTCAATGATAATATTTGCAGTGAAAACGTTTCTTGCCACTCAACATACGCTCCAAAAATCTCACGGTCACATTGAAACACCCCCAAGGGCCCTATTATTCCCATAGGCACAGCCGTCTGGACTCTGGCAGTTCAGCCAAGTGTGCTTTTAATTTACCTTGGATTTTTAGCTGTTATTCAAAACAAAGAAGCCCTCGAAGTCTCTCTGTCGGCTGGCTGAATCATTAACAAACAAAAATTTCAGCTAGGGTATCCAGAACTCCTATCCTCATCGCCAAATGTGGTATCTTCCTTACCACATCACAAACACACACAGACTCCAAGGTGGCTCCATTCCTTTTTTATTATTGTAAACAGCATTGGCTGCATTACCACAGTAGTCCGCTCGGTGGAGCAGTAGTCCACTAGGTGGAGCTATATATTACAAACACGAAGCATTCTCAATTCTGGTATAGTAGCGTAGTGGTTATGTTACTGGACTAGTAATCCAGAGGCCTGGACTAATATCTGGAGACGTGAGTCCAAATCCCATCACGGAAGCTGGGGGAATGTAAATTCAATTAATTAAATAAATCTGGAGTTAAAAAGCTAGCATAAGTCATGGTGACCATGAAACTATCTGATTGATGGAAAAACCCAACAGGTTCACTAATGTCCTTTAGGGAAGGAAATCTGCTGTCCTTACCAGGTCTGGCCTATGTGTGACTCCAGACCCACACCAATGTGGTTGTCTCTTAACTGCACTCTGAAATGGCCGAGCAAGCCATTCAGTTGTACCAAACCACCACAACAAAGTCAACACTGTCGGAGAACCTTCACCACCAATCCCCATGCTAATCACCTTTGTGATCTTCTCAAACAAGCCTGCCAGTTTGCATTCATGGCCAATAGATATTTAGAGTATAAACTAGCTTTGTAGGGGAATGGGAAACTGAGAATAGATTCAGTAGGGAGAGGAGTAAAGCTGGAATTGGCAAGCAAAAATGCAGAAAGTAAATTTGAAGTACAGAGGAAACAAGGACGAGGAGGCCTGGCTGTACTAAATGGTATATACTTCAATGCAAGGAGTATAGTGAATAAGGCAGATGAGCTGAGAGCACAGGTAGACACTTGGGAGAATGATATTATAGCTATTACATAGACATAGCTAAAAGAGGGGCAGGTATGGTAGCTCAACATTCCTGGTTACAGGATCTTCAGACGGGATAGAGAGGGGGTAAAAAGGGAGGGGGGGGTCACAGTATTGATTAAAGAAATTATTACAGCTGTGAGGAGGGATGTTATGTTAGATGGATCATCAAACGAGGCCACATGGATCAAACTGAAAAATAAAAGAGGGGCAATCACACTGCTGGGAGTGTACTATAAACCCCCAAACAGTGAAAGGGAGATAGAAGAGCAAATATGTAGGCAAATTTCTGAGAATTGCAAAAACTATAGAGCAGTAATAGTAGAGGATTTAAATTACCTAATATTAACTGGGGCAAAATTAGTGTGAACATGCGTAATTCCTAAAATGCATTCAAGAGAACTTTTTTAGCAAGTATGTAGCAAGCCTAACATGGGAGTGGGCGGTTCTGGATTTAGTTTTAAGGAATGAAGCTGGGCAGGTGGAAGGGGTATCAGTGGGAGAGCATCATCATCATCATCATCATAATAATAGGTAGTCCCTCGGAATCGAGGAAGCCTTGCTTCCACTCTTAGAATGAGTCCTTAGGTGGTTGAACAATCCAATATGAGAGCCACAGTCCCTGCCACAGGTGGTATAGACAGTCGTTGAGGGTAAGGGAGGGTGGGACAGGTTGGCCACACATTCTTTCCGCTGCCTGCGCTTGTTTTCTGCATGCACTTGGCGATGAGACTCGAGGCGCTCAGCGCCCTCCTGGATGCACTTACTCCACTTAGGGCAGTCTTTGGCCAGGGACTCCCAGGTGTCGGTGGGGATGTTTCACTTTATCAGTTGGGCTTTGAGCGTGTCCCTGTAACGTTTTCTCTATCCACCTTTGGCTCGTTTGCCATGAAGGAGTTCCGAGTAGAGCGTTTGCTTTGGGAGTCTCGTGTCTGGCATGCGGACAATGTGGCCTGCCCAGCGGAGCTGATCAAGTGATTCAATGCTGGGGATGTTGGCCTGGTCGAGGACACTAATGTTGGTGCGTCTGTCCTTCCAGGGGATTTGTAGAATCTTGCGGAGGCATCGTTATTTGTATTTCTCCAGCGACTTGAGGTGTCTACGTACATGGGCCATGTCTCTGAGCCATACAGGAGGGCGGGTATTACTACAGCCCTGTAGACCATGAGCTTGGTAGTAGGGCCTGATCTTCGAACACTCTTTTCCTCAGATGGCTGAATGCTGCGCTGGCGCACTGGAGGCAGTGTTGAATCTCCTCATCAATGTTTGCTTTTGCTGATAAGAGGCTCCCGAGGTATGGAAAATAGTCCACATTTTCCAGGGCCGTGCCGTGAATCTTGATAACTGGGGGCAGTGCTGTGCGGCGAGGACAGGCTGGTGGAGGACCTTTGTCTTATGGATGTTTAGCGTAAGGCCCATCCTTTCATACGCCTCAGTAAATACATCGACTATGTCCTAGAATTCAGTCTCTGAATGTGCACAGACGCAGGTGTCATCCGCATACTGTAGCTCGACGACAAAGGTTGGGGTGGTCTTGGACCTGGCCTGGAGATGGCGAAGGTTGAACAGCTTCCCACTGGTTCTGTAGTTTAGTTCCACTCCAGCGGGGAGCTTGTTGACTGTGAGGTGGAGCATGGCAGCAAGGAAGATTGAGAGGAGGGCAGAGGGCAGTGGGAAAGCTTTTAGGTGCTAGTGACCATAATTCAGTTAGGTTTAAGTTTATGGAAAGTTAGGTTTATGGAAAAAGACAAGGATAGACCAGGAACAAAGGTTCTAAACTGGGGAAAAGCCAACTTTGCTAAGCTGAGAAATGATTTGGCCATAGTGGACTGGAAACAGCTACTTGAAGGTAAATCAGTGTCAGAGCAGTGGGAGGCACTCAAGAAGGAGATCCATAGGGTTCAGGTCAAATATGTGCCCTTAATGAAAAAGGGTGGAACTAACAAATCTAGAACCCCCTGGATGTAGAGGGACATACAGGGTAGGATAAAGAAAAAAAGGAAAGCTTATGACAGATACTGAGGGCTAAATACAGCAGAATCTCAAAAGGAGTATAAGAAAGTCCAGGAATGAAATTAAAAAAGATTTTAGGAAAGCAAAGAGAGAGCATGAAACATTTTTGGCAAGTAAAATCAAGGAAAATCCAAAGATGTTTTATCAATATATTAAGAGCAAGAGGATAACTAAAGAAAGGGTAGAGCCTATTAGAGACCATGAGGGTAATCTGTGTGTGGAGGAGGAAGATATGGGTATGGTTCTTAATGAATATTTTGCATCTGTTTTCACAAAAGACACTTTTATCGAGGAGGAGAAGTGTGAAATATTAGATGAAATACACATAGTGAGAGAGGTTGTATTAAGGGGTATAGCAGCTTTGAAAGTGTATAAATCCCCAGGCCCAGATGAAATGTATCCCAGGCTATTAAGCGAAGCAAAGAGGAAATAGCAGAGGCTTTGACAATGATTTTCCAATCCTTTCCAGCTTCAGGTGTGGTGCCAGAGGACTGGAGGACTGCTAATGTGGTATGTTTGTTTAAGAAGGGAGAAAGGGATAGACCGAGTAATTACAGGCCTGTCAGTCTTGCCTCAGTGGTGGGAAAATTATTGGAAAAATTCCTAAAGGACAGGATAAATCTTCATTTGAAAAGACAGGAATAAATCAAGGATAGTCAGTATGGATTTATTAAGGGAAGATCGTGTCTGACTAACTTGATTGAATTTTTCCAGGAGGTAACCAGGAGGGACGATGAAGGCAAAGCGTACGATGTAGTGTATATGGATTTTAGCAAAGCTTTTGTTATGGTCCCTCATGGCAGACTGGTCACAAAAGTAAAAGCCCATGGGATCCAGGCCAAAGTGGCAAGTTGGATCCAACATTGATGAGTGTTTTTGCGACTGGAAGGATGTTTCCAGTGGGGTTCCACAGGGCTCAGTACTGGGTCCCTTGCTTTTTGTGATGTACTTCAATGATCTAGACTTGAGTATAGGGGGTATAATTAAGAAATTTGCAGAAGACACTAAAATCGGCTGTTTGGTTGGTAATGAAGAAGAAAGCTGTGGACTGCAGGAAGATATCAATCAACTGGTCAGGTGGGCAGAGCAGTGGCAAATGGAATTTAATCCAGAGAAGTGTGAGGTAATGCATTTTGGGAGGACTAACAAGGAAAGGGAATACACATTAAATGGTAGGATACTGAGAAATATAGAGGAACAAAGGGACCTTGGAGTGCATGTCCACAGATCCCTGAAAGTAGCAGGCCAGGTAGATAAGGTGGTTAAGAGGGCATACAGAATGCTTGCCTTTATTAGCTGAGGCATAGAATACAAGAGCAGGGGGGGGCTACGTTTGAACTGTATAAAACACTGGTTAGGCCACAGCTGGAGTACTGCATGCAGTTCTGGTCATCGTATTACAGGAAGGACGTGATTGCACTGGAGAGGGACCAGAGGAGATTTATCAGGATGTTGCCGGGAGTGGAGAATCTAAGCTATCAGGACAGATTAGATAGGTTGAATTTGTTTTCCTTGGAACAAAGGAGGTTGAGGAGAGACTTCACTGAGGTATATAAAATTATGAGGAGCTTAGATATAGTGGATAGAAAGGGCCTATTTCCCTGAGCAGATGAGTCAACAACCAGGCAGCATAAATTTAAAGTAATTGGTAGCAGGTTTAGAGGGGATTTGAGGGGAAATTTCTTTATGCAGAGGGTTGTGGGGGTCTGAAACTCGCTGCGTGAAAGGGTGGTAGAGGTAGAAACCCTCCCAACATTTAAAAGTTCGTGGATGTGCACCTGAAGTGCCGTAACCTGCAGGGTTACGGACCTAGAAATGGCGAGTGGGTTTAGGCTGGATTGCCTCTTGTTGGCCACCACAGATACAAAGGGCCGAAATGGCCTCTTTCCGTGTTGTAAATTTCTATGATTCTATGATTAAGTTGCTGCAGATCACATTTTTTTTGTAGAATCCTCAAAAGCATCAGAAAGCATCGAATTACAACCCATTAGTTTGGCTGGAATCAGACAGACTCCAGAGGGAAAAAGCCAGTTTTCACACCGTGCTACTCAATCGCTGTAACGATGTCGCAGTTTGAGTATAAGACATTCCCCTGATACCAGTAATTACTGATTTAATATTACAATTAAGCAACTGGTTAGAGCCAGACTGGATAATTCAGTCTGCAAAATGGAAGGAGCAAACTAGCAATGTGCTGCTGAATGCTGCTCTGGATAGAAATGTTTAAATAAATCTAGTTTTTCCTATGTCATTTCATGTGAGATTGTTAGAACCCCTAATCTGAACATCCCGACTTCTTTTAAAGAGGAAATGTCATGATCAGGACTTCTCTTAAAAGTAGTTGTGAGTCACGGTGGCAATAATTGTGCTGCAACTAGGGACAAAAGGGGTTGGAGAGGTCAGTCAGGCTTGCGCTCTCCTTCACGGCAAGTTAGCAAAAGGTGGGCAGAGCAAACGTTACAAGGACACCCTCAAAGCCTCCCTGATAAAGTGCAACATCCCCACTGACACCTGGGAGTCCCTGGCCAAAGACCACCCTAAGTGGAGGAAGTGTATCCGGGAGAGCACTGAGCACCTTGCGTCTCATCGCCGAGAGCGTGCAGAAATCAAGCACAGGCAGCGGAAAGAGCGTGCGGCAAACCTGTCCCACCCTCCCTTACCCTCAATGACTATCTGTCCCACCTGTGACAGGGACTGTTGCTCTCGTATTGGACTGTTCAGCCACCTAAGGACTCATTTTGAGAGTGGAAGCAAGTCTTCCTCAATTCTGAGGGACTGCCTGTGATGATGATGTTACCTAGTAACGCCGGGTGAAAAGTTCAGGAGTGGATGTTAAGCAAGAACAGATCCGGGTTCAGCATTGATGGGGCCCCAGGATTAAATAACCATTTAACATGGGTTGCCAACCCACCAGGACTGCCCTGGAATCACCAGGAATGAAAGATTAATCTCCCAGACACCACAGCGAGCGACCCAGGGAGAAACATCATCGGGTCATTTCAAAAATTGTGACTTTTTATTTACTTTGAACACTTTTACTAGTTATAAAAATATGGAAGGTGGGGGGAAAAAAGACTGGCTTGAGAGTAAATAATCATTCAATCAAGTAGCGAAGAATCCGTTCACTTTCCCATTGGCTGTGCACCGCGAGGATGGACGAGTCAGGTGGCTTGGATGGGAATGTGAGGGCGGGGCAGTTGGAGGTGGTAGGCCATGTGATGAAACCTCCTGGAATACGTCTAACCAGAGTCAGTCATCCTACTAGGCCACATATGAAGGAGCGCAATGTATGGGGGATGGGAAGGGAATGGCGGGGGGTGGGGGTGGGGGAGGTGGGAGATGCTAGTACCCATGGAGCAGTACTTCAGCAGGAGCGAGGGTCAACACAAGAGGGAAGAAGTTTGGTGGTAAATAAAATACTATGGGGGAGAAATTTGGGCACTAAATCAGCCATTGCACACCTGGGATGGCACTAACGAAAATGCCAGAACTAAATTTAACCAGGTCATTGTGCATGCGCCGAACTCCAATTCAGATCCTGGGAAAAGTCGAGTCTTAAATGCACACATTAAAGTTTTCAAAATCACCACCGTGCTGTGAGTAAATGTTGCACTGACTGTGACCTCGGACAGAAGCGCTTCCTCATCTCTAAGTAGCCACCAGTTAACGAAAGCCTGTACCGACTGTTTTTCCGACTGTTGTTCTTGGCGGGTCCTAAATAAGGCGGCCACAGCTAATTTACCGGCCGGGGCACAAGTGTGGACCTTGCACCAGGAATACATCATGATCGGAGCGATCGTCAGCAGACAGGCGCTGCTGGTTTGCGCCCCCAGTGAGCCTCTAATGAATTTTCGGTCGGGGCGCTAAATGCTGCACTCCCAGTCGGTAACCTCTTACGCTCCAATTAACGCCCCCTTTGGTCACTAATTGAGACATTCGACAACCGAAAATCCAGCCATTTTGAATAAAAGAAGAGTTATCACTCTCACCTCCACCCCGAGCTTCCCCCTTTAAACATTGATGAGATGGATCTAGTCTGGAGAAAATAAAGCCCAGTAATGAGAAAATTCTGCATAAGTGACTTGGTTGAAATGCCACAGTTACTGAATCACGCCTAGGGTAATCACAGTGCCTACCACTGCTCATTTAGCTCCTTCACACTATCTGCTTATTAGCTCCTCTTGGCCAATTCTTCTGATTTTGTTACCAGCATTCACTGCATAAAAACTATATACTGTAAATCTTAGAGTATAAAACACACTTCCTCCCTCCCCTCTCCTCCCAAAACATCCATAGTAGAGGGTGGGTATTGTACACAGATACCAAACATATTTAGTATCCTAAAATCTTTCCAACAATTCACACCATAATTTACATTAAGCAACATGGGTATATTATACTAGAAAATTTAAGGTAAAGGTTTATGGTAATACAGAGAAACTAAAGGATATTATTATCGAATGATAATTATTTGCACTAGTTTGATTCTAAACACTAGCTCATTAAATTTTAATAGGGTGGATTAAAAGTTTAGAATAAGACTGGAATGACAAGAAGAAAGTTGTAACTTGGTCAATTTTCTGAGTAAAACATTTGAATATCGTTCCACAAACACCACTTGTATAAATTAAAGATTTAATTTTAAAAACAATCCACATTAAATCATTATATGGTTGCAGACCCTGGGACTCTCCAACTGTTACCATCAGTCTCCACAGTTTTGGAAAATTCTGCCCCGATGACCTTGGACTCCAAAGACTGTACACTGCTTGGACTGACATTCTCGAAGAAAAAACCGTGAAATTTTAATCTTGCAGAGGTTATATAATAAATCAGAACAAAGCGGTCTGCTAATTAGATATTTAGACTGGCATGTTGTAGCCAATGTAACAGCTTGATGGTGACCCATTCTGAATTGGATTTGGATTCATAACTGGTTCATAACATTTATAACACACAAATGATAAGGTCATGAAAGAACGTTTGGTAAATGAGAATGTACTGCAACACATGCAATGGCCCTTTACTAGTGAAAAATATATACACCCAGGGCTAATTACAGACCGTTATTTAATCAAAGAGCTGGACTATTTGCATACAGAATAATTAATACCCAGGAGTGATCGCACACGGTACTCTAATCAAGGAGGTCAAACTGTTTATATTTAGAGTAATTAATATCCAAAAATGATCATACACTAGAGTAGGGCTGCTGCAGTGTGCCGCCTGCCAATAATTTATTTTAAATTAAGGAGAATCTCCCTTTTACCTGAAGGGGTTTGCGTAGGGTTGTTGAGTATTCTGTGCCTTCTTAATCAGTCCCACTGCACCTTACTGGATGATGGATGCTGGGTCAGAACGTGCGGCTCCTATGCCCAGATTTCTTGCATTTCAAATGGAGAAAGCTGTGTTTTCCTCATTTGCATTTCATTAGCATTAGGTGACAGCCAGCCTGCAGAAAGCAGGGAGGGGCAGGGGGAGGGGGAGACCAGCTCAACAAATTGGCAAGCTATTTTCCACCTCTGACCCCCTCAGAATCTTCTAAATAATCATGAGGTGTGGGAGTGGGGGAAGGCAGGAAACCAAGCACAGTGAATAGAAGTTATTATGTTATTGAACTAGTAATCCAGAGACCTAAGCTAACAACACAAAAAAACATGAGTTCATATTTCCCTCTATGGCAGTTTGAGAATTTTGAATTCAGTTAAAAATTGAAAAAATAAAAAGCTGGTGTATGTCATATCTTAGAGAACACACACAGCCAGTAAAATTGCTGCAGGTTCCGGTGACCCGCTTTTTATTAACAGCACTAGCTGCAGTAACACAGGCATCCACAGTGTGGAGCTACATACATTACACTTCTCCCTCCTTAATGAAGAGTTAGTATAACAAACAATCATCATACATAACTTGCATGGTTATACATAACAAAGGATATGGACTTATTTACAAATCAAGCTTAACCACTTGTTTTCTGTTTCGAAGAGGATACCTTCACTATTAAACAGAACCTTACAAACATGGTGTTGAATTTAAACTCATTTGAGGCTGATCCTGAAGTTTTCCTCCAAGGGATGCCCTTGATTTCCATTTGAACTCTCTCTAACTTCAGACTGTTTGTTTTCCTGACTCGCACTCAGACTTAAATTCTGACTTTCTTTTGGATTTGTTTCCAGTACATTGGATGTAAGATATGTTACTAGTTTATCAAAACCATCGGATCAGTCAGAAATAATTGAATCGCTCCCAACTTCAACTACTTCCATGTCTGTGGGTAAAATATAATCAATGTGAACAAACCTAACCCGTCCATTATCAAACATCTTGACCAAATATGTGTGAGGACCACACATTTTCACCACTCTTCCTGGTAACTACTTTACCCATTTATGGTGATGGTTCTTCACTCTCACCTTCTGATTTAATTTCACACTTCTCTCTTTTACTCTACCTCTATCATGATTCTCTTTGTCCTAATTGTGTCTCTTCTACGGACTGTGCCAAGTTTGATTTTAACAACGAGAATCTGGTTCGTGGCTGTTGTTTGAGAAACATCTCCGCTCATGTTCCACCAGTAGTTGTGTGAGGAGTATTACGATACGTTATTAGAAAATTAGCCAATTTGTGGTCCAATGACAACTGTCGTTTCTTTGGATTTGGATCCAACATTTGTTTGATGAGGGCACGTTTTACAATGCTGCATCATTCGAAGCAGGGTGGTACGATGGAATCTTGGTATGTTTCACACCATTTTTGCTCATGAACTGTGCAAATACTTCTGAAAGAAATTGTGGTCCATTATCCGAAACAATTTCTTCTGGGATGCCAAATGAAGAAAATAAACTTCGCAAAATGTCAAATATTTTACTTGTTGTTATTTTCCACATTGAAATCACCTCGACCCATTTCAAATGGCTATCAATCACAATGAACAATTGTCCTTCTAGCTCACCAAAATCAATATGTAGCCTTTGCCACACCCTGGGAGATCATCTCCGTACACTGACTTACGATGTATTCTATATATTTATCAAGACCTGGCCACCATAAGTAACTGCATGCAAAACTCTTGGTCAAGCACATTCCCAGGTGCTGGTCATGGAGGTCTCCTAATAATTTGGACCTGAAGTTATTTGTTATAACCACTCTTGCACTCCACATGCTACAATCTTTATCGACTGATAATTCATTCCTCCGAATGAAGAATGGATGAATATCTTTGTCTGTTACCTGGTTTGGCCATCCGTTTGCAATATAATCATACACCTTTGACATCACTGGGTCATATTTGGTTGCCCTCCCAATCTCTTCAGTTGTGACTGGCAGTTCATCGCTGTATGAAAAATAGAACACCTCTTCCCTGTTGAGTGTAGCTTGTGACGGGGAAGGCAATCTGGACGTAGCATCAGCATTACTGTAATCAGCTGATTGTCTGTATTCAATATCATATGGGTATGCTGACAAAATCATCTCTACATTTGGGCTGCAGCTAATTTTGGAACTGGGGACTTTGGATGGAGGATTGCTGTCAAGGGCTTATGGTCCATAATGAGAGTAAACATGATCATACAAGTATATGTGGAACTTCTTGACCTCAAAAATTAATGCCAAAGCTTCCCTTTCAATTTGCGCATAATTACTCTCACTGGCACCAAGAGTGCGTGAAGCAAAAGCAATTAGTCTCTCCTCCCCAGTACTTAATACAGGAGAGATTACATACTGCCCCAACTACATACGGAGAGGCATCACATGCCAGCTTGATCTCCTGAGATACGACATAGTGAACTAACATGGTGCTTGCTACCAAGTTGCTTTTACACTACTTGAATGCTGTATCGCATTCTTTTGACCTCTTCCAATGGACCTGTTTTTCAATAGGTCATTCAGTGGATGTAATACTGTCGCCAAATTTGGTAGGACCTTCCCATAATAGTTCAAAAGACCCCAAAACGATCGAAGTTCAGTGACATTCTTGGGAGTAGGTGCATTTCTGATTGCATCCAATTTTTCCTTGATTGGATGTAAACCATCCTTGTCTACTCTCTACCCTAAGTACTCCACTGAGTTTTGAAATAACTCACTTGCGAGCAGCTACTCATACACTGTGCTTCTCTAGCCGTTTGAGGAGGTCATTCAATATGTTATTATGAATTTGCCTATTTGGTGCTGAAATGAGTATGTCATCTAAATAACATACTACCCCTTCAATACTTTGCAAAATCTGGTTCATTACCCCTTGGAATATGGCAGGGGCGGAAGACACTCCAAATGGTAGCCTAATAAATTAATATAGGCCTTGATGAGTATTTAAAGTCAAGCATGACTTGGACTCCTCATCTAGTTCCAGTTGTAAGTAGGCATTTGTCAGATCCAACTTGAGAAAATCTGACCACCTGTCAGTGTTGTGAATAAATCTTCTATATTTGGCATTGTATTGGGGACATTACCCTCTAGAACCTGGTTTACGGTTACTTTATAATCACCACACAATCTTACCTTACCATCGGACTTAAGTACAACAACAATGGGTGTAGCCCAATTACATCGATCTATCTTACAAATAATGTTCTCAGTCTCTAGTCTTTTAAATTCTTGCTCAACTTTCTCCTTGAGTGCATATGGTATGGAACATGGCTTGCAATAAACCGATCTAGTGTCCTTCTGTACCCTGACACTCGCCTTGAAGCCTTGGATCGGACTGCCCGTTTCACAGAACACCTTCGGATAATTCTTGATGACATCATCCTTTGACGCAAATCTCGTTTCGACATGAAAAATCTCACTCCAATCCAGCTTCAATCATACCAACCAATTTCTTCCTAGTAAGGTAGGCTTGTCTCCTGCCATTACTAAGAGAGGCAAGCTCTGAAATTGATCCTTGTATTTCACCAGTACGGTGATACATCCTACCACAGGAATGTTCTCTCCCAAGTAGCCTCGCAGTTCTATCTTGGCTTTCTCCAATGGGAAATCACGCAATTTATCGCGGTATAGTGACTCCGGTACTACACTCACGGATGCACCAGTGTTGATTTCCATGTGTATCTTGAATGCTGCAACATCTATGTGGTTTATGATACTTTTCAAATCGCCGTCCGTTAACCTCCTGCTCCTGATGACGTTTAACCCTAACATCTCCTCGTCCTGTTGTTGTTCTTCCATGCTGTGTAGTCTCTGGGGATTTCTACTCATAGCTTTGAAAGCTGGTTTACCCTTCAGTCAGCATGCCTTCGCAAGATGCCCAGTTTTCCTGCAGACGAAACACTCTGCCTTCACATATGGACAACTTTGAGAAATGTGTTGTCCCAGGCACCGATAGCAGGACATCAATGCTCTGTTCCCATTTCCAGTTTCTGAGACTTTGGTGCCCCACCGCCTTTTACTTTGAACCTGTAGGCGGTTCACCTCGGTTATCTGATGAATGAAAATAGTATGAAATTCTTGGAAATATTGGTCGGTCATGCTCATTGACGTAGCTGTCTGACAAGCTAAATCAAATGTCAAGTCAGGCGTTATCTGTTACTTCCTTCTGATCACATAATTTTTCATCCCACAAACAAAGTGGTCTCACAATGCTCGGTTCTGAAAGTCTCCCAAATTACAGTGATGCTACAATGTACTCACTGATATTTTCTTCGGCCTTCTGATTTCGTATTCCGAAATGATAACTTTCAGCAATTTCTAACGGAACGGGGCTGTAATGTTGTTCTAGCTTAGATAGAATATGTTTCAGCATTGTATCCTTTGGCTTGTCAGGCACAAGTAAATTTATCAGTGTTTCATAAAACTTGGGCCCGGCCTCAGTTAAGAATATAGCTCTTTTTCGTTCCAACACTGCCCAGTTATTGTCTTCATTACCGGGATTTTCGATGCTATTATTTGCAGTGAAAAACATTTCTAGCCGATCCACATACGCTGTGAAACTTTCACGGTCATGTTGAAATTCTCCCACATGCCCTATAACTCCCATAGGGACAGCCATTTTGACTCTGGCAGTTTCACCAAGTGTGCTCGGATTTGCAGCTGTTTCCAAAAACAGAGAAGCTCTCAAAGTCTCTATCGGCTGGCTGAATCCTTCACCAACAAAAATTTCAGCTTTGTATTATCCGATTACATTCCATTCCCGTCGCCAAGTTTCCATAAAATTGAGCATGAAACTGTCAAACTGTCGTAAACTCCAAGGGGCTGAACTTGGTGAAGGCCATGCCCCGCCCAAATGCTGACCAAAAGACTTTGGGCGGGAAATTGATGAAAAATAATTTAAAAGTTGGACTGGCGCCCAGCGAGCGATGTACCCCATCAAACTTGGTGGGAGCTCCCAATCTCAGTGGCAAAGGCTCTTGCCGCTGAAGTGCCACTGAGGATGGCGTCAGGTCCACGGAGGGTCAAAGACCTGAAAATAAAAATGATTGGAAAAAAAAAAAATGACCCGGAAGACCTTCAGGGGAAACCATTAAGGTAAGTCACTGTGAAGAAAAAATTATTGAAAAGTTCACTCACCTTTGTTTTCAGTTTTTTTAAACTTACCTTGGGGCTTAGATCAGCCTTCTCGCCATGGTCCTTCCCCCTGCTGGCGCCGACTCCCACCAACTCCTGCCTGCACCAATCTGGCATCTTGGTGGGCGAGAGGACACTTGCGCCACTTAGCCGTCCACTGACGTCAGCGGGCGGTTCCCAGAGGTTCTCCCCTCCTGCCCGCTCCAGCCCAAATGCAAACTGCCACTGGGCGCAACCTAGAGAGGGATGTCGGTGGATCTCGGCGTCAGTGGGCCGTAAGGCCATCAATTTTGGCCCCCAAGAGTTGTTATATATCTGAAAACCCAGCAGTGATTATCAGGCAGCAATCTCACTGAAGCAGTCAGGTGCATCATAGTCCACAAAAGCCAAGCAAAGTAATGGCCTGGAGTTTCCGCCGATTGCACTGGTATTTTCGGCACAATTCCCCCTATAGTAGCGTAACCGTTGCAAAAGATTGTGGAAATTTAAACACAAATTACATTCAGCAAAACTTGAGTTTCCGCCATCTATTGCGCTAGTTTTAAAAACATCGCGCTGGAAGCTGGCCCCGCCCACAAAACTGGCCATGACTCCAGAGTGAATTAATCACCATTGGGAGTTTCCACTAATTGCGCTCGCTTGCGGGCCTTTGAGGAGCTCCAAAAATGTAAGCTGGATCTATTGGACATCTATTTTGAATTAATTACTTTTTAATTTACTCAGGAACTGACTACTGAACCTCCTTCTAACTAGAACAAGTTTTGTATATTTTTAAAAAAAGTCATTTTCAGTCATTTCAAATTGAATTACTCACAGATGGTGGATTAACATTGTGATTTAAAATGCTTATTTTTTTGTGAAAAACCCATTTTCAGCTGTATTAAATCAAACTTCACATGTCACTTCTCTTAAATATATCAAGGAATATTTTTAAAGCAATTAAAAAAAAAATTATGTTGTGAAACACTGCCTGATTGCGCTGGTTCATGGAAGATTTTGCAGTCACTGACACACAAATGAGTTTGAGCAGAACTCGGGGTGAGGGAAACACTTCAAAACCGGCACGTGGAATATCTAGCCCACGGTTTCCAGCCATCGCTGAAACCCTGAGACAAGAATACTACCTCAAATGAACAACATGCGTTATTGTTTTCTACTCTTTTCTAAACAGTATTCACACATTACGCGGCTGGTTGGAAAAGTTTCTTTCCATTTCATGTATTTCGTATTTGCTGGACCAAAGGTTGCAACGACCGCTCCAGGACACCTCTCACGATGGGAATGGAAATGTTTAGCATAAAAATCGAAACTTTGCTCCCCTCAGTACTTTCAGAACAGCACAATAACTTTATAATAAGGCATCTTAATCAGATTCAGTGTTCAAAATAGCCAATTAACTAAGATTTTCTAAATCACAGTTTAATTGGATTCCTTGTAATTGATGAAGTCTGTGTATTCGCAGCATCTCCGCCATGATAGGCAAATGGACTGTCTGGTACATATTAGAAAACTCTGAGAAGTTTTACAAATGACTGGAATCATTGCACCTTCCTGCAGAATAGACACGTGGCTGTGGTAGTGAAGGGTTCCATTTTAGCACGTTCTGTCCAATATATCTGACTCACCTGATGTATGTGTTGCAGGAGAAATACTCAATTGTCTGAATTATTACAGCTCAGTATTTTAAGCATTTTTCTCCCAGTAATCAGCACTTTCTTGGTCATTGCAGAAAATATGGTTTTCCTTCAATATCCTGACAATGTAGATTTTCTTGGAGCAACTAGTTTAGTTTGGAGTATCTTAGAAATCGCAATTCTCGGCATTTAGTTTGCTCCAGTTCTAGTGAGTTAGTTCATTTTAGTTCAGGTATTTTTTTTCAAAAGGGGGTGTGTCCAGCCACTTAGGCCTGTTTTGCAAGTTTCGGCAGCGAAAACTTACTCCAAACTAACTTAGAATGGAGTAATTGTCCACTTTTGTAAGTTCTGAAAAACCTTACCTAGAGTTAAGTTTAGTGCAGGCACAGCCAGAGACAGGGGGGTGGGAAGCATTAAACACAAAGGACACATCAACATCACAACAGGAAGTTAGAGGAATTTTCATAAACACCTGCTCAACAACATTAAAGAAGCAAAGTACATTTAAAGCACTAAGCACTAAACAAAGCAGTACTTTTAAAGCATCAAGCACTAAACAAAGCACAAAAAGTAATAAGCAATTAATTAATAAAAAATAGAAGGAACCCTGGACCGAAAGCACCAAGACCAAAGTAACAAGCAACCAATCAATAAAAAATAAAAAATAGAAGTCCTACCTTTATGTGAAGGGGAGGTGTCTCTGTCAGTGTCTCTCTCTCTCTCTGTATCTGACAGTGAGGGGTGGTGTGTGTGTGTGTGTGTGTGTGTGTGTGTGTGTGTGGGGGGGGGGGTGGGGTGTATGGGGAGGGTGGAGTATATGAGGGGTGGGGTGTGGGTGTGTGGGAGGTGGGGTGTGGGGGGGGTGGGGCTGAACGCGGGGGTGGGGGAGGCTGAATGCCGGGTGGGGGGGGTGGGGCTGAACGCGGGGGTGGGGGAGGCTGAATGCCGGGTGGGGGGGGGGAGGCTGGACGGAGGCACCCTTAATCTCTCCTCCAGCTCTTCGATCATTTTGAGTGCCCCCCAACCAACGCTCCTCCATCCCTTGCCACGCTCCCCCTCCATCCCTTGCCACGCTCCCTCTCCATCCCTTGCCACGGTCCCCCTCCATCTCTTGCCACGCTCCCCCTCCACCCCTTGCCATGCTCCTCCCCCACCAATCACCTCCCCAGTGCCCCCTTCCCATGCTCCTCCATCCCTCCCCGGTACCCACACCATTCAAACACAGACTGGGGGAAAAGCGCCCTGCTGATCCATTGCGCAGGCGCGCATGCTCCAACGTGCCTGCGCAACATTGCTGGCACTCACAAGAATGCTGATCCCTAGCCCTGCCCCCCTGCAGGCTGCGATCGGCTTGCTCTGCCCCAGGAGGACTCCGCTGCACCACGCCACGTTCCAGGACAACCGGAGAATTCCCCGTTAAGATTTCAGCGCACTTTTTTCCCCAGACAGGTTACTTAAATCACAGAGGTGCGCCGTTTTCAGCAGCATCGGAAACTTGGGCCCTAGCTCCCACCTCCCCGACAATACTCATAATGTGGTACAAGTCCCCCTTCCCGAGGACACTGTCTCATAGTACATCTCCCCCTCCTTGAGTGTACTGACTCATTATGAGGCTGAATTGTCCAGAGTACGAACAAAGAGCAATTGGGAGGCAGCTTGAATTACGATCGTAGTCAGCTGCATCTTTGGTATCCTAATATTTCTGCCTTTATTGCTCCATCTGACAGGTTACTCCAAACAATAATCACTCTTTGAGAAACAATGGTATTCCTAAGGTTTACGTTTCACTAATTACATCCTCAAATGTGGCTTAAGTTTCAAATAAAGTTCTGTTTTCACCTTATTCATGCCAATTAATATTTCATGTACATTTAATGAGAACAGCTTTTCTCTGAGATAGTTTGCAACTTTGAACTAAATGTTTCTATTTAATTTTGTTGACAATAGACTAGCAAGTGAAAAAATTGGTGCCAATAAAATACACAAAGATTAACTGGTCATTTACTATTATTCATGGAGTCTTGCTGTGTAGCAATTGGCTGCCATGTTTACCTACAAAGCGTCCTTGGCCCAACCATCTTCAGCTGCTTCATCAATGACTTTTCCTCCATTATAAGGTCAGAAGTGGGGGTGTTCGCTGATGATTGCACAGTGTTCAGTTCCATTTGTAACTCCTCAGATACTGAAGCAGTCCATGCCCACATGCAGCAAAACCTGGATGACATTCAGACTTGGGCTGATAAATGGCAAGCAATATTTGCACCACATAAGTGCCAGACAATGACTATCTCCAACAAGAGAGCATCGAACCACTGTCCCTTGGCATTCAACAGCACTACCATCGCCAAATCCCCCACCATCAATATCGTGAGGATCACCATTGACCAGAAACTTAACTGGACAAGCCACATAAATACTTTGGCTACAAGAGCAGGTCAGAGGCTGGGTATTCTGCAGCGAGTGTCTCACCTTCTGACTCCCCAAAGCCTTTCCACCATCTACAAGGCACAAGTTAGGAGTGTGATGGAATACTCTCCACTTGCCTGGATGAGTGCAGCTCCGACAACACTGAAGATGCTTGACACCATCCAGGACAAAGCAGCCCACTTGATTGGCACCCCATCCACTACTTTAAAAATTCACTCTCTCCACCACCAGCACACCGTGGCTGCAGTGTGTACCATCTACAAGATGCACTGTGAAAAATCTTCAAGACCATCTCCAAGAAAGGGGACAAGTCTGACTGCGGTAACACAGAGGAATCTCCCTGCTGTCGGCCACAGAGAAAGTCATCACAAGAATCCTCCTCAATCGCCTTCTTCCTGTGGTTGAAGAGCTCTTCCCAGAGTCGCAATGCGGATTCCGTCCACTAAGGTGTACAATGGACACGATCTTCACCGCGCGACAACTTCAAGAGAAATGCACCAACCACTGTACATGGCCTTCTTTGACCTCACAGAGGCCTTTGACACTGTCAACCATGAGGGATTATGAAGCATCCTCCTCCGTTTTGGCTGCCCTCAAAAGTTTGTCACCATCCTCCGCCTGCTCCACGATGACATGCAAGCCATGATCCTGACCAACGGATCCATCAAAGACCCAATCCACATCCGGACTAAAGTCAGGCAAAGCTGCGTCATTGCACCAATGCTCTTCTCGATCTTCCTTGCTGCAATGCTTCATCTCACCCTCAGCAAGCTCCCTGCTGTAGTGGAGCTAAACTATAGAACTAAGGGGAATCCGTTCAACCTTCGCCACCTCCAGGCTAGATCCAAGGTCGTCCCATCCTCTGTCATTGAACTACTGTACGCGGACGACACTTGTGTCTGCACACACTCGGAGGCTGAACTCCAAGCCTTCATCAACACCTTCACCAAGGCATACAAAGGCATGGGCCTTACACTAAACATCTGTAAGACAAAGGTCTTCCACCAACCTGACCCCAACACACAGCACTGCCCCCCGGTCATCAAAATCCACGGTGGGGCCTCGGACAACGTGGACCATTTTCCATACCTCGGGAGTCTACAGTCAGCAAGGGCAGACATTGATGACTAGGTCCAACACCACCTTCAGTTTGCCCACGGAAAAGAGTGTTTGAAGATCAGGACCTCAAATCTAGCACCAAGCTTGTGGTCTACAGGGAAGTGGTGATACCTGCCCTCCTGTATGGCTCAGAGACATGGACCATATACAGCAGACATCTCAAAATGCTGGAGAAGTACCACCAGCGCAGCTTGCGCAAGATCCTGCAAATCCACTGGGAGGACAGACGCACCTATGTTAGCGCCCTCGATCAGGCCAACATCCCCAGCATCGAAGCACTGACCACGCTCGATCAGCTTCATTGGGCGGGCCACATTGTCCGCATGCCAGCCACGAGACTCCCAATGCAAGCGCTCTACTCGGAGCTTCATCACGGCAAGTGAGCCCGAGGTGGGCAGAGGAAACGCTTCAAGGACACCCTCAAAGCCTCCTTGATAAAGTGCACCATCCCCACCGGCACCTGGGAATCCTGGGCCGAAGACCACCCTAAGTGGAGGAAGAGCATCCAGGAGGGCGCTGAGCACATTGTGTCGACAGCAAACAGAAACCAATCGCAGACAACGGAAGGAACGTGCGTCAATCTAGGCTCCCCACCCGCCTTTCCTTCAACCACTGTCTGCCCCACCTGTGACAGAGACTGTAAGTCCCATATGGGACTCTTCAGCCACCTGAGAAATCACTTTTAGAGTGGAAGCAAGTCATCCTCGACTCCAAGGGAGTGCCGATGATGATGATGCATCGTAGCAACTTGCCAAGTCTTCTTCAACAGCATCGCGTAAACCTGAGACCTCTACCACTTAGAAGGACAAGGGCAGCAGGCGCATGGGAACACCATCACCTCCAAGTTCCCCTCCAAGTTACACCATCCTGACTTGGAAATATATCGCTGTTCCTTCATAGTCGCTGGGTCAAATTCCTGGAATTCGCTCTCTAACAGCACTGTGGGAGTACCTTCACCACATGGACTGCAGCGGTTCCAGCAGGCGGCTCACCGCCACCTTCTCAAGGGCAATTAGTGATGGAAATAAATGCTGGCCTTGCCTGCGATGCCCTCGTCCCAGGAACAAATCAATAAAAATTAAAATAACCAATTGCTAGTGCTTCAATAATGAATCATTGGATGCCAAGCATTTTGCATATCCTGAAGACACGATAAAGCGCGATACAACTGCACGTTTTTCTTTCTTTAAAGCTCATTGTAGATTTTTCTTTAAAAAGCAAGTATAATTATGCAAGAGAAATAAATTTTGTTATGTTTTCTCCCCTGCCTCCCATCTCTTCGATGATGCTGACATAGAAACATAGAAACATAGAAAATAGGTGCAGGAGTAGGCCATTCGGCCCTTCTAGCCTGCACCGCCATTCAATGAGTTCATGGCTGAACATTCAACTTCAGTACCCCATTCCTGCTTTCTCGCCATACCCCTTGATCCCCCTAGCAGTAAGGACCTCATCTAACTCCTTTTTGAATATATTTAGTGAATTGGCCTCAACAACTTTCTGTGGTAGAGAATTCCACAGGTTCACCACTCTCTGGGTGAAGAAGTTCCTCCGCATCTCGGTCCTAAATGGCTTACCCCTTATCCTTAGACTGTGACCCCTGGTTCTGGACTTCCCCAACATTGGGAACATTCTTCCTGCATCTAACCTGTCTAACCCCGTCAGAATTTTATATGTTTCTATGAGGTCCCCTCTCATTCTTCTGAACTCCAGTGAATACAAGCCCAGTTGATCCAGTCTTTCTTGATAGGTCAGTCCCGCCATCCCGGGAATCAGTCTGGTGAACCTTCGCTGCACTCCCTCAATAGCAAGAATGTCCTTCCTCAGGTTAGGAGACCAAAACTGTACACAATACTCCAGGTGTGGCCTCACCAATGCCCTGTACAACTGTAGCAACACCTCCCTGCCCCTGTACTCAAATCCCCTTGCTATGAAGGCCAACATGCCATTTGCTTTCTTAACCGCCTGCTGCACCTGCATGCCAACCTTCAATGACTGATGTACCATGACACCCAGGTCTCTTTGCACCTCCCCTTTTCCTAATCTGTCACCATTCAGATAATAGTCTGTCTCTCTGTTTTTACCACCAAAGTGGATAACCTCACATTTATCCACATTATACTTCATCTGCCATGCATTTGCCCACTCACCTAACCTATCCAAGTCGCTCTGCAGCCTCACAGCATCCTCCTCGCAGCTCACACTGCCACCCAACTTAGTGTCATCCGCAAATTTGGAGATACTACATTTAATCCCCTCATCTAAATCATTAATGTACAGTGTAAACAGCTGGGGCCCCAGCACAGAACCTTGCGGTACCCCACTAGTCACTGCCTGCCATTCTGAAAAGTACCCATTTACTCCTACTCTTTGCTTCCTGTCTGACAACCAGTTCTCAATCCATGTCAGTACACTACCCCCAATCCCATGTGCTCTAACTTTGCACATCAATCTCTTGTGTGGGACCTTGTCGAACGCCTTCTGAAAGTCCAAATATACCACATCAACTGGTTCTCCCTTATCCACTCTACTGGAAACATCCTCAAAAAATTCCAGAAGATTTGTCAAGCATGATTTCCCTTTCACAAATCCATGCTGACTTGGACCTATCATGTCACCTCTTTCCAAATGCACTGCTATGACATCCTTAATAATTGATTCCATCATTTTACCCACTACCGATGTCAGGCTGACCGGTCTATAATTCCCTGTTTTCTCTCTCCCTCCTTTTTTAAAACATGTGCTATGATACAGTGAAAACTGTCGCCAGCCTCCTGGTTCCAAGTGGGCATTTAATTTAATTAATAGAAAACATAGAAACATAGAAAATAGGTGCAGGAGTAGGCCATTCGGCACTTTCAGCCTGCACCGCCATTCAATGAGTTCATGGCTGAACATGCAACTTCAGTACCCCATTCCTGCTTTCTCGCCATACCCCTTGATCCCCCTAGTAGTAAGGACGACATCTAACTCCGTTTTGAATATATTTAGTGAATTGGCCTCAACAACTTTCTGTGGTAGAGAATTCCACAGGTTCACCACTCTCTGGGTGAAGAAGTTGCTTCTCATCTCGGTCCTAAATGGCTTACCCCTTATCCTTAGACTGTGTCCCCTGGTTCTGGACTTCCCCAACATCGGGAACATTCTTCCTTCATCTAACCTGTCTAACCCCATCAGAATTTTAAATATTTCTATGAGGTCCCCTCTCATTCTTCTGAACTCCAGTGAATACAAGCCAAGTTGATCCAGTCTTTCTTGATATGTCAGTCCCGCCATCCCGGGAATCAGTCTGGTGAACCTTCGCTGCACTCCTCAATAGCAAGAATGTCCTTCCTCAAGTTAGGAGACCAAAACTGTACACAATACTCCAGGTGTGGCCTCACCAAGGCCCTGTACAACTGTAGCAACACCTCCCTGCCCCTGTACTCAAATCCCCTTGCTATGAAGGCCAACATGCCGTTTGCTTTCTTAACCGCCTGCTGTACCTGCATGCCAACCTTCAATGACTGATGTACCATGACACCCAGGTTTCGTTGCACCTCCCCTTTTCCTAATCTGTCACCATTCAGATAATAGTCTGTCTCTCTGTTTTTACCACCAAAGTGGATAACCTCACATTTATCCACATTATACTTCATCTGCCATGCATTTGCCCACTCACCCAACCTATGCAAGTCACTCTGCAGCCTCATAGCATCCTCCTCGCAGCTCACGCTGCCACCCAACTTAGTGTCATCCGCAAATTTGGAGATACTACATTTAATCCCCTCGTCTAAATCATTAATGTACAATGTAAACAGCTGGGGCCCCAGCACAGAACCTTGCGGTACCCCACTAGTCACTGCCTGCCATTCTGAAAAGTACCCATTTACTCCTACTCTTTGCTTCCTGTCTGCCAACCAGTTCTCAATCCACATCAGCACACTACCCCCAATCCCATGTGCTTTAACTTTACACACTAATCTCTTGTGTGGGACCTTGTCGGAAGCCTTCTGGAAGTCCAAATACACCACATCAACTGGTTCTCCCATGTCCACTCGACTAGAAACATCCTCAAAAAATTCCAGAAGATTTGTCAAGCATGATTTCCCTTTCACAAATTCATGCTGACTTGGACCTATCATGTCACCTCTTTCCAAATGCGCTGCTGTGACATCCTTAATAATTGATTCCATCATTTTACCCACTACCGATGTCAGGCTGACCGGTCTATAATTCCTTGTTTTCTCTCTCCCTCCTTTTTTAAAAAGTGGGGTTACATTGGCTACCCTCCACTCCATAGGAACTGATCCAAAGTCTATGGAATGTTGGAAAATGACTGTCAATGCATCCGCTATTTCCAAGGCCACCTCTTTAAGTACTCTGGGATGCAGACCATCAGGCCCTGGGGAATTATCGGCCTTCAATCCCATCAATTTCCCCAACACAATTTCCTGACTAATTAGGATTTCCCTCAGTTCCTCCTTCTCACTAGACCCTCTGACCCCTTTTATATCCAGAAGGTTGTTTGTGTCCTCCTTAGTGAATACTGAACCAAAATACTTGTTCAATTGGTCTGCCATTTCTTTGATCCCCGTTATGACTTCCCCTGATTCTGACTGCAGAGGACCTATGTTTGTCTTTACTAACCTTTTTCTCTTTACATATCTATAGAAGCTTTTGCAGTCCATTTTAATGTTCCCTGCAAGCTTCCTCTCGTACTCTATTTTCCCTGCCCTAATCAAACCCTTTGTCCACCTTTGCTGAGTTCTAAATTTCTCCCAGTCTCCGGGTTCGCTGCTATTTCTGGCCAATTTGTATGCCACTTCCTTGGCTTTAATACTATTCCTTGATTTCCCTTGATAGCCATGGTTGAGCCACCTTCCCTTTTTTATTTTTACGCCAGGCAGGGATGTACAATTGTTCTAGTTCATCCATGCTGTCTCTAAATGTCTGCCATTGCCTATCCACTGTCAACCCCTTAAGTATCATTCGCCAATCTATCCTAGCCAATTCACACCTCATACCTTCAAAGTTACCCTTCTTTAAGTTCTAGACCATGGTCTCTGAATTAACCGTTTCATTCTCCATCCTAATGCAGAATTCCACCATATGATGGTCACTCTTCCCCAAGGGGCCTCGCACAACGAGATTGTTAATTAATCCTCTCTCATTACAAAACACCCAGTCTAAGATGGCCTCCCCCCTAGTTTGTTCCTCGACATATTGGTCTAGAAAACCATCCCTTATGCACTCCAGGAAATCCTCCTCCACCGTATTGCTTCCAGTTTGGTTAGCCCAATCTCTACACATATTAAAGTCACCCATGATAACTGCTGCACCTTTATTGCATGCACCCCTAATTTCCTGTTTGATGCCCTCCCCAACATCACTACTACTGTTTGGAGGTCTGTACACAACTCCCAATAGCACTTTCTGCCTCTTGGTATTCCGTAACTCCACCTATACCGATTCCACATCATCCAAGCTAATGTCTTTCCTTACAATTGCATTAATTACCTCTTTCACCAGCAACGCCACCCCACCTCCTTTTCCTTTCTGTCTATCCTTCCTAAATGTTGAATACCCCTGGATGTTGAGTTCCCAGCCTTGGTCATCCTGGAGCCATGTCTCTGTGATGCCAACCACATCATATCCGTTAACTGCTATCTGCACAGTTAATTCGTCCACCTTATTCCGAATATTCCTCGCATTGAGGCACAGAGCTTTCAGGCTTGCTTTTTTAACACACTTAGACTCTTTAGACTGTTGCTGCAAAGTGGCCCTTTTTGTTTTTTGCCTTGGGTTTCTCTGTCCTCCATTTTACTAATTTCCTTTCTGTCTTTTGCTTCTGTCTCCATTTTGTTTCCCTCTGTCTCCCTGCATTGGGTCCAATCCCCCTGCCATATTAGTTTAACTCCTCCCCAACAGCACTAGCAAACACTCCTCCTGGGACATTGGTTCCAGTCCTGCCTCGGTGCAGACCGTCCGGTTTGTACTGGTCCCACCTCCCCCAGAACCGGTTCCAATGCCCCAGGAATTTGAATCCCTCCCTGCTGCACCACTCCTCAAGCCACGTATTCATCCGAGCTATCCTGCGATTCCTACTCTGACTAGCACGTGGCACTGGTAGCAATCCCGAGATTACTACTTTTGAGGTCCTACTTTTTAATTTAGCTCCTAGCTCCTTAAATTCGTCTCGTAGGACCTCATCCCGTTTTTTACCTATATCGTTGGTACCAATATGCACCACGACAACTGGCTGTTCACCCTCCATTTTCAGAATGTCCTGCACCCTCTCCGAGACATCCTTGACCCTTGCACCAGGGAGTCAACATACCATCCTGGAGTCTCGGTTGCGGCCGCAGAAACGCCTGTCTATTCCCCTTACAATTGAATCCCCTATCACTATCGCTCTCCCACTCTTTTTCCTGCCCTCCTGTGCAGCAGAGCCAGCTACGATGCCATGAACTTGGCTGCTGCTGCTCCCCCCTGATGAGTCATCCCCCTCAACAGTACTCAAAGCAGTGTATCTGTTTTGCAGGGGGATGACTGCAAGGGATCCCTGCACTACCTTCCTTGCACTGCTCTTCCTGTTGGTCTTCTAGTTCCTATCTGGCTGCGGTAAGACCAACTCACTAAACATGCTATTCACGTCATTCTCAGCATCGTGGATGCTCCAGAGTGAATCCCCCTTCAGCTCCAATTCCGCAACGCGGTCCATCAGGAGCTGGAGGCGGATACACTTCCCGCACACATAGTCGTCAGGGACACCGGAGGCGTCCCTGATTTCCCACATAGTACAGGAGGAGCATATCATGTGTCTGAGCTCTCCTGCCATGACTTAACTCTTAGATACACTTAAATTGGCAACAACAATGCTAAAAGTTACTCACTGATATAGAAGAGAAAAAAGAAAAACTACTTACCAATCACCAGCCAATCACTTACCCCCTTGGCTGTGACGTCACCTTTCTATTTCTCTCTACTTCTTTTTTGCCCTCTCCCTGTTGCTGCACCGGCTGGGTCTTTTGTAGGCCTCTCGCCGACCCCGGACTCACGACTCTCCGACGCACCTCCCGACGCCCTCATCCCAAGAGAGATCTTCTTGGGATGAGGGCACTGCTGGCAAGATTGGCATTTATTGCCCATCTCCTGTTGCCTTGAGAAGGTGGTGGTGGGCTGCTTTCTTACAACTGATTGGCTGGTTAGGCCACTTCAGAGAGCAGTTAAGAGTCAACCATGTTGGTCTGGGACTAGAGTCACATTTAGGCCAGCCTGTGCAAGGATGGCAGGTTTCCTTCCCTAAAGGGCATTGGGTGAAACAGTTGGGTCACTTTTACAATTACCAGATCTTCATTTGAACTGAATTCAAATTCTCAAACTGCCATGATGGATTGTGAACTCACGTGCTCTGGATTACTGTCTCGTAAAATAACCACTATACTATTGTATTTTTCATGTGTAAACGACTGTTACTGAACTATTAGACCTTGGAGCACATCGTAAGTAAGTGCAGTCCTATGCTCACGTCCTTTCATACGCATGGACTTAAAGAAGGAAGAATATGCATTTATACAGAAACTTTCACAACCCCAGAATATCCCAAGGCACATCACAGCCAATGAAGAACTTTTCAAGTGTTGTTACTGTTGTTATGTGAGAAACGCAGCAGCCAATTTGCAAACAGCAAGCTCCCACAATGTGATAATGACTGGATAATCTGCCTTTTTTGGTTTTGTTGAGGGATAAATATTGACCAGGAGAACTCCCCATATCTCCTTCGTAATAGTGCCAGGGATCTTTTACATCCACCTGCGAGGGCAGGCGGGGCCTCAGTTTAACACCTCATTCGAAAGACCTCCAGCAGTGCAGCACTCCCACAATACTGTACCGGAGTGTCAGTTTAAAATATGTGATTGAGTCTCTTGAGTGGCTTGAACCCACAATCTTCTGACTCAAGAGCTGAAAGTGCTACCCACTGAGCCAAAGCTGACACTAATTAATAAGACAGAAATCACAAAATAGAAGCACCTTAAATGCAAGGGTGAAAATGCAAATTCAGGGATTGATGTTTACACCCTAGGGTAAGATGGAGAGAGCGAAAGGAATAATCACTTGCAGAATCCTTCAACAAATAACATTTTGTGTGTAACAGCATTTTCATAAATGCTCCTGAGGGAATAATGATGGTTCATTTGTAAAACTTTAAAAAAAGAACGGTGGCAATTCTTCAATCGCATCCCCAACAAAGAAAGGAAAGCATTAAAAGAGATTGATTCGGCACATTAATAATGCAATTTAAACTGTGAAAGTATTTAATTATATTGTGAGACTTAATCTCAATTCAGCAAGTAAATATCAGACATTTCAAATCAGTACTCCCAGTACAAACATGAATTAATAAGGTCATAATTGTTGTTTTAGAGGTAATTCATTAGATACGAAGCTCAGTATTCATTTTATTGATTTTTATGCAGATGTTACTTCTGGTTCTGACATTTATTTCCAACTTAAATTTAGAAGTTTTAGCTCAACTTTTGTCATTATTTGTGATTGAGAATTAAATAGAAAGCAATTGTATGTTGGTCATGAATCTAACTGCTGGATTAAAATGTGGAGGTTGGAAGCTATACAAGGTTGCTACTGATTACCAAAGTTTGACGTGTAAACTGGGATTTTCTGCCAGGTTAGACACCACTGATCTTGGTGAATCGTCCAGTGTCACGTCTATTTAAGTAATTCTGCTGGGATCCCAGTCAGATTCCTAGTCTGTCTGCTGAAGGCCAAAGGGTGAAGGGTGGTGCAAGAGTGGAGCGGAGATTCCAACAAGGTGTGGGAATGCTCTGCGATCGATTATCTCCCTTTGTGGGGTGGGCGGAATTTAAATTGTAAATCTTCTCTCACCCACCATAGCAACACTGGGCACCAATTGCATCCCGGGGCATTCGTTGTATTCAGCCTAGCTGTGGCGGGAATGATTTAAAATGTGACTTATGATGTTGCTCCTTCATCACTGCCCATTTTGATCACATCTACCCACGTTGGTTGGAGAATGCCCCTGAAGTGGCAGGAGCCGGTCCAGAATCGGCAGTATGTCTTCCCGTTTGCTTTCCCACCCCAGATCCTTCCAAGAATTAGGCTGAAAGTGCTGTTGGTGGTTCAGGAACATTGTTGGAACAGAGTGGAGGAGCTGTATTCTGCATGTAACCTATGCTGTGTTTGACCCAATAGTGCTCGATACTGACACTGGGTGCGTAACTGGAAAAGTGTTCCATTCCTGAGCTCTGGCAGCCTTCACTGGAATGGCCCAAGTTACAAACTTGCTCATGACTTTAATGTAAAAATTGAGTGCTAATGAAAAAGGCTGTTGTCTGTAACGTGTATGGGGGTTAATTTTAACCTAACCCGCCCAGCGGGACACCTGTTCAGCCACCTGTTTGGCACTCTGCCCGATTGCACCGATGGCACCATTCGCCACTACGTTGGCCCCATGTTTCAAATCTTTCTTTAGGTTTGGCAACTTTTGCCAAGTCCAAAGCCAGATGGGGCAGGAGAAGGGGCGGAAACAAGGTTAAGAATCGGGCTTGAATTATAATGTTTAGTTTGCAATTGATTTGAAAAGATTAACACCGAGTGCCCTCATTTTGTAAGACACAGAAATATAGTTTTTAATGGACCTTTTCGCAAATTAGACCATTGGTAGACATTTTAGACAATCACAGCTGTCCACTCCAAAACTGGATGGATTGCAACCCTACCTGACTTGTTCTCAGTTAACTATATTCATCCATCTTGACATCAGAATAGTCTTGTAAAGGAAGCCTAAGTGGTCTTAGAGAGCCAAAGTTGAAGGGGAGTAAGCATTGAGTAATTTGAGACATGACATGTGATAGGTGTAGCATGCTTGGGACAAAAAGATGACTTTGAACCTATGGTTTGTAAAGCTCTCCAACATTGGAATTTTCCTCATGTCTAATAGATTCAGATAAGTCTAATTGATAGAGATTGATTGCAATGATTAGTCAAAAGCGCCATTACCGTTGCATCATGCAACTACCAGGATGGTAGAAGGCAAACTAGGTGGATCTTGCTCTTTCTACATCTGGCAAGTTTGAAGAACATGGCTACTCAATTTGCCATCCTAACTGTATTTTAGTGTATACTTTAGTTATGTTCCAATCAAGCTGTTATAAATGGAGTGACTGTTTTCTTAGCAGATTATTCCATTGATAAATACATAGATTTATAAAATTAGACTAGTTACTTTTAATAGCACAAATGCAGACATTTCTATTACAAAAGAAAGAAAACTTGAATTCATAAAGCACCTTTCACTTCCTCAAGAAGTCCCAAAACACTTCAGTCAGTGAACTATGTTTGAAGTGTAGTCATTGCTGTAATGTTGGGAAACTTTATTACACTTACAAGCAATTCCAGTGACTGGTTAAAAATTCATCTTGTGCAGGGAAGGATTTATTTCGCAAGAAACAGCAACTGACTGTAAGTCATTATCCTGCTGAAATTGCCAGAAAGCTTCTTTGCGATTGTCTAAGCTCACATGGGCTACCGTTCAAGGAATGGAATCAGTGAACTGCATGAAAAGCGATGTCAAACAAATTAAGGGTGTTAATGCTAACCCTCATTTTTTAAAACTTAAATCAGATTTACAGTCTAATAAGGGATAAAATACAACTTCAGAGTTACACAGAGCAGTGTGAATTGAAAACTGTTACTTTCCATGCCAATATTGTGTGATGTCTTGGAAAGCTTACTCCATAGCCAATTCAACATTCCAGTTCACTCTGATTGAAACCTATATGGCTGAATGTGCATCCTTCCACTGTGTACAAGTACCTGTAATGCTATTTCCATCAACATGGCATGAGATAAATCTCACTGTCCTTCCTGTGCAGTAATACTTCTTTCTCACCCTGCTCTTCGAAAGGAATTGACTAATTAGCATGTATGTATGCTTGGGGTTACTAGCCACCAGGGGGCGCTATTGTCGGAGGTCATTGGGCTGTACGCACGTGTGTACAGGCCAGGCATATAAAGTAAGCCACCATTTAAGGCAAGCACTTTGGGCCCGAATAACGTTGAGCCAGGTTTGCACCTGAGTGAGTTTACAGTATTCAGTCTATCGAGTTATTAAATACATAACATTTGGCGACGAGGTAACTCAAGAACCTTCATATGTAAAATGAGTACTATTGGAATTTTGGAGAAATTCGTGGAGGGAGAGGACTGGTCAGATTTTATCGATCGCCTGGGCCAGTACTTCGTGGCCAACAAAATGGAGGAAGCTACTGATACAGTTAGGCGCAGGGCAGTTTTCCTCACTGTTTGTGGTCTGAAAATCTATGGCCTCATAAAGAATCTCCTCTTGCCTGCACGTTCAATGGACAAGGACTATGAGGAATTGTGTGCTCTGATATGTGACCATTTCAAACCAAAAGAAGTCATCATCATCTCACGCTATTGATTCTACACGCATGTTCGTTCTGAGGGCCAGGATGTGTTGGAATTCGTCGCCTAAGACGTCTTGCTGGGCCATGTAAGTTCGAAGATGCTTTGGGAGACATGCTGTGAGATTTCTTCATAATAGGAATCAACCACGAGGTAATCCTCCGGAAGTTATTGACTGCGGAGATGTTGGATTTGAGCAAGGCCATCGCAATTGCCCAGGCATGTATGACGACGGATGATAATTTAAGGCAGATATCATTGAAGAGTCGGAGCTCCACGGCAAGTACTGTAAACAAGATTGTGTCATCGTATGGCCGAGCTGCTTATGGCAGGGCCTATTCGACTGTGTATGTGAAACCTGTAGCTACTCAAAGTCCGCCAACGGGTACGAATCTGAATTCACCCTGCTGGCGTTGTGGGGGCAATCATCGGCATCATCAGTGTCATTTTAAACAGTACATCTGTAAAAGCTGTTCGAAAGTGGAGCATCTTCAGCGAATATGTCCACAACCGAGCAAGCGTGCTGCGACTCACCACATGGATGATGACCAGTCCAGAGCAGACCTGGATATGCAACCCAAGATATCCGCGGAGGAATTGTATGGCCTGTATTCGTTCCTGACAAAGAGCCAACTGATAATGGTTAATGTGAAACTAAATGGCGTGCCGGTATTGATGGAATTGGACACGGGTGCGAGTCAGTCGATAATGAGCTTGAGGACATTTGACAAGCTGTGGGACACTAAGGCTGTGAAGCCTAAGCTGAGTCTAATCAATGCCAAGTTGCGTACTTACACCAAAGAACTCATACCAGTGATTGACAGTGCAGTAGCCACGGTGTCGTACGATGGTGTGGTTCATGATCTATCATTATGGATCATTCCAGGAAATGGTCCAACGCTGTTTGGCAGGAAGTGGCTCGAAAAAATCAAATGGAATTGGAACGATATCAAAGTGTTGTCATCGATGGATGACACTTCGTGTGCTCAAATGCTGAGCAAGTTTCCCTCGCTGTTTGAACCGGGCATTGGCAATTTCACGGGAGCGAAGGTGCAGATTCACCTGGACTCGGGTGCAAGTCCCGTCCATCACAAAGCTCAGGCTGTTCCATAAATGATGAGGGACAAGGTCGAATTTAATGAATGGACCAGGCCCATTGTTCCTATGTTGATGAGTGATGAGTCAGGATTTGTGGAGACTACAAGGTTACGATCAACCGATTTTTGAAACAGGATCAGTACCCGTTACCGAAGACTGATGATCTGTTTGCAGTGCTAGCCGGTGGGAAATCGTTCACTAAACTGGATCTGACGATGGCCTATATGACACAGGAGCTCGTCGACACATGGAAGAAACTTACGTGCATCAACACTCATAAAGGACTGTTTATCTACAACAGGTATCCTTTTGGAATTCGCTTGGCTGCAGCCATATTTCAGAGGAACATGGAAATTCTACTGAAGTCCGTCCCTAGAACCGTTGTATTTCAAGATGATATTTTGGTCACAGACCGTGACACTGCCGAACACCTGAACAACCTGGAAGAGGTTCTACATCGTCTCGACAAAGTGGGACTCAGGCTGAAACGTTCGAAGTGTGTCTTCATGGCACCGGAAGTCAAATTTCTGGGGAGGAAGATTGCTGCTAATGGCATCAGGCCTACGGACTCGAAAACCAAGGCTATCAAAAATGCACCCAGGCCTCAGAATGTGATGGAGCAGCGTTCGGTCCTTGGTCTACTCAACTACTTCGGTAGTTTCTTACCTAGATTGAGCACTTTATTAGAGCCACTGCACATGCTGCTCAGAAAAGGCGACAACTAGGTTTGGGGTATGTCTCAAAATAGAGCTTTCGAGAAAGCTACAAATCTGCTTTGCTCTAACAGGTTGCTGGTACATTATGATCCATGTAAGCGTCTTGTATTGGCCTGTGATGCTTCATCATATGGGGTTGGCTGCGTGCTCCAACAAGCTAATGAGTCAGGTAAACTACAACCTGTTGTGTAGGCTTCGAAAAATTTGTCAAAGGCGGAAAGAGCCTACAGCATGGTAGAAAAAGAAGCTTTAGCCTACGTGTATGGGGTTAAAAAGATGCATCAGTACCTATTTGGTCTTCGTTTTGAACTCGAAATGGATCACAAGCCACTCATTTCATTGTTTTCTGAAAACAAAGGTATCAATACCAATGCATCGTCCTGCATCCAGAGGTGGGCGTTGACATTATCTGCCTATGATTATGCCAATCGCCATAGACCTGGCACCAAGAATTGTGCTGATGCACTGAGCCGTCTGCCTTTGCCCACACTGGAGGTGGAGAAGCCACAACCTGCAGATTTACTGTTAGTTATCGATGCTTTTGAGAGTGAATGAACCCCTGTCACTGCTCAACAAGTTAGGAGCTGGACCAGACAGGACCCGATTTTATCGGTTGTAAAACGTTGTGTCCTTAGTGGTGATTGGTCTGCTATACCTATGGAAATGTGTGATGAGACCAAACCTTACAACCGTCGCAAAGACGAACTATCCATTCAGTCAGATTATTTATTGTGTGGTAATCATGTTGTTATGCCGAAGAAAGGCAGAGAGAAATTTGTACATGATTGACATGCACTCATCCCGGTATTGTCATGATGAAAGCCAGCGCCAGGTCTCACATATGGTGGCCTGGAATTGACTCTGATCTGGAATCATGTGTGCCTCAGTGCAACACAAAATACCAGCGGAATCTCCGCTGAGTCTGTGGTCATGACCATCCAAACCATGGTTGAGGATCCACATCTACTTTGTGGGTCCTTTCCTGGGTAAGATGCTTTTTGTTGTGGTGGATGCATATGCCAAGTGGATAGAGTGTATACTTATGTCATTCAGTACATCCACAGCTACCATTGAGAGCCTTCGGGTCATGTTTGCTACTCATGGTCTGTCTGACATCGTTGTGAGCGACAATGGACCTTGCTTCACAAGTCTGGAGTTCATGAAACTCAATAGTATTAAACATGTGAGTTCAGCACCATTCAAACCTGCTTCTAATGGTCAAGCAGAGCGTGCTGTCCAAACAATCAAGCAGAGTATGAAACTTGTAACTCAGGGTTCACTGCAGACTCGCTTGTCATGCATATTGCTTAGTTACAGGACAAGATCCCACACGCTTACCGGGATTCTCCCCTGCTGAACTATTGATGGAGAGAGGTCTCAAGACTAAGCTCTCTCTCATCCATCCTGACTTGAATGAATGTGTTGAAAACAGATGTCAAAATCAGCAGTGGTACCATGATCGTGCTGCTGTGTCATGCGACATCTCTGTTAACGATCCTGTGTATGTGCTAAATTATGGTCAAGGTCCCAAGTGGGTTGCCGGTACTGTTACGGCCAAGGAGGGTAACAGAGTGTTTATTGTCAGGCTCAAGAATGGGCAAACATGCAGGAAATATGTTGATCAGATAAAGCTGTGGCACACGGATGAACTGGAACAAGTTGCGGAAGATACAATCAGTGACCAACCAACCTATATTCACTCATCAGAGGGCTCCGCCGTATTCAATGAATATGGACTTTCAATCTCTGATCTGGTCATTGCCACTCCCATCAGATCGGCTACCCAGCCTCCAGTCATAACTGACTCAGAACGCTCGCCCAGAACTGGAATTGAACTGAGACGATCAATTCGTGAGCGGAAAGCCCCGGACTCTCTTAACTTGTATAAAGACTGATACTAAGACCTTGAAGCGGGATGTTGTCATGTATGTATGCTTGGGGTTACTCGCCACCAAGGGCCACCACTGTTGGAAGTCATTGGGCTGTACACACGTGTGTGCGGGCCAGGTATATAAAGTAAGCCACCATGTAAGGCGGGCACTTTGGGCCCGAATAAAGTTGAGCTAGGTTTGCACCTGAGTGAGTTTACAGTATTCAGTTTATCGAGTCATTACATACACAACACTAATGATGGGGCACAATTCCATTGGTTTGAGCCACACTCCAGTACTTCTCCCAGATGGCTGTTCAGATAGTGAGCTTTGCTTGGTTGCTCAAACACAGGGGACATATGTAATGTTAGGTGAGTGGGGGGCACTGGATAGCGATTCTGAGACTCGGCTGGCCTTGCTCCATCCTAATTTAGAGTCACTGAGGCCAAACTAGTGCATTTCCTTTAATTCACTATCAGGAGACACTGGAATGCCCCAGTATCATCAAACAGAAAATATACAAATAAACGTACTTCCTTTTTAGATCAGCACAACTAATAGAAAACTTAAACAAAAAACAAAAGTTTAACTTGAATAATAATACTTACACTGTCCACCGAAACCTCCAGCCCCCCAATCTAGTGACTTACCTCTGCCCTCAGTACAGATCAGCTAATTCAGCAGAGGTGATGGCCCTTACTGATCTGTATGGTTCAGTGCCACATGAGGCAGTGAATTTACTGATTGAGTCATCGCATGATATCTGCCCAATTAACATACTCCTGTAATCTCTTTCAGCCTCACAAGCCCACGAGATATCTGCACTCCTCAAATTCTGCCCTCATGAGCATCCCCGATTATAACTGCTCAACCATTGGTGGCCCTGCCTTCAGCTGCCTCGGCCCCAAGCTCTGGAACTCCCACTAAATCTCTCGGTCTCTCTACCTCTCTTTCCTCCTTTAAGATGCTCATTAAAACCTACCTCTCATCTGCCATAATTTCTTCTCATGTGGCTCAGTATTAAATTTATTGGTTTAGTCTTGTAACACTGCTGTGAAGCACCTTGGGATGTTTTACTCTGTTAAAGACGCTATATAAATACAAATTGTTGTTACTAACCAGATGAAAGCAGAAAGACACAAATCGCTCCAACTAGTGTTACATTTATATGCATTATACACTGCAGGGGAACTTTCAAGACAACCTTTGGCTTTGAGGTGCTATATCCCAAGTTTGTTCTAGAGATTTGTAGCCTCATTGCAAAGCTTCAGGGGGAGAAATTTGCGTCTTTTGTGCCTCCTGTGAGCACCCCCGCCCAAGGCATGGGGTCGCTCCCATCTCCTGCGGAATTTCACGGGAGTTAGCAGAGGCACCAACCATCATCACCGTGTGCAGCGACCCGTTTTCGCCCGGAGCGAAAATTCGGTAGCATCCCATGTGGCTGCCATGGGCGATGTCCGTGCCAATCTCGCAGGTAGCAAACCGGAAATTAAAGGGGAGGTGCGGGGCCGACATTTTATAAAATGGGTGACTTACTGATGGCGACCTTGCCCTCCTGAAATCGCAGGGTCCGTGCCGCAACATTGCAACCCGGCACTCCACTTCTATGCCAGGCTGCTGCCATGGTATACCGCTCCCCAGTGGCGGCCCCTTCTTCCCAATGCAGAGTCCACAGTGTGCCCTGCCCTTTAACAGAAGGAGAGGGCCCTGTGCTTTCACCAGCATGACGCGCCTCTCCACAGAGCATTGGAAAATTACTGCAATTAGCACCCCAGTCCCACCCTCAAAAGGAAGTGGAGTGTGTGACATTGTGCTCCACTTCCTCCCGGGGGTGGTAACCCCAATTTCGCTGCCAATGCGGGTTATCTGCGCCTTGGTTACCACCCCAAGTTGGGTGGTCCCAAATTTCGCCGCCTCAATGTTTGCTGCCACATCATTAATACATTCAGCACTAACTGTCTGGTAAAAGACAGCAGATTATTTTATAGTAAGAGCATTAAGGTTCTGCTTTCCTGTCAGGTTGACTTTATAAATTCCTTTCAAAAGAATTCAAATCCTCCAGTGACACAAAGTTGTAAAATTCAGAAGGCATGATGGCAACATAAGAAAATATGAACACACTGCGGTCAGTGGGTAATTGCATCATCCACACCATATAGATTAGCAAGGTCCCAGATTCAATCCCAAACCTTCTCTTCCAGGGCACCAGTTGGACTGTTATCATATAAAAAAGGCCATTTTGGCCCATTGTCTCCAAGCTGGTCAACAAAGAGCTATCCATCCTAATCCCACTTTCCAGCTCTTGGGCCGTAGCCCTGTAGGTTACGACACTTCAAGTGCACATCTAAGTAATTTTTAAATGCTGTGAGGGTTTCTGCCTCTACCACCCTTTCAGACACTGAGTTCCAGACCCCCAGCATCCTCTGGTTGAAGAAATGTCCCCTCAAATTCCCTCTAAACCTCTTACCAATTACTTTAAATCTATGCCCCCTAGTTGTTGACCCTTATGCTAAAGGGAAATAGATAAAAGTTCACGGGGTTGGGGGTAATATATTAGCATGGATAGAGGATTGGCTAATGAACAGAAAACAGTGAGTCAGGATAAATGTTTCATTCTTGGGTTGGCAATCAATAACCAGTGGGGTGCCGCAGGGATCAGTGCTGGGACCCCAACTATTTACCATCTATATTAACGACGTGGAGGAAGGGACCGAGTGTAACGTAGCCAATTTGCTGATGATACTAAGATGGGAGGAAAAGCAATGTGTGAGGAGGACACAAAAAATCTGCAAAAGGACATAGACAGGCTAAGTGAGTGGCCAAAAATTAGGCAGATGGAGTATAATATTGGAAAGTGTGAGGTTATGCACGTCGACAGAAAATATCGAAGAGCAAGGTATTATTTAAATGGAGAAAGATTGCAAAGTGCTGAAGTACAGCAGGACCTGGGGGTACTTGTGCATGAAACACAAAAGGATAGTTTGCAGGTACAGCAAGTGATCAGGAAGGCCAATGGAATTTTGGCCTTTATTGCAAAGGGGATGGAGTATAAAAGCAGGGAAGTCTTGCTACAGTTGTACAGCGTATTGGTGAGGCTACACCTGGAGTACTGTGTGCAGTTTTGGTTTCCATATTTAGGAAAGGATATATTTGCTTTGGAGGCAGTTCAAAGAAGGTTCACTAGATGATTCCGGGGATGAGGGGGTTGACTTATGAGGAAAGGTTGAGTAGGTTGGGCCTCTACTCATTGGAATTCAGAAGAATTGAGAGGTGATCTTATCGAAACGTATAAGATTATGAGGGGGCTTGACAAGGTGGATGCAGAGAGAATGTTTCCAATCATATGGGAGACTAGGACTAGAGGGCATAAGCTTAGATTAAGGAGATGCCCATTTAAAACTGAGATGCGGAGAAATTTCTTCTCTCAGAGGGTTGTGGATCTGTGGAATTCACTGCCTCGGAGAGCTGTGGAAGCTGGGTCATTGAATAAATTTAAGACAGAAATAGACAGTTTCTTAAACGATAAGCGAATAAAGGGTTATGAAGAGCGGGAAGGGAAGTGGACCTAAGTCCATGATCAGATCAGCCATGATCATATTAAATGGCGGATCAGGCTTGAGGGGCCCTATAGCCTACTCCTGCTCCTATTTCTTATGTTCTTATGTTCTTATGTTCTTATGTTCTTTCTACTCTATCCAGGCTCCTCAATAAGGTCTCCCCTCAGCCCCCTCTGTTCCAAAGAAAACAAACACAGCCTATCCAATCTTTCCTCATAGCTAATACTCTCCAGTTCATGGAACATCCTCGTAAATTTTCTCTGTACCCTCTTTAGTGCAATCACATCTTTCCTGTAATGTGGTAACCAGAACTGCACGCAGTACTTTACCTGTGGCCTAACTAGTGTTTTATACAGTTCAAGCATAACCTCCCTGCTCTTGCATTCTATGCCTTGGCTAATAAAGGCAAGTAAACCGAATGCCTTCCTAACCACCTTATCTCTCTGGCCTGCTACCTTCAGGGATCTGTGGACATGCACTCCAATGTTCCTTTGTTCCTCTGCACTTCTCAGTGTCCTACCATTTAATGTGCATTCCCTTGCCATGTTAGCCCTCCTCATGCATTACCTCACACTTGTCTGGATTCAATTCCATTTGCCGCTGTTCTGCCCACCTGACCAGTTGATTGATATCTTCCTGCAGTCCGTAGCTTTCTTATTCATTGTCAACCATACGGCCAATTTTAGTATCATCTGCAAACTTCTCAATCATACCCCCTAAATTCAGGTTAGATGCAGGAAGAATGTTCCCAATGTTGGGGAAGTCCAGAACCAGGGGTCACAGTCTAAGGATAAGGGGTAAGCCATTTAGGACCGAGATGCGGAGGAACTTCTTCACCCAGAGAGTGGTGAACCTGTGGAATTCTCTACCACAGAAAGTTGTTGAGGCCAATTCACTAAATATATTCAAAAAGGAGTTAGATGAGGTCCTTACTGCTAGGGGGATCAAGGGGTATGGCGAGAAAGCAGGAAAGGGGTACTGAAGTTGAATGTTCAGCCATGAACTCATTGAATGGCGGTGCAGGCTAGAAGGGCCGAATGGCCTACTCCTGCACCTATTTTCTATGTTTCTATGTTTCTATGTTTCTATTCAAGTCTAAATCATTGGTATATACCACAAAAAGCAAAGGACCCAGCACTGAGCCCTGCGGAACCCCACTGGAAACAGCTTTCCAATCACAAAAACACCGATCAATAATGAGACAACTCTGGGCTGAGGGGTATGGGGGGTGTGGGGGTGGACAGTAGGGAATCAGGCAAAGTTCTGGCTCCTAATGAGTCCTGTTGGGAGGAACCTGGTCTCAACTTAACCTTGGGATGAATACCCCTTTATACTGCATCTCAGGCTAGCAACAACATCTCTGGCATTGGTGGCAGTGGTGTAACAGTGTTGCCCCTAAAGGAATGTAGAAGCAAGTGAGGCCCCAGCAAATTCAGCCAACTAACACAAGCTGTTATTTCTCCTGGCATCACAAAAGACTGGTTGGAATAATGAAACGCCCCCAATGGGTAGTTCACACAACTGCCTTTGCACTAGCACCACTGTGCAATCTTCTATGGTATCCACCCCTGTAAATGGGCTGGATTTCACAGCACCAGGCATGTCCCAGAACCTTTTCTACTTGCAATGGATCTGCAATGTGAAGGGTGCTCTCCAAGAGCCGCGGTGCATTCACACCTCAGGTTTAGTGTTGGTGCGAAGTGGTTTGGCCTTCTCACTGATGCTGAACCTGTAGAGTGCAAATCAGGTGTCAAGGCCCTGGTGAAGTGTACTGAGACTTCCTTCTCCAGGGCAACTAACTCACACTGATGCCAGTGTGTGGTGTGAATGCCCCCTTAATATTAACACATCCTGGAATTATCTTATTGTTACAGCCCCTCTGTGCCACTAGAAAAGTTTGCTATTTGGATGATAGTTAGAGCCTGTGCATTATACCGGGGGAATAACTGATAAATGTAAGTGAATTACTGGGTGCAAACCTGATCAGGAGTTGCAGAGGAGCTCATAAATTAAAGTGCGAGAGTAGGGCACTAGTGTTTGTGTTTGTTATCTGAACTCAGAGATTGGATTACTCACTGAAATTCATTGACAGCATTTGCCATTGCTGTAGTCTGTTTATTTGATGTTGAGGTTTTCGATCTTATTTGAAGATGACAGCACCACACGACAGAGTGCAGACTATTGCCAAGTTTAAGATGTAGGGCATGAAGGTACATTGCATTATAGTAATATTATATATTCCCCCTCCACACCGCGTGTGCGCGTGTGTACAAATACATATAAAGCTGGTACATGTTCTTATCTGCTACATATTACAGTTCTCTTCAATTGTGTTACATCGATGCTATATGTGATGCAATCAATTGGCTCAGATAAACTTTCCAAACCAGAGATCAATGCTGCACCAATCTATTAAGCAACTCAGATCCCAAGATGATAGCAGGTAGAGTTGACAGAAACTGTGGTGTGTTACAAGGATGTTGTATATTATGGGTCGATGTGCCACACCAGGAGCTGAGCACATGATCTGGGCTGAGACTTCAGTGGTACATTGTCGGGTGTGCCATTTTTCAGATGGAGGCCGCAGTTCAGGTGGAGAGGAAACACCCTGTGGCACTGTTCAAATAGTAGCAGCCAGTTCTCCTGGGTCAATGACCAGTTAATCTTCCTCTGGTGATATTGACCAGGACGAAAATAGTGTCACGGGATCTTTTACGTCCACCTGAGAGAGCAATCTGCTGGATTGTCTTGAAATGCAACTGGGAAGGGAACCTGCCACCCTTACACATCACTCTGGCCCCACATTATTTGACTGACACTTGATACCCTTTGAAGTGATTCTGAAAGTCATGAAGTTGTAAAATTAATTGCTAGATAGTGGCCTGCCTCAGAGGAAATCGGAATGGACAATAAATGCTTCTTTGCCAGCGTTGGCCATATCCCAAGAACACATTTTTAAGAATGTTGTTGTGGGGTCTTGTTGTGCACAAATTGCCTGCGATGTTTGCCTAAAAACAACCGTGATTATATTTCAAAAGCAATTCATTGCTCATGAAGCCCTCAAACACCAGGGATAACTCCCCTGCACTTCTTCAAAATACTGCCATGGGATGTTTTACGTCCACCTGAGAGGGCAGACGGAACCTCAGTTTAATGTCTCATCTGAAAGATGGCACCTCCGACTCAATACTGCAGTGGAGTGTCAGCCTAGATTTTTGTGCTCAAGTCCCTGGAGTGGGACAAATGATGCTATATAAATGCAAGTTCTTTCTTTCCTACCCTTTGAGGGGTCGAGGCGGTGAAGCTTCAGGATTTATCAATGATCTGTGAATTCTCAAGTGTATTACTGCCTTAGAATATACTCCAGATTGTGTTAATTTATATAATTAGACAGCAATAATTCCCATCATTTACAGTTCTCCATTTTTGCTAGCTGGCAAAGCTGTTCAAAGAAAGAAAGCCTTGCATTTATGTTGTGTCTTTCAAGACCACCAGATATTTCAAAGCGCTTTACAGCCAATTAAGTACTTTTGGAGTGTAGTTACTGTTATAATGTAGGAAAGGTGTCAGCTGTGGCTCAGTGGGTAGCACACTCGCCTCTGAGTCAGAAGGTTGTGGATTTAACTCCCACTCCAGGGACTTGAGCACAAAAATCTAGGCTGACACTCTACCACAGTACTGAAGGAGTGCTGCACTGTCGGAGGTGCTGACTTTTGGATGAGACATTATCCGAGGTTCCGTCTGCTCTCTCAGGTGGACTTAAAAGATCCCATGGGACTCTTTTGAAGAAGAGCAGGGGAGTTATTCCTGGTGCCCTGGCCAATATTTATCCCACATTCAACATCACAAAAGCAAATTATCTGGTCATTATCACGTTGCTGTTTGTGGGAGCTTTGTGTGTGCAAATTGGCTGCTGTGTTTCCTACATGACAACAGATTTCAAAAGTACTTCATTGGCTGTAAAGTGCTTTGGGACATCCTGAGGTTGTGGAAGGCGCTGTATAAATGCAAGTCTTTCCTTCTTTGCTACCATCACTATCATAACTTTATCGGAATTTATTATATGAGAATGAGACAGAGCGTAGTGATAGGGAGAGAGCAAAAAAGAAAAAGAATATGAAAATGTGCTGGCAATCATCCAGGACACTGAAACATCTTGGAGGACACAAGTAGTTATATCCTGATCGGAATATCTGCCGTCATCACCCCTCTCAAAAAAACAACCCTCGACCCCTCCATCCTTGCAAACTAACACCCCACCTCCCACCTCCCTTTCCTCTCCAAAGTCCGTAAACATGTTGCCGCCTCCCAAATCCATTGCCAACCTTTCCCACAATTCCATGTTTGAAACCATCCAATCCGGTTTCCGCACCTGCCACAGTTCCGAAACGGCTCTCATCAAAGTCACAAATGACAGCCTTTGTGACTGTGACAAAGGCAAACTATCCCTCCTCATCCTTCTTGAATTGTCTGCAGCCTTTGACATGGTTGACAACTCTATCCTTCTCCAGCGCCTCTCCACCATCGTCCAGCTGGGTGGGACTGCACTCGCCTGGTTCCATTCTTATCTATCTAATCATAGCCAGAGAATCACCTACAATGGCTTCTCTTCCCGCCCTCTGCATTGTTACATCTGGTTTCCCTCAAGGATCTATCCTTGGCCCTCTCCTATTTCTCATCTAAATGTTGCCCCTTGGTGATATCATCCAAAAACACAGTATCAGTATCTCATTACCATTTCTCTCGACACCTCCACAGTCTTTAAGTAGTCAGACTGCTTGTCCGACATACTGTTCTGGATGAGCAGAAATTTTCTCCAATTAAATATTGGGAAGACAGAAGCCATTGTTTTCGGTCCCTGCCACAAACTCAATTCCCTAGCCACTGACTCCATCCCTCTCCCCAACTTCTGACTGAGGCTGAAACAGACTGTTCACAACCTTGGTGTCATACTTGACCCTGAAATGAGCTTTCAACCACATATCCGCAGCTTAACTAAAACCGCCTATTTCTACCCCCGTAACATTGCCCATCTCCGCCCTTGCCGCAGCTCATCTCCTGCTGAAACCCTCATCCATGCCATTGTTACCTCTAGACTTGACTATTACAATGCACTCCTGGCTGGCCTCCCATGTTTTACCCTCCGTAAACTAGAGGTGATCCAAAACCCGGCAGCCCATGTCCTAACTCACACCAAGTCATAGAAACATAGAAACATAGAAAATAGGTGCAGGAGCAGGCCATTCAGCCCTTCTAGCCTGCACCGCCATTCAATGAGTTCATGGCTGAACATGAAACTTCAGTACCCCCTTCCTGCTTTCTCACCATAACCCTTGATCCCCCGAGTAGTAAGGACTTCATCTAACTCCCTTTTGAATATATTTAGTGAATTGGCCTCAACTACTTTCTGTGGTAGAGAATTCCACAGGTTCACCACTCTCTGGGTGAAGAAGTTTCTCCTCATCTCGGTCCTAAATGGCTTACCCCTTATCCTCAGACTGTGACCCCTGGTTCTGGACTTCCCCAACATTGGGAACATTCTTTCTGCATCTAACCTGTCTAAACCCGTCAGAATTTTAAACGTTTCTATGAGGTCCCCTCTCATTCTTCTGAACTCCAGTGAATACAAGCCCAGTTGATCCAATCTTTCTTGATAGGTCAGTCCCGCCATCCCGGGAATCAGTCTGGTGAACCTTCGCTGCACTCCCTCAATAGCAAGAATGTCCTTCCTCAAGTTAGGAGACCAAAACTGTACACAATACTCCAGGTGTGGCCTCACCAAGGTCCTGTACAACTGTAGCAACACCTCCCTGCCCCTGTATTCAAATCCCCTCGCTATGAAGGCCAACATGCCATTTGCTTTCTTAACCACCTGCTGTACCTGCATGCTAACCTTCAATGACTGATGTACCATGACACCCAGGTCTCGTTGCACCTTCCCTTTTCCTAATCTGTCACCATTCAGATAATAGTCTGTCTCTCTGTTTTTACCACCAAAGTGGATAACCTCACATTTATCCACATTATACTTCATCTGCCATGCATTTGCCCACTCACCTAACCTATCCAAGTCACTCTGCAGCCTAATAGCATCCTCCTCGCAGCTCACACTGCCACCCAACTTAGTATCATCCGCAAATTTGGAGATACTGCATTTAATCCCCTCGTCTAAATCATTAATGTACAATGTAAACAGCTGGGGCCCCAGCACAGAACCTTGCGGCACTCCACTAGTCACTGCCTGCCATTCTGAAAAGTACCCGTTTACTCCTACTCTTTGCTTCCTGTCTGACAACCAGTTCTCAATCCACGTCAGCACACTACCCCCAATCCCATGTGCTTTAACTTTGCACATTAATCTCTTGTGTGGGACCTTGTCGAAAGCCTTCTGAAAGTCCAAATATACCACATCAACTGGTTCTCCTTTGTCCACTTTACTGGAAACATCCTCAAAAAATTCCAGAAGATTTGTCAAGCATGATTTCCCTTTCACAAATCCATGCTGACTTGGACCTATCATGTCACCATTTTCCAGATGCACTGCTATGACATCCTTAATAATTGATTCCATCATTTTACCCACTACTGAGGTCAGGCTGACCGGTCTATAATTCCCTGTTTTCTCTCTCCCTCCTTTTTTAAAAAGTGGGGTTACATTGGCTACCCTCCACTCGATAGGAACTGATCCAGAGTCAATGGAATGTTGGAAAATGACTGTCAATGCATCCGCTATTTCCAAGGCCACCTCCTTAAGTACTCTAGGATGCAGTCCATCAGGCCCTGGGGATTTATCGGCCTTCAATCCCATCAATTTCCCCAACACAATTTCCCGACTAATAAAGATTTGCCTCAGTTCCCCCTCCTTACTAGACCCTCTGACCCCTTTTATATCCGGAAGGTTGTTTGTATCCTCCTTAGTGAATACCGAACCAAAGTACTTGTTCAATTGGTCTGCCATTTCTTTGTTCCCCGTTATGACTTCCCCTGATTCTGACTGCAGGGGACCTACGTTTGTCTTCACCAACCTTTTTCTCTTTACATACCTATAGAAACTTTTGCAATCCGCCTTAATGTTCCCTGCAAGCTTCTTCTCGTACTCCATTTTCCCTGCCCTAATCAAACCCTTTGTCATCCTCTGCTGAGTTCTAAATTTCTCCCAGTCCCCAGGTTCGCTGCTATTTCTGGCCAATTTGTATGCCACTTCCTTGGCTTTAATACTATCCCTGATTTCCCCAGATAGCCACGGTTGAGCCACCTTCCCTTTTTTATTTTTACGCCAGACAGGAATGTATAATTGTTGTAATTCATCCATGCGGTCTCTAAATGTCTGCCATTGCCCATCCACAGTCAACCTCCTAAGTATCATTCGCCAATCTATCCTAGCCAATTCACGCCTCATACCTTCAAAGTTACCCTTCTTTAAGTTCTGGACCATGGTCTCTGAAATTACTGTTTCATTCTCCATCCTAATGCAGAATTCCACCATATTATGGTCACTCTTCCCCAAGGGGCCTCGCACAATGAGATTGCTAATTAATCCTCTCTCATTACACAACACCCAGTCTAAGATGGCCTCCCCCCTAGTTGGTTCCTCAACATATTGGTCTAGAAAACCATCCCTTATGCACTCCAGGAAATCCTCCTCCACCGTATTGCTTCCAGTTTGGCTAGCCCAATCTATGTGCATATTAAAGTCACCCATTATAACTGCTACACCTTTATTGCATGCACCCCTAATTTCCTGTTTGATGCCCTCCCCAACATCCCTATTACTGTTTGGAGGTCTGTACACAACTCCTACTAACGTTTTTTGCCCTTTGGTGTTCTGCAGCTCTACCCATATAGATTCCACATCATCCAAGCTAATGTCTTTCCTAACTATTGCATTAATCTCCTCTTTAACCAGCAATGCTACCCCACCTCCTTTTCCTTTTATTCTATCCTTCCTGAATGTTGAATACCCCTGAATGTTGAGTTCCCAGCCCTGATCATCCTGGAACCACGTCTCCGTAATCCCAATCACATCATATTTGTTAACATCTATTTGCACAATTAATTCATCCACCTTATTGCGGATACTCCTTGCATTAAGACACAAAGCCTTCAGGCTTGTTTTATTAACACCCTTTGTCCTTTTAGAATTTTGCTGTACAGTGGCCCTTTTTGTTCTTTGCCTTGGGTTTCTCTGCCCTCCACTTTTCCTCATCTCCTTTCTGTCTTTTGCTTTTGTCTCCTTTTTGTTTCCCTCTGTCTCCCTGCATTGGTTCCCATCCCCCTGCCATATTAGTTTAAATCCTCCCCAACAGCACTAGCAAACACTCCCCCTAGGACATTGGTTCCGGTCCTGTCCAGGTGCAGACCGTCCGGTTTGTACTGGTCCCACCTCCCCCAGAACCGGTCCCAATGCCCCAGGAATTTGAATCCCTCCCTGCTGCACCACTGCTCAAGCCACGTATTCATCTGCGCTATCCTGCGATTCCTACTCTGACTATCACGTGGCACTGGTAGCAATCCCGAGATTACTACTTTTGAGATCCTACTTTTTAATTTAGCTCCTAGCTCCTTAAATTCGTTTCGTAGGACCTCATCCCTTTTTTTACCTATGTCGTTGGTACCAATGTGCACCACGACAACTGGCTGTTCTCCCTCCCATTTCAGAATGTCCTGCACCCGCTCCGAGACATCCTTGACCCTTGCACCAGGGAGGCAACATACCATCCTGGAGTCTCGGTTGCGGCCGCAGAAACGCCTATCTATTCCCCTCACAATTGAATCCCCTATCACTATCGCTCTCCCACTCTTTTTCTTGCCCTCCTGTGCAGCAGAGCCAGCCACGGTGCCATGAACTTGGCTGCTGCTGCCCTCCCCTGATGAGTCATTCCCCTCAACAGTACCCAAAGCGGTGTATCTGTTTTGCAGGGGGATGACCACAGGGGACCCCTGCACTACCTTCCTTGCACTACTCTTCCTGCTGGTCTTCCATTCCCTATCTGGCTGTGGACCCTTTCCCTGCGGTAAGACCAACTCACTACACGTGATACTCACGTCATTCTCAGCATCGTGGATGCTCCAGAGTAAATCCACCCTCAGCTCCAATTCCGTAACGCGGACCGTCAGGAGCCGGAGGTGGACACACTTCCCGCACACGTAGTCGTCAGGGACACCGGAAGTGTCCCTGAGTTCCCACATGGTACAGGAGGAGCATAACACCCGACCGAGCTCTCCTGCCATGTCTTAACCATTAGATACACTTAAACTGGTAATAACAATGTTAAAAGTTACTGACCAATATAAGAAGAAAAAGAAAAACTACTCACCAATCACCAGCCAATCACTTACCCCCTAGGCTGTGACGTCACCTTTGTATCTTTGCCTTCTCCCTGTAGCTGCACCGGTACGCCTCTCGCCGACCCCGGACTCGCGCTGCTCCGAGCTCCCGCCTCCTCGACTGACTGCTCGACTCCCGCTGGCCTTTATAGGCCTCTCGCCGACCCCGGACTCGCGCTGCTCCAAGCTCCCGCCTCCTCGACTGACTGTTCATCCGTTCATCCATCACCCCTGTGCTCACTGACTTACTTTGGCTTCTGATTAATCAGTTCCTCGAATTCAAAATTCTCATCCTTATTTTCAAATCCCTCCATGGCCTCACCCCTCCCTATCTCTGTAATCTCCTTCAGCCTCACAATCCCCCGAGATGTCTGTGCTCCTCTAATTCTGCCCTCTTGAGCATCCCTAATTATAACTTCTCAACCATCGATGGCCGTGCTTTCTGTTGCCTCGGCCCCAAGCTCTGGAACTCCCTGCCTAAACCTCTCTGCCTCTCTACCTCTCGTTCCTCCTTCAAGACGCTCCTTAAAACCTACCTCTTTGACCAAGCTTTTGGTCTCCTGCCCTAATTTCTCTTTATGCGCCTCGATGCCAATTTTGTTATTCCCATAATACTCCTTTGAAGCGCCTTGGGACATATCACAACATTAAAGTTGTTGTTGAATATCAAAAATAACTCATTTTGCTGCAAATTTTGATGATCAATTTGGTGATACTCAAGTATTTACAGAATTATTATTTCCAAGGTTCAAGTCATTTATGTCAATCGCTGAGGGGATTTCTTTGTCAGAATATTAGGATGAACTGAATAAATTGATACAGTTTTGCTTGAAGTGAGATGGCTATAATAGAGGTTAATTTGTACTTAACCCGTCTGGCTGGAAGCTGATGGGATTGGGTTGGCCATCTGTTTTACACCCTGCGTGCTTTTACTTTTCGCTGACTTCAATGGAGTGTAAAATCGGGCGGGGCATAAAACGGGTGGCCAACCAGAACCCACTCATTTTGTGTCCGACGGGTTAGATTAAGATGAGCCCATTTCCGCCACTCCTCACCCAACCCTCCCCCACCAAGCACTGAATAACTGATGTTGCATCTTCAATACCTTCTGAACAGTTCAGTGGATTTGTAATCTAGCACTGTGTCTTCACTGTGAAAGAAATCCTTTCACTCTGTATTCCTCTTCAAATGAAGATGGTGAAGATAATAGTCTTAAACTGAAAGTATGATGAGAGTGACCAGCATGATTTTGGGTTGATGGTCACGTATGCTGTCCACGTATCCTTATTGGGTCAGATGGAGCACAGCTATGCGTGATAGATTCAAAGAACACACAATTCACACGGCCTTTTAAGATGGGAGCAGCTTCTGGAAATCTGTGGAAACCTCCAGGTCAGGTGACCTGATCTTTATTAAACACAGCACTGGCTGCAGTAACACAGGCGTCCACAGTGTGGAGCTACAGACATTACACTATGCTTACAGGGGGGGGGGGGGGTCAAATGCCACACAGATGCAGTTGGTGATCTTCTGGACTCTGGGAAAGCCAGCAATTCTATAAAAGTGAGGTTCTGACCACATATCCACGCCATCACCAAGACCACCTACTTCCACCGATGTAACATCACCTGACTCCACCCCTGCCTCAGCTCAACTGATGCTGAAGCCTTCATTCATGCCATTGTTACCTCTGGATTTGACTATTCCAATTCATTCCTGGCCGGCCTCCAATCTTCCACCCTCCATAAAATTAAGCTTAAACAAAACTGATCCTAACTCGCACCGTTCATCCATCACGCCCTGTGCTCGCTGATCTACATTGGCTCCTGGTTGAGCAATGCCTCAATTTAAAAATTCTCAACCTAGTTTTCAAATCCCTCCATGGCCTTACCTGTCCCTATCTCTGTATTCTTCTCTAGCCCCACAAACCTCCAAGATATCTGTGCTCCCCTAATTCTGATCTCATGCACATCGCCGCTTTTCATCACTCAACCAATGGTGACTGCCCCTTCAGCTTCCAAGACCCTAAGCTCTGGAATTCCCTCCCTAAAGTTCTCTGCCACTCTACCTCTCTTTCCTCCTTTAAGATGCTACTTAAAATCTATCTCTTTGACCAACTTTTGTTAATCTATCCTAATATCTCCTTAAAATGTGTTTGAAAACATTCCTATGCAGTGGCCTTAGGATGTTTTGTTGTTGTAGAATGATGTTGTCATCTCACTCTACTGCTACCAGTCAGTGGTGAAAGTAATGCTGCCAATCCGACATTTCTTGCCCATTCCTAGATGTCCTGAGTAGGTAGTGGTGATAGGACTTCTCCTTGTACTGTTGCAGTCCTTGTTATATTCTGTAATGGCTTTCAAAGCCTGCCTTCTAAACCTTAGCCTTTTTAGGCATATCACTACTGTTGTTACTAGGCGACTGTGCCTGATCCGGGAGACACACTGTGCAGCCAATTGCCACATGACATTACAGGTAGCCACTTCCTCTTTTTCTAGTGCTCTACCAGTCCAGCACTGTATGTAATCACTGCAGTGAGCAAAAATGTAGAATATGGAACAAAAACATAAATCTACTCACTTTTAAATGAACACCCCAGCTTTCTTAATCTCATCAGTCCTTTAATACCTATTCCATCAAGGCAAGAGTAACGCAACACCTCACTGCTGCAATGTGGACCAAGACGCCCAGCGGTCCCTCTGTGACTGAGTGCCTGATCAGACCATTTAATTGCCGTACCACACAATTTGAATGCGTGAGCACTTGCACGCCATCTCGCACCCCAGTGTTGGGAAACATGCCTTATGTGACCTTTGTACCACGCTCCTGACATTGCTATCACCCAATGCTCAATTGTAAAGCATTGCACTGACAGCAATTGCTGGGGTTTGGTCTTGTTACTTACCGCAGTGTTGAATGAGCACACTCTCAGTAAGTGCAGGGAGGAAAATAAAAAGCTAAACCCTCACACTCCTATTCCTGTCCATCATCAAGAGGCTTTCACTGAATTCAAAGAGCTCCGATAGACTCTATCCTGCACCGGCCTAGATTTAAACCGAAAGGAGAGATTTGTAAATTGCCATCTCCATTGCACTATTGTCACAGTGTATTAACAATACACCCACTCAGTGCTGTCAGTCAAACACTGCACAGTGAATGGAGTGATAGACCCTGTATGTTTCCTACAGCAATCTTGTAACAGCAATTAGCTCCTGGGTGTCAAATTTGCATTTAAAAAAAAATCCAATGATAAAAAGCAGATAAATAATTGAAATAATTGTAAAGGATTCCAAGTTGTGGCTTAATTCAACTTGTGTAATACAAATAACTGAGCACAAAGTGCTTTGAGTGTTCTCCCCTTTGTTGGCCTTTTACAGTTTCAGTTTAAGGTTACGTAATCCACATAAAAGAGACTTTGAACATTTATAAACCGTGAGATACAATAGTCATAGTGAGAGCAGTTTTGCATAGAAGGTTGAGATAGATGCATTTGGACTGAACTAACATTCTCAAATGGCAGAGAGTGGTTAGAATGTGGAACTCGCTACCCACAACATAAGGACATAAGAAATAGGAGCCGGAGTAGGCCATTTGGCCCCTCGAGCCTGCTCTGCCATTTAATATCATGGTTGATCAGATTTTGGGCTCAGCTCCGCTGCTCGTTTCCCATAACCTTTTATTCCCCTAGCACTCAAAAATCTGTCTATCCCCACCTTAAATATATTCAATGACCCAGCCTCCACACGTCTCTGGGGCAGATAATTCCACAGATTTACAATTCTCTGAGAGAAGAAATTCCACCTCATTTCAGTAATAAATGGGTGACCCTTTATTCTGAAACTATCCCCCTAGTTCTAGGTTCCCTCATGAGGGGAAACATCCTCCCTGCATCTACCTTGTCGAGCCCCCTCAGTATCTTACATGTTTCAATAAAATTACCTCTCAATCTTCTAAACTCCAGTGAATGTAGGCCCAGCCTGCTTAACGTTCCTTCATAAGTCAACCCTTTCATCTCAGGAATCAACTGAGTGAATCTTCTCTGAACTGCCTCAAATGCAAGTATATCACTCCTTAAATAAGGAGATCAAAAATGTATGCACTGCTCTAGGTGTGGCCTCATCAATACCCTGTACAATTGTAGCAGGAAGTCCTTGCTTTTATACTCCACCCCCTTTGCAATAAAGGCCAACATTCCAGTTGCCTTCCTGATTACTTGCTGTAACATTTGTGTTTCATGCACAAGGACACCCAGCTCCCTCTACTGCAGCATTTTTTTTATTTATCTCCATTTAAATAATAATTTGCTTTTTTATTTTTCCTGCCAAAGTAGATAACCTCACACTTTCCCATATTATGATCCATCTGCCAAATTTTTGCCTACTCACTTAGTCTGTCTATATCCCTTTGCAGATTGTTCGTGTCCTCCTCACAACTTGCTTTCCCATCTATCTTTGTATCATCAGCAAACTTGGCTACATTACACTCAGTCCCTTCATCCAAGTCATTAATCTAGATTGTAAATAGTTGAGGCCCCAGCACTTATCCCTGTGGCACCCCACTAGTTACCGTTTGCCAACCGGAAAATGACCCATTTATCCCGACTCTCTGTTTTCTGTTATTTAGCCAATCTGCTGTCGATGCTAATATATTACCCTCAACTCAGTGAACCTTTTCTTGTGCAGTAACCTTTTACATGGCACCTTATCGAATGCTTTATGGAAATCCAAATACACCACATCCACTGGTTCCCCCTTATCCACAAGGAGTAGTTGAGGTGAATAGCTTAGATGCTTTTAAGGGGAAGCTAGATAAACACGAGGAAGAAAGGAATAGAAGGATATGCTACTAGGGTCAGAATAATTTGGATGGACGAAGGCTCATGTAGAGCATAAACGCCAGCATGGACCTATTGAGCTGAATGGTCTATTTCTGTGCTGTAAATTCTATGTACTGCATTTGGAGATTCAGATTAAATTGCAGTGTTGCTTTTTGCATCATTAGGTTCAGGCACATCCAGTCTCTATTCTCTCTGTTTCCCCTCTATACCCCTCTCGCCTCCACACACACTTTCTTGGCTTAGAACAAGGTCTCACACAGTTCTCCACAAATCAATCAAGCAGTTTCCAGCCAGCAATTGGATTCTTCCACCTAGATTCTTTTTGGTCAGTTTTTTGTGCTTGTCGCAATGAGGGATATCAGCACTGGGGAAGAGGAATGAATTGGCTACCCAGTACCGTGTCCTTCCAATAGCAAGAATTAGATGCAAAGTAAAGGTCCCTCAGCAAAAAGCAAGACAAACAATCCTGCAAACCATGGCCTGTGAGATCAAACTCATTCCCAATCTGGAGGGTGGATACATAGTTCATTGTAGCCAAGATCCTTTACGACTACTAACTTGCTTGATCACATTATTTATCACAAATGTAGACATGTTTCCCACGCCACGATCATAGTGCTCTGTGATAGTCCTTACTATTTTCTTGAATGAGGACTCTCACTTGTTTAAAGACCAGAATGCATAGGCTTGCTTTGGGAGGCTGCCAAATTGTGCACAAAACAATTTTCCATGGGTCAGGAGAGAACATTTCTTCAGAGCATGTGAATAATGCCACATACTGGATAGTCCAAGAGAAGAAAAATATCTGTTTTGAAACTGCATTCTTTATAAATACAGGAGTAAAAATGAAACAAATTTTGCTCATAACAAGGAGACACTGAAATAGTTAGTTTTGATTGGACCCTTCAAAATAAATAAATGTGGTTGTCCTCACTCACTTCATATCGATGAAGAAGTAAATGTCTCCTCATGTACTCAGTTACCTAAATAAATACATGACTCATGAGTGAGGAACTCTTTACCCCAGACACTGTTTATTGCGCTGTGTTCAAAGCAAGCATTAAGAAATATAAAATGTAAGCAAATGTTAAACTAATTTGCACCTTTTCATCCTTATCAATATTTGTGGCAATTGTACTTCCTGTTACAAAAGGTTTCTGCTTAAAGAAACACATTTTAATTCAGGCCCTTTAATCGGAAACTTGACACTTGACTAATGGTATAGTTCTCCCAAGGGACAGTGCTTACGTATTAAGAAATGTGTTAATTTTCCTCATGTTAATATGTTAGAAATCTGATTTCAAGCCTACAGTTGGCAAGCTGAGCAAAAATTGATAGATTTTTTTTTAAATCAAGTTATTTTGAATAGTTACGTGTGTTTGCTTTGTTTGCCTTCACCTTCCCAAGACATTTACACATAATTAAATTATGGTTAATGGACCAGAATTTGTGGTCAGAGGTTTCCCGCGGGCGGATGCCTCCAACTGCAAATATTTCACCCAAAGTACCTGGTGGTCCTGGAGGTTCGGAGACTTGTGGTCCTGGGCCTCTAAGCGAAGGCTTGCTAGAGACCCATGCTTCCCAGGATCATATGGGCTTTGTAAGCATCACTAGGATCACGTGGGCCGGCCCAACCTATCAGAGTTGGGTATCCCCATTCATACTTATAGTGATTCCAATCCACACTGCCCAAAAGCCCCGCAAAACAAATGTATGTTAACTTAAGAAATCAGCGCCGCGCACAAGAGGATAGGAGCGAGGCAATAAGAACACACAATAAAATACCTTTATTTTCCACGGGGAACTCTTTTTGAACCAAGGGAAGAAGATTTCCGGGCCGAAAGGACTGCTCCCCCCGCTGCAATCCCGGGTCGAATGGCCCACTGCTCGGTCCTGCTTCCCCCTGCGAGTTGAAGTTCAGGAGCGGGAGGGCCATTCGGCCGGGGATTGCAGCGGGTCCAGCAGGGGGGAGCAGTAGTCGCGGGTCCAGCGGGGGGCGGGGGGGGGGGGAGGTCATTCGGGGGCCCAGGATTGCAGCAGGTCCAGCGGATTTCACTTTTTAAATGCTGGATTGTATGGTATAGAAATGAGCAGGTTAATCATTTTGGGGTACAGGATCCAGCAGTGATCAAATGCTAATGATGTCTATGTCTTGGTAAAGTTGTCTTACGATTGCTAATCCCTCAGTGTGAATGTCATTATGAATCAAAGACAGGAGCGGGCTTCAGCTTGCTTCAGTGTCTCTGGTTGCCCTGGCAACTTCAGCTTTTCGCGTGTGCCCAGAGAGTTTTTAGTGCAAACTTGAAACTCCTCACCCCCAGACTAACTTCGAAGAGCACGGCGCCAAATTCAAATATTTCTTTGGCCAAAGTTCCGATTTTATTTTTTGGTGTAAATGTACACAAAAAAATCGTACGTTAACATGCGCGGGTGCCAAAAATCCAACAAGTGGAAAATAGGGGCCATACTCATGGTTTTTATTTATGCTATTTGTTTACTATTCCAGAGACAACAAAGGAGAAACAATGACAAGATGATAGAGACTATCCCTCACCTTCATCTCCCAGTGCTTCTTGACTGCAGGAACCTCACTCTCAGCGCTAACAGACCTTGGGGTGGAAATTCGGTTGGGGGCTAATTAGGGCTCTAATGGCGGCGGGATGGTAAATTTTGTGCCGGGAAATGGTTTGCACCTTCAACCACAAAATTCGGCAGCTGGGCCCTGAGAGTGGAGCGGAGCGCTAAGAGTGCTAGGCTGGCTGAGCAACTGAAAGTCCCGAGCTAAAGAGCTGGCCTCTAAGCGCCCTAAAAGAAGCTTCACTGGAAAAAAATAATCACAAAAAAACCCACAAAAACCTATCCCAATACCTTGCTCACCCCACATAAACATAAATCACACTTACCCGATGTATTCATTCCTTCGCTCACCGTCGCCGGGACAGCTCTGACTGCCCGCTTGCCCAGGCAGTCCCACAAGGGTGCGCTACAGGGCACTACAGGGTCAGCGCTAAACCAAAATCATTGCGCTGTCGAAACGGGGGGCGTTGCACACTGGCTAGATGCCCCCAGGCGGTACTGATCAGCACCACTAGCACCGGCTCACTGAATGTGCCGAGCGGCGTGAATGCCGGTGATCGCGGCTCCGAACCCCTTTAGCGCCCCTGTTACGACTCTTTCCAGGGCGCTAAGCGAACAAATTAAATAACACAATCATAATCACTGATTTACATTTCTTTTAACTGAAAAGCAGGCAATGGTATGGAATTTGATTCTGAAAATAGTGTTCAAAATGAAGAATGGCAGGTTATTAAAATGCAATTTCATTTATTCGCTCGCTGTAAATCAGTAGCTTTGCTGTTTTATTGTGCCATAACTCCTCATGTTTTTATAAAATAGTGTACCTCCCACTTACCATGAGCAACAGCATGGGCGATGGGCTAGTAATGTAATAAAAGCACCCATATTATTGTCCATCGCGTCAGTTCCTACGTCGCACTTTCTGTCACACAGAGAGTAGTTATAACTTACTATGACATGGAATAGCTGAGGAGAATAACAGCGATGTATTTAAGGGGAAGCTAGGAATTACATGAGAGAGAAAGGAATAGAAGGATCCGCTGATAGAGTGAGATGAAGTAGGGTGGGAGGAGGCTCATGTGGAGCATAAGTTGGGCCTAAGATCCTGTTTCTGTGCTGTAAATTCCATTTAATACTATATAATTTTCTTCTCATAGGTAACTTGTAGCTCATTTACTGATACGGGTGCAGTAGCATAGTGGTTATGTTACTGGACCAGTAATCCAGAGACCTGGACTAATGATTCAGAGATGTGAGTTCAAATCCTACCATCGCAGCTGGGGAATTTAAATTCAGTAAATGAAATACATCTGTAAATAAGTGAGTAAAGGTGACCATGAAATGACCGGATTATGATAAAAACTCATCTAGTTCACTAATATTCTTTAGGAAAGGAAACCTGCTGTCCTTATCTGGTCTGGCCTATAAGTGACTCCAGACCGACAGCAATGTGGCTGACTCTTAACTGCTCTCTGAAGCCACTCAGTTGTAACAAACCGCTACAAGAAACAATAATAAGAATTGATGCATATGCTTATCACTGTAACAAATCACACGTGGCCCATTGCTGGAGCTGATCACCTTGTGACCTTCAGGTTTAATGTAAACTCCAAAAGTGGAGCCTGCTTTATATAGGGAGGCAGCACAAGGTGCAGTAATGTGTGCCTCCTGGGCTTTCCCCATCTGTTGGATATTACATGGTACAGAGCATGGCTGCAAATACATCATAAGAATAAAACCGGATGGACCACCCTGCATGGAATTTGGAACCAGCTTCAAACATAACAATTGCACACCCTCCAAAGTCCTCCTCACTAACATCCAGGGACTTGTGCCAAAATTGGGAGACCTGTCCCACAGAGTAGTCAAGCAACAGCCTGATATAGTCATACTCAAAGAATCAAACCTTTCAACCAACATCCCAGACTCCTCCATAACCATCCCTGGGTATGTCCTGTCCCACGGAAGGGTGTGGCCCTGGGAGTCCTCAACCTTGACTTCGGCTCCCATGAAGTCTCATGACTTCAGGTCAAACATGGGCAAGGAAACCTCCTGCTGATTACTACTTACTGCCCTCCCTCAACTGATGAATCAGTACTCCTCCATGTTGAACACCACTTGGAAGAAGCACTGAGAGTAGCAAGGGCACAGAATGTACTCTGGGTGGGCGACTTTAATGTCCATCACCAAGAGTGGCTCGATAGCACCACTACTGACCGAGCTGGCCGAATCCTGAAGGAAACATCTACCAGACTGGGCCTGCGGCAGGTCTTGAGAAAATCAACAGGAGGGAAAAACCTACTTGTCCTCACCAATCTACCTGTCACAGATGTATCTGTCCATGACAGCATTGGTAGCAGCGATCACCGCACAATCATTGTGGAGATGAATTCCCGTCTTCACACTGAAGACACCCTCCATTGCGTTGTGTGGCACTACCACCGTGCTAAATAGTATAGATTCAGAACAGATCTCGCAGCTCAAATCTGGGCATCCATGAAGCGTTGTGGAACATCAACAGCGGAATTGTATTCCATCACAATCTATAACCTCAAGGCCCGGCATATCCCTCACTCTACCATTATCATCAACCCAGGGTACCAACCCAGGTTCAATGAGGAGTGCATGCCAGGAGCAGCACCAGGCGTACCTAAAAATAGGGTATCAACGTGGGGAAGCTGCAACACAGGGCTACATGCATGCTAAACAGCGTAAGCAGCATGCTGTAAATCAGAACTAAGTGATCTCACAATCAACGGATCAGATCAAAGCTCTACAGACCTGCCACATCCAGTCGTGAATGGTGGTGGCCATTAAACAACTAATGGGAGGAGGAGGCTCCATGAATATCCCATCGTAAATAATGGCAGGGCCCAGCACGCAAGTGAAAAAGATAAAGCTGAAGCATTTGCAACCATCTTCAGCCAGAAATGCCGAGTGGATGATCCATATCGGCGTCCACGTGAGGTCCTCACCATCACAGAAGCCAGTCTTCAGCCAATTCAGTTCACTCCACATGATACCAAGAAATGGCTGAGTGCACTGGATATAGCATAGACTATGGGCCCTGATAACATCCCAGCTGTCGTGCTGAAGACTTGTGCTCCAAAACAAGCCAAGCCTCTAGCCAAGGTGTTCCAGTACAGCTACAACACTGGCAACTACCCGACATTGTGGAAAACTGCCCAGGTATATCCTGTCCACAAAAAGCAGGACAAATCCAATCAGGCCAATTACCACCTCATCAGTCTACTCTCATTCATCAGCAAAGTGATGGAAGGTTTCATCGACAGTGCTATCAAGTGGCACTTATTCACTAACAACCTGCTCACAGATGCTTAGTTTGGGTTCCGCCAGGACCACTCGGCTATTACAGCCTTGGTCCAAACATGGAGAAAAGAGCTGAATTTCAGAGGTGAGGTAAAAGTGACTGCCCTTGACATCAAAGCAGCATTTGACTGAGTGTGGCATCAAGGAGCCCTACTAAAATTAAAGTCAATGGGAATGTGGGCGAAAACACTTCACTGGCTGGAGTCATACCTAGCACAAAGGAAGATTGTTGTGGTTGTTAGAGGTCAATCATCACAGCCCCAGGGCATCGCTTCAGGAGTTCCTCATGGCAGTTTCCTAGGCCCAACCATCTTCAGCTGCTTAATCAATGACCTTCCCTCCATAATAAGGTCAGAAGTGGGGATGTTCACTGATTGCACAGTGTTCAGTTTCATTCACATCTCTACAGAAAATGAAGCATTCCATGCCCGCATGCAGCAAGACCTGGACAACATTCATGCTTGGGCTGATAAATGGCAAGTAACGTTCGCAACACACAAGTGCCAGGCAATGACCATCTCCAACAAGCGAGATTCTAACCACCGCCTCTTGACATTCAACAGCTCTGTGTCTCAATGCGAGGAGTATGCGTAATAAGGTGGACGAATTAACTGCGCAGATAGCAGTTAAGAGATATGATGTAATTGGCATCACGGAGACATGGCTCCAGGGTGACCAAGGCTGGGAACTCAACATTCAGGGGTATTCAACATTCAGGAAGGATAGACAAAAAGGAAAAGGAGGTGGGGTGGCATTGCTGGTTAAAGAGGAAAGTAACGTAAGAGTAAGAAGGACATTAGCTTGGATAATGTGGAATCGGTATGTGTCATGTATTCAACTATCATTGTAACCCATGTATAAGCTGCCACGTATGGGGCATGCCCTGAGGAGTTTAAACTGTTTCATAGGCGCAAGGATGAACTCTCGATTCAGGCCGATTGCCTACTGTGAGGAAACCAAGTAGTCATGCCCCAGAAGGGCAGAGAGGTGTGTATCAGAGAACTTCACAACGAGCACCCAGGCATTGTCATGATGAAGGCAATTGCCAGGTCACACGTTTGGTGGCCAGGGATAGATGGAGACCTAGAACTTTGTGTTCGCAGGTGCAACACGTGTGCTCAGCTGGGCAACGCACCCAGGGAAGCCCACCTTAGCCCCTGGTCCCGGCCCGCCAAGCCATGGTCACGCATCCATGTGGACTACGCAGGTCCTTTCATGGGAAAAATGTTTTTGGTGTAGTAGACGCCTACTCCAAATGGATTGAGTGTGCCATTTTAAATTCAAGCACATCCTCTGCCACGAGCAATGTTCGCCACCCATGGTCTACCGGATGTCTTGGTCAGTGACAATGGCCCGTGCTTCACAAGCACTGAATTCCAGGACTTCATGGCAGACAATGGAATCAACCATGACAGAACAGCACCGTTCAAGCTGGCCTCAAACAGCCAGGTGGAACGAGCAATGCAGATAATCAAACAGGGGATGCTCAGAGTCCAAGGGGGTTCCCTACAAAGCCACTTATCACACCTCCTGTTGGCCAATAGATCCCGACCACATTCGCTCACAGGGGTTCCACCCGCACAGCTGCTAATGAAAAGGGCGCTCAAAACCAGGTTATCCCTTATTTACCCTACTATGAAAGAAATTGTTGAGCGCAGGCGTCAGCCACAATGTGCATGACAAGAATGCAAGGGCGTGATGTATTGATGTCAATGACCCTGTTTTTGTCCTTAATTATGCTGCAGGGCCCAAATGGCTTGCAGGCACTGTGATTGCCAAAGAAGGGAATAGGGTTTTGGTAGTTAAACTTACCAATGGACAAATCTGGGGCAAACACGTGGACCAAACTAAAAGGAGGTTCAGCAACCCCATAGACGAAGCAGAGGAAGAACATGACGTAGAGTTTACTCCACCACAGGTGACCGAACACTGGAACCAAGTGGAGGAGAGTCGAGTCACTGTGGACAGTCCGGACAGGCCTGAGGCACCGCAAACAGCAGACACTCAGGCCAGCGCCCAACAACCGGAGCCCCAACTCAGGCACTCTACAAGAAAGCGTAAACCACAAGAGAGACTTAACCTGTGATCCCAATAAGACTTTGCGGGGGAGGTGATGTTATGTATTCAACTATCATTGTAAACCATGTATAAGCTGACCTAAGTTGTACACCTTGAGAACATTGACTACAGGGGGCGAACTTGTGGGAGACATTCCTAACCTGGACTTTCCGGTATAAAAGGGGAAGCTCCACCCACTATCATGCTCTTGAGGTCTTGGTAATAAAGGTAACTGGTCACAGAGTGACCTTCTCTCAAGTATGGGCCTCGTGTGCATTTATACTGTATAGTAAGGACATATCAGTATTGGTGGAGCTACGGAATAGCAAAGGGCAGCAAACGCTAGTGGGAGTTGTGTACAGACCACTAAACAGTAGTAGTGAGGTTGGGGACAGCACCAAACAAGAAATTAGGGATGCGTGCAATAAAGGTACAGCAGATATCATGGACGACTTTAATCTACATATTGATTGGGCTAACCAAACTGGTAGCAATGCGGTGGAGGAGGATTTCCTGGAGTGTATTCGGGATGGTTTTCTAGATCAATATGTCGAGGAACCAACTAGACGGCTGGCCATCCTAGACTGGGTGATGTGTAATGAGAAAGGACTAATTAGCAATCTTGTTGTGCGAGGCTCCTTGGGGAAGAGTGACCATAATATGGTAAAATTCTTTATTAAGATGGAGTGTGACACAGTTAATTCAGAGACTAGGGTCCTGAACTTAAGGAAATGTAACTTCGATGGTATGAGGCGTGAATTGGCTAGAATAGACTGGCAAATGATACTTGGGGGGTTGACGGTGGATAGGCAATTGCAAACATTTAAAGATCACATGGATGAACTTCAACAATTGTACATCCCTGTCTGGAGTAAAAGTAAAACTGGGAAGGTGGCTGAACCATGGCTAACAAGGGAAATTAAGGATAGTGTTAAATCCAAGGAAGAGACATATAAATTGGCCAGAAAAAGCAGCAAACCTGAGGACTGGGAGAAATTTAGAATTCAGCAGAGAAAGATAAAGTGTTTAATTAGGAAGGGGAAAATAGAGTATGAGAGGAAGCTTGCTGGGAACATAAAAACTGACTGCAAAGGCTTCTATAGATATGTGAAAAGAAAAAGATTAGTGAAGACAAACGTAGGTCCATTGCAGTTAAATTCAGGTGAATTTACAATGGGGAACAAAGAAATGGCAGACGAGTTGAACAAATACTTTGGTTCTGTCTTCACGAAGGAAGACACAAATAATCTTCCGGAAATACTAGGGGACCGAGGGCCTAGTGAGAAGGTGGAACTGAAGGAAATCCTTATTTGGCGGGAAATTGTGTTCGGGAAATTGATGGGATTGAAGACCTATAAATCCCCGGGGCCTGATAGTCTGCATCCCAGAGAACTTAAGGAAGTGGCCCTAGAAATAGTGGATGCATTGGTGATCATTTTCCAACAGTCCTTCGACTCTGGATCAGTTCCTATGGACTGGAGGGCAGCTAATGTAACACCAGTTTTTAAAAAAGGAGGGAGAGAGAAAATGGGTAATTATAGACTGGTTAGTTTGACATCAGTAGTGGGGAAAATGTTGGAAACAATTATTAAAGACGAAATAGCAGTGCATTTGGAAAGCAGTGATAGGATCGGTCCAAGTCAGCATGGATTTATGAAGGGAAAATCATGCTTGACAAATCTTCTGGCATTTTTTGAGGATGTAATTCTCAAGGGAGAACCAGCGGATGTGGTGTATTTGAACTTTCAAAAGGCTTTTGACAAGGTCCCACACAAAAGATTGGTGTGCAAAATTAAAGCACATGGTATTGTGGGTAATGTACTAACATGGATAGAGATCTGGTTGCAGACAGGAATCAGAGAGTCGGGATAAATGGGTCCTTTTCAGAATGGCAGGCAGTAATGAGTGGGGTGCCGCAGGGCTCAGTGCTGGAACCCCAGCTCTTTACAATAAACATTAATGATTTAGATGAAGGAATTGAGTATAATATCTACAAGTTTGCAGATGACACTAAGCTTGGTGGCAGTGTGAGCTGTGAGGAGGACACTAAGAGGCTGCAGGGTGACTTGGACAGGATAGGTGAGTGGGCAAATGCATGGCAGATGTAGTATAATGTGGATAAATGTGAGGTTATCCACTTTGGTGGCAAAAACACGAAGGCAGAATATTATCTGAATGGCGGCAGATTAGGAAAAGGGGAGGTTCAACGAGACCTGGGTGTCATGGTACATCAGTCATTGAAGTTGGCATGCAGGTACAGCAGGCGGTGAAGAAAGCAAATGGTATGTTGGCCTTCATAGCTAGGAGCTAGGATTTGAGTATAGGAGCAGGGAAGTCTTACTGCAGTTGTACAGGGCCTTGGTGAGGCCTCACCTGGAATATTGTGTTCAGTTATGGTCTCCTAATCTGAGGAAGGACATTCTTGCTATTGAGGGAGTGCAGCGAACGTTCACCAAATTGATTTCCGGGATGGCAGGACTGACATATGAGGAGAGACTGGATTGACTGGGCCTGTATTCACTGGAGTTTAGAAGGATGAGAGGGGATCTCATAGAAACATATAAAATTCTGACGGGACTGGACAGGTTAGATGCAGGAAGAATGTTCCCAATGTTGGGGAAGTACAGAAACCAGGGGACGGAGTCTAAGGATAAGGGGTAAGCCATTTAGCACTGAGATGAGGAGAAACTTCTTCACTCAGAGAATTGTTAATCTATGGAAATCCCTATCGCAGAGAGTTGTTGATGCCAGTTCATTGAATATATTCAAATGAGAGTTAGATATGGCCCTTATGGCTAAAGGGATCAAGAGGTATGGAGAGAAAGCAGGAAAGGGGTAATGAGGTGAACGATCAGCCATGATCTTATTGAATGGTGGTGCTCGAAAGGCCAAATGGCCTACTCCTGCACCTATTTTCTCTGTTTCTATATTTCTATTACAATCGCCGAATCCCCCACCATCAACACCCTGGGGACCACAAACTTAACTGGATCAGCCGCATAAATACTGTCGCAACAAGAGCAGATCAGAGGCTGGGTATTCATCAGCGAGTATCTCACTTCCTGAATTCCCAATGCCTTAACATCATCTACAAGGCATAAGTCAGGAGTGTGATGGAATACTCTCCACTTGCCTGGATGGGTGCAGCTTCAACAACACTCAAGAAGCTTGTCAACATCCAGGACAAAGCAGCCCGCTTGATTGGCACCCCATGCACCACTTTCAACATTCTCTCCCTCCACCACCAGCGCACCATGGCTGCAGTGTGTACCATCTACAAGATGCACTGCAGCAACTCACCATAGCTTCTTTGGCAGCACCTCTCAAACCCGTGACCTCTACCACCTAGATGGACAAGGGCAGCAGGCGCATGGGAACACCACCACCTCCACATTCACCTGCAAGTTACACACCATCCTTACTTGGACATATATCTCCGTTCCTTCATCATCACTGGCTCAAAATCCTGGAACTCTCTCCATAACAGCACTGTGGGAGGACCTTCACCACACGGGACTGCAGCGGTTCAAGAAGGCGGCTCAACACCACCTTCTCAAGTGCAATTAGGGATGGGCAATAAATGCTGGCCTTGCCAACGATGCCCACATCCCGGAACGAATAAAAAAATATATACAAATCTTCTAATTTTAAAAAACGTGCAAAAGAAAGAGTCTCCACCAATATTCCCTTTGCCCACGCAGAGCTCTGCAAGTACCACACAGTTGGCTCACTGGCTTTTAAATAGGAAAATCCGCGCATGCGTGGTGTTTAGAATGGGCCGCGCACCAAAAAAAAATTGAAGGGAATGTTTGTCTCCACCCAAAATGTTAACCATTCTTTTCTCTCAGATGCTGACAAACCCACTCTGAACATCCAGTGTTTTCGGTTTTTAATTCAGATTTTCCTGCTTGCAGTTTTACTTTTCAATGTTTATCTACATTTCTCACCTCCCCTTACAGGTTCAGCCCCTATGAATGGTATGATGCTCATCCATGCAACCCTGGATCCGATGTCGTGGAAAACAACTTCACCCTATTGAATAGCTTCTGGTTTGGAGTCGGAGCTCTCATGCAACAAGGTGAGATATTTTTCACTCTTTCTTTCTTTCTCGCTCCCTCTCAGCAATCTGCTTCCTATGAACCAGGATTCATAGCATAGCAAAGCAGCTCAAAGGCAAGTAGAAATTGCTCCATAATGTTGGAGTGCCGTTTTCAGCTAATGAACCAGGCTCATGGCCAACAAAGCAGTTGCTCTTGGAAACCAGGGTACCCCAGCATCAAAGAGCAAAGTAGGCCTCAACACTCACCATCGGACCTTGTGCCAGTGAACACGAGCAATAAAAACACATAAGAACATAACATAAGAACATAAGAAACTCATAACCCTTTATTCCCTTATCGTTCAAAAATCTGTCTATCGCCGCCTTAAATATATTCAATGACCCAGCCTCCACAGCTCTCTGGGGCAGAGAATTCCATAGATTTACAACCCTCAGAGAAGAAATTCCTCCTCATCTCAGTTTTAAATGGGTGGCCCCTTATTCTGAGACTATGTCCCCTAGTTTTAGTTTCCTCTATGAGTAGAAATATCCTCTCTGCATCCACTTTGTCGAGCACCCTCATTATTTTATATGTTTCGACAAGATCACCTCTCATTCTTCTGAACTCCAATATGTATAGTCCCAATCTACTTACCCATCTTCATAAGTCAACCACCTCATCTCCGGAATCAACCTGGTGAACCTTCTCTGAACAGCCCCCAATGCAAGTATATCCACGTTTCTGCTTTACGTAATAACATAGGAGAGCACGGGGAAAAAAAGGCCCTTCACCTCATCAAGCCCACTCCTTCTGCAGACTATGTACACAGGGATTTCATTGTACCTCAGCAAAGAGGGAAACTCTACATAAGTGGTTTCAAAGAGCCGGAACAGGCATGATGGGCCGAATGGTCTCCTTCTGTGCTGTATGATTCAATGAAGTACAGCCTGATCCTCAGGGTTAATTCAGTCAAATGCCATCTCCATCGCTCCACTGTTGACATTTCTTTTTGATAACGCCTTGGGACGTTTTACTGTGTTAGAGGCACTCGGTACTATATAAACACAAGTTGTTGTTGTTCAACCCTGCCCTACCCTCCACAGGTAACATGTCCCTACCCTTCCCCCATGGCACACAAGACAAAAACACAACTGAACTACCCACCTGACAGACTTTCTTTCATCAAAAAATGATTGACACCTCTCTGAAATAATACGCCGATTCGTGGCTGTTGCCTGTTTGTTCTTAAGAATCAAATTGCGATAGGGTCAGATTTATTTCAACTGATGGCTGATTAAACCCGTATCATTTCGTGTATTGATTCGATGTAGGGTGGTAGACAATCATTGCACCTGGTTCTGTCCCCAATTTAAAACTAAATGCTTTTAAAATTAAGCAGGACCATTCACTGGGAAATGCCAACAGAGGCCATTCAACCCACTGCTCCTTGCTACCTATATATTTGAGATGATTCCTCCCCGCCTTAATTAACAATCAGAAAAATACAAGCAGACAGCACTTGTTGCAATCAGAAATATTATGTGACTAACCAAAGGATTTTCACTGGTTATATTTGCCAGACAAGGGGGTGGGGGTGGGGAAATATCACAACATGAAACTCTATTTCCGCAACAGTCAGCCAAGCAACCTCTACTGCCACAACACCATGTTGCCATGACAAAGTTGCACAGCAGCAATCATTATGGTTGTTAAAGCAAAAACACTTTCAAAGCATGAAAAAATAGTCATAGGCTTTACTCAGGCGGAGATCAGAAATGAGCCGGGGCAGAGATGGGAGCCTTTTGTATTACCGCGAGAACATCCTCGAGTACCACTTCCCCTTTCCCCACAGAGTCCAATTGGCCAGTGTCCATGCCCAACGTAATAGCATCATGATGTCATTAAGTAGTGATCTCGGATGCAAAATGCGCACACCGTGACGTGACATCAGGGAGGAGAGCTGTGCCACTGGCAGCACATTTACTGGTCACAGCTAAAATGGCGGCAGTCACCAAGACCTGGGAGCAACCCAGTGGGCCCGAAATTGATGGACTCACCACCCACTGCCGCCTGCTGCCGCCGACGTTCCTCCTCGGGTTCTGCCCAGTGCCAGTTTCGATCTGGTCTGGAGCGGGCGAGAGAGGAGAGCCGCTGGGAACCGCCCGCTGACGTCAGCGGACGGCCAACTGGCCTTATTGGACTCCCGCCCACCGAGATGCCAGATTGGTGCGGACGGGAGTTGGCACCAGAACGGGGGTGGACTGCTGGTTGGTCTATCCCCGACGGTAGTTACGATGAGCTGGAAAAAGAAATGAGTAAACATTTTTAAATTTTTTTCTTCGCAGGGACTTACCTGTATGAGGTCCCCTAAAGGTTCCGATGTTTTTTTTAAAGCTTTTCCTTTGCAGGTTTTTGACACTCCATGAGTCCAACTCCATCCTCGGCGGCACTTGGGCGGCAAGCGCCTTTGCCGCCGAGAATGAGAACTCCTGCTGACTGCTGCCAAGATTGACGGCGTAAGTCCCTCATTTGCCGCCCACCGCCCTTTCAAGGACCTTTTTGATGAAAACTCCGCCCAGAATACCGTCAGGTATCTCGGCGGCCATCGGCGGTCCTTTGGGCGGCCGGGGTCTTCACCAAATTCGGGCCCCATGTACCTGACCACTGGTCTAGAAATATCCAGCAGTTCTATTTTCACAGGCTGCCGGCCACAGGAGACTCGTGCTACTAGTGCCAGCAGCTGCATAATAGCAAGGCAGATACAGGCTGATACAATACCTCGCAGCACATGGCTTTAGTGTAATCAGTAGACAGATCAGGAACTGATGCTCCTGTTATACCAGCCTTCACATTGATTCACGCCACAAAATGGCCTTGCACCAATATGAAATTGGAAGTATAATTGCATGCTTCAGTAAAGGGAGAGAAAAGCTTGCTTTACTCTGCCCTATTAATGAGTCCTGACCACAGAAGGGTACCCTATATATGTAGCTGCATGACATTTTCATTTCCCATCCCCAAGGACCTTTGATTGTTGAATTTAATACTGATGGCGAGCAAGCTACAGCCAGGTTTGGGCCGTGGATCCTTGCCTTTTGTAAAGTAGATTGTCAGCATCCAAACTCTTATCAAAAGTAAAGACTCGCCTTTCTCTAACACCCTTCGTAGGATCAGGACGTCCCAAAGGGTTGTACAGCCAATGAATTACTTTTGAAGTGTAGTCACCATTATAACATAGGAAATGTGGCATCCAGTTTTGCAGAGAGCAAGGTACCACAAACAGCAATAAGATAAATGACCAGAAAATCTGTTAAATGATGTTGGTGGAGGAATAAATGTTGGCCAGCACACTGGGTTGTTCTCTTCTTTGAATAGTGTCATGGGATCTTTTACATCCACCTGAGTCCCATCCAAAAGGCAGAATCCCCCGTCGGTGTAGCTCTCCCTCAGCACTGCACTGGAGAGTCAGCCTAGATTTTGTACTCAAGTCCTTAGAGTACAAACCGGACGGTCTGCACCTGGGCAGGAGCAGAACCAATGTCCTAGGGGGAGTGATTGGTAGTGCTGTTGGGGAGGGGTTAAACCAATATGGCAGGGGGATGGGAACCTATGCAGGGAGACAGAGGGAAGTAGAATGGGGGCAGAAGCAAAAGATAAAAAGAAGAAAAGTAAAAGTGGAAGGCAGAGAAACCCAAGGCAAAAATCAAAAAGCGCCACATTAAATTAAAATTCCAAAAGGGCAAATTGTGTTAAAAAGACAAGCCTGAAGGCTCTGTGCCTCAATGCGAGGAGTATTCGTAATAAAGTGGAAGAATTAACAGCACAGGCCGCAATTAATGAATATGATGTAATTGGCATCATGTAGACATGGCTCCAGGGTGACCAAGGCTGCGAACTCAAAATCCAAGGGTATTCAACATTCAGGAAGGATAGACAGAAAGGAAAAGGCGTTGGGGTATCATTGCTGGTTAAAGAGGAAATTAACGCAATAGTAAGGAAGGACATTAGCTTGGATGATGTGGAATCTGTATTGGTGGAGCTACGGAATACCAAAGGGCAGAAAACTCTAGTGGGAGTTGTGTACAGACCACCAAACAGTAGTCGTGAGGTTGGGGACAGCATCAAACAAGAAATTAGGGATGTGTGCAATAAAGGTACAGCAGTTATCATGGTCAACTTTAATCTACATATAGATTGGGCTAAACAAACTGGTAGCAATACGGTGGAGGAGGATTTCCTGGAGTGTATTAGAGAAGGTTTTCCAGATCAATATGTCGAGGAACCAACTTGAGGGCTGGCCATCCTAGACTGGATGATGTGTAATGAGAAAGGACTAATTAGCAATCTTGTTGTGCGAGGCCCCTTGGGGAAGAGTGACCATAATATGGTAGAATTCTTTATTAAGATGGCGAGTGACACAGTTAATTCAGAGACTAGGGTCCATAAATTAAGAAAAGGTAACTTCGATGGTATGAGGCGTGAATTAGCTAGAATAGACAGGCAAATGATACTTGGGGGGTTGACGGTGGATAGGCAATTGCAAACATTTAAAGATCACATGGCTGAACTTCAACAATTGTACATCCCTGTCTGGAGTAAAAATAAAACGGGGAAGGTGGCTCAACCATGGCTAACTAGGGAAATTAAGGGTAGTGTTAAATCCAAGGAAGAGACATCCACATTGGCCAGAAAAAGCAGCAAACCTGAGGACTGGGAGAAATTTAGAATTCAGCAGAGGAGGATAAAGGGTTTAATTAGGAGGGGAAGAATAGAGTATGAGAGAAAGCTTGCTGGAAACATAAAAACTGACTGCAAAAGTTTCTATAGATATGTGAAGAGAAAAAGATTAGTAAAAGCAAATTAGGTGCCTTGCAGTCAGATTCAGGTGATTTTATAATGGGGAACAAAGAAATGGCAGACGAGTTGAACAAATATTTTGGTTCTGTCTTCACGAAGAAAGACACAAATAACCTTCCGGAAGTACTAGGGGACCGAGGGTCCAGTGAGAAGGAGGAACTGAAGGATATCCTTATTAGGCGGGAAATTGTGTTAGGGAAATTGATGGGATTGAAGGCCGATAAATCCCAGGGGCCTGGTAGTCTGCATCCCAGAGTATTTAAGGAAGTGGCCCTAGAAATTGTGGATGTATTGGTGATCAATTTCCAACAGTCTATCGATTCTGGATCAGTTCCTATGGACTGGAGGGTAGCTAATGTAACACCACTTTTTTAAAAAGGAGGGAGAGAGAAAACGGGTAATTATAGGCCGGTTAGCCTGACATCAGTGATGGGGAAAATGTTGGAATCAATTATTAAAGATGAAATAGCAGTGCATTTGGAAAGCAGTGACAGGATCAGTCCAAGTCAGCATAGATTTATGAAAGGAAAATCATGCTTGACAAATCTTCTGGAATTTTTTAAGGATGTAACTAGTAGAGTGGACAAGGGAGAACCAGTGGATGTGCTGTATTTGGACTTTCAAATGGCTTTTGACAAGGTCCCACACAAGAGATTGGTGTGCAAAATCTAAGCACATTGTATTAGGGGTAATGTACTGAAGTGGATAGAAAACTGGTTGGCAGACAGGAAGCAGAGAGTCGGGATAAACGGGTCCTTTTGAGAATGGCAGGCAGTGACTAGTGGAGTGCCGCAGGGCTCAGGGCTGGGACCCCAGCTCTTTACAATATACATCAATGATTTAGATGAGGGAATTGAGTGTAATATCTCCAAGTTTGCAGATTACACTAAACTGGGTAGCGGTGTGAGCTGTGAGGAGGATACTAAGAGGCTGCAGTGTGACTTGGACAGGTTAGGCGAGTGGGCAAATGCATGGCAGATGCAGTATAATGTGGATAAATGTGAGGTTATTGACTTTGGGGGCAAAAACACGAAGCAGAATATTATCTGAATGGTGGCAGATTAGGAAAAGGGGAGGTTCAACAAGACCTGGGTGTCATGGTACATCAGTCATTGAAAGTTGGCATGCAGTGAAGAAGGCAAATGGTATGTTGGCCTTCATAGTTAGGGGATTTGAGTATAGGAGCAGGGAGGTCTTACTGCAGTTGAACAGGGCATTGGTGAGACCTCACCTGGAATATTGTGTTCAGTTTTGGTCTCCTAATCTGAGGAAGGACATTCTTGCTATTGAGGGAGTGCAGCGAAGGTTCACCAGACTGATTCCCGGGATGGCTGGACTGACATATGAGGAAAGAATGGATCAACTGGGCCTTTATACACTGGAGTTTAGAAGGATGAGAGGGGATCTCATAGAAACATATAAGATTCTGACAGGACTGGACAGGTTGGATGCGGGAAGAATGTTCCCGATGTTGGGGAAGTCCAGAATCAGGGGACACAGTCTAAGGATAAGCTGTAGGTCATTTAGGACTGAGATGAGGAGAAACTCCTTCACTCAGAAAGTTGCTAACCTGTGGAATTCTCTGCCGCAGAGACTTGTTGATGTCAGTTCATTGGATATATTCAAGAGGGAGTTAGATATGGCCCTTACGGCTAAAGGGATCAAGAGGTATGGAGAGAAAGCAGGAAAGGGGTACTGAGGTGAACGATTAGCCATGATCTTATTGAATGGTGGTGCAGGCTCGAAAGGCCGAATGGCCTACACCTGCACCTATTTTCTATGTTTCTATGGAGTGGGTTTTGAACCCACAACCTTCTGACTCAAGAGGTGAGAGTGCTACCCACTGAGCCACAGCTATCACAGACAATGGAGACAGAGTCAGAAAACCATGATTGATCTGGGTGAACTCAAATTTGGACCCAAAATAAAAGCGTTAAGTTTGGGAGCCACATCAACACTTTGTCCCCCCCACCCAGTACATATTCTTCTAAGTGGGCTTTGTTGTTCCTTTGATGAACAACACTGATTTTGTGCGTGATATATATGTGCAATAGGGTTCAAATTATTCATGTTATTTCTGAAGAGGGGAGAAAGAAATCTAGGCTGTGAAAATAAATCTATCTCCATGTGATGCACAACCAAACCATAATTCATCTGTTAACATTCAGTATTTCAATCTTTCAATTTTTGGGGGGAAAGATATTGAAAAGATAGTTCTATGATGAAAACTGCAATAGAAATCTAGTATTTAAAATGTCAGAGCACCACAGAGATATAGTGGAATGTAGTCTCAGATTCCTTTTTAGAATAGCAATTTGATATGATCTATCTTCATGTGGTAAAAAGCAGTACAGCATTTCAAAGCAGCTGGCAATTCTGATTGATTTTCTTAGCGAGACGAATTAAAATATTTTCAGACACATGCACATTAGCCTTGTGGTCAGTCAGTGTGTATAATGCAGGGCCCTATTATATCTACGAGAACAGATACTGGGATTATTTGGTTTCAGTGTTGCTGAATTAATTGCACTTGATGGATGCAGAAAGTACTTGAATGATTTACAGAGGTTAACCATTGCTGCTGTGCGCCTTTCTATATATACGGAGAAAGCAGGGCTGCCTTGACTTCCCGCAGGATCCTGTCAAGTTCTAATTACATAATCCGTCTGCTACCATTTGTCCTCTGAACGGGGTGTGGGTAAATACACGCAAGCTCATCGCTTATTTAGTGTTTTGCACTACGCAAATAGAGGATGTGGCATGGGTGGCAGTCTGATAAATGCATCTCCACGAGTGATGAAGTAGTGTGTTTTTAAAAAATAATTTTAAGCTGCATTTGTCCTTTTTATAGCCCTAGAAAATCAGTTAATGAGCTGTGCAATGTCACAATTTTTTCCCAAGTTTTCTCCTCCACTCAATCCTGCTGGTATTGACCTATCTGGGTGTATGGGAGCTTGCTATGCACAAATTGGCTGCTTCGTTTCTCACATTACAACATTGACCACATTTCAAAAAGTACTTAATTGGCTGGAAAGCACTTTGAGATGTCCGATGGTCGTGAAAGGCACTATATAAATGCAGGTCTTTCTTTCCTTCTTCTTTTAAGTGCAGGGGAGAAGTGCGCTTGCTGTCGACTGTGCTCATGTAACGTAAAAGAAGCTTACAGGTTGAATCAGCCTGACACTGTGTGAAGTGTAAGTTGCCTGTGGAAAAACAAAGAATAATATAATTGTACACATGATTGTACTATTGTGCTCGGAAATTCAGTCAGCCTGCAGTACCAATCTCCACCAGCAGTGTCCTCAGTGTACACAAGCTCAGAAAGTGAGTGCAAATCATTTCAGCACATAACAACTTAAAATGCATCTTTAACATTAAAAAGTTGCAAAGCCACTTTACAGAATTGTAACAAGTGGAACAGAAACACCAAGCTAGGAGGGAGGGTTGAGGAGGGCTGATTAAAGACTTAGATGTTCAAGGCAGAGATCGGTATGAGAGGGGAATGGGCTTGGGCGAGAGTTTGAGAGCACAGCCTCGGCAGCTGGAGGCTCAGTCACCAATGGTGGGCAGGAGGGAGGCTGGGATGCACAGGAGGCCAGAGTCAGAAGGCCAGGTGTGGGAGTGAGAGAAGGTGTGGAGGAGGTTGCAGAGGCAGGGTACAGTAAGGTCACAGAGGAACTCGGAGATGAGACGGGGATTTTAAACTTTATTGATTTGGGACAGGGATCCAGCATAGAAAAACACCAAAGAACTCTGAAATTTGTCAGAATTTTCACAAACATAAAGGAAGCTAAAATCACATCTTTTGCATATACACTACAATCAAGGCAATCCTGCTCAGTGCACACACAATGTACAATATAATCAGGGCAGCTCCACTCAATCCATAAGCAGCGTAACCACGCACTACGTACAATATAACCAAACATTCAATGTGCACAGTATAAAAAGAAAATAAAAATCTTGCCTGTTAAATAGCACCTTTCACATCCTCCAGATGTATCAGACACTTCACAGCCAGTTTAATAACTGTTGTCATGCAGGTAAACCCAACAGCTAATTTGTGCACTGCAAGGTTCCACAGTGAGCTAAATGATCAGTTAATCTGTCTTAGTGGTGTTATTTGAGGGAGGAACGTTAGCGTGGATACTATGGAGAGCGCCCCTGGTTTTCTTCAAATCATGACATGGGATCTTTGACATCTTCTTGAAAGTGCAGATAGAAATTCAGTATTACGTCTCATTTGTACTTCTGACAATGCAGCACTCCTTCAGTACGACACTGAAATGTCAGCCGAGATTATGTGCTCTTGTTTTAAAGTGGGACTTGAACCCATGAGCTGTTGACTCAGAGGCCAGAATTCTAGCACTGAGCCTAACTGGCACTAAATAACCAGACAGAGTGTGTACAATCTAACCACACACGATCACTAGCGAGTCCACTCAGTCTACAAATGCACACTCAGCTGAGCCCAGATGATGGTACTGAGTCTCGACAAAATCATGGAGAGTATAAAAAATGGCATGACTCAATAGCTTTACATTTAATTTGTTACTTAAAAAAATGAACTCATGAAGGCAAAATCTTTTCCATGGCAACTATATCCCTTTGAGACAAGCAGTACCCTTGTTTTGATTTTCTTGTTTGCTTATTTCTTTTGCTGGTTATAAATTGCTGTTGAGCAAAAGCATAAAAAATTTTCACGTACGAATCCGGCACTTTGGCAACATGGAGTTATCATGTGACCTCGTGCACTACAGTCTATCCCACTAATCATCCATTAGTGACCTTCAGTCACATAATAACTGCCTACCTGAAAGTGATAATCGCCTGCGTTTCCAAGGTGAGAACAAGCGGAGGTGTCACATTAACTGCAGTAATATAGACTGACTTCTGGCTGTTTACAGATGAGTTAACATTCCCAGCTGGTGTTGGGGACTCCATGCTGTTTGTGTTGTGGTACAGAATCTATAGCCCCATATCAAGTGATAAACAACTGCGCATGCAAAGTGTAGATCTGAGTACACTGTAGCTCGTGACAAATTAACGTTTAACACCACATTAGATAATTATACTAGGAGACCGGTAACAGTGACCAATGTGAGAGATGATGGTACTAATCATACAAGTAACACCTTCATTTTTGTCAATGTAAAGAAAAGAAATGTATTTATATAGCGCCTTTCATATCCTCAGGATGTGCCATAGAGCTTGACAGCCAATGAAGTAGTTTTAAAGGTAAACAACCAAATAATCTATTTTAGTGGATCTGGCTGAGGGATAAATGCTGGTCAGGACAGAGGAAGAACTCTCATGCTCTTCTTTGAATAGTGTCACGGAATATTTCACATCCACGTGAGAGGGTAGACAGAGCCTTGGTTGAATGTCTCATCTGAAAGACAACACCTCTGACAGTGCAGGTCTCCCTCAGTACTGCACTGGAATGTCAGCCTAGCACAAGCCTCTGGAGTAGAACTTGAGCACACGACCTTCTGAGTCAGAGGCAAGAGTGCTAGCACAGAGCCACGACTGACTGTATGGAGTGATAATGCATCAAGTAAGGATGCTTCTTTGTTATGCTTCTTTTCAATACAGTAGCATGACGCAGTTACTTTTGTAATTTTGATGTCCACATCCTCTTAAAGTGCTTCAGTATTGCTGCACTGGTTTATTACGGAGGAGCGGTGAGAGATCGTGGCGGAGCTGCGGATAGATGCGGGTACGGGGCCCAGAAGAGCTGAGGACCCAGGAGCAGCACAGGCCAGCCCACACTGCGATACGTGTGCGCACTATGTCCGTGCAGCAGAGCAGGTCTCCAGTCGTCCTGGTTAATCCTTGCCACTGGATAAAAGCTGAGCTCTGTCAAGCCCGTGTGGTGGCTGAGATGCAATGGTCACCACACATTAAAAAAATCCACACACAGGCATCTTCCACCCCTCCAATTGGAGTTCAGAATGAAAACATCAGGTCCTTCATCGAAACATCTGTGAACTCATTTGGAAGCAAGTCATCCTCGTTCATGATGATGATGACTTGCATGAAACATAGAATGGGGGATAGGAATGAAGCACAGTGGGCTGTACAGGAGTTATCATTAGATTCAAGTTTCCCATGTTCCAGGGAGCCAGAGCAATTCTCTGGACGCTGGGAATTTAAATAAGCAGATCTAACTCCTGCCTGTCCCATCCTCAAGTGAGACCAAGATGAGGATCCTACCTTGGGGATTGCACCCCCAATATTACCTTTGCAGTTGATCTCCCTAAATTGGTGCCTTTACTCCTCAAGGTAGCTTTGGGTCAGTATCCAAGGGGATCAATCTTAAAATTGGGCATCAGGAAGACCAATTAAAATATGAGGTTCTTGGTCTCAGTTAGCTCCAGGTCTTTGACTCCATTACACTTGATACTGCACTGTGTGTCACCATTAACAGAGATGCGGATGACCATTTTGGAATCAAATGTGATTCCTGGGCTTCTGCCAGCTCATTTTTCTCATTTCAATGAAGCAGGAGGGACCTTTTGCAGGCCTTCACTGTTCGAGCAGTTGGGCACACAGGGCTGAGGCACTTCACGATGATGGTGGCAGTGGCCCTTGTACCTAGAATTCCTCAGATTAGAGATTCGGAGCGGCCCAGGCAGCAAGGCTGAAAGTTAAGTGCCGTATTATTTTGCAGCACTGCATGGATCTTTGGGTCTCCAATCATAACGTGAAAGTCCCAAGGCCAGTAACCAGACTGCTGATGTGCTTCTCTTTCCACCCCTGTTTCCGTGTACAAAGCCCTGCCAGGGGATCTATTCCAGGGAAGTGACTGGGACCATCCCACCAAATACAGGTACAGCTCGGCTTGAACAGGCTCAGCAACTGTCTAGCACCCAAGCAGAGGGTAGCAGGAAAGACAGCCCCAGTACTTGCCTTGTGATGCATACATCTGGTACAATACGTCCTTCACGATGAACTGCCTGTCCACTATCAACCAACCCAGCCAACTCACACCAACATTACACCAAATCAAGGCTTATTTGAAAAAAATACCAATTGGTAGTAAATAAAATTGAATTGTTCTTAGTATAACGTTAACAGCCGTGCCTTGAAATGTCTAGGTCCTATGCTCTGAAACTCCCTCCCTAAACCTCTTGGCCTCTCTACCTCTCTTTCCTCCTTTAAAACGCTCCATAAAATCTACTTCTTTGAACAAGCATTTGGTCATCTGCCCTGATATCTCCTTATGTGGTTTGGTGTCAAATTGTGTTTAATAACGTGCCTGGGATGTTTTACTATGTTAAAGGCGTGATATAAATTCAAGTTGTTGCTGTTGTACCAGTTATTGCTTAGTCAGAGGAAGTACCTTATCTCTTACTCTCCATTTTCAGTTTCTGTTCACAATGCTATGTTATACACAAACCAGAAAGATTAGACTTGTCCATTCATCTTCATGACCTGATTTCAGATTGATGGGCTGATTAGCCTTGCTAACCGATGACTGTAATGGTTATAATGTATGCACCTTTTAATTTGCTCACAGGTTTGTAGAGCTGTTGTTATCCTGGGCCGACGTCTGGCGCGCGGCCAATGCCACGAGTATCTAAAAACAGCACTGGGCCTTGACTCTGTTAGGTGTGTTGAGGAGGCTCAAGCACATGGGGAGATCCTGTCCAAACTGACCCCCATCAGACGGAATTCCTCATTGGCGCCAAGCCTCGAAACCTCCCTCGGGAGCCGACGCCTCACAATTTGAGCCTCCTCCAGGAAATCCCCTCCATGCCTTTCAGTTCTGCATGGAGGGGATTCCTGTACGGGCTGCTCTTGCACACTCTCCACATTGCCATCCTCGTCTGCCATCCGGACTCGCCATGGCGCACCATCTTGCCGTCCGGAGGAGGCGGGGGTCCCCAATGGAGTGCACTCTATGCGGGAGTCCTCCCCTTATTTATTGGGGACTTGGCCTGGAGGGTGGTGCATGGAACAATCCCGTGCAATAAGTTTTTAAGTCGGTTCACGGGCTCCCAGGCCGCCTGTAATCTCTGCGGTCTAGAGGAGTCCGTGGTCCACATTTTTATGGAATGTGCAAGGTTACAGCCCCTCTTCCAATATTTGAAGGGGCGGCTCCTCAAATTCTGGTTGCACTTCAGTCCCACACTCCTGATCTTTGGGCACCCTGTGTGAAGGGGAGTAGGTAGGTCGGAAGGCCTCCTCGTAGGACTGCTCCTGGGCATGGGCAAGGGGGCCATCAGCCGGTCCAGACAGCGGGCGGTCCAGGGGGTCGTTCAGCCCGACTGCCTGCCTCTCTTCCGCGGTTACATCCAAGCCAGGGTGTCCCTGGAGATGGAGCACGCGTTGTCCACTGGTACGCTCGCGGCCTTCCGTGAGAGGTGGGCACCGGAGGGACTGGAGTGCATCATCGCCCTCGGCAACCAAATTTTAATTTGACCGATTATTGTTTAAAAAGTTTCATTGCTTAATTTGTCGGTTTTAGTGCCCCTTTAATAAGGGGCCACTTGATTAGTGTGATACAAAATAGTTATAGAGCTGTTGTATTGTGAGTGGCTTAGCCGGTTAAGTTATGTTCATAATACACAATAAAGCCCCAATCAGTTGGATCTAGGTCATGCACGATGAGGTATGCAGTTGTGAGCTTAATGGATGACCTGGTAATGTGTAGTGTGATTGTTAAACATTTGTTAATAAACCAATTAGATCATAATAGCAATGTGTTGCTAGAACACATGAAGCAAATTCATTACAATGGTAATAAGTGGAATGAGTTTTTGGTATTCTGACCCTAATTCCTTGTGGGAATGAGACCACCACTGATTAAAATTGGGATTAAGTTGACAATGTTATTCAGACAGATAATAAGGATGGTTGACAGGAGAGTTAAAAATGCTGTACTGGTGCTGTAAAGGCGGAAGTTTTACTCTTCATCTAATAATTGCTGCAGTACCTAACCTGGCACTGCTTGGTTTGGACAATGGGAACGTTCTGTTGGGCAGCACTAACATTATTCAACTTGAGAAATATAAAATGTCATCACCCCTCCTCCACACAGGAGACCTCAGAGTGAGTTTGAATGGTTGAGTTACAGGTTACAGAAATGTAAATGTTACAAATAATCATCACAATAGATCATGTTTATTTTACAGCAGTCTCTTCTTTCTCATCCAGTCTCACTCTTTCTTGCATTTATTGGGAAAATTATTGGAAAAAATTCTGAGCGACCGGATAAATTTTCATTTAGAAAGACACGTATTAATCAAGGACAGTCAGCATGGATTTGTTAAGAGAAGGTCACGTCTGACTAACTTAATTGAATTTTTTGAGGAGGTAACAAGGAGGATCGATGATGGTAGTTCATTTGATATGGTGTATATGGATTTTAGCAAGGCTGTTGATAAGGTCCCACATGGCAGACTGGTCACAAAAGTAAAAGCCCATGGGATCCAGGGCAAAGTGGCAAGTTGGATCCAAAATTGGCTCAGAGGCAGGAAGCAAAGGGTAATGGTTGATATGTATTTTTGTGACTGGAAGGCGGTTTCCAGTGGGGTTCCGCAGGGCTCAGTACTGGGTCCCTTGCTTTTTGTGGTATATATCAATGATTTAGACTTGAATGTAGGGGGTATGATTAAGAAGTTTGCAGATGATGCTAAAATCGGCTGTGTGATTGATAATGAAGGAGAAAGCTGTGGACTGCAAGAAATGAACTGGTCAGGTGGGCAGAACAGTGGCAACTGGAATTCAATCCAGAGAAGTGTGAGGTAATGCATTTAGGGAGGGCTAACAAGGCAAGGGAATGCACATTAAATGGTAGGACACTGAGAAATGTAGAAGAACAAAGGGATCTTGGTCCACAGATCCCTAATGGTAGCAGGCCAAGTAGATAAGGCGGTTAAAAAGACATAAGGAACACTTGCCTTTATTAGTCAAGGCATAGAATTCAAGAACAGGGAGGTTATGCTTCAAATGTATAAAATGCTAGTTAGGCCACAGCTAGAGTACCACATGCAGTTCTGGTCACCAAATTACAGGAAAGCTGTGATTGCTCTAGAGAGGATGCAAAGGAGATTTATGAGGATGTTGCCTGGGCTGGAGAATTTTAGCTATGATGAAAGATTGGATAGGCTGGGTTTGTTTTCTTTGGAACAGAGGAGTATAATGACTCAAGAGTCTGGTTACTGTAAACTCACTCAGGTGCAACCTAATCCATCTTTATTGCAGCCCAAGAGTGCCAGCGTGACAAAGACACCCAGCTTATATACAGGTGACCAAGCACACATGCCACATGAGTACAGCCCGATGGCCTCTGACCGCAGCGCCCTCTGGTGTCTGGTGACCCCCAAGTATTAATACATAATGACATCCCCCTTTTAAAATCTTAAAAACAGTCTTTTTACAAATTAAGATGGTCTGCGGCTTTCCTCTCACGAGTTCATCGTCTCAGTTCAACTTTGGCTCTGGGCGAACGTTCTGAGTTTGTTGAGACTGAGGGCTGAGTAGCCGATCTGATGGAAGTGGTCATGACCACATCAGAGACTGAAGGTTCAGAGTCAGTAATGTCAGCAGAGTCCTCTGATGAGTGAACAATGGTTGGTTGGTCACTGACTGCATCTTCCTCACTCGATTCCAGTTCTTCCGTGTGCCGCAGCTTAACCTGGTCAAGGTGTTTCCTGCATGTTTGCCCATTCTTGAGCATGACAATAAACAGCACTGTTACCCTCCTTGGCTGTAACATTGCCGGCGATCCACTTTGGACCTTGACCATAGTTCAGTACATAAACCGGATCATTGACCGAGATGTCATGTGACACGGCAACATGATCATGACACCATTGCTGACTTTGACATCTGATTTCAACACGATATTTCAAATCAGAATGAACAAGAGAAAGTCTGGACTTGAGATTTCTCTTCATCAGTATTTCAACAGGAGGAATCCCAGTAAGCATATGAGGTTTTGACCTGTAAATGAACAATATACATGACACTGTCTCTGCAGTGAGCCCTGAGTTACACGTTTCATACTTTGCTTGATCGTTTGAATGGCATGCTCTGCTTGACCATTAGAAGCAGGCATGAATGGAGCTGATCTCACATGTCTGATGCCATTGAGTTTCATGAACTCCTGGAGCTCAAGAGCTGTGAAGCAAGATCCTTTGTCATTCACAACAATATCAGGCAAACCATGAGTAGCAAACATGATACGAAGGCTCTCAATGGTAGATGTAGATGTGCTGAATGACATAATAACACACTCTATCCACTTAGAATATGCATCTACTACGACAAAAAACATCTTTCCGAGGAATGGGCCTGCAAAATCAATGTGGATCCTTGACCATGGTTTGGATGGCCACGACCAAAGACTCAGCGGAGATTCCATTGGTACTTTACTTAGCTGTATGCAAGTATTGCACTGATGCACGCATGATTCCAGATCAGAGTCAATTCCAGGCCACCATACATGAGACCTAGCAATGGTCTTCATCATGACAATACCAGGATGAGTGCTATGAAGTTCTCTACCTTTCTTAGACATGATTACACGATTACCCCACAGTAAACAGTCTGATTGAATGGACAGCTCATCCTTGCGACGGTTGTAAGGTTTGGTCTCCTCACGCATCTCCATCGGTATGGCAGACCAATCACCACTGAGTACAGATCGTTTCACAACCGATAAAATAGGGTCATCACTGGTCCAGATCCTAACTTGTTGAGCAGTGACAGGGGTTCCTTCACTCTCAAAAGCATCCATTACTAACAGTAGATCTGAAGGTTGAGGTGTCTCCATCTCAGTTGTGGGTAAGGGCAGATGACTCAGTGCATCAGCACAATTCTCAGTACCAGGTCTATGACGGATGACGTAATCATAGGCAGACAATATCAGCGCCCACCTTTGGATACGGGATGATACATTGGTATTAATACTTTTGTTTTCCGCAAACAATGAAATGAGTGGCTTGTGATCCGTTTCTAGTTCAAAACGAAGACCAAACAGGTACTGGTATATTTTATTTACCCCATACACACAAGCCAAAGCTTCTTACTCTACCATACTGTAAGCTCTTTCCGCTTTAGACAGACTACTCGAAGCATATGCAACAGGTTGTAGCTTGCCCGATTCATTTGCTTGTTGGAGTACACAGCCAACCCCATATGATGAAGCATCACAGACTAATACAAGATGCTTGTGCAGATTATAATGAACAAGCATCTTGTTTGAACATAGCAGATTCTTGGCTTTCCTAAAGGCTATATCTTGAGATGCATCCCAGACCCAGTTGTCGCCTTTTCTTAGTAACACATGCAGTTACTCCAGTAAAGTGCTCAATCTGAGGAAGAAATTACCAAAGTAGTTGAGTAGCCCAAGGAACAAACACAGCTCTGTCTCATCCTGAGGCCTGGGTGAATTTTTGATGGCCTCGGTTTTCGAATCAGTGGGCCTGATGCCATCAGCAGCAATCTTCCTCCCAAGGAATTCGACTTCAGGTGCCATGAATACACACTTTGAGCATTTCATCCTGAGTCCCACTTTGTCCAGACGCTGTAGGCCTTCTTCAAGATTGTTCAGATATTCAGCAATGTCGTGACCTGTGACCAAAATGTCATCTTGAAACACGACAGTTCTAGGAACGGACTTCAATAAACTCTCCATATTCCTCTGAAATATGGCTGCAGCCGAATGAATTCCAAAAGGACACCTGATGTAGATGAACAGTCCTTTGTGGGTGTTGATGCAGGTGAGTTTCTTTGAAGTGTCAACAAGCTCCTGGGTCATATAGGCCAACGTCAGATCCAGTTTTGTGAACAACTTTCCACCAGCTAGCATGGTGAACAGGTCATCAGCCCTGGTAACAGATACTGATCCTGTTTCAAAAATCGATTAATTGTAACCTTGTAGTCTCCACAAATCCTGACAGTGCCATCACTCTTCAACACAGGAACTATGGAACTGGCCCACTCTTTAAACTTGACCGATGATTTCATCCCTTCACGCTGGAGTCTGTCAAGCTCAACTTCAACCTTCTCCCTCATCATGTACAGAACAGACTGAGCTTTGTGATAGACAGGCCTTGCATTGGAGTCCAGGTTAATCTGCATCTTGGCTCCTGCAAAATTACCAATGCTCGGTTCAAACAAAGAGAGAAACTTTTTTAATACTTGAGCACACGAAGTATCATCCACTGAGGACAACATCTTGACATAATTCGAGTTCAGCTTGATTTTTTTAAGCCAATTCCTGCCGAACAGCATTGGACCAGTACCTGGGACGATCCATAATGGTAGCTCGTGAACCACACCGTCATATGACACCTCGATTGCTGCACTGCCGAGCACCGGTATGAATAGTGTAAATAAGCAACCTGGCATTGACTCGACTCAGCTTCGGTTTCACAGCTTTCGTGTCCCACAGCTTGTCGAATGTCCTTTGGCTCATTATCGACTGACTCTCACCCGTGTCCAGCTCCATTGATACAGGCACGCCATTCAGCTTCACATTAATGACTATCAGCTGGCTCTTGCTCAGGAATGAATGCCGTCCATTCAATTCCTCCTCAGGTTGCGTATCCGGGCCATCACTGAACTGGTCATAGAAATATAGAAACATAGAGAATAGGAGTAGGAGTAGGGCATTCGGCCCTTCGAGCCTGCACCACTATTCAATAAGATCATGGCTGATCATTCCCTTAGTATCCCTTTCCTGCTTTCTCTCCATACCCCTTGATCCCCGTAGCTGTAAGGGCCATATCTAACTCCCTCTTGAATATATCCAATGAACTGGCATCAACAACTCTCTGCAGCAGGGAATTTCACAGGTTAACAACTCTCTGAGTGAAGAAGTTTCTCCTCATCTTTGTCCTAAATGGCCTACCCCTTATCCTAACACTGTGTCCCCTGGTTCTGGACTTCCCAAACATCGGGAACATTCTACCCACATCTAACCAGTCCAGTCGCGTCAGAATCTTATATGTTTCTAAGAGATCCCCTCTCATCCTTCTAAATTCCAATGTATAAAGACCCAGTTGATTCAGTCTCTCCTCATATGTCAGTCCTGCCAGCCTGGGAATCAGTCTGGTGAATCTTCGCTGCACTCCCTCAATAGCAAGAACGTCCTTTCTCAGATTAGGAGACCAAAACTGAACACAATATTCCAGGTGAGGCCTCACCAAGGCCCTGTACAACAGCAGTAAGACCTCCCTGCTCCTGTATTCAAATCCCCTAGCTATGAAGGCCAACATACCATTTGCCATCTTCACCGCCTGCTGTACCTGTATGCCAACTTTCAATGACTGATGAACCATAACACCCAGGTCTCGTTGCACCTCCCCTTTTCCTAATCTGCCGCCATTCAGATAATATTCTGTCTTCGCGTGTTTGCCCCTAAAGTGGATAATCTCACATTTATCCACATTATACTGCATGTGCCATGCATTTACCCACTCACCTAACCTGCCCAAGTCACCCTGCAGCCTCCTAGCGTCCCCTTCACAGCTCACACCGACACCCAGTTTAGTGTCATCTGCAAACTTGGAGATATTACACTCAATTCCTTCATCCAAATCATTGATGTATATTGTAAAGAGCTGGGGTCCCAGCACTGAACCCTGCGGCACGCCACTAGTCACTGCCTGCCATTCTAAAAAGGACCCGTTTATCCCGACTCTCTGCTTCCTTCCTTTAAACCAGTTCTCTATCCACGTCAATATATTACCCCCAATAGCATGTGCTTTGATTTTGCACACCTATCTCTTGTGTGGGACCTTGTCAAAAGCCTTTTGAAAGTTCAAATACACCACATCCACTGGTTCTCCCTTGTCCATTCTACTAGTTATATCCTCAAAAAATTCTATAAGATTTATCAAGCATGATTTCCCTTTTGTAAATCTACACTGACTTGGACCGATCATGTAACTGCTTTCCAAATGCGCTGCTATTTCATCCTTAATAATTGATTCCAACATTTTCCCCACTACTGATGTCAGGCTAATCGGTCTATAATTACCCGTTTTCTCTCTCACTCCCTTTTTAAAAAGTGATGTTACATTAGCTACCCTCCAGTCCATAGGAACTGATCCGTTGTCGATAGACTATTGGAAAATGATCACCAATGCATCCACTATTTCTAGGACCACTTCCTTAAGTACTCTTGGATGCAGACTATCAGGCCCCGAGGATTTATCGGCCTTCAATTCCATCAATTTCCCTAACACAATTTCCCACCTAATAAGGATGTCCTTCAGTTCCTCCTTCAGTTCCTCCTTCTCACTAGACCCTCGGTCCCCTAGTATTTCCGGAAGGTTATTTGTGTCTTCCTTCAAGACAGAACCAAAGTATTTGTTCAATTGGTCTGTCATTTCTTTGGTCCCCATTATCAATTCACCTGAATCCAACTGCAAGGAACCTACTTTTGTCTTCATTAATCTCTTTCTCTTCACATATCTGTAGAAGCTTTTGCAGTCAGTTTTTATGTTCCCGGCAAGCTTCTTCTCGTACTCTATTTTCCCTCTCTTAATTAAACCATCATCAACCACGTGGTGAGCCGCACCATGCTTGCTCCGTTGTGGACACATCCTGTGAAGATGCCTCACTTTTGAACATCCGTTGCATGAATATTGTCTAAACCGACACTGATGAGGCCGATGATTGCCCCCACAACGCCAACAGGGTGAAATCTGGATCGAACCAGTTGGCGGGCTCTGAGCAGTGGCAAGTTTCGTGTAAGCAGCTGTGCCTGAAGATGACACCATTTTGTTTACAGTACTTGCCATGGAACTCCGACTCATCGATGATATCTGCCTCAAATTATCATCCGTCGTCATGAATGCCTGGGCAGTCATGCTGACCTTTTTCAAATCCAGCGTCTCTGTAGCCAACAGCTTCCTGAGGATCGCATCATGGCTGATGTCTATCATGAAGACATCACGCAGCCTATTATCCAGCATGTTCCCGAACTTACACAGCTCAGCAAGACGTCGCAGGTCGGCGACAAATCCCGACACGTCCTGGCCCTCAGCATGAACATGTGTGTAGAAACGGTAGCATGATATGATAATCCCTTCTTTTGGCTTCAGATGGTTACCCACCAATGTACACAATTCCTTGTACCCTTTTTTACACCGGATGTACAGGCGAGAGAAGATTCTTCATAAGGCTGTAAATTTTCGGACCATAAACGGTGAGGAGAACTGCCCTGCGCTTAACTGCGTAGGCCTCTGCCTCCATGCTGTTGGCCACAAAATACTGATCCAGGTGTCATGTATGTAACCTCTATGTAACACCATTGCAATACTGTATATACTTAAGCAATGCACACCTTGACCACAGGGGGTGAACTTGTGGGAGACACACCTTACCTGGTCATCCAGGTATATAAAGGGAGGTCCCACGCAGGGTCATCATTTCTTGGTCCTGTGAATAAAGGTTCAGGTCATAGAGTGACCTTGTCCATAGAATGTGCCTCGTGTGGGTTTTGTGCCATTGAGTAAGGACATTACATTGGTGATGAGAAACGGGAATCAACAACCCACGAGAATGGCCACCGGTAGCACAGAGGAATGGTACTGTGTTGGTGAGGACTGGGACGATTTCATTGTGAGGCTCCAGCAAAGCTTTGTCACGAAAGAATGGCTGGGAGATGCAGCGGCCGACAAGCGAAGGGCCCAGCTGCTGACCAGCTGCAGACCTAAGACTTACTTGCTCATGAAGGACCAACTAGCACCCGAAAAGCCAGCGGACAAACCTTTGAAGAGCTCAGCAAACTAATCGGCGAGCAGCATACACATGGCCCGACACAGATTCTACACCCACCGACGTGTGAAGGACAGAGCATACCAGACTTCGTTGTGGACCTCCGGCATTTGGCCAGCCTCTGTAAGTTCACAGATGCCTGCAGGGGGGAGATATTAAGGGACTTCTTTATTGAGGGCATCGGTCATGCGGGGATTTTCCAAAAGTTAATTGAGACCAAGGACTTGAATTTGGAAGCAGCGGCGTTGATGGCTCAGACTTTCATGGCCGGGGAGGAGGAAACCAAAATAATATACGCGCGCAATTCTGCCTCCAACGCGGCGGGGGATCAGGGAGTCAATATCATAAACACGACTCAGAGCCCCGTAGGCAGGCAAGGGCAGTTCGACACACCCCAGGCAGCAATAGACTCCAGAATAGGTTTTCAACAGAGACAATGGCAGGCTGAACGGACATTTATGCCATCACAGTGGACAATGTGGTCTGGGATGGGGCCATTGACACCCACTAACAGGGTACTCAAGAGCAGTCAAAGGTTCAATCAGCGAGGTCATAACTCCTTTGTTCACAACAATGGGAATCTCAGCTCATGCTGCAGGTTTGGGGGCAAAGGATTTGCAGGTTTCAACAATTTGTCTGCAGAAATTGCAACCTCAGTGGCCATTTACCTCGAATGTGCAGGAAGCCTATAACCAGGCTAATTTACGAGGTGGATGGACCAGAAGAGGGGTCTGTGATGCAGGGTGACTCTTGGGGCAAATCAATGGTCGTTGAAGTTCAGCGGATTTATGTGGCAAACATTCACGGCTCATAGACCAAAAAGCCACCAATGATGATGAAGCTTTTATTAAACGGCATCCCTGTACGCATAGAGCTCGACACGGGGGCCAGCCAGTCACTCATGAGCGTTCAACAATTCGAAAAGCTATGGCCACTCAAAGCCAGTAGAACCAAACTAGAATGCATTGAGACACAACTACGGATGTATACCAAAGAAATCATTCCAGTGCAAGGCAGTACAATGTTGGCGGTCACTTGCAATGGATCAGTGAACCGGCTGCCGCTCTGCATTGTCCCGCATTGTTGGGGAGGGGCTGGTTAGCTGAGATAAACTGGAAATGGGGGGATGTGCACGCAATGTCATCTGTGGAGCGAAGTTTGTGCTCACAAGTCCTACAACAATTTGAGTCATTATTCCAACCTGGCGTCGGGATGTTCAAAGGTACCAAAGTAGTGATACGCATCACCCCGGATGCCAGACCAGTACACCACAAAGCCAGAGCAGTGCCGTATGTGATGCGGGAGAAAATTGAGAGCGAATTGGACCGTTTGCTGAGAGAGGGCATCATCTCGCCCGTTGAATTCAGCAACTAGGCGAGCCCCATCGTTCCCGTCCTAAAAACGGATGGTTCTGTCAGGATCTGTGGCGACTACAAGGCCACTATCAATCGGGTGTCCCTACAAGACCAATACCCGCTCCCGACAGCTTGCCGCCACGCTGGCAGGCGGCAAGCTGTTTACCAAGTTGGATCTCACTTCAGCCTACATGACCCAAGAACTGGCCGACGAATCTAAACTACTGACCACCATCACTACGCACAAGGGACTGTTCGTTTACAACAGGTGCCCATTTGGCATTCGATCAGCGGCCACGATTTTTCAAAGAAACATGGAAAGCCTGCTCAAATCCATTCCTGGAACAATTGTATTTCAGGACGACATCCTCATCATGGGTCGTGACACCGAGGAATACCTCCACAACCTGGAGGAGGTGCTACGCCGACTGGACTGGGTAGGCATGTGGCTCAGGAAGTTTAAATGTGTGTTTTTGGCTCCTGAGGTTGAGTTCCTGGGCAGGAGGGTTTCTGCAGATGGGATTCGGCACACTGAATTCAAAACAGAGGTGATTCGACGAGCGCCCAGGCCCGGCAACACATCGGAGTTGCGTTCATTTCTGGGACTCTTGAACTATTTCGGGAACTTTCTGCAGAACTTAAGCATGTTGTTGAAGCCGCTTCACGTGCTCCTGTGCAAGGGTTGAGATTGGTTTTGGGGGAGCTGTCAAGAACGGGCTTTCAATCAGGCGTGGAACCTACTTTGTTCAAATAAGTTATTGACCCTGTACGACCCCTGTAAGAAATTGGTTCTGACATGTGATGCATCGTCCTATGGGGTTGGGTGCGTGTTGCAGCAGAGTAATGCTGAGGGCCAACTACAACCTGTGGCTTATGCCTCCAGGTCGTTCTCTCAAGCAGAACGGGGATATGGGCTGGTTGAGAAGGAGGCACTCGCATGTGTCTATGGTGTAAAAAAAATGCATCAGTACCTTTTTTGGCAGGAGGTTCGAATTTGAAACGGACCACAAGCCATTAACATCCCTATTGTCAGACAGCAAGGCTGTCAATGCCAATGCGTCAGCTCGCATACAGCGATGGGCTCTCACGCTGGCTGCTTATGACTACTCCATCCGGCACCAGCCTGGCACCGAACATTGCGCTGTCGCGCTCAGCAGGCTTCCACTGGCCACCACCGAGGGGGCAGCGGAACAAAGCGCTGAGATGGTCATGGCTTTGACAATGCAGGCTCCCCCATCACAGCCCGCCAGATCAAAATCTGGACAAACAGAGATCCCCTCCTATCCCTGATTAAGAAATGTGTCCTGACTAGGGTTTGGGCGCCCGCACACGGAGCATACCCTGAGGAGGTCAGACCGTTTCACAGGCGGATGGATGAGCTCTCCATCCAAGCTGACTGCCTACTATGGGGCAGGCGGGTAGTCATGCCCCAGAGGGGCAGGGAGGCATTCATCAGGGAACTCCACAGTGAGCATCCAGGCATCGTGCTGATGAAGGCCATTGCCCGGTCACATGTTTGGTGGCCGGGAATTGATTCAGAACTGGAGCACTGTGTTTGCAGGTGAACGACGTGTGCCCAGCTGGGTAATGCCCCCAGGGAGGCCCTTCTCAGCCCGTGGCCCTGGCCTACCAGGCCATGGTCACGTATTCATGTAGACTACGCGGGCCCGTTCATGGGAAAAATGTTTCTCATTGTGGTAGATGCGTACTCGAAATGGATCGAGTGCATCATTTTGCATTTGTGCATGACATCCACCACCGTGGAGAGTCTACGTGTGGGCTTTCCAACCCACGGCTTGCCGGACATCCTTGTTAGCAATAATGGCCCATGTTTCATGAGCTACGAATTCCGGGAGATCATGTCAGGCAATGGCATCAACCATGTCAGGACAGCACCATTCAAGCCGGCCTCCAATGGCCAGGCAGAATGTGCGATCCAAATCATTAATGAAGGCATTCTCAGGATTCAAGGACCCTCCCTTCAATGCCGCCTATCGCGCCTCTTGCTGGCCTATAGGTCCCGACCGCACTCGCTGACGGGGGTCCCGCCTGCTGAGCTACTTATGAAACGAACACTCAAAACTCGGTTGTCCCTCATTCACCCAGTCCTCACCGAAATAGTTGAGGGCAAGCGCCAGTCCCAAAACAGGTACCATGACCGAAATTCAAGTGGAAGATGTATCGAAATAAATGACCCCGTATTTGTCCTCAATCACGCCGTGGGACCCAAATGGCTTGAGGGTACTGTAATAGACAAAGAGGGGAACAGGGTCATTGTGGTTAAACTTAACAATGGGCAGATATGCCGTAAGCATCTGGACCAAGTAAAAAAAAAGGTTCAGCATGGACACTGAGGAAACAGAGGAAGATCATGAGATGGTGCTCACACCACCGCCAGTGAATGAGCAACAAGAACATTCAGCAGCATGCACAGTCCCGGCGGTCAGCCCGGACAGGCCGGAATCACCACAGGTGACAGACACTCAGGCCAAGACTCAACAACCAGAGCCCCAATTGCGGCGCTCCACGAGGGAGTGTAGACCACCTGAAAGACTTAACCTATGATCCCACTAAGACTTTGGGGGGAGGTGATGTCATGTATGTAACCTCCATATAACACCACTGCAATACTGTCTATACTTAAGCAATGCACACCTTGACCACAGGGGGTGAACTTGTGGGAGACACTCCTTACCTGATCATCCAGGTATATAAAGGGAGGTCCCACGCAGGGTCATCACTTCTTGGTCCTGTGAATAAAGGTTCAGGTCATAGAGTGACCTTGTCCATAGAACTTGCCTCATGTGGGTTTTGTGCCATTGAGTAAGGACATTACAGCAGGTGGTCGACAAAATCCGCCCAATCCTCACCCTCCACGAATCTGTCCAGGATTCCAACAGTGCCCATTGTGCATGCGAAGGTTCTTAAATTACCTCGTCATCAATTATAATGACTCAAGAGTCTGGTTACTGTAAACTCACTCAGGTGCAACCTGATCCTTCTTTATTCCAGCCCAAGAGTGCCAACGTGATAAAGACACCCAGCTTATATTCAGGTGACCAAGCACACATGCCACATGCATACAGCCCGATGACCTCCGACCGCGGCACCCTCTGGTGTCTGCCGATCCCCAAGCATTAATACATAACAAGGAGGCTGAGGGGAAACCTTATTGAGGTATACACAATTATGAGAGGCCAAGATAGATTGGATAGGACGGATCTATTTCCCTTAGCAGTGGAGTCAACAACCAGGGAGCATAGATTTAAGGTAATTGGTTGGAGGTTTAGAGGAGATATGAGGGGAGATTTCTTCACCCAGAGGGTGCTGGGGGACTGGAAGTCACTGCATGAAAGGGTGGTAGAGGCAAAAACCCTCACCACATTTTAAAAGTATTTGGATGTGCACTTGAAGTGCTGTAACCTACAGGGCTACGGACCAAGAGCTGGAAAGTGGGATTAGGCTGGATAGCTCTTTGTCAGCCGTCGCGGACACGATGGACCGAAATGGCCTCCTTCTGCACTGTAAATTTCTATGATTTACCTCTGTTTATCCATCTTTTTGTCTCTGGTGTTAATTTTCCAACTGGTGCTGTTGGTATATTTGTGTTAAGTTCCTGTGTGCTGTGCTAAAATAGCGCAGAGAGGGATTTAGTACAAGCACACTTAAATGCTCATTTGGGAACTGTGTCAGTGGCGAAACCGAATTCTGTTCCATGGATCTTTTGCTGTCTGGTTCTTCTACTTCCTCTGGAAGTTTACGTCCCTCGATGCCTTGCTCTCTGTCGCCACCTGCCCCCCTCTCCTGACACAGTGAAATCATTCCCTGTGAGCCGGCAATGTTATTTCAAACAGTTGAATTGGCGCTGGCCACTTTGCAACTCATAATGCATCAGGGATGCCTCTGTCTGGCTCTGCTGTACACTAATTGATACGGATTGATTGCTATGACTAGTCAACAACCCCATTATCATTGTATCATGCAACCACCAGGATGGCAGAAAGCAAATTAGATGGACCTTGGTCTTTTTTCATCCAGCAATTCCAATGTTCCAATGATGTATGCAAATTGAGAAGTTTCCTTAAGGTGACAGAATGTAAATTAGCAAACAGCATAATCAAATAGTTCAAGAAGGCAATTTGAATTGGAAAGATTAGCCTTTATATATTGGCAAAAAAATAACAGTTGCACCGATGAAAATGGACGCTATATACCAGAATAATTTAGCACAATCAGCCAGTAAACAGCCATGTTAATCATTTATCGGTGAAAACTGGTGATGCAGTTTTTTTTTCTGCATAGAAATTGCAGATCTTCCAGTTTTGCCTCCAGGGCCTGTGCATTTCTAGGTCGAAATCATTTAATGTTTGGAGATACACACAGAAATGAAACAGAGACACAAGTTCAAAATGCAGCTATTGGGCAGTAAATCTTTCGAACACAATATCACAAATTTATTTCTGTTTACCGGCTCATTTATATATCACCAAAAACCTGCTCAAGTATTTGTTGTTCCTTATGCGTTTATATTGCAAAGCAGATTTCAGAGCATCTGAGGTAGTCTAGAAACAACTGTACATCTGTATAGAATCATACATGTTCACAGCACAGAGAGAGGTCATTTGCGTCTTCGGGGGTAATTTTAACCCTCAAAAATAGGTGGGTATTGGTTTGGATGGGATGTGAAAATTTAAAAAATCTCAAACCCAAACTCAACCTGCCTACTTCCGGTTTAAATGGAGGCAGGAAGGGGGCGGGAAACCAGGAGGCGGGTTGATCATTTAAACATTTTGATGAGGCTGCGTGCCTCAGATTTTATCTGCCTTCGAGGTTTAACACTCTGGATTCCTGCGGCTCGGGAAATCTGGCAGGTAAGGAGGTGAGGACTGCTGCGTGGATGATGTAGGTGCTTTTCCAGCACTGCTTGTGGGCTAGGAGGAGCAAGAGTGCTTCCCCCCGGCCCACAAAGCTAACCTGCGTTTCTCCCTGATCGAACCCCCCACCTCACCACCCCCCCGCGCGCAATTGGACCCACGCCCGTGATCGGGCCCCCTCACAAGATCACCGACCACCACCCCCCTCTGGATCACTGCCCCTCCCCCCTCAGGATCACCGCCACCCCCCCCCCCCCCCTATATGATCTCCGCCACCCCCAACCATGATGGGATGCTCCCCCCACCCCTCCCCACTCTCCCCCAAGCTTCAGATTTCACATCACACTATAACCATGCTGCAGCCTCCTCCGGAGCATTCCCCGTGCGACAGGGAGCCAAGCCTGTCAGTCAAGCTGACTTCTGGACGGGGATCCTTGTGGAAGAGAAGTGCGAGGAAATATGGTTCCCCGTGCACAACTCCTCACCCGTGCTCAGAAATACCCACTCCAATCAAGATCAAGGCCATCAAGTTTGTACTAAATCCTTGCTTGAGTAATCCAAAATTTATCCAAGTGTCCTGTGTTCTCCTGATAACCCCGTAACTACCTCTGCTTCAAACACTTATCCACTTCTCCCTTAAAAGAAGCAATGGTCTTTGCCTCAGCTACTCCATATGGCAAAGCAGTTTTGGCAACTGTCTGTGCGAAGAAGTTTCTCTGAAGCTCTCTCCTCATCCTCTGAAGACATATTTTGGATTGACAGCCCCTTGTCTCTGACTTCCTGGCGAGTGGAAATGTCTTCTTCCCTATCCACATTATTCGAGCACTTGGTCATTTTAAAAGGCGCAGTCATGACTTGATGTTTCTGCTGTTGACCTTCCTTTCTGGGTAGGGGAGGGCTGTACAATGTAAAAATCATGTTGTCATTATGCGTGGATGAAAAATTTGGCGCAATGCAGTGTCCAGTGCTGCAATCACCGGCATCCATTTATACGTGGAGACAGAAATCCATCTTGGGAAGGAACACTAACCAGGTGGTGTCCAATCATACGCCTGTTATATGGCCCCGTTTGATACTCAGTTCTATTAAAGTCAATGGAGTTGAATATTGGGTGAGGAGTATAATGGGCAGCAGATATGCTAACGCCCGTTTTGCAGTACCATCCAAGATGCAATTGTACCTCTTACAGCACAGGAAACAAATTCCTCCAGACGTGATGCTCCAGGCTGCTGGAGGCACCAGTGCCACTTGATTTTCATTACAATAGCTGGAGGTGAGGCTGCTCTCCAGGTAGCCGAAGATTCAGCAGTACGTCGTGGCTTCAACATCCGTCAATTAAGCAAAACGGGTGAAATATATGCAGCTACGAGTTTGCGCACAGGTTTGTAGAGCTGTTGTATTGTGAGTGGTTTAGTCAGTCTCATGATGTTCACAAGACTCAATAAAATGCCAGTCAGTTGGGTCTAGGTCATCCACGATGAGGTATGCAGTTGTGAGGCTAGTGGATGAACTGGTAATGTGTAGTTTGATTGTAAATCTTTGTTAATAAACCAGCTAGTTCTTAATAGCAATGTGTTGCTATGAATTTGTAAGCAAAGAACCCATGAAACAAATACATTACAGTGTGGAATAGATTAAACAAACAATTAGCCAGTGTAGTCATAGCTTGGCATGTTTTTGCTAATTTAATCCGAGCACAAAATGACTAATAGCCTAAAGTGTATTTTCAGATTAATCAGACCTGGGAGGAGAGGAAAAGGTGCCAAACTATTTTTGTTGTTATGGTGGTGTAAGACAAACTACATCAACACTTCCTTAATCTAGCATTATGTTTATTTGAGTGCTCCTCCAGCATAGTGTGGATTATCTTCTTATATTTAAATCACATGGTTGAACAATAGTTATGTATTAAAGGCTAGTGGTATAACTATTATAAAAGGTATCAAGATGCTGAGGGAGGACTGTGGAATGTTCATACATTAGTGAAGGTGACAAGATTGAGTAATGCACAAGGAGGAGAGAACTGGAGAACTACACTACAGCAGAGAGATCAATCTAATTACGATATTCATGCTCCTTGAGCTTCAGTGGGTAAAAACCACCCACTGCCCTGATCCGTACAGAGACCAAGTGGGTGTCAAATTCAAATTGCTGGACTATGATGAGTTCATCACCTCAGCTAAGGAAATGGTGGCAGTGGCACAAATATCTTGCCTCTTCAATTCTGTGCCAGGAAATAGGAACGATCATCCAGAGTTCCTCGTCATATTCACTATTAAGTGACCAGCTGCTGGAAAAGTTTTTTATGGGCATTTTGCAAAGACCAAATCAGTCTCTACTGCGACATCCTTTCCTGAATCGAATAGCTTGCTATCACTCAGTGCCTGCTCTCACATATGACGAATGTATCGCTCGGGTGAGGTACTGCCCATGGAACTGGACCTCAGTCGGAGTCACCACTTTGAGAACAGGAGGGGGAAGATTGTGATGAAAAATGGAGGTGAATACAATATTACAAAACTGAAATATTGTTGCACAAATATGTAGCACATGAGGAATATAATGGTAGCACGTAATATATTCATGGAAAGAAAAGGTAACCATAATTAAATTGGCTTATTTGTAACTTAAGGATGCATCTGCATTTCATATATTAGGATTGTGAATGTTCCCCAAGGATCAGGTGGCACCGATAGTTAGGAAGCATGTGACAGTCTGCTAAAAGGCAGAGCTATCCTCAGAGAGAAGGCTGTCAGAATCTATTTAACTGGAAATCGGGTACTAATAGTAAGGAACTTACTTCAGACAATAATGATGACATTGATACAGAACTGTTGGGAATAATTTGGGAGATTTTCTTTAATTAAGAAAGACTCACTATGCTGACAAAATGGGAGGTCTTCCTTAATGGAGAAGGCCAATCCAAGGAAGTAATGCAAGGCTACTCCATCAGCTCGAACAAAGAAGGAAAATGATTCATATTTCATTTCTTTCCTTGGGAGAAGTGAATTGCTGTGCTCGTTGAGGTGAGGTGAGGGGTACTACTTTTAGGGATTGGAACACATGAGCACCAGGGTCAAACACTCACAGATCAAGCACAGAATTAATTTGATGGAAAACAAAGCTTTGTATATTCTGCCCCAACAGTGATATTAATCCCATCCTTCCCTCATACATCAAAGCTAATTATCTCTAGTGTCATAACAGCTTCCCCGAAACTGCCAGCATGATGTCAACTATCGTGCAATTGTGGAAAATGTTGTGCCATGAGTCACACCTGCTAGCAACTGGGTTGAGACCAGGCCAAACTCATTCCAATTAGGAATTTTATACCCGGTAGAGAGGAAACTTCCATCCCATATATCTGAGCTGGATTCGAATCCAAGTTCCCTTGGTAAAAACTGCAATCACTGCGTAGCTCAGTCCCCCCTGATATGTAGCAGCAGAGCAGAACAAGTTACTAGACTTTTGATTGAAAAACATATGAATGGAAGTTTTTATATGTCATCACAATGAGCAACGGTAAGTGCACAAGCCACTAAATTAGTGCAGCAGATTTTACAGCCCAAGGGAGACAACTGAGCAGAAAATAGGAAAAGTCACTAGAGAACACCAAGGCTTGGAAAAATATAATGGATTCAGGTCCCCATTAAAGGTTCCTAATTAATTACAGTGAATGCAGTTTAAGCCAAAAAAAAAGCAATAGGAATGTTTTGAACAATTTAAGGAAGATTGGAATTCATACTGATACATCCTTACTATAAAGTATAAATGCACACGAGGGCTATGCTTGAGAGAAGGTCAGTCTGTGACCTGTCCTTTATTTCATAGCACTCAAGTGATGGAAGTGGAGCTTCCCCTTTTATATCTGAAGGTCTAGGTTAGGAGTGTCTCCCACAAGTTCACCACCTAGTGGTCAGTGTTCTCACAGTGTACAACTTAGGTCAGATTATACATGGGTTACAATGCTGGTTGAATACATGACACATATCAGCTACATTAGTGTAATGGCTATGTTAGTGGACTAGTAATCCGCAGGCAAGTGTTATTGGGCTCAATTTTGGCCCACCCCTTTTTTCGGTGCACTTACTGGAGATGCGCCTCTTTTCTCCATTCAGAAGTGCGGCGAAAAAATTCCTCCCCACATTGGCCGCTGTCCAGCCTCTCCCTGGTCGTCGCGCAGTGTGGACAGTCGAGCCGGGGGTGGAGCCAGCGTTCTGCACCGAAAACAGTGCCAGGAAGTCTGCTCATGCGCATTGGATTGTCCGCGCATGCGCAGTAGCTCATCGCCCCCAGCCTCTCTGTGTCTTGCTGCAGCTGCTGTGTGGGAGGGACCCAATGCCGGCCAAATGTTGCTGTGAATAGGGGTAGTTCATTTGAAGCTTTAATCATCTAGAAATCGCACCGGGAGGCCACTTGGCCAGGGATAGGGGCGGGCGGGCAGGAGAACTGATAGAAATCATCCAGGCAGGAGCACCAACAGTTCTCCTGCCCGCCCCTAGCCCTGACCGAGTGGCCTCCTGTTGCGATCGATCCAGTATAATCATCGCAAACAAATAATTGTTTAAATTAGTTGTGAGATTAGGGCAATTTAATTCAACTATCTTTTACTTCTTTTATTTTTGTAGTTTAAGCTTCCATGAAAACTTCTGTTGTATAGTAAATTAACTTGGCGAAGTTTGTCATATGATGTCCTATATAGCTGTTTGATTCTATTCACATTCTTTAGTCATTAAGTTTCTTTATTAGTGACCAAATTAAATTTTAGTCTTTTGAAATTCACTCGACCAGGGCTAGGGGTGGGCGGGCAGGATAACTGATAGAAATCATCCAGACAGGAACATGAATGACTGGATGATTTCTATCAGTTCTGTTGGCCTCCCGCCCCTATCCCAGGCCGAATGGCCTCCGATGTGCCTACCTGTGCTGATTTCTTAACTCTCCGCAAGGGTTTTCTGAAGTGGCCACATACGCTGGCCTAATTAGATTTGGAGTAACTATTAGCTGGCCAAAGCTGCCGAAATGGGCAGAACTGGCGTAGGTGGCTGGTAACGCCCCCTTTTGAGAAAAAAAACAAAACAAAAAAAATCCTAACTAACTCACTTACACTGGTGCAAATTGAATGTGCAAAATGGGGATTTTTAAGTTACGCCAGAAAAATCAAGTTACTCCCCAAAAAACGGAGCGACTCCTGGCCAAAATTGAGCCCATTAATCCATAAAATGTGGCCATTTGAGAATTTGAATTCAGTTTAAAAATTCTGGAAATTAAAAGCTGTTTTCAGTAAACATGATCATGAAGCTACTGGATTGTGGTAAAAGCCCACCTGGTTCCCTAATATCCTTTAGGGTAGGAAATCTGCCGTCCTAACCCAGTCTGGCCTATATGTGACTCCAGACCCACACCAACATAGTTGACTCTTAACTGCCCTCTGAAGTGGCCTAGCAAACCACTCAGTTTTATCAAACTGCTACCAGTGGTTCAAATAGAATGCCCACCACCACCTTCTCAGGGCAACTAGAGATGGGCAATAAATGCTGGCCTTGCCAGTGACACCCACATCCCAAGAATGAATCAAATACAGTTTTGATAATACCAAGAAATAGATTCATATAAACATTCATGGAGTGAACAGTGGAAAAATGTCACTCGATCATTAATGAAACTGGCCCACAATCTAAGCATTAACACTTAAAATTTATATTTACTACTTTTTGTAACTTTAATATGTTACATAATGCTGGCATGTGGATATAACCAGAATACACGACTAGATTATGGAGAATATATGCATTATAGATAATGGTCCTGAACTTGCTGGAGTGGGGCATCCCATGGTGCACCCTGTTAGTTAGACTTTTTTCCTCATCCTGTAGCTTGAAAAATCTTTGCACTGCAAGTGACGAGAAGTGTGAGTTGATACTGGCGTGGTGAGGGCAACGGGGCATCTGGGACCTGAGTGAACGACGGGGCTAACAGACTATCTCCTTAATCAATCAGATTTAAGGATAGAGAAACAGAAGAACAGAGAATGAAATAGGGTGAATTAGAGTCAAATTAGGTACAGAAAGAAATAACGAATATTAAAGAAATATTGGATTAAGAGAGAGAAAAATACAATAAGGAAAACAACAACAACTTGTATTTATATAGCGCCGTTCACATGGTAAAACATCCCAAGGTACTTCACAGGAGTGTTATAAGACAAAAATTTGACACCAAGCCACATAAGTAAGAAAAACATTTTAAAAGTTTAAACTTTATAAAATATCTCACTACAATTTAACTACCTATAGGAATGAAACACCACAGTTTCAATTGTTCCTTCTCTGGGCCGGAGAGGTTGCTTGGCATTGTAGGAACATAAATTTTGTCAATAGAAAGGTACTTATGCTGTTGAGTACAAGCCCAAACTTTCTACGGTGAGTTTAATTGCCAATTAATGCACAATTGTAGCAACTTCACTGAAACTCATGGGGAGATAAAGGGTGAGCTGCCGTTTTCACAAATCATCCAGCAACTTATGGAAATTCACAATTCACAGGGTATCTCTTCAACGCCACAAGTGGCTGGGTGATTTACACATTAATAATGCTGAGCATCATTAAACTGTTAGGAGCAAATTCTGGCCCAATATATATGTGGATGATATTCTGGGATATATATTATATGTAACCTTACAAATGACAAAATCAGCTCATCTGTGATTGTATAAATTGTATCTTCCATACATTAATAAAATGAGAGTTATTAAGGTATTATTCAGGCTGTGAAGAATAAATTCGAGAAACAATTTGAAGCAAGGCACCCGCCTTGGCCGTGTTGTGGGGAGAAACTGATTCAAGATCAGGGACTCCTAGAGAGGGAGGGAAGGAAAATGGGAGGAAAAGTATTACTGCTGTGTCCTGTCTAGTACAGGACCTTAAGAATGGAGGCTGGCTGAGGTGCGTAGCATGGCAGGATCTAACAGGGAAACCGCAGAGAAACTAAGCTAAATATTAATGAGTCTCAGAAAATAGTTATATCAGCATAAAACCTGATGGGCTAGAAATTCGTCGACTTTGCGACTGGGTATTTGGCAAAAAACCGATCGGCGGGAAATTCGGTGATGTTTTGCGGCAGCGCTTTCCATGTACCACTGGAGAGAGGAGTGCCGCCGTGCAAGACCCGAAATAGCGTTTTCGCCCGAAATTTGGCTCTCTCCGCACTCATATTCTGCGGCCAGAATACCGTCAGGGTAAAACCTATCGTGCACTCCTATATGAAGACCTGCACAAAAGGTAAGTTCAGGTTTTTATTTTTTAATTCTTTTTTCAGCGATTCAATAGATAAGTTTCTTGTGAATGTTTTTTTTCCAATTTTTTTTTGTGTTTTTCTCCCCTCTCAAGGCCTCTCTCGCAGCAATATCGGCCTCGGACTAAAGTTGGCGAGGATCACTGTTTGCGCCGCGAATCCTCGTGCAACGCCGATTTTTACCACTGCGCAAATTAAAGGTTGAATTTCTGGCCGATAAGCGGCAGCGAAGCAAAAACAGTAGTTTTGCTGAAAAAATATAGTTTTGGCTGAAAACGAATTTCTAGCCCATAGTCTATGCAGCTGCATCTCAGAGCTTCTGAAGAAAGAAAGCAGAATATTTACAGTTTCTGATGATGCTAAATAGTGAAGAAAGGCAAGAAATGGCAAGGGTGATGATATTCAGTGTATTTAGTAAGTCATATCATCAATGCAGATATGTGGTATATATCATGCAAGGGTATATAAATGTAAGGGGATATATATATCTTAAGATAGTAAATATGATTCTCAATGAAAGATATGATCATCCAGGCAATTTAGAAATCCAGAAATCAAACGTAATTTAAGACATTGGGCCGTCAGTAGCAAAGGCGCTCGACAGTGGCCTTGAGAAAAGCTGCTTACAGAGGTCTTGCGATCACTTGGACGAGAAAGTTACCTTTTTCGATGTGCAATTGATCGTAGCGCTGTGTAATGAGATATGCCAGCTATGAGCTGCACAACTTGGTTGTGATAACAGATGAAATTGAGACAGCTTTCCAGAGTTCCAGCATCCGCAGTATTTTTGCTTTTGTGAATTTGAGTCAGCAATTTGTTAATGTGAATCTGACATTTTTAGGGTGTACACGGAATAGTTGTACCTTCTAAAGTCTAAAGGGACACCCAAAAGGGTGATTCTAGATCTTAGATCACTGAGTTGTGAAAAGAGGCCCTGAGGGCTTCTCACTAGAAAGATCAAAGTGCAAGGGAGATGCAATCAGTGGTTTAAAATGAAGGGAATTGGTCAAATGGAATCTATAACATTCCTTATGTGAAATCTGGAACAACCAGTCATGAACTTAGGAACCCACAAACAAAACACGAATTAACACATTGAGCCGTAATTTGCGGTCAGCGGCGAAGCTAAGGCGCTCGTCACTGACCGTGAAAAAAGCTGCCTACAGTGATCTCACAATCTCCATGGCAAGAAATGTACTTTTCTTTGATTGTAATGCAATCCCCCAGCCACAGGTTTCAGTAACATCAACAAGCTATCTCAGAAGACATTGAAGAATTCTTAAAGACAGCAAACCAGGAAATAAAAAGCAGCTTTTATCGTTACTTTTTAAAAATGTTACAGAGAGCAAAATAAAGATTGTGATTTTCACATGGGGTAAGGTAAAAATTGAAATATCATGAAAAACTTTTTTTAAAATGTCTAAGTTTAAAAAACATTTTTTTTTATCATAATGGAAAAAGTTGACACTCCACAAATATAAAAAGGTGCTTTTCAGGAACAGATGGTTGTTTAGCAATCAGCATGCTGTTAAAACCCCAGTTACACCAATTCCATTTAATTGGATACTTAACAGCGATATTAGCATGGAAAAACTCAAGTTTTCGTCAGTGCCACTGATTTCACACTGCCATCTATGTGGTAGTGATGGCGGGGGGGGGGGCGGTTATGCACAGCGCAGCCAGTGTCGGAGCAGTGAGCGACTGATCGCATCTTTAGGATTGCCGCTTTTATATGCATATACACTAAACCCTTAAGTTGCGATCAGTTTTAGAGGGTTAATGATGACGAATGCTGACACTTCACCATCATTACCATAAAATCCAGGCCATTACATTCACTCATAAGTTGATATTTGTATGAAATTCCTCCGTTAGACTAAGGCATTAAAACCTGTGCTTTTGTTAAACTGGCAGACAAAAGAGCTTCATTCAAATGCTTCAATTCATTCATTACTAACTACCTGACTTTATCCATTTCGAGTTAGATACTTTGGATATAACCTACCATCAAGCATAGTGACATATTTAGCATTGTGATTCCCTCCATAAGCATATGGAGGGTGTCATGGGAGAGCTTAGGTGCAGTGGTGCACCTTTGTGCAGTGCTTGTCAGTGTTTGCAGCACCTCAATACTACAGAACACTGTCAAAATGAATATGGACATGGTTCCTTTAAGGAAACTGGCTGATGACGCATAGAAACATAGAAAATAGGTGCAGCAGTAGGCCATTCGGCCCTTCGAGCCTGCACCGCCATTCAATGAGTTCATGGCTGAACATGCAACTTTAGTACCCCATTCCTGCTTTCTCGCCATACCCCTTGATCCCCCTAGTAGTAAGGACTACATCTAACTCCTTTTTGAATATATTTAGTGAATTGGCCTCAATAACTTTCTGTGGTAGAGAATTCCACAGGTTCACCACTCTCTGGGTGAAGAAGTTTCTCCTCATCTCGGTCCTAAATGGCTTACTCCTTATCCATAGACTGTGACCCCTGGTTCTGGACTTCCCCAACATTGGGATCATTCTTCCTGCATCTAATCTGTCTAAACCCATCAGAATTTTAAACATTTCTATGAGATCCCCTCTCATTCTTCTGAACTCCAGTGGATACAAGCCCAGTTGATCCAATGTTTCTTGATATGTCAGTCCCGCCATCCTGGGAGTCAGTCTGGTGAACCTTCGCTGCACTCCCTCAATAGCAAGAATGCCCTTCCTCAAGTTAGGAGACCAGAACTGTACACAATATTCCAGGTGTGGCCTCACCAAGGCCCTGTACAACTGTAGCAACACCTCCCTGCCCCTGTACTCAAATCTCCTCGCTATGAAGACCAACATGCCATTTGCTTTCTTAACCGCCTGCTGTACCTGCATGCCAACCTTCAATGACTGATGTACCATGACACCCAGGTCTCGTTGCACCTCCCCTTTTCCTAATCTGTCACCATTCAGATAATAGTCTGTCTCTCTGTTTTTACCACCAAAGTGGATAACCTCACATTTATCCACATTATACTTCATCTGCCATGCATTTTGCCCACTCACCTAACCTATCCAAGTCACTCTGCAGCCTCATAGCATCCTCCTCGCAGCTCACACTGCCATCCAACTTAGTGCCATCCACAAATTTGGAGATACTACATTTAATCCCCTCGTCTAAATCATTAATGTACAATGTAAACAGCTGGGGCCCCAGCACAGAACCTTGCGGTACCCCACTAGTCACTGCCTGCCATTCTGAAAAGTACCCATTTACTCCGACTCTTTGCTTCCTGTCTGACAACCAGTTCTCAGTCCACATCAGCACACTACCCCCAATCCCATGTGCTTTAACTTTACACATTAATCTCTTGTGTGAGACCTTGTCGAAAGCCTTCTGAAAGTCCAAATACACCACATCAACTGGTTCTCCCTTGTCCACTCTACTGAAACATCCTCAAAAAATTCCAGAAGATTTGTCAAGCATGATTTCCCTTTCACAAATCCATGCTGACTTGAACCTATCATGTCACCTCTTTCCAAATGGCTGCTATGACATCCTTAATAATAGATTCCATCATTTTACCCACTACCGATGTCAGGCTGACCGGTCTATAATTCCCTGTTTTCTCTCTCCCTCCTTTTTTAAAAAGTGGGGTTACATTGGCTACCCTCCACTCCATAGGAACTGATCCAGAATCTATGGAATGTTGGAAAATGACTGTCAATGCATCCGCTATTTCCAAGGCCACCTCCTGAAGTACTCTGGGATGCAGTCCATCAGGCCCTGGGGATTTATCCGACTTCAATCCCATCAATTTCCCCAACACAATTTCCTGACTAATAAGGATTTCCCTCAGTTTCTCCTTCTTACTAGACCCTCTGACCCCTTTTCGCATCATCAAATGACGCATCATTTTAATTGGCCGGGAACCGTGCTGGGCGGGCTTAACAAGCCCAATCAGGGTAAAGTGATGTGGGAAGCTGGGATTGAGACAGGTGCAGGTAAGGACCCCGCCACTGACATCGCCCACCTCGCTCCTGCCTCGGTAGGTGAAATCGCGACCATAGACAACAATGTAAATATACTGGTCAGCCTTTTGTTCATTTTTAAAAATCTTTAGTAGAAAATATAAAAGAGATTATGCCATACTAAATTCTGAATACACCAATTTCAACTGGGAAGAAGTCTTCTAGTTAAAGGCTGAGCTGTGGAATTCCCCAGGGAGATACAAGTTGGAAAGTATGAAATACCTATAAGCACTGTCAATGTAAAATCCATCCCGTCAGCATTGTTGTAATTTTCCTTTGATTCAGTTTGAAAACTTTTAATTCAGGAAATATTCCCAGGGTTTAAATTCACACAAGAATAACAAATGAAGTGATAGAAATGACCATTACGGAAAATAGTCGATAAGAACAAGGAGAGTAAAGAAGGGAAGGGAGGGTGATAGCACTTTTAATGAAAAAAATGTTTTTGTTATTCTGTTGCGATGTACTTTACAAAAACAACCTTCTCCTAAATGGTTGGAGAAATTTGCCTTCACTTTCCTCCCTGCAGTCTCTCAGACATTCAACATTTTGGGTGGGAAAGTCAGCAGAGAGTTACTGCTATGGGCTCCGTCCATGAATCACGCAATTGATTCGGCAGAATCCAGTCTCCTTTTCAGACCTGGATACCAAGTCCTGCTGACTTGCCCACCTTGACATACGGTGCCAGGTAAGGGTATCTGTTGAATCAATGGAGTCCCTCACCAACAGTCCTCTGTCGGCTTAACAGCTCTCTGGTGACGCAACATACAACAGCTCTTTACCATCTAGCCAAAAGGGAGATTTGTAATTTTAATTGAATTATTTGCAGTTGGGGTGATGAGTATTTTGCAGCAACAATAAATAACCCCTTTAAACATGTCCTTGAATCCTTTTATGGATGTGACATTGTGCACTACTTTGACCCAATAAAAAGCTGAATGCACTCTTAATATTACCAAAGAATGTAAACTTATAATCTCCAACTTGAACACACATTGTAACGGGTGACCTTGTTTCTTTTATAAGGGTGTATATATATATCAGTTCTTTATTGTGATTAAAGATTTCAAGCTGTGATCATCATGCAGTTGTGTGAAAAATGCATTGGAGTCCTTTTATTAGTAGAAAACGGACAAATGTAAAGAGAGTTTTACATTTGTGCACACACAAAAAGCTTTAGTTTGTGAATGGTCTTGGACACAAGACTACATGAAGAAGACTGCTGGTGATTGGGAAGGAAGTTAATAATAGCAAGTGAGATCAGAATGATTAGAGGAGAGATGTTAGGGCTGTAACACAAAGGATGAAGGCAGAGCAGGTATCTTTTGTCAAAGGATTCAGTTATGATGCAAGACTGGAGAAACCCAGGCTATTCAACCACGAAAGGATGCAAATGAAAGAAATCTTTTAAAAGATCGATAAGATATTAATTAAAATGTATCGAAAAAGTAAATTCAGTGGATTACTTCAAAATAAAACTTGATAACAAAGCACAAGTTCGATTTGGAGAAAAATGTTGTTCTTATGTCTGGGAGTTCTTGTTACAAAGAGTGATCAATGCTTTGAATGACTTCCAAGCAGGGTAGTGGTGACAGCAACCTTAGAATAATTTAGCAGAGACACCAATGCTGTGACAGTGAGACAGCAGATTTTTCTAGATGAATTAACTAAAATGAGCCTGATGCCTTTCCTTATCCGTATTTATCTTGTGACTTTGTAAATTGACAGAATGGGTGATAAGGCCAAGTACAACAACTGCCTCAGTGTAGCATATTCATGGGCATATCCTGCAAGGCACAGTAACTTGCCAGAGATTGCAAACATGTCATAAAATACCTATATAACTCATTTTCCAAACATATTCATCTCACACAGAAATATTCAACTACTTGTAATCAAAACATTGCACCAAGGCCTCCCGGGTTGTATATTTACCATCATCTAAAGATTGAAGATTGCATTTTATATTTATGAATTGAACTGGTGAAACTGCAGTGAAACATTATATGCAATCCTTTCATTGAGCTAGTCAGTAATAAGTTTGTATCAGGTTAGGCTTCTGTTTTGTGAATTAAGTGAGCAAGCTCATGTACCTAAGGGCTGTTTTTTTTTACATATCAGCCTTCTTGTTGGTACAGGAGGGCTCAGAAGACATGTGCATTTCTGCAATATTGCTCTTAGTTAAGGACATCGCAGCATCTTGATATGTTCCTGCCTTGAAATACGTTCAGCATATGTGTTAATGCACTTAACAACGTGCCTTATCCTACATATACCCGACTGTGTAAAGTGCTGTATTTAATGCTAACAAGTTTGGGTATTACTTTATCTTTAACACACTGGGGTTATCCTGTGTGTAACACACTTGAAAATCTGTATCTTCTTGTCTGCAACACATTGTTTTAAACAGAAAGTACAAAAAACAGCAGATGTTGGAAATTCTGAACAGAACCAGAAAGGCTGGAAACATTCACTAGCTCAGGCAGTATCTGTAGAGAGAACAGAGGAGTTAACATTTTGGGTAGAACCTTTGTCAAAGGTAGAGGATGGTAGAAATGAAGAGCATTTAAAAAAGAACAGAACAAAGAGAGAGGGAAGCCCCACACACTCGCGTGCGCACACACACACACTTAAACTATTCATTATTTTTGTATGTTCATACAAGGATAAATTGTACTGGTCAAATTAAGTGGGTTGATTTTCAACTTAGAATTATAGAATGATACAGGACAAAAGGAGGCCATTCGGTCCATCGTGCCTGTGCCGGCCCTTTAAAAAGTCTTGATTTTAATGAAAATAAAAATCGCGTGGTTTCTACAACGGGCAACCAATTCACATGACCATCTGTATGTCTGTGCGGTGTTGACAATCCATCCATTGGTCGTAACTATTGCCCTGTACGTTCAACCGCTGTGAAATAAAGCAGCTTCATGGTTCGTATCTGGCCTTGTCGTATCAGCTGTTTTCTTGGCCCAGCTTCAAAAAGGGTGCTTTGAACTAAAAAAAAGTCTTCCTTTTCAGTTATTCTGTTGCAATGCACTTTGTAAAAAGTATTTTTTCCTGCGTGGATGGAGAAGTTTGCCTTCAATGACCTCCCTGCAGCCTCTCAGACACTCAGCATTGTGGGTGGGAAGGTTAGCAGAGGGTCACTGTTATGGAGTCCATCAGTGAATCACTGAACCAAAATAACTGGAATTTGTGAGACATATACATCAGTAAAAGAGTGAGCAAGTGGGAAAAGCTTTTTGCTGAGTTTTTATAATACTAAATTCACCCTTCTCCCACTTTTGGTGCAGAAACTGTAACATTCGCATTGCTTTCCTTTATTAAACCCAGCTTTGTTTTTAAGAAATAAAAATAGAAATAGTCCAACATTTATTTTTGTAAAGCATGTAACAGTTTGTTGCATATCTGTTGTTTACTAAGTAAATTGTTTTTTTGGCTGGTCCTGTGTTTGGAACAGGTTCTGAACTGATGCCAAAGGCCCTTTCTACCAGGATTATTGGTGGTATATGGTGGTTTTTCACCCTCATTATCATCTCATCGTACACGGCAAACCTGGCTGCTTTCCTCACAGTTGAGCGCATGGAATCCCCCATCGAGTCAGCTGATGATCTGGCAAAACAAACGAAAATAGAATATGGGGCAGTTAAAGATGGAGCCACCATGATGTTCTTCAAGGTAAGGAGACACGCTCCTTTTTAATACAATCACATTTCCTAGACTGTATTCTCATCGGTAAGCCTGGATTTCTTTTCAGCTGGATTTTAATATCATGTCGACAAGTGTTAAAGCATGTATAATGGATTATTTAAATTTATCATCCTTGTTTGAAAGAAAAATTTATGTGAGCTGGTGAGCTTCATGTTGTAAATATGGATGATTTATCAGCTGGTTAAGTGCATTATCGCTTTGAGTTCTGTAAATTGGTGTCAATTCTATTGTATTAAAGCTGCAGGGTCAGCCAGCTTTCTGTTATGGTTTCAAATGTTAATCGAAAAGCATGTCTATTACCAGAGATCACATTCTGAATGGAAGTTCCTCCCAGGGAGGGAGGTACTTCCATTTAGAATGTGATCTCTGGTAATAGACATGCTTATAGATTAACATTTGAAATGTTATTTATCTCTGGATTATGTTTGCAGAACTGCAGGACCCGAGCACAAAAATATACGCCAACAGCAAAAGATTAGAAGATTTTCCCTCACTCCTACCGAGTAGCAGATAGGTAGAATTCACTTCCATCAAAGGTGGTGGATTGATTGAAATGGTGCCTCAGAAATGATGAATATTTGGTTGAGAGGACAAAAGGTTAGAAGGATACAGCGAAATATATGATTCCGTAATCAAATACTATTTAAGCTCTTGTGATGCTGAGACATGGAAAACATCAACTGTAGAATGAAAACGGTCGGGGAATGTATAGTACAGATTAATGTTATCTTCATTTAATTCAGATTCCAGGAGCCCAGCATCAAGGAGCCAGCTCCCAGCATTTGTCTTGTTAATTTTATTTTTTGGGTTCCTGAAAATGTTTTAGCAGCATAAACATCAGAAAATCAACTCATGAACACATTTTAAAAACACCTCATTTTGCCATGACCTCTGCTCTTTGACCTAAAACTTCCAGCTTTGTCCTTTTGAGTGAAGTTGGAGGACAGCATCATTTTGTATTAAAGCAGGCCTTACCCCAAACCGTGATTGCTTGTACAAAAACCTTTACAAATCGATATAATGGCCCAGAAGTCGCGGCCTCCCCAGGTCCATACAAAGTTTCTAAGGACCCGGGAAGACACCGAAAAAGCCGAGTTTCAGCGTGCAATGTGCATGCGCTGAAAACCAGCTCTTCCGATCTGTCAAGTTTCTGGCTTGACAGATCCAATGCATCTCGGGAGCAAGGACATTTGCCAGGGCAAGATTGCGGGATTTGCAAGATTGCGGCTCAAAACTCTTGCGCCTCGTAAAAGCATCTGAGTCCTGTTGATGAGCAATTGCTTTTTGGGTTTGACATCATTTTCTGTCAAAGAATGACCAGCTCACATTTAGAATGCAATCATTGTCAATCTTTACAATCTAGACTTTCATTGGCTGGAAAACCAACTTTTAAAACTGCTTTCCAATCACACGAAGCATTAAACATAGTCCCTCCTATCTGATCAAAGGACATTGCAAGCAGTGAGGCGCAAAGAAGATAGGTTAAAACTTTTTTAAAGAGTTTAACAGTGAAAAAGGGGGCAAAATAGGTGGATTAAAATTGGAGAATATATAAAAGGAATGAGTTGGAAAGGAAAAAAAATTAGAGGACATAGGCCAACAGGTTAAAATATTTTTTTTAAATGGTAGAATTGTGGTTTAGGTGAAGCGCCGTCTAGTGTTAGTACTACAATAATAAAGCTAGTCTTTGAGTAGCTTCATTACTGTAATACTACTGTTTATTTAGTGACAGTGTAGAAAAACAAATTAAAACACTTGGCTGTGACAGAGATTTCTCTGGACGAGCCACATAAATACTGTGACTACAAGAGCAGGTCAGAGGCTGGGTATACTGCAGCGAGTGTCTCATCTCCTGACTCCCCAAAGCCTTTCCAACATCTACTAGGCACAAGTCAGGAGTGTGATGGAATACTCTCCACTTGCCTGGATGAGTGCAGCTCCAAAAACATTCAAGAAGCTGGACAACATCCAAGCCAAAGCAGCCCGCTTGATTGGCACCCCATTCACCACCTTAAACATTCACTCCTTCCACCACCGGCGTAACGTGGCTGCAGTGTGCACCATCTACAAGATGCACTGCAGTAACTCGTCAAAGCTTCTTCGACAGCACCTTCCAAACCCGCGACCTTTACTACTTAGAAGGTCAAGGGCAGCAAATGCATGGAAACACTACCACTCACTTGGATATATATCGCTGTTCCTTAATTGTCGCTGGGTCAAAATCCTGGAATTCCCTCCCTAACAGCAATGTGGGAGTATCTTCACCTCACGGACTGCAGCGGTTCAAGAAGGAGGCTCACCACCACCTTCTCAAGGGCAATTAGGGATGGGCAATAAACGCTGGCCTTGCCAGCAACACCCACATTCCATGAATTAAATTTAAAAAAGATGGCGGCCTGAATGTTAACTGTGCTTTTCCCAACATGTATTTATATCTGGTTACTTTACAAAAAAGTAACTAGATATTGTAAATAAGTGTTAGGAAAAACACAATAAGCTGGATAATGTGTATCCACTTGAACATTTCTAGGTTAGCAGCTGATAATAGTATGAGACTAAAATGTACTGTCTAAGCTCAGGGATTTACTCTCCAGGATGATAGAGTCATCAAGATAAATCTAATGGATTAAAGCTGTTAACAGAAGCGGCAACCATATTGTGAAGGGAAAGTAATGAAGGTCTTCATTGGTTTTGCTGTGTCAAACTAAAGTTTGAAAAGGCAACATAACCAACTGAGTTCCAGGGTAAATCCCTCTGTACATAGACAATTATTCTAGTGTAAATAATGGATAGCACTTAACACAGAGCATGTTACAGGGCAACAACACATTATGTGAGATCATAAATGGTGAGAATGAAGTTAATGTGCTTTAACCTGCCCAGCAACTCTGAGCAAGAACATTAAGTAAAGCGGGAGTGCAAAAATCGCATTTTTGATGTCTTTTTCATTTTCTTTGGTGCTCATCAAAGTGAGGGACACTTGTACTTGGAAATAGAATGGTTCCAATTCATTCATCGAGTATTGGCCTCCACCGGGTGCAATGTAACATTCCCAGATACAGAGTAAATCTCCCTCAAGGGCAATTAGGGATGAGCAATAAACGCTGGCCTTGCCAGCAACACCCACATCCCATGAATGAAGTTAAAAAAAGATGGCGGCCTGAATATTAATTGTGCTTTTCCCAACATGTATTTACATCTGGTTACTTTACAAAAAAGTAACCAGATATTGTAAATAAGTGTTAGGAAAAACACAATAAGCTGGATAATGTGTATCCACTTGAACACTTCTAGGTTAGCAGCTAATAATAGTATGAGACTAAAATGTACTGTCTAAGCTCAGGGATTTTAGTCTCATGCAGGGTTAGATACAGAGTAAAGCTCCCGCTATAGTGTTCAATCAAATACTCCCAGCCCTCTACACTGTCCCATCAAACACTCCCAGGGCAAGTACAGCACGGATCAGATACAGAATAAAGCTCCCTCTACACTGTCCCCATCAAACACTCCCAGGGGAGATACAGAGTAATTAAGTCTTATTACATAAAATTAATAGAGGTAGTGCTTGTAGGGATGACTTGACTCCATTTTGGGTAAATCTTTGTTTTTGCTCGGTGACATATGGCTGTTCCCAGTCAGATGATTGTGATTCAGCCACACTGCTACCAAGGCTCATTTCAGAGTCTGAACCTGCGCCCACTCAATGTCCACATTCCAGCATAGGTCACTGGACAGTGATCAGGAGCGGGAATCCTGGCTGATATTCTCAGGAGTGCCATGGCTGATTTAGGCGTTCCTACTGCAATCAACGAACTCACCTGAGAGCCACTTCCAGGCTCGCAACATGCAGCATTGAAATTTACCCACAAGCAGACCTCATTCATCACTGTGGACCCGCAGAAACATTTGACGGGGATATGATCTACAAACGCTAAGCTTGAGTAAAATTTAAAAAACAACTCTCAAATTTCACTTGTTATTTCTGTTAGGGAAGATCAGCAGACTAAACTGGGAGTTGATTTGGAATTTTTAAATCACTTCATCGTTTAAATACCTGTCTCACTGCAGAGTTAAAGTCATTGTTATCCCCATTAGAACTTTGTTTATGGGTTCAGTGGTTTAGTGGTTTATTGCTCCAATGATTTCAGAGACTTGTGCAATCACTCACAGTATGGTTGTATATGACTTCAAACTACATCGTAAGAAGGTTGCCCAGATTCTGTTTATGGCAGAGGGAATAATATTCTTTGTAACAATAAAATGCCAAAGTGGTTTATATATCTATTACAAAACAATAAAAGGATCATTTGAATTCTTGGATTAATCTTGTTGGCTACAAATAACACACAATGCTCAATTCCTTATTATTACGGTTCAGTGGATTGCAAGATAATAGAAATCAGTGCTGAATGTATAACTGTAAGGTTTGTAAATCTTAGAGTTGTGGCACAAATCATTTCCAAAGGTAGAGTTTCCTCGAATCATAAAGCACAGAAAGAGTCTATTCGGCCCATCATGCCTGTGCTGGCTCTTTGAAAGAGTTATCCAATTAGTCCCTGACCTCTGCCCTTTCCTCACAGTCCTGCAATTTTTTTTATCCTTTTCAAGTATATATCCAATTCCCTTTTGAAAGCTACTGTTGAATCTGCTTCCACCACCCTTTCAGGCTGTGCATTCCAGTTCATAACAACTCATTGGATAAAAAACATTTCTGCTCACCTCTCCTCTGGTTTTTTTAAATATCTTAAATTTGTGTCCTCTGGTTACCGATCCTTCGGCCAGGTGGAAAAAAATTCTCCTTATTTATTCTATCGGAGCCCTTCATAATTTTGCAAACCTCAATTAAATCTCCCCTTAATCGTCTCTGCTCTGAGGAAAGCAATTCCAGGCTCTCCAGTCTCTCCTCCTGACCAATGTCAGGAAAAATGGCTAAAGTGTGGTAACTATATATTTTTTACTTGGCCAAAAGATGTAGGAAGGTAACATGCTGTCACATTACTGCCAATACTGCTCTATGAATGGGCACTGAAATGTCAGATGTTGGCTGCCTCGGATGGCTCACTCTCAAGATTGTTCCCTCATTCTCCATGGGGAGATATTTAGCCTCTGCTCAACAACTCCCGTAACAGCTTGACCGACATAATGAACTCAGTGCAGCATTATGAATTGTGGACACAGCAATTGGTAGATCAGGGTGTTGAAATGTCACCTTATGGACAGAATTGGCAATAAATTCAGACCATATTTCCTTGGCGGTTGTAAATCAGGCATGGGTACCGATGCCAAATGAGGGAGAACCTGTATACTTAGACTTCTGAGTGCGATACAAAGATACCAGCTGTGAGGGCAGCAAAACTGCACCTGAGTGTATTCAGTTGAATCGAAGAAAGTAACCACTTTTCAGGTGCCATATTATCCCTGTTAGAGCTGGCAATTGCAGCAAGAATCCAGTTACTGCTGGCACAACGACTTATTAAATTCAAATTCACTAAGGCCGTGACTGAGATGCAGCTGCTATAGACTCAGCCGGTGCAAAAGTCAGGCACCAGACTGGCTCCTTGACTCCTGCTGAGCTCCAATTCAGCAGTCTTCTGAGTTTTTCCAAAGTGAGGTTACACAACAGAACCTGAATAAGCGAAAGTTAAATAGTTTCCAGTCCAGTTTGTGAATGGTTTTCAGTAAGTTTGAAATGAAATAAGTTAATGAAAAATGGATAATACATTACGCAGGAGGAAACTGCAACTCTTGGAAAGACTATTTTGTCTCCTCGTGATTCTGTGCCAACTTATCATTCTTCAAGTCACAGTTAATGTACTCCCACATGTCCTAAAAAGTCATAAGACATGTAATTACTTGGCTGAGCCAGCTCTCATGTACCTCCTCTCAAAGACTACTTACTGAGGTCAAATGTTATTTAATATGCATTGGTGCAAATGCATTACCCAATACTGATCTACAACACAAACCATTTTGTGCAATGCATTCCATTTTTGGTTATCGGCTAATGAGAGGACAGAGTCAGCACTTTTCTCCTTTATTCTTCTCATGCTGGGGTGCAGTTCCATGTGTACTTGCAGACATCTAACACATCATCCAAGTGCCCTTTCTTCGTGTGTGAGCCTAGTTGATGAGCATTGGCAGACTATTTGACTATGGAGGGCATTACAGCTGAGTTTGGTTCTATCCATACCTTCCTATCCACATACACATCTTTGCAGCAGGAGTTACTCGATTGGGATCAGGAATAGGAATACAGCCTCATTTGTCCCTCTCTATAGTCAAGGATTGTGGCGACCAATTTTGAATTTGCAATATGAAACTGTTCCCTTCCTAATACCTCAAAGTCTGCTGCACTTACACAAAAGCATGCCCAAAATGGTCAAGTACATGACTATTCCACATCTGGAATCAGCGGTTCATGCTGCTGTAAGGCACAGTTTGAAGACGGGCGGTGGGGGAGGGGGGGGATGAGCAGGAACCAATGAGCTAGAAACATTAATGGACCATGTTTGCTGGTGGCATAACTACAATTACGACAATAAATGATTAGTGATTCACAAAACTGTACCTGAACCTAGATACAGTTTACAACCTACAAGACAGTCTCATGCTGGAGAGGGAGTTAACACGGGAAATGGGGAACTTTAATGTATGGGAGAAGGCCAATCGCCCTTTTAGATCGATCTCAATTCCATTTTGCCATTGCTTCTAAGGAAGCACATCCAGTTGTCTATAGAACTGATTTATTTTATTTGTTTTAATGGTCTTTCTTGATAACCAGTTCCTTTTACCTGCTATACTTTGCATGGAATGATTCAGCCTTGGTTCCTCATTTCCTAGAATTTGCCTGAGTTCTGAGATATACTTGCAGACTTTTTTGCATACTGGGTAATATTGGTGCTGGCCACTGCAAGATTGCCTCTGGCAGAATTAGCAGAATTTTTATTGTAATGAAAGCCATGCTTAATTACATAGAATTACAAACATAGATTTTATCGAATACAAACAGGCCATTCGGCCCAACTGGTCTATGCCGACATTTATACTTAATACGAGCCTCTTCACTTCTCATCATCTAACCCTATCACCATAGCCTTCTATTCATTTATCTAGCTTCCCCTGACAGGCATCTATGCTATTCACCTCAACCACTCCTTGTGGTAGCGAGTTCACATTCTAACCAATCTCTGGGTAAAGAAATTTCTCCTGGATTGCTAATTAGACTCATAAGTGACTATCTTATATTTATGACCAGTGGGGGGAGAAATTCAGGAGTGACTGACTGGGGCACTAACTTTTAATAGCGCCAGGCACTAATGTTTTTCAACTTTAAAAAAATTTGGGATACGTCCTCCAGGAAGGAAGTGGAGCGCATAAATCACATGCTTCACTTCCTTCATGGAGCGCAACAGGACGCAGGCGAGACGGTAGGTGCGTAGCGCTGTACATAGAAACATAGAAACATAGAGTAGGCCATTTGGCCCTTCTAGCCTGCACCGCCATTCAATGAGTTCAAGGCTGAACATGCAACTTCAGTACCCCCTTCCTGCTTTCTTGCCATACCCCTTGATCCCCCTAGTAGTAAGGACTACATCTAACTCCTTTTTGAATATATTTAGTGAATTGGCCTCAACAACTTTCTGTGGTAGAGAATTCCACAGGTTCACCACTCTCTGGGTGAAGAAGTTTCTCCTCATCTCGGTCCTAAATGGCTTACCCCTTATCCTTAGACTGTGACCCCTGGTTCTGGACTTCCCCAACATTGGGAACATTCTTCCTGCATCTAACCTGTCTAAACAATAATCAAGGGAATAATGAAGGCATGTGAAAGAGGGACGGCAGTAGTTATGGGGAATTTTAACCTACATATCGATTGGTCAAATCAGGTCGCGGGGGGTGGAGGAGGAATTCGTGGAATGCATGCGGGATTGTTTCTTGGAACAGTATGTAACAGGGCCTACAAGGGAGCAAGCCGTTTTGGATCTGGTCCTGTGTGGCGGGACAGGGGAAATGAACGATCTCCTCGTGGAAGATCCTCTCGGAATGGGTGATCACAGTGTGGTTGAATTTGTGGTACAGATTGGGGATGGGGGGTTGTGTCAGAGACGAGCGTACTATGCTTGGACAGGGGGGACTGCAGTGGGATGGGGCGGAGTTGGCTAAAGTGGACTGGAGGCAGGGACTGAGCGGTGGCGCGGTTGGGGAACAGTGGAGGACTTTTGGGGAGCTCTTTCATAGTGCGCAGCAAGAATGTATTCCAGTGAAAAAGAAGGGCGGCGGGAGAGGAGATGGCCAGCCGTGGATAACCAAGGAAGTAAGGAAGAGTATCAAATCAAAGACCAATGCGTGTAAGGTGGCCGGGGTTGGTGGGAAACTAGAGGATTGGGAAAATTTTAAGCAACAGCGAAGAATGACTGAAAAAGCAATAAAGAAAGGGAAGATAGATTACGAAGGTAAACTTGCACAAAACATAAAAACAGATAGTGGAAGCTTTTGCAGATATATAAAACGGAGGGGAGTGACTGGAGTGGATGTTGGTCCCTTGGAAGATGAAAGGGGGGATTTAATAATAGGAAATGTGGAAATGGCTGAGACCTTAAACAATTGATTTGCTTCCGTCTTCACAGTGGAAGACACAAAAACCATACCAGAGGTTGCTGGTCATGGGAATGTGGGAAGGGAGGACCTTGAGATGATCACTATCACTGGGGAGGTAGTGCTGGACAGACTAATGGGACTGAAGATAGACGGGTCCCCTGGTCCTGATGAAGTGCATCCCAGGGTATTAAAAGAGATGGCGGAAGTTATAGTAGATGCATTTGTTATAATCTATCAGAATTCTCTGGACTCTGGGGAGGTACCAGCGGATTGGAGAGCAGCTAATGTAACGCCTCTGTTTAAAAAAGGGGCAGGCAAAGGGCGGGTAACTATGGGCCGGTTGGTTTGACATCTGTGGTGGGGAAAATGCTTGAAACTATCATTGGGGAGGAAATAGCGGGACATCTGGATAGGAGTGGTGCAATCAAGCAGACGCAGCATGGATTCATGAAAGGGAAATCATGTTTAACGAACTTACTGGAGTTCTTTGAGGATATAACGAGCATGGTGGATAGAGGTGTACCGATGGATGTGGTGTATTTGCATTTCCAAAGGGCATTCGATAAAGTGCCACACAAAAGGTTACTGCGGAGTTGGAGGAGGTGTATTGGCATGGATGGAGAATTGGCTGGCGAGCAGGGGGCAGGGAGTTGGGATAAATGGGTCCTTTTCCGGTTGGAAATCAGTGGTTAGTGGTGTGCCACAGGGATCAGTACTGGGACCACAACTGTTTACAATATACATAGATGACCTAGAAGAGGGGACAGAGTGTAGTGCAACAAAATTTGCAGATGACACTAAGATTAGTGGGAAAGCGGGTTGTGTAGAGGATTCAGAGAGGCTGCAAGGAGATTTGGATAGGTTAAGCGAATGGGCTAAGGTTTGGCAGATGGAATACAATGTCGGAAAGTGTGAGGTCATCCACCTTGGGAAAGAAAACAGTAACAGGGAATATTATTTGAATGGGGAGAAATTACAACATGCTGTGGTGCAGAGGGACCTGGGGGTCCTTGTGCATGAATCCCAAAGGGTTAGTTTGCAGGTGCAGCAGGTAATCAGGAAGGCAAATGGAATGTTGGCCTTCATTGCGAAAGGGATGGAGTACAAAAGCAGGGAGGTGTTGCTGCAACTGTATAAGGTATTGGTAAGGCCGCACCTGGAGTACTGTGTGCAGTTTTGGTCACCTTACTTAAGGAAGGATATACTAGCTTTCGAAGGGGTACAGAGACGATTCACTCGGCTAATTCGAGAGATGAGGGGGTTCCCTTATGATGATAGATTGAGTAGACTGGGTCTTTACTCCTTGGAGTTTAGAAGGATGAGGGGTGATCTTATAGAAACATTTAAAATCATGAAAGGGATAGACAAGGTAGAAGCAGAGAGATTGTTTCCATTGGTGGGGGATACTAGAACTAGGGGGCATAGCCTCAAAATACGGAGGAGCCAATTTAAAACCGAGTTGAGAAAGAATTTCTTCTCCCAGAGGGTTGTGAATCTGTGGAATTCTCTGCCCAAGGAAGCAATTGAGGCTGGCTCGTTGAATGTTTTCAAGTCAAAGATAGATGGATTTTTGAGCAATGGGGGGGTTGATGGTTGCGGGGAGAGGGCAGGTAAGTGGAGCTGAGTCCACGACCAGATCAGCCATGATCTTATTGAACGGCGGAGCAGGCTCGAGAGGCTAGATGGCCTACTCCTGTTCCGAATTCTTATGTTCTTATGTTCTTATGTTAAACCCATCAGAATTTTAAATGTTTCTATGAGGTCCCCTCTCATTCTTCTGAACTCCAGTGAATACAAGCCCAGTTGATCCAGTCTTTCTTGATAGGTCAGTCCCGCCATCCCGGGAATCAGTCTGGTGAACCTTCGCTGCACTCCCTCAATAACAAGAATGTCCTTCCTCAGGTTAGGAGACCAAAACTGTACACAATACTCCAGGTGTGGCCTCACCAAGGCCCTGTACAACTGTAGCAACACCTCTCTGCCCCTGTACTCAAATCTCCTCGCTATGAAGGCCAACATGCCATTTGCTTTCTTAACCGCCTGCTGTACCTGCATGCCAACCTTCAATGACTGATGTACCATGACACCCAGGTCTCGTTGCACCTCCCCTTTTCCTAATCTGTCACCATTCAGATAATAGTCTGTCTCTCTGTTTTTACCACCAAAGTGGACAACCTCACATTTATCCACATTATACTTCATCTGCCATGCATTTGTCCACTCACCTAACCTATCCAAGTCGCTCTGCAGCCTCATAGCATCCTCCTCGCAGCTCACAGTGCCACCTAACTTAGTGTCATCCGCAAATTTGGAGATACTACATTTAATCCCCTCGTCTAAATCATTAATATAAAGTGTAAACAGCTGGGGCCCCAGCACAGAACCTTGCGGTATCCCACTACTCACCGCCTGCCATTCTGAAAAGTACCCATTTACTCCTACTCTTTGCTTCCTGTCTGACAACAATTTCTCAATCCATGTCAGCACACTACTCCCAATCCCATGTGCTTTAACTTTGCACATTAATCTCTTGTGTGGAACCTGGTCGAAAGCCTTCTGAAAGTCCAAATATACCACATCAAATGGTTTTCCCTTGTCCACTCTACTGGAAACATCCTCAAAAAATTCCAGAAGATTTGTCAAGCATGATTTCCCTTTCACAAATCCATGCTGACTTGGACCTATCATGTCACCTCTTTCCAAATGCGCTGCTATGACATCCTTAATAATTGATTCCATCATTTTACCCACTACCGATGTCAGGCTGACCGGTCTATAATTCCCTGTTTTCTCTCTCCCTCCTTTTTTAAAAAGTGGGGTTACATTGGCTACCCTCCACTCCATAGGAACTGATCCAGAGTCAATGGAATGTTGGAAAATGACTGTCAATGCATCCGCTATTTTCAAGGCCACCTCCTTAAGGACTCTTGGATGCAGTCCATCAGGCCCTGGGGATTTATCGGCCTTCAATCCCATCAATTTCCTCGACACAATTTCCCGACTAATAAGGATTTCCCTCAGTTCCTCCTCCTTACTAGACCCTCTGACCCTTCTTATATCCGGAATGTTGTTAGTGTCCTCCTTAGTGAATACCGAACCAAAGTACTTGTTCAATTGGTCCGCCATTTCTTTGTTCCCCGTTATGACTTCCCCTGATTCTGACTGCAGGGGACCTACGTTTGTCTTTACTAACCTTTTTCTCTTTACATATCTATAGAATCTTTTGCAATCCGTCTTAATGTTCCCTGCAAGCTTCTTCTCATACTCCATTTTCCCTGCCCTAATCAAACCCTTTGTCCTCCTCTGCTGAGTTCTAAATTTCTCCCAGTCTCCGGGTTCGCTGCTATTTCTGGCCAATTTGTATGCCACTTCCTTGGCTTTAATACTATCCCTGATTTCCCTTGATAGCCACGGTTGACCCACCTTCGCTTTTTTATTTTTATGCCAGACAGGAATGTACAATTGTTGTTGTTCATCCATGCAGTCTCTAAATGTCTGCCATTGCCCATCCACAGTCAACCCCTCAAGTATCATTCGCCAATCAATCCTAGCCAATTCACGCCTCATACCTTCAAAGTTACCCTTCTTTAAGTTCTGGACCATGGTCTCTGAATTAACTGTTTCATTCTCCATCCTAATGTAGAATCTCACCATATTATGGTCACTCTTCCCCAAGGGGCCTCACACAACGAGATTGCTAATTAATCCTCTCTCATTACACAACACCCAGTCTAAGATGGCCTCTCCCCTAGTTGGTTCCTCGACATATTGGTCTAGAAAACCATCCGTTATGCACTCCAGGAAATCCTCCTCCACCGTATTGCTTCCAGTTTGGTTAGCCCAATCTATGTGCATATTAAAGTCACCCATTATAACTGCTGCACCCTTATTGCATGCACCCATAATTTCTTATTTGATGCCCTCCCCAACATCACTACTACTGTTTGGAGGTCTGTACACAACTCCCACTAACGTTTTTTGCCCTTTGGTGTTCTGCAGCTCTACCCATATAGATTCCACATCATTCAAGCTAATGTAATTCCTAATTATTGTATTAATCTCCTCTTGAACCAGCTACCCCACCTCCTTTTCCTTTTATTCTATCTTTCCTGAATGTTGAATACCCCTGGATGTCGAGTTCCCAGCCCTGATCATCCTGGAGCCACGTCTCCGTAATCCCAATCACATCACATTTGTTAACATCTATTTGCACAGTTAATTCATCCACTTTATTACGGATACTCCTTGTATTAAGACACAAAGCCTTCAGGCTTGTTTTTTTAACACCCTTTGTCCTTTTAGAATTTTGTTGTACAGTGGCCCTTTTTGTTCTTTGTCTTGCGTTTCTCTGCCCTCTACTTTTTCTCATCTCCTTTCTGTTTTTTGCTTTTGTCTCTTTTTTGTTTCCCTCTGTCTCCCTCCATTGGTTCCCATTCTCCTGCCATATTAGTTTAACTCCTCCCCAACAGCACTAGCAAACACTCCCCCGAGGACATTGGTTCCGTTCCTGCCCAGGTGCAGACCGTCCGGTTTGTACTGGTCCCACCTCTCCCAGAACCGGTCCCAATGCCCCAGGAATTTGAATCCCTCCCTGCTGCACCACTGCTCAAGCCACGTATTCATCTGCACTATCCTGCGATTCCTACTCTGACTAGCACGTGGTACTGGTAGCAATCCCGAGATTACTACTGTTGAGGTCCTACTTTTTAATTTAGCTCTTAGCTCCTTAAATTCATTTCGTAGGACCTCATCTCTTTTTTTACCTATGTCGTTGGTACCAATGTGCACCACTACAACTGGCTGTTCTCCCTCCCTTTTTAGAATGTCCTGCACCCGCTCCGAGACATCCTTGACCTTTGCACCAGGGAGGCAACATACTATCCTGGAGTCTCGGTTGCGGCCGCAGAAACGCCTATCTATTCCCCTAACAATTGAATCCCCTATCACTATCGCTCTCCCACTCTTTTTCCTGCCCTCCTGTGCAACAGAGGCAGCCACGGTGCCATGAACTTGGCTGCTGCTGCCCTCCCCTGATGAGTCATCTCCCTCAACAGTACTCAAAGCAGTGTATCTGTTTTGCAGGGGGATGACCACAGGGGACCCTTGCACTACCTTCTTTGCACTGCTCTTCCTGCTGGTCTTCCATTCCCTATCTGGCTGTGGATCCTTCTCCTGTGGTATGACCAACTCGCTACACGTGCTACTCACGTCATTCTCAGCATCGTGGATGCTCCAGAGTGAATCCACCCTCAGCTCCAACTCCACAACGCGGACCGTCAGGAGCTGGAGGTGGATACACTTCCCTCACATGTAGTCGTCAGGGACACTGGAGTCGTCCCTGAGTTCCCACATGGTACAGGAGGAGCATAACACGGGACCGAGCTCTTCTGTACAAGGGGCCATGCAGCACTACTGGGATCTGAGGCTCCTACCATCCCTTAAAAGGGAAGGGCCTTCGCTGCAGGCTCTGCAATGGAAACACTTACCTGGTCCCCGACAGCAGCCGCCATCCAGCCTGATCAGCCCGATGCGCTGCAGCAGAGTGCTGGCTGACCGATCAGGACCGAAGAGGATTGAAAAAAATGAACTGACAACATTGCACAAATGTTTTCACTTACCTCAGCCACCTCACCACTGAAATGTCCGGCATCCCGATCAGTACCTTCTGTAGCTGCCAGTGTTTTTCGTCCGCCGATGCTGCAGGGGGCGGGAACCGAAGTTTGGGTCCGGGGCGCTACCGGGACGATGCACACGGCGATGACATAAGAACATAAGAAATAGAAGCAGGAGTAGGCCACACGGCCCCTCGAGCCTGCTCTGCCATTTAACACAATCACGACTGATCTGATCATGGACTCGAGTCCCCTTCCCCGCCCGCTCCCCATAACACCTTATCGGTTAAGAAGCTGTCTATCTCTGTCTTAAATTTATTCAATGTCCTGGCTTCCACAACTCTCTGAGGCAGCGAATTCCACAGATTTGCAACCCTCTGAGAGAAGAACTTTCTCCTCATCTCAGTTATAAATGGGCGATCCCTTATTCTAAGATTATGCCCTCTAGTTCTAGTCTCCCCTGTCAGTGGAAACATCCTCTTCTCATCCACCCTGTCAAGCCTCCTCATTATCTTATACGTTTCGACAAGATCACCTCTTATTCTTCTGCATTCCAATGAGTAGAGGCCCAACCTACTCAACCTTTCCTATAAGTCAACCCTCTCATCTCCAGAATCAACCTAGTGAACCTTCTCTGAACTGCCTCCAAAGCAAGTATATCCTTTCGTAAATATGGAATCCAAAACTGCATGCAGTATTCCAGGTGTGGCCTCACCAATACCCTGTATAACTGTAGCAAGACTTCCCTGCTTTTATACTCCATCTCCTTTGCAATAAAGGCCAAGAACATCACGATCTTCGGGTAAAGGAGATCGGGTGCAACGTCCTACCACAGCCGCCACCTCTAGCCGAATTTCGTGGGAGTCGATCAGCCCAGTCAGTAAGTGGTTAGTACCCCATTACCGTCCCCCGCCAGAGGCGATATGGGAGGTGCTACAGAGGCCAATTTCTATGCCCTAGTTTTGGACTCCCCCTCAAGAGGAAACATCTTCTCTACATTTAACCTAGCAAAACCATTCATAATTTTAAAGGCTTCTTTTAGGACACTCTTCAGCCTTCTATTCTCTAGAGAGAAGAGCCCCAGCCTGTTAGTCTTTCCTGTTAGTTATTTATCAATTAGATTTCTAGTTTGAGCAATAGAATGTAAACTTGAGATTCCACACACTGTACAAATTAGTCACAATTGTGAAGTTTTGAGACGATGCTGACTGAAAGCCAGCACTTTCCTCACCCCCCCCCCATTCCCCCCCCCCCGCACAACCCCCCCCCCCCCCACTGCTGGGCGGAGAAGGTCGCAAGATGTGTCACCAACTGAGGTTGTTCCCAATCTCTTCCTAGCAGGCAACTGCACAACAATACTGACAAAGGCCAAAGACCAGGTCACCCACCTGTCTGTGCTGCCCAGGGGTGGTGTGTGATACCACAGAGTAGTAAGGCAGAAAATAACGGGTTTCCTTAGAAAATGGAATAAAAATCCATACAAACTGAAGAATGATCCATTCGCTCTGTACCGTATTTAAATATTGAAATACACCTGAGCTAGATACGGTATACTTCTATATTAGTGATGCACAGAATTGATTGAAATCAGTAATTATTGCAAGCAACTTCATTGATTATGCAAATTTCCAGCTAGCATAACAGCAAAAACTGTTCAAAAATCAAAAAGTAACAAAATAATAAAAGGAACGCTGAACATAATGGGAGACATTGGAACATACAACAACCAGATTCACAGGCTGTGTATCCAATCCTGAGAGAGAGAGTCTGCAGCTCCAGTGGGTGTCACATTTGGTAAATGATGAAATGTGTGAAGCAGCACTGTATAATTAGAATGCCTGTGCAGTCGGTGCTATTTCAGGATATTTCAGCAAAGTGCAGCAGACAAAATGGTCAGCAACTCTATTGCCGCTTTATTGTGTATATCGGAATGTTACACCTTTAGAAAATTAGTGTTTTTCATGTATAACATGTGAGTGATATCCTATTCATATAGAGAATGTTACAATGTAATACAATGTGTTACAGGGTTATAATACTATGATGCATACAGTAGTGTGAATATCCTGCAGCAGCCAGGTACGCTATATATATGTTTTACCTCAGGAACAGTGTTGTTGCAGAATATATAAAGGATTTTTAAAAATCTCTGTAACACGTTCTGTATCGCGAATAAAACGTCCAGAAGTCCCATGTGATGTGGCTGTTCACAATGTTTTCTCTTTGTATTGCTATTCTCAAAATATCAAGGTGCAAGTAATCCGGTTAAAAGATTTGAGAAACACAGGTTTAATGGTTCATTTTGTCCCTTTGTGCTTTGGTTCTAACAAGTGTTAATTGCTTTTTGATGGAAACAAAGTTCTAGTGATTAGAATAAGGGATTCTCTCAATGAAGTGTGAAAAATATGCATTATTTTGGACGGTTTATATCATAAATACCAGGTGTAAGCATGTTAATTCTCTGCAGAACAGATTGCACTATGTAACAATATGGGATTATACAATACTACCACATCTCCTGTGGCATTCCACACAAGATAGCTCCCAAATCACTGCTGTATGAGAGCCCACGGTGCCTCTGGCTAATTGGCTGTTCCCCCCCCTCCCTATTTCTCTCTTCCCCTCCTTCAACACGGTGTTTTCCTCTCTGTTGAATTTCAGCCAGTAGGATATTTATTCCCCTTTCTTCTTACCTGCCGCTACCCTGTTTAACAAATCTCTCTCTCCTTCCTTGAATAGAGTGTCTCATTCTACCTTCCTCCCAAATAGGAGGTCTCGCTTTCTCTGTCCCACCTCAACTGGGTCCCCAAAAAGCTTCTCTCTCTCTCTCTATCCCTCCCTCAAAATGGTTCATCTTCTCCTCACTGCTCCACAGGACATGGCTCCATTCTTTCTCTTCTGTCCTGTTCACTGGACTCCGTCATTGCTGAAATCAGGTGCGGCAGATTTCCATAGCGGTGGTCATTAAACTCAAATCATTGCAGAACACATAAATACATTCCTTTTGAGCAAGACAGCTTTATTTAATGCCAGTCAAATAGATGATTTCTGCATTCTCTTTGATTTCTGTATTCAATCTGTGGTTTCTATGCTTTCTTTCATTCTCATTCTCTATTTATACAGTTTTTCCAATACTGGGTAAATTTTCTCATTCAGTGATCTAACTCAGAGGCTTAGTCAATGGTAGAGCAGTTTGGACCAGTGGCGTGGACGTCAGTATTCATGGCCATCCTAACTCTCCACTCATTAAAATTAAATCAACCAACTTGTAAAATGAATTCCATTTTCTTTCTCTTTCTCGGCGTGTTCGTTCCGATTCCTATTTACTCACCTTTCATTCTTTCTACAGTTTCTATAATATTTCTCTCTAGTTCCTTTCCTGTTTTATATTTCATATCATTCTGTGTGTGCAATCCCTGTTTCTCCCTTACCCTCAACCACTGCCGGTCTCTAACTCGCTTCTGCTCCCCTCCCCCCACTCCCCTCTGAATCTCTCCCACCTTGACGCCACCACTTGAGTACAAAATTACAATTAAAAACAAAATGCAAAAAGCTCTTGGCATTGATCGTCCCTGCGTCACTTTTCTCAGTTGCCAAATGTGTCTCTCGTCAGCCAATTACTCTGATCTCTCTGCCTCCTCCGTGTCTCCGCCTTAAATAAATAAAGCTGGGAATTCATTCATCATTGATGGTCTCACAAACATGCAGATATCGGATCTGTCCATCACCAATACCTCAATCTGTCTCAATTGGCTGAAGAGATGCTGGGTCTGAAATTCAGTGCCGCTGGAAAGCTGCTGCTTACCCCATCTTTTTGTGGCCTTAACGCCGAAATGTTTCCGTGGCTGGTGTTGTGTCCTTACACGCTACTATAAATTCACATGAGGCACATTCTGCAGACAAAGTCACTCTGTGACCTGATCTTTGTTCACAGGACCAAGAAGTGATGAAGGTGGGTGGAGCTTCCCCTTTTATACCTGAAAGACCAGGCTAGGAGTGTCTCCCACAAGTTCACCCCCTGTGGTCAAGGTGTGCATTTCTTAGGTGTATATAGTATGCAGTGTTGTTACATGAAGGTTACAGTTACATGAAGGTTACAGATATGACAGCTGGGCCACCCCATATTCAGCTCGAAAAGTGAACAAAAGAGTTCCAGCGCTAATGAACCCTTCCAAAGTGGATTTTTCAGTGATGTGGCTGTCTTAATTTGAGTGTTATCAGTGCTGAGAAATTCAGCATGCAGGTAAGGGTTTTCTAATGAGCCAGCTGCTCCCTGGCCTTTTTAAAGGACAGGATTTGCAGCAAAGCCCTGAGGGGGGAAGGAGTTTGGAAGGATGGCTGGTGTAAGAGGTGCAAGGAGAGCCAACAGGTTCACTGATATGGAGCTGAAGACACTGATTGACAGTGTGGATGACAGAAGAAGAATACTGTTTCCTGACGTGGGGAGATCTGGAAGACCGCCAGTACATAATGCATGGAGGGAGATTGCAGGGGAGGTCAGGCAACTCCATATATGTGAGGATGCACCCGACTCTTCCTGGGTGACGATAGGTCGACGCCTCCAAGCTCTGGGTAGACGGGGTTCCTCCTCCTCCTCCTCAGGTGGTACTGCTGGCTCACCCTCCAGCGACTGTCCCCTCATGATGGCCAAGTTGTGCAGCATGCAGCAGACCACGATAATTATGGAGACCCATTGAGGAGAATACTGCAAGGTGCCACCAGAGTGGTCCAGGCACCGGAATCTCTGTTTAAGGAAGCCTATGCGCTGCTCGGTGTGCACCTGGTGACACAATGAGCGTCATTGTATGCATGCTCTGGCGCTGTCCTGGGGTTCCGCAGAGAAGTGAGCAGCCAAGTGGACAGAGGATATCCCTTGTCCCCAAGCAGCCAACCACAATCCTGATTCTGGCCAGTAAAGACAGCGGGCACACTGGTCTGGCGCAGAATGAACGAATCATGGCTGCTGCCTCCGTTGCCCGCTGCCTGTCTGCACGGTGCTGATGGCGACACCTTCTCCTGTGTGCCGCCCTGCTTCTGACCAGGTGTTGCCCTCCCAACACTCCTCCCATCCTCAGGGCGAACCCTGCCAAGCAGGTCTCTGCAGCCCACAGGCCTCCACTGAAGAGTCAGACCTGAAAGTTGTACAAAAGTACAGGGGTATGTGCAAACGTCTGAGCAGCACTCAGCAGGTTTAATAGAGCCAAAACTATTAATAAAGCTATATCAAAAGCTAAATACTGCAAACCATGGAAAATGAAATAAAAACACCAATATGTAATAAAACTATATCAAGAGTTAAATACTGCGGATGCTGGAAAATGAAATAAAACCAATAATAAGCAATAAAACTTTTTACCTACTAAAAAGGCCCCAGCGGTGTTGCGTTCGAGCACCACATCGAAAACCTCGCGGGGACACTGACGGGAAAAGTCCTACCTTTTCCTCGGTGAATTTCGTTGTGCTAGTCCTTTTCCAGTGGCCCGCACACTGCAGAGCTCACTGCTGGAAACCTTCCTTTACAGCGGCTTCACCGCGCCGTTTCCGGCGGAAGTGAACACCGCTCATATCCCTCCCGAGCTGAGTATGACTCGGGGAGGGAAACGTAGCCGACCGCGACGGCTGATCAATTTATTCAATCGACCGTCCAAACCCCGCGGGAGCCGTCCCTTTGGGGATGGTGAATTTCGAGTCCGCTATCTTGTCCATTACTAGTTGCCCTCAGAAAGTGATAGTGAGCCTTCTTCTATTTTACAATAGACACATTATGAATCAACCACAAAATGTGTGAATGGAGTCACGCGTAGGCCAGATGAAGTAAGTGACAGCTGTCCTTCCCTTAAAGAGACTACTGAACCAGTAGGGTTTTCTTATGACAATCTAACATTTTATCAAGGTACCAGCCCACAACTTTATTGCACTGATTTCAACGTGTCATGGTAGGATTTGAACTCTCAAGCTAGTCCACTAGACAGTAAAGCACAGGCTGAAGGTGGAGCTGGAAAAGTATCAAAAAGAAAGAAAGACTTGCATTTAAATAGCACCTTTCACGACCACCGGACATCCCAAAGCGCTTTACAGCCAATGAAGTACTTTTGGAGTGTAGTCACTATTGTAATGTGTGAAACGCGGCAGCCATTTTGCGCACAGCAAGCTCCCACAAACAGCAATGTGATAATGATCAGATAATCTGTTTTGTTTTGTTGATTGAGGGATAAATATTGGCCAGGACACCGGGGATAACTCCACTACTATCGAACATAGTACTTAAAATCCTTTAATTGCAGACATAATATCAGCAAATGGGACAGAGTCTCATCCTGCGTCCCACACACTGGGCAAGTTGCCACCTCTACTAGCCCATTCTTACATAAGACTATCATGATAACAATCCAGATAGGAGCCAATTTGAAATCCAGTTCAATCCACTCTGGACATTTAAAATTCACCCACACTCCCTTCCAAATCCTGTTGAAGTCCAGCTGTAGGTATATATTCTGCCAAAACTCCTGACCAGCAGGTGTCTTAAATCTCTAAATATCCCATAGAAATCACGAGTGTTACAGTTGTCAACTTGGACCAACTCCTCCCCTTTCTCCAGCAGAAAACTTGGAAAAGCGTAACGCATTAAACTTCCTTTGGAGATTTGCGTATTCATTTCCTCCATCCAATCCTGTGGCATTGCCCTTACAATCGTCTCATACATGATCTTAATTGCTTTTTCCTCTACCTCCTGGTCCTCTTCCCAAACCATATCCCTCACTACCGTTTCCGGCAACCAACCTGGAATTACCTCATATAATACATCTTTCACATATATACCAGCTTTTATAAAAGCGTGATTAAATAATACCTCTCCATCAATGTTGATCAGCCTGTTCAAAAATAAGGGCTGTTCTAAAAATTCCTCAGCAACATTGGACTTAAACTGCACACTTTTAAAAATTGGGCCCAAGTCTCTACAATCCCCTTATAAAACCTAGGGAGAGGTTTAATCGATTTCAAAAACATATTGTTGAATTCCATATAAGATATTCCCTGTCCTCCAATCCCCTTAATTTTTAAAAATCCTGGAAACAACTCATCCAGAAACTTGTATTTGACTTCTGAAGAAATCTCTTCACCCATTTAATTCTAAAGGAATTTTTTCTTCCAACCAATATCTGGGAAATTGAGTCCTTCCTGATTTTGCTGTCCAGTGATGGTATTGTAAGCAACCAAGGCTGGTTTCCCTTCCCATAAAAACTTTACACAAGCCTCTCGGATAGACTTTTCCACCCACTCAGGAAGATCATCCACTGTCAATAAGTACCATCATTTAGATAGCAGGAGAGCTGACACCACTGTCACTCTTCCTTGCACTTTAAACTCCTTCTTTCATATCTTTTTAATTTTCATAACCTTCAGTTCCCAATTTAGTTGATCGACTTCATCCCTATCCCTCTTGCATCCCATATGCACCTCCAGAATTTCTAAAACGTCCACCACTTTAAAAGGGCTTTCCTCCAACCACTCCCCCCCCTACTCCTTCGCACAACCGGCATTGGGACTTACTACAATTCACTCTGGCTCCTGAAGATCTACAATACTACTCACCTACTCCCATAGCTTTCCTCACTGACTCCCCATCTCTCAACATTAAGGTCATGACATCTGCATATTGGTGTATCACCGACACCTGCCCGGAACTGGGAACCACAATCCCGACTATGCCTTTTTGCTTTCGCATCATGTAACCTAATGGTCCTGCTACCAATGTGTCATCATCATCATTGGCGGTCCCTCGAACGAGGATGACTTGCTTCCACAAGTTCACAGGTGTTTCAATGAAGGACCCGATGTTCCAGTCCTGAACTCCAATTGAGGGGGTGGAAGATGCCGGTGTGTGAATTTTTTTAACGCGTGGGTGACCGTTGCACATCAGCCACCACACGGGCTTGACCGAGCTAAGCCTTTATCCAGTGGCAAGGGTTAACCAGGACGACTGGAGACCTGCTCTGCTGCACGGACCTAGCGTGCACACATATCGCAGTGTGGACTGCACCGTGCTGCCCCTGGGCCCTCGGCTCTTCTGGGTCCCGTACCCTCATTTGTCGCACCTCCGCCACGATCTCTCACCGCTCCTCCGCCACAAACATTCACCGCATCTCGCCACAAACACTCGCCGCACATCCGCCCCGACCTTCCCACTCATCTGTACCTGGGCCCTGCTGATGTTTCTGCCAACGCTCCAAAACGGCGACCAGGGTTTTGATGACGTCACCCAGTCGCCCATCTCAAAATCGTTGCGTACTTTGAGCAGCTCGCGATAGAGGTTGAAGTGGTACGCCGCTCCAGTTCTTTTATAGCCCGACCTGCGGAGCTGTTCTCTCGCAGGTCGGGGACCACGATGTTCCAGGCCGGCCGCTCCAGCTCTTTTATGTTCAACATTGTGTACAACAATGGGGACAGGGGACAACCCTGTTTCACCGGTCTCTATATTGGAAAATATTTGGATAAAAAACCATTACATTAACACAGCTAAATGTGTTTGAATAAAAAATCCTTATCCACTCAATTACATTTTTCCCAAAATCAAATGCTTCCAAAATCATCAATACAATCTAATGAGGGACTCTATCAAAGGCCATCTTGATCCATCTTTAGGACATAAGCTTCCCTCCCACTCTCTTCCGTGAGTTCTATCGCATCTCGGATTGAGACCACAGAGTCAGCGATATCCTGGCCTATGACACCATAGGACTGAGAGAGCGAAACAATCTGCTGCTTCATACAATTTGCCATAACCCTCACCAAAATCTTAAAATCCACATTTAATAATGTGATGGGCCTCCAATTCTTCTGATCCCTTCTATCCCCTTTACGTACGCACTGATGAAAGACCTGTTCGCACCCGAGAAGCAAAGCTTATGATACCTCCCCTCATAGATGGGGCCAGGCTTCCCTCAGTTTTAATCTCCTTAAAAACCTCCATGACCAATGGACTTAAAATCTCTAAAAATTCTTTATAAAATTCTGCACTTAGTCCATCGGACCCTAGGCTTTTTCCCCCCTTCATTCCACTTATTGTTACTTTTATTTCCGCTAATCCTACTTCTTTGTCACACATGCTTCTCTCATCCTCCTTTAAACCCGCTTCAATAAAAGCACTAGCCTTCTCCATCGCCAATTTGGAAATGTCTTCTTTTGTATATAACTCTTGATAAAAGCTGCTAGCCACCTCCATAATCTCCCCACTTTCATAAATGATCTTTTCCCCAACCTTCAACCCTCCAATTAATGTCTTTGTCGCAACTTCTCTTGCTCTATAAAATATCTAGTGCATCTTTCTCCCTCCAATACATCTTTAGCCTTTGTATGGAGAATGGTCCCCTTGCATTTTTCAGCTTGCAATAATTCCCACTCTTCCTTTAAAACCTTCCACTTAGTCTCTGCTCCCTTATCCCCTCCATTAACTGCTTTACAGGTATCTGTAAACCTTCTGTTTATATTCTCTTCTTGACGTCGATTAGTTGTTGCTCTTTCTTTCTCATAACGCACCAAAAAAACTTTTACCTCATATTTGAAATTGTCCCACCAAACTCTTTTTTCTTTCAAGAATAAAAGTTCCTGCTGAGCATTCTTTATTATATTTAACATCACTTCTTTAAAAGCAATTTCTTTCAGGCATTGATTGTTTAAAATCAATACTCCTGGACCGATCTTAACTCTGCTGTTCCTAAATTTAAGAACCAAAGCCATGTGGTCACTAAATAATACGTTTTTATAATAAATCTCCATCACCTCAGAACTTAATCCTTTCTGCATTAACATAAAATCTATTCGGCTCTGTTTTAAAACATCACTCACTCACCCTCTTCTGGAGAACTCCCTTTTTATGGGGTTCTGATCCCTCCATAAATTTGCCATTATTTTTACAATCATCTCTCTGGAGTTATCATCCTTAAAGGTCATCTGGGCTGAAATGTCCATCCGAGATAAAAATACATTAAAATCCCCCACTATACAAGGGTTTTCCACCTCTGCCACTTCTATATATAATCACTGAAAAAACTCACGAAGCTTGCAATGGTCATTCGACACATAGATATTAAAGAGATCACAATTCAATTCATCCATTTGTACCTTTAAAATCTCCCCTCAGTGTCCTTGTCCACCAATACAACGTTCTCTTTTATGGATGAACTCACTAAAACAGCCACCCCTCTACGGGTATTATTTGTGCAACTTGCAAACACTTCTCTCTTCCAAACCTTCCGAACTCTTTCTAGGATATCCTCATCCCAAAAGGTTTCTTGCAGATACAACAGGACAGTGCCTTTAAAACACTGCAACAACTGTTGCAATTTCTTCTCACCCCTCAGTCCATTCACATTAACCGAGACCAATGTAATCATTGCTCCTAGTGTGCCTGATAATTCCCCCATCATCATTTAATCTCTGGCCCGTCCCTCCTCTCATGCTCCTTCCCAACCTTTTAGGCAGCTGTTGCTTCCCCTGCAGTTTCAGCCTCTTCCTTACGTTCAATTTAGGCCGCGGAACTGCCCCTTCTCCCTCTTTCTGCCCCTCACTAACCTTTCCCTTTCCACATGATGCCCCCCCACACCCCAATTCCATGTCTCCATCCTCCTCTGACTCCTCACTCTCAAGCTCTTCTGTAATCTCCCATCCCCTTTCCCCATCAGATACAGAATCTCCCTTAGAGAGTCCTCCTGCTGTCATGGCTTCCCCAACAATGCCACTCCCTTCGGCCTCACCTCCACCACTGACCTTTGCTCCCTGTTTCTTCTCTCTCTGGGACAATGGCGCATCCCCACCCATCTTGCTCCTTTTTGCCGTCTTTGTCTCCCCGCTCCCGTCCTGCTGCCCCTTTAAGGCTCCTGCTTCTTGCACCCTCTCCTGGTCTTGCTCTCTCCTGCTCCCCAAGATGTACAACTCCCTGTCTCTCTTTGGAATACTTACACTTAGCTTGCAATCTGCAGCCGTCTCTGCTCCCCCCATGGACACCTGAAGGTGAGCCATATTATGGCTCGACTCTGTTCCCGACCCATGATGTCCTCCGCTGACTTTGTCCTTTTCCACCATATTCGATGTGTTTTCCACCATCTCCATCCTGTTTTCCACTCCTCAATTTTCTGCCTCTTCTTGTGCTCTTTCCTCATTCCGTTCGGCGGCTGTGTCCTCTGCCTGCTCCACTCTTCTGGCCACTCCACTCACACCTCCTGCTCCTTCTCCCATCTCCTTGTCGCTCAAGGAGCTTCCTTCTGACTCACACTCACAGCAGGCGGGGCCTTTGCGACAAACCACACAGCTCTCTGCAGTTCCGAGCGATGTGTCCAGACTCGCCACAGTTATAACAGTACAAGTCTGAACAGCTTCTTACTAAATGGTCGTGTCCTAGACAGTAATAGCAATAGTAGCAGCAATAGCAAACCTTCACCTGGTTATCATGCAGAACCCGGAAGTAATGCACTCCTTCCATTGTCTCGAATTTCATGCTGTAGGGTAATGACTTCATCCCCTCCGAGATCCGCACTTTTACATAACAGGTTCCATCGGCTACCTGCGTTCCAGGATAGTATCTCCTCTTCATTACTGGGCAAAGTTTAATGTCCCACGGCTCCAACTTTTTTATCAGCACATCGCCCCTAACATAAACCGGCAGGTTTAAGAATGAAACTACCACCTCTTTGGAATACAGCAAAGATACATGCAAGTACTTCTCACCAACCTTCAGGCTCAGTAGAAGCCCATGGTGCCACATCCCATCAAGGAGAGAAGGAAAGAAAATTGGTGAGAAAACCCAAGTTGGTGCAAAGAGTCCAAATTCTCTTTACATCTCTGGGATCTGGGCTTAGGTGCAACACACAATGCTGAAAGGATGAAGGTGTCCATTTTTTTGTCTGCACGAATCATGAGTCGAATGAATTTGGGTCAATTTGACATTCCAAAGCACAAAACTGCCCATAATGCAACTGAGCTTGGCTTTCTCAGTGTATGGTGCAAGAAGTGGAAACTGTCACCCTGGTGCAGTTGGGTGCGCACTTTTCAGATTAGAGTTTAGGCACACTTGTGGGTATGGAGTAGCGCGAGCTACATCTGGCATCTAGCCAATGAGTAAATGACTCGAACGTATTAGATGTTGACAATGGGTTACAAACAAAAGTAGAAAGTATAGACCATTCTTTACTCACACCCTTCATAACAATTCATTGAAAAGAACCAAGAAATTTTAGCTGCCTTTTTTTATTAGCGTTAAAAAAAAGGGTCTTATTGCTTAGAATGCTAAAATATCAGTCGTGTCCCACCAGGACTACCTAGTGCTGCATCAGCAGGTGAGGGTGACATTAGCTTGCACAGTACCAGTTATGTATATGAACAATGCACAAATTAATCTCACTGGATTTGGAATAATATATGTGTGAGTTGTAGTATCTGACAGCGTAATTTATTTCTGCAATTTTTTATTTATTTTTGCATAAAATGGTATACAAATTTTAGTCAACCAATGTGTAGTCGGCCTATTCTATCGGCCCATCATCTGTACGATGCCAGGGTATGCTGTCCATCTGTCTGTTGCAAATGATTGAAGGTAAAGTCACCTTACGAAAAGCTTTATAAATCATTCACAGATATTTGCAGGTGTTCCTCAGAGGATACACTGCTATTCTTTCCTCATTAAGCTGGTTTTAATCTAATAATGTGTTAGTGTTAATTTAATTTCAACACTAACCAATGGAAGGAAAACAACCAACAGATTGTTTCACAGTTTAAAGATTTACTTCTTCTCAAGTTGGGTTTACGCAGATCGAAAAAAACCTGGAGCCACAGTTTTCCGTCACTGAGAATTTAATGCTGTACGAATGAATCAGATTGTTGTAGAAAGTTATTCAGAACCCGATGGTTTCATACGACCCAGAAGGAGAAGGAATTGTGGTGGAAAAGCTTTCCTGATTTAAGTTTGTGTTCCTCCCGTCTTTACGATACCATGTTCTGTTACCCAGTTAACAGGCCAAAAGGCAACTCTCCCCTTGGCCTCTGCTGAATAAAAAAGACTTGGACTTATGCAGAGCCTGATAACCTCTTTCAGAAATGTCTCAAAGTGCGGTATATATAATGAATTGCTTTGAAAAGCAGTGATTTTACATGTCGGCAATTGTGGCAGCCATTTTGCATTACAGCAAGATCCCACAAAGAGCAATGAGGTCCCATTTTGACAGTACAGGTTGAAGGAAAAATGCTGGCTAGGCTAATGCAATTACTACCTGCTCTTCTTTGAATAGTGCCAGTGGATCTTTAATATCCTCCTTCACCACCAAAACAGTCAGGCAGATGGGTTTTAGTATTTACATGGTGCAAAGGAAATTGATGATGAAATGTATATCCAGATCAAAGTGAAGTATATTAACAATAATGGTCTAATAATAGAAATGCTAATGATCCAAAAATAGACGAGGATTGGGAAAGTGTTTGTGGTGAGAAAAGGGAAGTTTGTTTGCAGTGTGTTCAGAACTGTTTTCTCAATCCACATGTTGCTACTCAAACAAGAATGGAAGCTTGATCAGGTTTTGGGATAATACAGACAGCAGTTAGGCAATTTTAAAGTTTGTTTGTGACCAAGACATAATTAGGATTAGTTTAAAAATCGAAAAGAAGAAGAAAGTGATGACAATCTACTTGATTGGAGAAAGAAACACGTCACCATGGGATAAAAAAGGTAACTTGCGAAGATTAAAGGGGACAGAAAAACTGGCACCTCAGATCAGAGGTTAGCAATGGAAAATATTTCAGAAGATGGAAAGGGTACAAATCAAGCATGTTCCAGTAAAAGGCGTGTATCAAAGGCTGCTGTTTCATGCATGAATAAGGAGATTATATCAAATTTGAAACTAAATAAAGCATTTGACACTTACAGGACAAATAATAATTAAAATTAAATATAAAATATAAGAAAGCTACATAAAAAGGCACTTGCAATTAAGGAGAATGTAACTACGTGGATAGAAAAATGGCTGAATGTCCCAGACTTCTCCATCTCCATCCCTGGTATGTCCTGTCCCACCAGCAGAACAGACCCACCTTCGGTGGCAGCACAGTGGTAACAGTCGGGAGGAAGTGGCCCTGGGAGACCCCATGAAATCTTATGACTTCAGGTTGTGATATCTTCACAGAGCACAGCACACACAGCTCCTAACATGGCAGGCAGCTCTCTCGGAAGCCTCCGGAAATCTGCCTGGTTTTGTTTATTATTAACCCTGCAATTGCAGTACAGAATATGTCCACATCTATAGTGTGGAGCTACAAACATTACAAGCTTACAGACATTACACAGATCAAGCATGGGCAAAGAAACCTCCTGCTGTTTACCACCGACTGAATCAATACCCCTCCATGTTGAAAATCACTTGGAAGAAGCACTGAGAGTAGCAAGGGCACAGAATGTACTCTGGGTGGGGGACTTCAATGTCCATCACCAAGTGCGACTCAGTAGCAACACTACTGGCCGAGCTGACCGAGTCCGGAAGGTCATAGCTGCCAAATTGGGCCTGCAGCAGGTGGTGAGAGAACCAACATGAGGGAAAAACTTATTAGACCTCGTCCTCACCAATCTACCTGTCGCAGATGCATTTGTCCATGACAGCATTGGTAGCAGTGACCAACGCACAGTTCTTATGGCGATGAAGTCCTGTCATCACACTGAGGACACCCTCCATCGTGTTGTGTGGCACTACCACTGTGCTAAAGGGGATAGATTCAGAACACATCGAGCACCTCAAAGCTGGGCATTTATGAGGTGCTGTGGGCCATCAGCAGCTGCAGAATTGTATTCCACCACAATCTGTAACCTCATGGTCCGGCATATCCCTCACTCTACCATTACCATCAAACCAGGCGACCAACCCTGGTTCAATGGGGAGTGCAGAAGAGCATGCTAAGAGCAGCACCAGGTGTACCTAAAAATGAGATGCCAACCTGGGTAAGCTGCAACACAGAACTACATGCATGCTATAGAGCGGAAGCAGCATGCTATAGACAAAGCTATGCGATCCCACAACCAACGGATCAGATCAAAGCTCTGGAGTCCTGCCACATCCAGTTGTGAAGGGTGGTGGACCACTAAACAACTAATGGGAGGAGGAGTCTTTTCAGTTAAAGGGGAGAGTCTACATGATTTTAAAACTTCGGCCCACTGGGCCACCAGGGAGGGTTTTGGCCGGGCCAGCAGCCTGGCACCTTGCCTGTTGGTGGCCTGGCCAAACCCGGGGGGGCATAATTGTTGGGCCGACATGGCAGCAGCGGCAGTGCATCCTCCCCTTTAAGGGAAGCCGCACCGCCATTGCAGAAGACCACAGCATCACTGGACCACCGGGGAAAAACAGTTTTTGGCACCGCCAGGTGAGTCGAAGATTTTCAAAGGGGAATGTTGCCATCGGAGTGGTAGATTGGCGGTGCACACGGTGATGACGCACTTACCACAGATTGGCAGCAGTGGAGTGGTAGGCGAGGATCGGGGCACCGCCGGGAAACCTCAGGAGGGCAATTGGACTATCAGCGGCCATTCCATGAAAAGTCGGCAACCACTCCACTCCGCAGCATGGCCGCTGATTTGCAGTGGCAACAGGCCTTAACGAGAGGAGCAATTTTGGCCCCTTACTCTTTAACATCTCCAGAAACAAGTTACTACCTGCAGGAATGAGACTCCACAGTTTCAATTGCTCCCTTTAGGGCTGGACAGGTTGAGGGGCATCAAAGTAACATAAATTTCCTCATTGAAAGGGTACTTTCACGTCGTTCAATACCAGCCTTGGCTTTCTGCAGTGAGTTTAATTTGTTTTAACAACATAAATGCAGCATTTTCTTGAAACTCACGAGGAGGTTGATGAGAAGCTCCTGTTTCGCGAGGCTAATATCGGAGCGGCACAAATCGCCCAGCAATTTGTGGCGATTCGCAACTCACGGTGCCTCTCTTCATCGCCACGATTTGCTGGGTGATTTATACACCAATAACGGCGTGCGCGTTAAATTCACCCTTACTGTCCCAGCAAATTCTAGGCCAATGTTTCAAATCAGTCATCAGCATGTGGGACTGAGCGGGTCAGGCAATTCTCTCTCCCTCATTATGGGGACGTGTTTAGCCTGTTACTCACTTGACTGAGAAGATGAACTTTCTGCATCAGTGAGAGTGTAAGCAATTATCCTACCCATCCATGTCACCTCGAACTAGAGAAGCATCACAACGTGGCAACCCATCTTCCAGGCAATTTTATGTGGGTCTGTGAATAAAATGTTGCACTCTTGAAATGAATCTTTCTTCCCCATGGCATTATATTCTAATGAGATAAGTTTCACTGGTTATTAGTTAAAACTATAATTTGGTTCAATAATTAGCCAATTCGGACATCTGCAATTTTGCACTCCTTTTCATTTCCATCACTATTTATTTCAGTTCTGTGAGGTTTAAAACTTGAGGTGATGTTTTTTGTGGCTAATGTTATAGGAAAGTACAAATAATCATGATCGTGTTTAACTGTTAGTCTGAGTAGTTCAGTCACTGCAGTGGACTGGAACGTCAGAACATATTTTTTGTCCATGTATACAAATTCGCAGCTCATTTAAAGTAGCCATTACGCAGGACTCCTTTTATAATCATAGTGCAAAATACATTGACCCAGAAATGGAACTAGTTCAGCCTGAATGGCAGAATCAATTTAGATTTACTCTTTGAAGCCGGTATTGAAAGTATTAGACCTAAGCATCTCACAAGTCAGAGTGATAAAGAGAACGTCGACAACTTGGCAAGGTGCCTGAGATTTCAGCTCCTGTAAGCCCATACATCAATTTATTGGGGTGCTTGGGCTTGTAACAGAAGTTATTGATGGTGTCTCCTGAGGTAATTCAATGAACGATTGTTTTAGGTCAGCTAGGGAGCATAAATTTTTGTGTCCAAGGATAATATCATTGCATTTACTCATAAATGTATAGCACGCAGTGAGATCAGGAAGGTTTTGAATCAGATTCCAGCAACAGCCATAAGTCATTGTAAACGACACCGCAGCAACATTGCCACAATATTTTGCCTTCCGTGGTATCGATATCACTTATAATGCCAACTTTTGTTCAGCCATTTATTGACTTATTGCTGCTATAAATCCTAACAATCTATGCTTCTGTTTAATGTGAAAGTGTTTGGCATAGGCAGCCATAACAGCCAAGAAAAACTTGTAAGGCCAAATCACAATCATCTCCTCATGAGAGCAGATCAGCAGCTTGCAACATATTACACTTTATTTAATGCACTGGAAGTAGCAAGGGTTGATGTGATATGAGGTAGGGTGTAATTCTGCAATTAGCTGTCCAAAATAATTCTGCAGCTCATCAGCTTTTCATCACAACCTGATGCTCTGTGATCTTACCCCCAGAGTCTTCTTGTTCTTCTTTCGTATGGTAGTAGCAAAGCAAATCAAACGTCAATATCCAAGCAAAAGCTTGCTGTGTAACAGTGTAATATTCTGTAAGGTGTATCGTCATACCTGAATATCCTGCAACAAACCTCAATGTTCTCTGAGGGGGCCCTCTGCTACGGCAACTCTAGAGGCTTTAGAATCATACAATGCAGAAGGAGGTTACTTGGCCTATCGTGCCTGTGTCAGCTCTTTGAAAGAGCTATCCCATTAGTCCCAATTCCTTGCTCTTTCCCCATAGCCCTAAAAATGTTCCCCTTCAGGTATTTTTTAATTCCCTTTTGAAAGTTACTATTGAATCTGCTTCCACCACCTTTTCAGGCAGTTTTGTAGGATTCTGATGTCATATTCCCTCCCTTCCATGTATTGTGAGGATTCTTGCATCACACTTGTTCGAGGCGTCCTTTGGGGTTCTTATGTCATGGTTTCTCATTCCTTCTCCCCCACCCCCATAACCTGTGAGGGACATGTGTTGTAATAGCACACCAAAGTAACAGCTATTGTATTAAAACAATTAATTCACTTTAATTAAAAAAAAAAGAAAAGTCTGTTGGATGGTTAGAGGAAACAGTAATCCGAACTCTGGTTCAGTTGAACAAGCCCCTCAAAGCGACTCACTCATTTGTGTCATCTGAACTTTTCAATTAGATTATTTCCTTCAGGAACATACGCCAACTATCCTCTAGGTGATGTGTACAGACTATCCTGTTAACACAGCTCAGCTTCTCTTTGGTGTCATATGAAGAGCACTGATAAGATACATTTATATTTCAATGTCTTTTCATGTCATGTGAAGGGCACTTTGTAGAAACTACTGGATATTAATCTCAACATAATCTCTCGTGACAGTGTTATGCCGCAAATAGATCTAAATGGCAAGATGTGGGGCTCCTAGTAACAGAACAAACAAACCAAAATGGCTAAATTTAAAATGAAATGACTAACTTTCGGGTTTTATACATTACTAGCCAATCTCCTGTGGAGTTAGCTATGGTGAGGCAGAGCATATTGGGCCTGATCTTGCTGGAGCGGGTCATCTTGTGGCATGCCCCATTAGCTAGACTTATAGTTGCACGTTTAGATTTTTATTCTATTTTATTGGTCGGTTTTCCTCACTGCTCATTCAGGATTGGTTATTTTCAACTGGTCCTCAGGACGTTGCTTGTGGGTCTTGATTTTGATTTGTAGTTTCTCAGTTTTCAGTTGCTGTTGATTTACATCATCATCATAGTCTCCCTCGGAATCGAGGAAGGCTTGCTTCCACTCTTAACATGAGTCCTTAGTTGGCTGTAGTCCAATATGAGAACCACAGTCCCTGTCACACATGGGGCAGATAGTCGTTGAGGGAAAGGATGGGTGTAACTGGTTTGCCGCACGCTCTTCCCGCTACCTGCGCTTGATTACATAAAGCCAGTCAACAAAGTGTAAGAGTGAAAGGTTGCCGGGTATAAATATTGACATATCAAATATTATAAAACGATTGTGACAAAGGAAGTAATGTTAATATGTACAAAGAGCATGCAGCATAAGCAACATGTAATATATTATACATAGCTATAAAATACAATTGCTTCCTTGGATCACGTATCCGAGAAGACTTTTTAACATAGGGCAGTCAATCACACAGAACAGATTGGCATAATCAAAGAAGGAGGCCATTCGGCCCATCGTGTCTGCAGCAGTTCTTTCGAAGAGCAATCTAGTTAGTCCCACTCCCCCACTCCGCTGCAATTTTTTCATCTTCATGTATTTATGTAATTCCCTTTTGAAGATTACTATTGAATCTGTATCCACCACCCTATCAGGCAGTGCATTCCAAATCATAATCACTCGTTGTGTAAGAAAGTTTTTCCTCATGTTGTTTCTGGTTCTTTCGGCAATCACCTTAAATCTGTGCCCTCTCGTTATCGACCCTTCAACCATTGGAAACAGTTTCTCTTTGCTTACTCGATCGAAACCCTTCATGATTTTAAACCTCGGTTAAATCTCCTCTTGGCCTTCTCCGCTCGAAGGAAAACAACCCAAGCTTCTCTAGTCTATTGTGTTGTTAGCTACTACTAGTGATCTCACGACTGTTGGGCTGGATGTGGAGGGGTGGGCGGGCGGGTCGGGGAGGGGAGGGGGAAGGTTGGGTGAGAGGAGAAATCTGTCAGAATTCTTGCTCTCGATAGCTGTTCAGTAAGCTTTGCTGGAAGTAAGTGGTGTGTGGATGCTGAGTGAGTGGGCTTGGCTGTCACGGCACAATCAAATGGTTCATTAAGACTCACCATTCAATCTCCTGTGTGAAGAATGGTCACCTGGGTGACGTCACAAAGAGTTGTCATTGCCACACAGCATAAGGTGCTTCTGTCAGGAGAGGAAAGGCAAAAAGAATATAAAACATAGGACAATAGTCATATGATGAGATATTTTGCCCTTTTAACAATAAATGAAATGTCACACTCTGCTAATATAGCACCATTTTAAGTATCCCCTCCTTTACGGTGGATGATGGGCAAGCAACTCAAGCCATTCAAAGAAGAGTGGGATGTTCTCCTTATCAATATTCATGCCTCGTCCAACAACAGCAAAAGCAGACTAGTTGCTTAGTAATTGCTGTGGCTCAGTGGGTAGTACACTTGCCTCTGAGTCAGAAGGTCATGGTTTCAGATCCAGGAACTTGAGCACATAATCCAGGCTGAAACTCCATTGCAAGCTTTTGATAAGGTCCCATATGGTAGATTGGTCATGAAGGTTAAAGCCCATGGGATACAGGGCAAAGTGGCAAGTTGGATCCAAAATTGGCTTGGAGGTAGGAAGCAAAGGGCAATGATTGATGGATGTTTTTGTGACTGGAAGGATGGTTGCAGTGGGGTTCCGCAGGGCTCACTACTGGGTCCCTTGCTTTTTGTGGTATATGTCAACGATATAGATTTGAATATAGGGCGTATGATTAAGAAGTTTGCAGACAACACTAAAATTGGCTGTGTGATTGATAATGAAGAGGAAAGTCATGGGCTTTCAGGAGGAGGATATCAATCTACTGGTCAGGTGGGCAAAGCTGGGGCAAATCGAATCTAATTCAGAGAAGTGTGATGTGATGCACTTTGGGAGGGCTAATAAGAAAAGGGTATACACATTAGGCGGTAGGCCAATTAATAGTGTAGATGAACAAAGGAACCTTGGAGTGCTTGTCCACAGATCCCTGAAAGTTGCAGGCCAGGTGGATAAGGTGGTTAAGAAGGCATATGGAATGCTTGCCTTTATTGGTCAAGGCATAGAATATAGGAGCAGGGAGGTTATGCTTAAATTGTATAATACTTTGGTTAGGCCACAGCTGGAGTACTGCATGCAGTTCTGGTCGCCGTATTATAGGAAGAACATGACTGCACTAGAGAGGGTGCAGAGGAGATTTACTAGGATGCTGCCTGAAATGGAGAATCTTAGTTATGAGGACAGATTGGATAAGCTGGGTTTGTTCTCATTGGAACAGAGGCAGTTGAGAGGAGACCTCAATGAGGTGCACAAAATATTGAGGGGCCTGGACATAGTAGATAGTAAGAGCCTATTTCCATTGGTGGAGGGGTCTATTACAAGGGGGCATAGTTTTAACGTGGTTGGTGGAAGGTTTATAAGGGATTTGAGGGGGGGTTTCTTTAAGCAGAGGGTTGTGGGAATCTGGAACTCATTGCCTGGAAGAGTGGTGGATGTGGAAACCCTCACCACTTTAAGAGATGGTTGGATGGGCACTTAAAGTGCAGTAACCTGCAGGATTACAGACCTGGAGCTGGTAATTGGGATAAGACTGGATGACCTTTTGTTGGACGGCGCAGATATAATGGTAAGTACTGCAGGGAATAGAATATGGTCAACGTGATCTCCTGGACTAGTTTTGATCGCCTGGATGGGTCGGAGAGGAATTTTCCCAGATTTTTTCTCCCTAAATTGGCCTGGGTTTTTATCTGTTTTTTGCCTCTCCCAGGAGATCACATGGTTGTGTTTGGGGTGGAGTGTAGAATGTTTCAGTATAAGGGGTGTGAGATGGACTGGTTGGGCTGAGTGCTCTTTGCCTTTCCATCATTGTTCATAGTTATATGTCATTATTATATGTAACCTTTAGGACTGCTGGCTCTTTGTCGGCCGGCACGGACACGATGGGCCGAAATGGCCTTCTTCTGCACTGTAAATTTCTATGTTTCTATGCTGCACTGTTAGAGATGCCATTCTTTCAGATAGATGTTAAACTGAGGCCCCATCTGCTTTCCCAGGTGGATATAAAAGATCTCAGGTCACGATTTTGAAGAAGAGCAGAGGAGTTATCCCCGGTATCCTGGCCAATATTTATCACATTATCACATTGCTGTTGGTAGGAGTTTGCTGTGCGCAAGTTGGCTGTCGCGTTTCCTACATTTCACAAAGTACTTCATTGGCTGTAAAGTGCTTTGAGATGTCCAGTGGTCATGAAAAGCGCTATATCATTGCGAGTCTTTCTTTCTTCTTTCTTAGCTGATGGTGGAACATTGCTGTGGTCAAAATGGTTACTAGGCTCACCTACGTAACAATGACTGAACTTCAAAGTAATTCATTCTATTTGAAGCACTTTGGACATTGCTGAAAGATGTGGGAAGATAGAACAAGCTTGGATTTACATGGCATCTTATTATCTCTTAGAACATCCCAAACAGCTTATATGCAATCAGTTACTTTGAAATCTAGACAAGCTGCTATATAAAAGCAACTTCTTTCTTTCGTTTCACTACTCTGAACGTCTGAAGTTTCTTCTTCAACTGATCAAAAAAAACTGGTGACTGCCATCCAATCTTTGGGGCTATGCATAATCATTATGGTAATGCGTTTACAAATTTCCAATAATTTGATGAAAAGTGGGACAAATTATATCATGGTGGTGAGCTGTCCATTCAAATGGTTCCAACTACTCACCTTTCTTGGATTAACTGGAACTGGTTTATAACCTTGTCTACCTGATTGCTATGTGCCAAGGAGTAGGGTAACAACCACCATAATGTTAAGTTCCACATTACAGATGGGATGAAGCAAGTCGATCACAAGGCATTTTCAACTTGCCCATCACGATTTAACCATTCAATCTTTGGACGTAGATTCAGAATAGCTTCACTTCACACTTTCTGAAGCTAAATCCAATCAAAAATTCAAAAGTAACCAGGATTATGGTGCCTGCGATTCTCTTTAGCAGTCTGCATTATGGACAATTCAGAACATCACATTAAACTATTATCCCAAAAAGCATTTGCTGAAACAAATGATAGTTACAAAGCAGTGCTGTTAGTATATTACAGAGCATAGAGGCATGGAACAGGACTACAGCTCAACAGGCAACTAATACCTCAGGACTGGGTGGAGCGTGGCACAGGTTCAGCACTATACACTTATTCTCTGGTGCTGGAAAATTGTTCTGTTGTGACTCTCTATCTCTCGTAGAGATTGGAGAGGGGAGGTGGAGGAGGGTGAAAATGCTGTCCCCTTCTTTGCTATGTGAAAATGAATGAAGAGCCATGCAGCAAGAAGCAAAATGAACAGCAGCGAAGCATGGCTCGGCAAGTAGGTTACAAGCACTTGAAGCTCCTGTCAGCTGATTCTCCATGGAGTTGAAATTGAAGATGTTTGTATCAATAAACAGACTAATGCTAAGATTGCGCATCCATTTGCCTTGGATATCAGGACAGAGTTCAGAGCAGACTATTGTGTTTGATACTACAATTGGCCAGTAGACATTGCGATAGTGATATGGAATCTCTTCTACCAGGATAGGCACGAGCAGCCTTGAGTTAAGATCTCATCCAAAGGACGGTCCTTCCAACAATATTGAAACCCCTTACCACTGTACCAGGGCACCGATATTAGGGATGACTTCAACTTCCTGTAAGTGAAGCTGGAACTCACAATGTCTGCTGCTGAGATCAAATATGCATCAAATGAACTAACTGACTCCACAACGATAATAGAGAGAATTAGATGAACAGAATGCCAAGCATCTCCACCCACCACCACCAGGAGGAGCTAGTCACTGGAAAATGTACTAAATCCATTTCATGTATGTTAACTTCAGCTGTATCAATATTGATCATTGATGAGACAGCGTGATTCAACAAAGTCCATTGTCATATGATTTTAAGCACCGGCTAACTTTCAAATTTTCTGTTCACATTCATTTTTTGCGTACATTTGTGCACAAGATTTGGCACTTCACTGATATATTGTGGCTTAGTGGGTAGCACATTCGCTCATGAGTCAGAAGGTTGTGGGTTCAAATCGCACTCTAGGAACTTGAGCACATAAATCTAGGCTGACACTCCAGTGCAGTGCTGAGGGAGTGCTGCACTGTTAGAGGTGCTGTCTTTTGGATGAGACGTTAAATCGAGGCCCCGTCTGCTCTCTCAGGTGGATGCAAAAGATCCCATGGCACTATTTCAAAGAAGAGCAGGGTAGTTATCCCCGGTGTCCTGGCCAATATTTATCCCTCAATCAACATAACACAAAAAACAGTTTATCTGGTCATTATGAAATTGCTGTTTGTTGGAGTTGCTGTGTGCAAATTGGCTACATTACAACAGTGACTACATTCCAAAAGTACTTCATTGGCTATAAAGCACTTTGAGCCGTCTGGTGGTCGTGAAAGGCGCTATATAAATGTCAGCCATTTTTATTCATTAACTTCTCAAGACTATATAATCTCTAACTTTGTGTGTAGTCTTGAGATAAATTTAATTCTCAACTTTTCCAGACGACATAAAACACCAACCAGTCCGGCAATGCTGTTATTATAAACCCTAGAACTGCACAAGACATTAACTTAGATCTGGTGAGTGGAGATGTTCTGGCAGCAACATAAAGTCACTTTAATGAAGTAGAATGACATTACCATGACAAGGTCACCAGAGTGGTTTCCACAGTAATTCAAACCAAGGTGGTCATTTGAACATCTTCTGACAATTTTACACTGGGTATGTAATACCAACATCGATCATGGATTATGGAAAGGTTAAACTCCTGCCCCAGCATGCTTCAGTTAGTGGACTACATACCCCACTACAACAATGCAAATAAACATGACTTATATTCTAAATAAACTAAAATAACTCTGTGAAACGATAAATATTCTGTACGGAAAAAGTTCATTTTTCAAGCTTAGTATCACACTTACCACCGCACTTTTCTGAGATTTACTGAAGATACAATAACATTTGATCTATTGACAGCACATTCTATGGGACAATTTCCGCAACTTATTCCATTTAGTTTCTCTCATTAGTGCAAAATATGTGCAGTTTTATTTTTTTGCCAGTTAGATTTTTTTGTCATTCTGCACGCTGTTATTTTTACATTTACTCTTGACAAGATTTCATTGACTTATTTTGTGGTGTAAGCTCAACATTGGCTTTAAGATGGGTAGAATTAACCCACTGGGATCAACATTGGATGCAAGACACATTTTTTGTGTAAGAGGGATCAAAGATTTTTCTTCATACAGAGCACCAGGTTGTCTTATTTACTCGACAGATACATTGATTTAACTTTCTGACTCTCATCTTTCGAGAAGCTAAATGAGATTCACCCCGACTGCACACAGAGCTGGAATCAGATAGTATTTATAAGTCAGTGAAATGTTGTTCACCTCTACATTTCTATGTTGGACATAACTGGGCTTCAGCTACCTGCCAAGCAATTTAAAGATTTTAATAAACCAATATTGACCTCAGTGTCCCTAGGCAATGGAGGGATGAATAAAATCAGACCGAGTTCCTAGTCATGATTGCTAACTCTTTTTGCAAAGGGTGCATTGTAGTTGTGATGTCCTCGACAATCAAATACCTTGCCAGCTTAGGAATATAGGAACCAGAGTAGGCCATTTAGCCCGAAAGCCTGTTCCGCCACATCAACTGGTTCTCCTTTGTCCACTTTACTGGAAACATCCTCAAAAAATTCCAGAAGATTTGTCAAGCATGATTTCCCTTTCACAAATGTTATGTTAGGCTGGTTTACCAGAACTTTTCTAGTTGCCTTCAGGGGTCATTGAGCAGGTTTCTTTTAAACAGATTGTCTCCTTCAAGGAGTTAAAGAGGAGATTCCTTGAAACTGCAGATTACCTGTTTGATTGTCACAACTACAATGCCCCCTTTGCAAAAAGAGTTAGCAATCACGACTAGGAACTCAGTCTGATTTTATTCATCCCTCCGTTGCCTCGGGACACTGAGGTCAGTGTTGGCTTTATTAAAATCTTTTAATTGCTTGGCAGGTAGCTGAAGTCCAGTTATGTCCAACATAGAAAGATAGAGGTGAACAACATTTCACTGACTTATAAATACCATCCGATTCCAGCTCTGTGTGCAGTCAGGGTGAATCTCATTTAGCTTCTCGAAAGGTGAGAGTCAGAAGCTTCAATCAATGTATCTGTCGACTAAAAGACTGGACCTTAATAGGCAAATGCCTCTTCTTATTACATACTTTTAGTCATGAAAAATGCTGCATATACACAAACTCCATTGAGAAGCTGTATGCCATGATTTGTATGAGTAATGCAAGTCTTCACATTAATGAAAGAAGTAAAAATAAAAGCACAGTGATCTACTTCAAAATGCATTCTAATTTAGCCGATATGTTAAAAAACTGAAGAACGTGATAGGAAGCAGACGAAGGGACTGACAAAGACCCAAAAAGGCTACAGTAGAAAAGAATAATGATGGGAAAGCAGGCATGTTCAAGTGAATGAGCACAATTGCAAGATTTAGTTAATTGTTAATGAAGAACTGGAGAAGGTAAAGAATATTTATAACTGAGAGCATTGAGCATCATGGATGAGAAAAGGCTAATCAGGCTGTCAAAGCATGTCACTAGTACTCCAACTGAGGTACCTTCTTGAACAATGCAACTGTATCTACTGATCTGAAGGAACCAATCTACCACTGTCTAAAGGACAACCAGTGATATTTCTAAATTTCCTTGAAATGAGTTTAAATCATGATTTCTGCGTAGACTTTGGGGGAGAAATTGTCCTTTTTTTATAGCCCAGTTAGTGCCTCTGGGCTGCTAACGGGGCACAATGGGGTTTTTGCCCTACCGCCTCGTGGGAAATTGCTCCGAAGGTTTGCGGGGGGTACTGTCCCGGCAGCGCTATGCCCCACGGTTAGCGCTCCAGACTGGTGCTCAAGCGTCAATGGAGTCATCGCCGTGCGTGCCGATCCCTTACTACCTCATGACGACCCGTTTGCGCTTCGCGGGGGAAATTGCCCCGGGGGCCACGAGGCTGGTGCGGGTGGATGCCAATGCCAGCTTTGCGGATTGCGAAGCCGGCAGATATCTGCCGTCAGGGCGCCCCTTAAAGGTGAAGCTCTTGCGTTGGCCCGACAATGATGGCCCTCGTGTCGACCGGGCTACCACCGTGCAGTCTGGCGTTCCATTTTGGGTGCCGTGCTGCTGGCCCCGGTCGATCGCCTCCCTCGTGGCGGTCACAAAAGGGCCTGCAGAGTGTGCAGCGGTGCTCCCCGCCACACGGCGCTGGACTCAGTATTGCGCTGCTGCCCCCGGGAGCACCCCTCAAAGAAAGCAGAGCACCACTTCCTTTGAGGGACATACGGCCCAATTCCGTGTCGGGGGCGGGACCTCCGGTCTGGGCGTAGGAAGTCCACAGAAGGTTACCGCCCCCATTGGGGGCAAAGGGCAATTTCCAGCCCTTTGTCTTTTGCCGGAAATTCAAAGAGTTAACCCAACAGACTGTTTAAGCTTTAATATTTGATTACGATTTGAATAAATCACCCAATTAAACTGATATATTCTGCGCTCCTAGTTAATCCTGTCCCTTTATAAAAACTCTTAATGTGACTATTATTTTATTGTAAAATGTGGCCATTTAACATGACAAAGACAGGCCTTTTGGCCACTCTTGTTGTGTTAGGGGACTGGGCCCCTGGGTGCTTCCTCTACTTACCTCTCCCAGCACCAAATGCAGAAGCATTAATAGATGTAAACCTTCCTGGGCTTCATCCAAATTCTATCTTTCTATCTGGCCAACTAATTTTAGATGGTACAAGTTGCCATAATTAAGAGGTAGCCATTGGGAAAATTGAGATCTTTTACTTTTTTCAGCAGATATCGCCAATCCGAGATGCAACACGTAGGTGTTGCATGATTCTCATATAGTTGGTAATTGTGAATACTTGAGCAAGAAGGTTCAGAAACATTATCTGTCAGATTACTCTTGCTTGAAGTTGAGAGATGATAGAGAGAGGATTGTGCATAACTTCCCAGCTAGTATAGATGAGGCTTGGGCAATTATTTAGTCATGAGGTCTTCCTTTTATTGTTGAATTTGTGCTCAGCAAAGTGAGGGACAAAAGAGATGAAAAGAATACTTTCCATTTCAAGCAACCACGTCAGAGATATGGCATGGTTAAATGCAGAGTAAAGCACGTTGGGCTAGATTTTCCCCGAGAGCCCCTCAACGCCCGAATGCCGCCCAGAAAAACTGCTAACATTTTGCAACTAATGCTGCCGAGAATTTTCATAATTAAGGTAAATTTAACCGCCCGGTGAGAAAATGGATCTTGCACCAATACTCCCGGCAGTTTCTCGGCGGTTAAAAATGAAACTAGGTGAAATGGGCGGTTCTTAAAATGTTTTTAAAAATTTACTCCGAGGCTACAGTTGGGCCTAGGAAGGGGGCGAAAACTTAAAAAAAAAATTTCACTAAAAAGAAATAAAAAAGTTTGAAAAAAAACCTTCACAAGACAGTTTTAAAGCTAATCACCGTTTTACAATTAACAAAAATATAAAGAACCTATAACTTACCTTTCTTTGCAGAGTACTCACCTACCGCCCTGTTTAAGCAGCTTTCACAGGCCGGTTCCCTTGGCGATCTGGACGGGCTTCCTTTGAGACCAAACTTATGCCCTGATGATTTTCTCGGCGGTGCACATTGGCGGTTGGCTCCCAGCGGGCGTTTCAAGATGTGGGCGGTACCATTCAAAAAGTAAGGGGGAAACTTTCGGCGGGTGGTTTCTCTCACAAAAACAGCTGTACCACCGAGAAAAACGCCGAAAATGAAGGCAAGAGTCTCCCTCTGTCATTTAACCTCATTCCCAACCGCAGAAAACAACCCTGTAGTGCACATGCGACAATTTTCCATTGTTCACACTGACTATCTTGTTGCCAATTTTGTGCCAAATTAGGGACGATTTGTACTGAATGCTGACTTGTTTAATCCTCTTCTGTAGCTCAAAAAAACCCACCCCAGTCATCAGGGGTAGGATTAACCAAGTTACTACACAGGTTGCTCAAGGTTGGTGGCTCTGATTTGTGAAAATAATTATGCAATGGAATGAATTGAATAGGTTCCCATTGCATCGAAGACTGATTGGAGGTGGCCTTAAAAAACACATCTGGTTAATTAGAGATTCATTATGCAAACAAAAATCTTGAAACTTAAATATCTCAAGGCATAATGATCTTTCATATTATTAAACATTGCTCTTCAAGGATTTGGAGTTTGAATATTTTAATTATAATTAGCATTTAAAACCTGAGGTGCAATGCTTGTTTCTGTTTATTTACGTAATCTAGAGCATAGTTCTGCCAATAGGCATTTTGTGGACAACATAAGCCATAGAATTTAAAAAAAAAACAATGACTGTACAAACATTTCATTCATTTTTCCTCTGGCTGTGTCCCATTTTGTAGCATTCTCGAAGCTCAAAATAGCTCTTTCCTTTTTCAAAGCATGCAATTTATTTTGTAAATGTGGGGTAGCTTTGCTAACTTCCTAAAGGATGCCAGTCCATGGTACAAAAGTGCCAGTTTGGCAACAATTGGTGCCAAATTTGGCAATTTCACTCATATTTTATTTGAGGTGAGCTAGCTTGATCAACAAAACAATTTCAGGAAAGCGGTCTTGATGAGAAAGAACGACTTATATTTATATAGCGCCTTTCACGACCACCAGATGTCCAAAGCACTTTACAGCCGATGAAGTACTTTTTGACTGTAGTCACTGTTGTAATGTGGGAAACACGGCAGCTGACTTGCGCACAGCAAGCTCCCACAAACAGCAATGTGTTAATGACCAGATAATCTGTTTTTTTGTGATGTTGATTGAGGGATACATATTGGCCAGGACACCGGGGATAACTTCCCTTCTCTTCTTTGAAATAATGCCAAGGGATCTTTTACGTCCACCTGAGAGAGCAGACGGGGGCCTCGATTTAACATCTTATCTAAACAACGGCACCTCCGACAGTGCAGCGCTTCCTCAGCACTGCACTGGAGTGTCAGCCTGAATTTATGTGCTCAAGTCCCTGGATTAGAACTTGAACCCACAACCTTCTGAGTCAGGCGAGTGTGCTACCCACTGAGCCACAGCTGACTCAAGTGAGTAACTGAGTTATACAGTAGAAAGGTCACAGGTTTGTTCCCAGTCTGTGGTGAGTTAATTGATCGAGCAATGCTAAAATTGGGCTCAATGCCAACTAGGTTCAGGAGGAAAATCCCCAGCGGGCTTCCCCTCCTGCTTATTATCCTGTGACCTCTGCTGAAAGTGTGCAGACACTGGGCAAGGGATGGAACTGAGCTCAAGTGTGCTGCTCCTCTAGTCAGTCAACCACTGACACTCACTGCTTTGGTCCGCTCTTGATTACCTTCTCAAGGCAACTGAGGACGAGTAGTAGATTCCTACATTCCGACAAGAAGAAGAAGAAAAAAATTATGACTTAAAGAAGGTACTAAAAAAAATGACCAGAGGACATGGAACAATATTCCAACAAGAAATCAAGGGCTTCAGGAGAAAAGGGGAGAGCAAAAAATTAGACTGAAGAAAGAAAAATGAAATAGGGAGATTCATTGTCAATTTATAGCAGTAAACTTCAAAATCTAAAGCACTTAGTTGTTTATTCCAAGTACTCAAAGTTTTTGCCGGTGTAGTAACTGGCAAACTGCAGTCAAATTGGCAATGATGAATTTACATGGCCGTCATCCAGACCTAATAACATCAAGCAAATGTTAGGAGCGAGATTTATAATTTTTTAAAAGAGAGACAGATCACAAATCCATTAAAACACATGCAGAGCAAAATTGCCCGCACCCCGATTGGGGTCGGTAACCTTCTGGGGCTGGGACCTTTAGAGCACGGTGCGCAAGTCCCGCTCCCGACGCTGAAAGGAAGCGGAGTGCTATCGCCGGCACTCCACTTTCTGTAGGGGCAGCTCCAGGGATGCTACTGCGTTACTGAGTCAAGTGCTACACAGAGCATCCGCGTAGCATTGATGCGCTACAACGCCCCCTCCCCTTCAATTAAAGGGGCCGCTGCACACACTGCAGGCCCTTTGGTGGCTGCCACTGGGCCACCAGGGCAGCGTGAGATCGGGCCAGCAGCTGGCACCTAAGATGGAGGGCCAGGCTGCACGATGGCTAGGGCTGCCATGGTCAACAGTTGAAGGGGAGGGGCGTTGTAGCGTACCAGCGTGTGAGACCCGACCCGACCCGACATAGCGGCCTGGGGCGCTGGCAACCTCCCCTTTAACTACCGCCCCAAGAGCAGATGTCGGCAAGCTTCGCCACTCGCTGACTTTCCACGCGCCAGCATCTCAGCTCGCGGGGCAATTTCCCCGGCCATGACGTCATCGCCAGTTGGGCAGCGGCCCAGGGCGCTAACCACGGGGCGCGGCACTGCCATGGCAATGCCTCCACAAGCTTCCGGGCAATTTCCAGGGAAGCAGTAGTGTCCCCCCTTCCCCGGGCGGAAACCCTAACCCCCCCCCCCCCCGAGGCGCTAATGGGGTAATAAAAGGGGGCACTTTTGCCCCAATGGCGCTTTGTTATAAATAAGTCTCACTCTAAATGGACGAGTAGGCTAGTTTTGTCACTTCATCAGCCTGTTGCAACTATGCTGTCCAACGCTTAGATGGTTTTAAGTGGACTTAATATTGTTTTGTTAATACAGAAATGAAAAGCGTCCCCCTAGCATCGCCCCCTCCCTCCCCCCACACCATTCACTCTCTGACTAAAATGCTGGAGCAAAGCATGCTAGAATACTTGACCATTTTAACCACTTTAAAATATTCCAGCAATATCATTCAAGCTCAAAATAGAGAAGAAAGATAGCCTCTTTTCTTATGATTTCTGTTTTTCTCCAACTGACCAAATGGAGCACAAAGTTTTTTTTCAGTGCTTTACATTGTCCCCTGGGAGTGTTGCTCAGAGATGTGTGACCTCTCGGCCCTGCTCTCTGCTACTTATTTGACTCTCTGCTATTGCACCGATCAAGAATCAGTGGCGGGTAGAGCTGCAATCTGCAGTTAATCCAGTTTGAAGTGGACATCTGATAGAAACTCATGAGATCCATAAAACTTTGGGTCTTTGGAGAATAAGGCCCTTAAATCCAAAAGTGTGGTTGATGCCAGGCCTATTGCAACTTGCCAGTAAGAGCAGGCTAATGTAGGAAGGTACAAGAAAGACTGGTGCAGAAAACAGAAACGTTACTTTGCAGAGCAGTGAAATTTATTCTAAATCTATCCTATCTATTCTTCAGCAGCAACATTTGATTATCTCCCCTCCTCCCAAACAAATACCCTTGCATCAAAGTAAAATTACAGAGAGCTACTAGTTTCAAAACAAAAAATTGCAAGTCCCACATGCTTCGAATCATCGAATGGTTACAGCATGGAAGAACGCCAATCGGCCCGTCGAGTCTGTGCCAGCTCTCTGAGAGCACCTCAGCTAGTCCCACTCCACCGCCCTGTAGCCCTGTAATTTTTTTTCTTTCAGGGACTCGTCCAACTCGCTTTTGAAAGCGGTGATTGAGTCTGCCTCCACCAACCTCTCAGGCCGTACATTCCAGATCCTAACCACTCGCTGCGTAAAAAAGTTTTTTCTTATGTCGCCTTTGGCTCTTTTGCCAATCACCTTAAATGTGTCCTCTGGTTCTCGACGCTTTTGCCAATGGGAACAGTTTCTCTCTACCTACTCTATCCAGACACCTCGTGATTTTGAACACCTCTATCAAATGTCCTCTCAATCTTCTCTGCTCCAAAGAGAGCAATCCCACCTTCTCCAGTATATCCACGTAATTGAAATCCCTCATCACTGGAATCATTCCCGTAAATCTTTTCTGCACCCTCTCTAAGGCCTTCACATCCTTCCTAAACTGCGGTGTCCAGAATTGGACACAGTACTCCAGTTGTTTTATACAGGTTTATCATCATTTCCATTCTTTTCCACTCTACACCTCTATTTATGAAGCCCAGGATCCCGTAAGCTTGTTTAACTGCTTTCTCAACCTGTCTTGCCACCTTCAACGATTTGTGCACATATACCCAGAGGTCTTGCTCGTCGTATTTAAGGAAGGATATACTTGCATTGGAGACTGTTCAGAGAAGGTTCACTAGATTGATTCCGGAGATGAGGGGGTTGACTTATGATGATAGGTTGAGTAGGTTGGGCCTATGCACATTGGCGATCAGGAGAATGAGAGGTGATCTTATCGAAACGTAAGATAATGAGGGGGCTCGACAAGGTGGATGCAGGGAGGATATTTCCACTCATAGAGGTAATTAAAACTAGCGGACTTAGTCTCAGAATAAGGGGCCACCCATTTAAAACTGAGATGAGGAGGAGTTTCTTCTCCGAGGCTTGTAAATCTATGGAATTCTCTGCCCCAGAGAGCTGTGGAAGCTGGTCATTGAATATATTTAAGTCGGAGATAGACAGATTTTTGAGCAATAGGGCAATAAAGGGTTATGGGGAGTGGGTAGGAAAAATGGAACTGAGCCCATGATCAGATCAGCCATGATCTTATTAAATGGCCGACCTATGGTAATGTCCTCTCGCAGGTCGGGAGGATAAGAGCTGGAGCGCCGGGCCCCTGCAACATCATGGGCCACCCCGACCTGCAAGAGGACACCACCGCAGGTCGGGAGGATAAGAGCTGGAGCACGCCACTACAGCTTCCATCACGAGCCGCTCCAAGTGTGACTTTGAGTTGAGCGACTGGGTGACATCATCAAGGCCCAGGTCGTTGTTAGAGCGTGGGCTGGAACATCGGCGGGGCCCCGGTACATCAGAGGAGCGGAAAGGTTGTAGCGGAGGAGCGTCAAATGAAGATACGGGGCCCAGACGAGCCGAGGGCCCAGGGCAGCACGGGCCTGCCCACACATCGATATGTATGCACACTAAGTCCGTGCAGTAGAGCAGGTCTCCAGTCGTCCTGGATTACCCTTGCCACTGGTTAAAGGCCTAGCTCTGTCAAGCCCGTGTAGTGGCTGATGTGCAACGGTCACCACACGTTAAAAAAATCCACGCACAGGCAACTTCCACCCTTCAATTAGAGTTCAGGACTGGAATATCGGTCCTTCATTGAAACATCTATGAACTCAATGCATTTTGGTGTGGAAGCAAGTCATCCTCGATCGAGGGAGCGCCTATGACGAAATGGCGGAGCAGGCTTGAGGGGCCCAGTGGCCGACTCCTGCTCCTATTTTTGTTCTTATGATCGAGACACGCTTGTTTCCAGGAGGCTGTCTCATCATCTCCAAGGCAAGGCTATATTATTGTCATCAACACAAGCAGCTAGGCATTCTCTCCAGTGCAGTCTTGACCTCGACAGGATCCATTTTTGTCCTGTAAATTTGTTCTGCAATGTGGGGCTGGTTTGAAGACTAAGCGCGAGGAACCCACTCAGATTCCAAACACATGCCACCTGGAGGTGCCTACTATCTGTTTTAAACTGAGAAAGTCTTCGCTTAATTCCCAGTGAGCATTGGTTTGCAGCGTTTAGGCTGCCCCTAATTCAGCACTAATTGGCTGTCTAGTTTACAGCAGCAGCCCACGAGGATCCATCCCACTGACTTGCCCCTGACCTGCTTCGGTTCCGATCCTGCACTGTTCCAGCCCACTTGCCCTCGAGCACAGCTCGGCACCAATCTTCCTGCTCATTTTATTTTAGAACAAGGTTCTCCATTCACTCTCAGCCGAGTTAACTCATTTTCATTTTGAAAGTTAAAAATACCGAAAACTTATTTCTTCTATCAAAACATGGATTGTGTGATCCTTTTAGAAGAGGAGACTATCAAAGGCGCAGTGGGAAAATGTTGAATTTCAATCGATATACTTAGCTCTTCCAAGTTTAGAACCATAGAATCATACAGCACAGAAGGAGGCCATTCAGCCCATCGTGCCTTTGAAAGAGCTGTCCAATTAGTCCCACTTCCCCCGCTCTTTCCTCATTGCCTGGCACATTTTTTTTTCCTTTTCAGCTTTATATCCAATTTTGTTTTGAAAGTTACTATTGAATCTAGTCCCACTACTATTTCAGGCAGTGCAGTCCAGATCATAACTCATTGTGTTTCCCCTTAATATAATGGAGTGACTGCTGCCAGTGAAGAGGAAGCTGTTGCCAACAACCGGAAGCTGTGCAGAAGTATTCTGCGCATAAATCTGCGATGGTTGAAATATGATAATAGTTATATCGCATGCCTAAATCTATGGAATCTGTGAGGCTATGGGTTCCTTTAAAATGTACAATAATCCTGTGGGCTGGTTCAAGTATTAATATGAACATAAGAATTGGAGCAGGAGGAGGCCATTCAGCCCCTCGAGCCTGCTTCACCATTTAATAAGATCATGGCTGATCTTCCACCTCAACTCCACTTTCCTGCACTGTCCTCACATCCCTGAATATTCAAAATATACCGATCTCTGCCTTGAATATACTCAAAGACTGAGCCACCACAGCCCTTTGGGGTAGAGAATTCCAAAGATTCACCACCCTCTGAGTGAAGAAGTTTCTCCTCATCTCAGTCCAAAATGGCCAATCCCTTATTCTGAGACTGTGACCCAGGTTCTAGACTCCAAAATATGTGATTTTTCTTTCACAGGGGGAGGGCTGCAGAGATTTATTTGTATGGTGCACGTGCTCCGTGTGAAGGGAAAGGAGAAGAAAATGAATAAAAATGGCCATTTCCTGTGTTTTCCTGTGGCGATCTATTTTCACCATCCGGTTTCCTCCTTTTTCTCTAGATGCGTTTTCTTTGTGATGGCGACAATAATTTCTTTCCAGTTAGTGAAAACTGAAAAAACACTGAAACTGCGCACATGCAACAACTTCAACCTCATTGCCAGCAATCGCGTCCCTGTTCTAAAAGGGAAGAGCAGCAATATTATAGGGTTAAAGGGAAAATCAGGCCAGATAATATCTTTTCTCTGATCTTTTATCCACTGATAAAGTTGATTTATTAAAATGTCACTGCAACTGTCTACCTCCTTTCCATCACAGCCACTGAGCAGAGAGATTCATGCTCGTTGCTGGAACAGATTCATCACACAAATTATTAAAGCACCCATTACAATTACATAGTTCCTGTGGGATTGATGGATTAACATGAAAAAGAAATTATTTTTTTTTGCTATCTGTTAATCATGATTGACATAAACAGTATACACAGTGGGAAGTAGTAAAACCAATTTATTCTGCTTCAAGACATCTGTAACTCCACTGTGATTTGTTACTCATGAATTATCAATAGTTGCTCAACCATTCAATAAGACTATTTCCATGCCACCACATATCCACGATGTGTGGAACATGATTCTGTTTTTAAGATGACATCCACTTTTACGGAAAGAAAAGCCTGGTGAGAAATGTTTTATCCTTCAAATACGAGGGAGGAACCAAAAGGGTGACGCGTCACCAAATACTTGTCACACGCAGCAATGTGATTATGCCATTCAGACTGACAGGTTTGTGTTGTGTTTTCAAGAATGATCAAGTACCTTTAAATCCAATGGTTCCTCAAAGCAAGGATAAATAGAAACATATTAATGGATATGGTAGCACAGTGGTTATATTACTGGACTAATAATCCAGTAAACCTGAACTAATGGTTTGGAGACCAGAGTTCAAATCCCACCACGGCAGCTGGGGAATTTAATTAAATAAATCTGGAATAAAAAGCTAGTAACAGTGAGAATGAAACTACCGGATTGTCAGAAAAGCCCAAACGGTTCACCAATGTCCTTTGGGGAAGGAAAGCTGCCGTCCTCACCTGGTCTGGCCTATATTTGACTCCAGACCCACAGCAATGTGGTTGACTCTTAATTGGCCTCCGAAATAGCCTAGGTGGCTCATCACCTTCTCAAGGGCAGGTAAAGAAAAATAAAGACTTGGATTTATATAGCGCCTTTCTTGTTTTAATTGCCGGTTTTAGTGTCCCCCTCCCCTTTTATAGGGGGCACTTGTAAATTATGGTTTTAGTGCCCAATAAAAACTACAAAAATACAAAAAAAAACAAAAAAGGGCCTTGGAAAATGTTTGAAGTGGCCCCCAGATTGGGGGGCACTTGATTTAAATGTTTTATTTTGTCTCCTTGAAAAGAGTTGTGGTATGAAGGACCCCAACCCGCAATTGCTATTTAAAGGGATCATTAACTACTTCAGGTTAGTTGCTGGTTTATTTCTTCTGGCTGTGGCTGCAATTCTACATGGTTTGGGTGCTTTCTATAGCTGGTTAAAGTTTCAGTAGTATACAAAGTGTGATCTGGTGGGTGCTGAAGTAATTTTTGCTGACTTAAAGGCTTGCGTACAGACCAGTAGGCCTTGCTTTTGGCATTGAGCATGACGGAGGGAATGAACTGAGGCCACACAGAGCAGGATATACTGCTAGAAGAGGGAGGAGGAGAAGGAGGAGGAGGAGGGGGAGAAGAGCTCTCAGCAGATTGCCATAGCTGCAGAGCTTCGTTAGGGAGCATATGTGTTGGAGAACAGATTGTTGGAGAACAGATTGCTGGAGTGCTATGATGCCCTGGAAGCCACTTTTCAAACTGGTATCCAAAGCTACGATGACTAGTCTGAGCTTCCACTGCAGCACTCAGACATTGGGTGAACACTGCTGGTGCTGCAATGACAGCTGAGGCATCAGCCATCAAATGCTGCATTATGGTTGATTCCACAGGTGTGCTGCTGGAGGAGTGTTCCTTGACATTTCGGGCAGGCTTTCCGGCAGGTTTCCTAGTGCACCAAGCATTTGGGTGTGTACACCCATCAGCCTTCTTCTGCAGCCTGATCCATCTAAGTCATCATCTGAGTCCTCTGCAGCAGAACTGATGTGTGACCTCTCCCTCCGATGAGACCTGCGCTTTCCTTTCTCCCTGCCCTGGTTGCAGCACACTTTTGCCCAGTGTCTCACCACGTAGACATGGCACCTCCAAGCTAGCCTCTAAATTACGCAGTGTCAGTATCTGAGCTGCTTATTGCGACTGTGAAATCGAATGATGGTATGTCTTCATTTTCACTGTCTTCTTGCTCTTCCACCACAGCCTGGACAGGTTGTAGTTTTTGAGTATGTGAAAGGAAAAAAAGACAAGAGTAAGATTGTGGTGAGGGAAGAGGAAAAAGTAAGAAGTCCATGCTTACACCATCAGCAGCTTCTCAGCCATAAAAGATTGTGGGATGAGGGACAAGTGTGATGAGAGGAGGATTAGGTATGCGGATATCCTCATCTTAAATGGCTTCAGTCCACTGGTGGCAATGTCACTTCCCATAATGGCCAGCACCATCTCCTCCATTGGGGTTCTGCAGCACCTCCCCGTCCTGTACCATCTTCTCCTGCAAGGCAGAGGGAAGTGTGTCAGTGAGTGTCATGCAATCTGTGTGGGTGATGTGGCGGTCATGGTTGAATAGCTGGCAGTGTGTGAACGCTGTGAGATGTGGGTTTGAGGCTTACAGGGTGTGAGGGTGAGGTGAAGCATATGTTTGGTATGAGTCGTGATTGATGGAGGTGGTTGGTAAGTAAGTAATGGGGGTGTAGTGAATTGAGCACATTATTAAACTTCCTCCTGCACTTCATCCATCTTCTTGGAACTATACTCCTGGCATTGACTTCCTCCGCTATCTCTTGCCACGGCTTTCTGAGCATGTGTCTGGAGGGGCTCTGCCTCCCCCTGAGGGTACAGGACATCGCTCTCCCATTCCACTTCTTCCACCAAGACTTCCAGTGCATTGTCTGAAAACCTTGGTGCCCGCCCTCTCCCACAGTCAGCCATTGTTGATTGTTGCACTATTCCCAATGTTCTCAGCGCCTCCAGCAGCCACAATGCTCCTTCCCTATAAAAGGTGCAGGCTAACTTTAAGCAGTGCAGGCTAGTTTTAAATAGTGCTGGGAAGTAACAATATTGGGCCCCCTGCAGATGCGTGCAGCCAATGAACAGCACGGTTAGCGCTGGCTTCACGCAGAAATCATTATAACAAGGAGGCAGCACGAAGTTGACGTTCAGCCTGCATGCCACTGAACAGCTGCGGGTTAACCACGCATCGCGATCCCTGCGCCAGGTTTCGGGAGGGGGGCTAACCAATTTAATGATGGGCCCCATTTTTTCCAATGCATGCAGTTTCATGAATGAGATGATGATGTCTGTAAATCCAGACTATTCTACAAGTTGATTTTCTTGGTAGAATAATTCTAAATTTAAGCAGCAAATGAATTTCTCCAACTATGCAAAGTTGCAATACCATACATTTAAGTATGTAACTGTTGCCTCCTCAATTCCGAATGAGCCGACCACAATTGAGCATCATTCATTCATGCCTGTCTGCCTCATTTGATATCTGTTGCCGCAGTAGCTGGTGGCTAATGCTTCTCACATTTTCGATACAACTTCCGTTCTCAGATCACACTCGTGGTCAGAGGTCAGAAGGTCACCAGGTGGTTAAAGGTCTTGGAAATGAGTTTTGTAGTTCTCACCTGATCCTCCAGTGGATATCTGTGATCACAAAAGCAGTCAGGTTGTTAGTTTTTATCTGTAAATCCATTTGCTTGCTGGCCTTAGGGGATTTGTAAGCACTGGCAGATAAGTGCTGTTCGTTGCTGCATTTGCCATGTTATGGATGTGAATTGAGCACAGCTCCTTATGTACTATATCTAATAAGATCCATTTGTGGAATACATCCTCACTATGCGACTGAGTGAGAGAACCGTGCACACAAGTATCAACCAACAAGCAGTGAAAGAGTTTGAGCAACAAGCAATACATTTTATAGGTGAGACCATGACTGACATTTTTCTAGTGAACGGGACGTTATTGAAGGTACTGAAGTCCCCCAACCCGCTTTGCTCTGTTGAAGGGGTTAACACTTGCTAGTGTACAGTTGCACAAGTGCTGGTCACCTAGCGGCACCTCGTCCAATTTATAAAAAAGAAACGAAACACGTGAGAAGAAATAAATATTTATGAAATACAGATTGAAATAGAGAGGAGAATCTGGATAGGTGTGCTTAGTCTGATTACAGACCCGATGGCTTTCAGTCCCTGAATAGCGGTAGGACCCTCCTTGCCGTTACTGGAGCAGAATCTTTGGTCCTCAGTTCTGGGCTTTCAACGGTTGTGTTTATATGGTGTCACACGCATCCAAACTATTCTGCAGAACTTCACCAGCTGAGTAAATAATTCAACGTGAAACACTGACAAAAATCCTCTCTTCATTTCGCAACAGAAATCAAAAATTTCCACCTTTGAGAAGATGTGGGCTTTTATGAGCAGCAGGCAGCAAACGGTGCTCGTTAAGTCCAACGAGGAAGGAATCCAGCGAGTTCTCGGCGCCGATTATGCCTTTTTAATGGAATCTACCAAGATTGAGTACGTCATCCAGAGGAATTGCAATCTGACCCAGATCGGAGGTCACATGGACTCAAAAGGTTACGGGATCGGAACTCCCCTGGGTATGAAACAGTCACTTTCTTAAGAGAAATTACCGCACCGGGCTTTAGTGCAGAAGCAGTCTGCAAAGAGTCGATTATAAAGCCCACTTTATCCTTTTTTTAATTGAAAATTCTTGTAATTAACAATCAAGAAGATAAAGAAATGCTTGTATTCTTATGTTTTATGACAGTTACGATTTGGTAATAGGTTGGTTACGCAGCCTGTTACGAGTCAGTGCAAAGCAGTTTCAGCTTTTATTTCGTACTGATGTAAAACTTGTGGTAGAACAGTGCAAAGTCATTGGCCCAGAAATTGCAGTAACTTCACCTTTGAAACCGACCGCAACTTCAGGATTTAGCGCAAGCGCAGCCTAATGTGGAAATCCTGAAGTTGCGGACTGTCATTCATTGCTCCTCCACAGGCTGTGCTGTGCCCTTCCCCACAGAGCCGGCGATCCGTGAAATCTCTCAAATCACAGAAACTGACAAAAACTCAAAGGGATTCGGTGTAACTAGTGTTTTAACAGATTATGTCCCTGAAAAACTAATTTTAATTTTGTGCAGTGTCAAATGTATCCATTTTAATAAAAATCAAAATGTTAAAGAAACTTTAAATATATATATATATATATATTTTTTAGGTTTGTTTGTCTTTATATCAGGTGAACCTCCCCCACTTATGAGAACTCTAACCTTTGATTTGCTGTCTCTAACATTTTTAAAAGTTGGAATTTTAAGAGCTTACCCACTTCCTAGTTCACTGTCTGTGAGAATTCTGCATTTTGATTGGCTTGTTTGCTTGTTAGCTTATTCAGCTTGTTGATGTTCCAACACCTTGCACTAGGGGATTCCCATTATACTATGTTGATTTGAATTACATGTCGGAAAACCCGAACTTCTCGACACAGAGATCACGAGATCTTTGTGCAACGATTACTTCAGGGCCAGCGGTGAATGCCTTTGACCGCAAATTCCGGGCCATTGTCCAAATTGAGTATAGGAAAATGGCACAAGATTACCTCCCACTGCTATAGCTTTGCACCAGCACCAGTATACGGGCAACCAGTGCAAAGCCAATTTAAAAAGTGACTAACTGCCTACAACCTTATAAACTTCATTTGCAATCTCTTGGCAATGGGCCTACTGTCCAATCAGATCTTCATTGTTATTCATCTTTAACCAACATAACTGAGCAGAATGCAGAGCTGGTAGTACAAGTCGACACTCCCAGCTCGAAGATGGTACCCGTCTCAAAAAAACACTCCCTGTAGTAAGAACAAGAAATAGAAGCAGGAGTAGGCCATATGGCCCGTCGAGCCTGCTCCGCCATTCAATAAGATCATGGCTGATCATCGACCTGAACGCCACTTTCTCGCCCGATCCCCATATCCCTTAATTCCCATAGATTCCAAAAATCTGTCTATCTCAGCATTGAATATATTCAGAGACTCAGCATCCACAGAACTCTGGGGTAGAGAATTCCAAAGATTCACAACCCTCTGAATGAAGAAGTTCCTCCTCATCTCTGTCTTAAATGGCCGACCCCTTATCCTGAGTATAACCAGTATAACTATGGGCTAAATTTTAGAAATTCCCCCTAATTGCAAGACAGCCACAAAGTAGTATTTCAAGCTGCAGTGCGCCTTTGCTTCAGATTGTTAACTTGTCTTCACTGTTAATCCTTTTTTTTTTGTTACTCCCCGTCCCAGGCTCACCATATAAAGAGAAGATAACCATTGCCGTCCTACAGCTTCAGGAGGACGGCAAGCTGCACATGATCAAGGAGAAGTGGTGGCGAGGCAGTGGCTGTCCCGAGGAAGAGAACAAAGACGCCAGTGCCCTCGGGATCCAAAACATCGGGGGCATCTTCATTGTGTTGGCGGCAGGCCTTGTGCTGTCAGTCTTTGTGGCGATAGGAGAGTTTGTTTATAAACTCCGAAAAACGGCAGAACGTGAGCAGGTAAATAAGCAAAACATTTGTAATTTGCACCTAATTACAGCAAGGGGCGGGGCGGAGGGGTGGTGCTGATGGGGAGGACATACAGAATTTTATTCTGGTTTCTTGGGTTTCCCTGGGAACAGGACAGTTTTGATGTTGTAACTTCCATTCTTGCCCCATCTCTTGGTTGCCCATGGCAACACGACTGATCCATTCGCTCCACAGGCAGCTGTCTGGTTCTGCAATTTTCACCTCTGGTTCTGAAGTTTAAAAAAAACACATAATCCGAAAACATGTCAGCTCAGACCACACTGGGATAGACACATTGTGTGAGCATATATCTATCTGGTAGTGCTCCCAGTTTAAGCTTCTGTAGATACAGGTGAGGATTATGGCTATCTGAGTACAGCAGGGACGTAATCAATGCCACAGTAACACCAAAGCAGACGAGCCCCATGTTCGATCTCGGGCCTATGTTGAGCTCGCTGATGTCAGTCACGGTGTTGGTAAGGGCGATGCTTGGCTTCAGTGCCCTCTTATTAGTGAAGGAGAAAACAAGCAAACAAACAAATAAATCAGCCAGGGACCCCCCCATTCCTAATCATTATCCCGTGACTCATGCAGACAGTTTGCATTTGTGGGACATTGGGCGAGGACAGACTTGGTCTCGGCAGTGATGCTGTCCTGTGTCGAATAGCCTGCCAATACTCACAGTCTAGGCTCACACAACATTAAATGGTGATTTGGGTGAGGTGCCAGAGCATTGAGAAACCTGGGATCTATACCTCAGATGCAATCAAATAATTGGGACAGCGGGGAGGGGGTGGTGGGGGGGAAGGAACGATATATAATATGAAAATGATTTACCACAAGTGCCTATTCAGACAGAGATAATGACATTTAAAGGGGAATTGGATAAATATTTGAGATGGGAAGATACAATGTGACATGGGGAGCTGGCAGGGAAATAGCATTAGAGTATGTAGGTCCAATTCTATCACTGGCACAAGCCCAATGGCCGTCTTCAGTGCAATAAATGTTGTAATTCTACAAAAATTACAGTTGTTTCACAGTACACAGTACAAGGTAAAAACATGGGCCACAACTTGCTGGAGCACAGCTTCTCACAGCATGCCTCACGAGTTGGATTTTTTCTGTGAGAAAGAAACAGAGCGAATGACAGAGTCGGGGATATTTAGCTTCAATAACAGCGAGTGACTTGAACACGCTGTTATTTCCCCAGCAAATTCTGGACCAATATGTTTGATAAAGTTCAGTAAAAACTCTGCACTGCAGATGAATATTAGTGTCACTTAACATTTTGTCAAGGGCTGCAATCCCAAACAATGTCTTGCCGAAGGACCACTTGAGCAATGCTGAGTCACGTTGGGATAGAGCACGAGCCTACACCTCCCACCCTCTGCCTAGCAAGCTCGTGATTTCAATCCTGCTGCTGTGAACTGTCCCTGAGTGGAAAGCAGGCACAGGAGGAGGAAAAAAAAGTTACCTGTGCTTCCATTAAACATTACTATTTGAATAAGGGCCCTTTCTCCTTGCTGTGTAGAAGCTGAGATGACCTGGCCTCCTAACAGCATTCCTTTGCCTCCATTTACTGAAGGCCAAGAAAATGCCAACACTCAGTTCCATCCCTGTAAACCACCCACAGTTCAGGAAGTCTGCAGGTACAGGCTCAGAAATATGTGGAGCAAAAATTGTGCAGCACCCCAGACGTAAAAAATAATCTGAAAACAAAAATAAATGCTGCAACTAATTACAGACAAACAATCTGGAAAATGCCAGCTCTTCTGTGGACCGTACACATAGGCTTTAAACTGGGTGAGATGTTTACCCAGCACAGCACACCTGCTAATATTTGAGAACAAAATGAGCCACATTGATAATGGGGAGATCAATGTTCGTTGTGTACCATCTCAAAGGATGCAGGCATTGCAGGCAGGCATGGTACGACATACGAGAGGAACATCACTCGATAGGCCCTGTTCAATGTGACTTTTGACATGGCATGGATTGAGCTTTATATCACAAATTCAATTGTTTACATTTCCTGGTTCTGTTTTTTCTTCATTCTCGAGATATGGGCGTCGCTAGCACGGCCAGCATTTATCGCCCATACCTAGTCGTCCTTCAAAAGGTGGTGGTGAGCCACCTTCTTGAAGTACGGTCGTCCGTGTGGTGAAGGCACTCCCACTGTGCTGTTGTATAGGGAGTTCCAGGATTTTGATCCAGCGATGAAGAAGGATAGTGATAGATTACCATGATGTAAAAAATGTAATTTCTTTCTATTACCATTTTAATCCCATGAAAAACTTCCATCATTCAGAATGGCCAAAGGCTATGTATAGTGATTTTTACTCTCAATGTTCCATTCATGATTTTTTATTCTGGTGAAAAATAAAATGGGCTGTAACACTGGCATCACCAAATGTGTGATTGATATTTCCCCAGAGATCCTTGTGCAGCACCATGGCGCAGGAGCTACGGTTATCTCTCACGTGCCAGCGGCGGGTGAAACACAAGTCTCAGGCCCCAGTCATGGTGAAGACCGAGGCGGTAATTAACATGCACACATTCAATGACCGACGGCTGCCCGGGAAGGACAACATGAGCTGTAACACTGGGCTGACTCCGGTGTTTCCCTAGGAGATGCGACACCTGTGCTGGGAGCAGAATAGGCGCGCTCTAGCACTGGATGAAGAGAGAGGCTCGAGCTTTGTTTCAGAGACAAGGCCTGCCGGAGGTCGAAGATGTTTCACAAATGGCAAAAACCCCAGAGCATGGACAATGCAATACGCAACGCATGGAAAAAAAAAACAAAATAAAAACAGCACAAGGCTGCAGGTAGTGTTTCTGAAACTTGAAGCTTGACGAACGGGGACATCAGGGTCCAAGCACTAAATGTGTGGGAAATTCAGTGCTGATATATTGGAAGAAATGGAAGCAGGCAGTGGGTACCAAGGCCAAGGCAATCGAGGAAATGCAATTATACCTTGGTGGAAACCTCCAGCATGGCAATAGCAGCATCCTTTCTGTCGGGTACAGGTATTGACTGAGACAGGAGGCATCTGTGGATATTGATTTCGAGACTGCTGCACACAGTACATTCATTCAAGGGTGCAGTTGACCATTTAACTCACAGCATGAAAAGCTGCTGTCATGTCTCGGCAGCTGCTACTCCTTTACCTTTTACCTCAGTGCTGTGCTTCCTGTCTGCCATTGAGCGAGACGAAGAGACAGAGCTGGAAGTGAACGTTGCCTCCAGAGAACTGTGAGAGTGGGGGTGGGGAGGAGTGGGGGGAGACAAACATCAAAACCGAAAGGACTAAACAGATATCAAGATGACGAGCAGAGTATACAAAATGTAGTTGTTTTCATATTTTGTGTCCAGTTTTTTATCTAATTGTTTAATTTGTGTTTGATTAACAGAAAGAACAAATGGTAGTCTTTTTATCAAATGATGGTTTTAAAGGGATTTTACCATGTGAACAAAATTTTGATTCAGTAAAAATTACCAAAGAACTATCTGCTAATAGAGGTAGTCTGTGGAGTATGTGTTGATTTTTTTTTAAATATCTTTTGGGTTTCTTATATATATATATATATATAATCTGCACTTTTAAGTTTCTGACTACTAATTCACAGACAGCTTGTGGGCTATTGCAACCTCCGATATCTCCATGCGTCCCATTGGATGGTTGTTTGGAGGTTGACCGAGGAATTGTTCTGCATCCTTGGGATATGGGACGCCAACACGCAGCGAAAGAACCAGCCCTTCCATCCGACACCACTTTGAACCATTGCAAGCACATCTGCCGTAGTTAGGTTGTGGCATGCTGCTGCTACTGCTGCCCAGATCTTAGCCAGCTCACATATAACTCTAGGCTACAATGGATGCCATTGACTTAGCAAACACTTACTTTGAGCTGTTTGATATTTCCCTCTATCCCTTTATTCCCAATTCTTATTGTAAATGTTAAAACGGCTTATGTGACACTATCGTAAGGGTTTTTGTAAATTTTTGGCATTTACAAAATATTCCATACATTGAACACATATCATTAGTCAGAAACTCAAAGTGAATATTCATTGATAGGCTCTTCATTCTTCTCCCCAGTAAAGAGAAAGAGACAAAGCGAGAGGGAGGGAGGGCGAGAGGGAGGGAGAGAGAGAGCGAGACGGAGGGAGGGGGAGACACACACACACAGAATTTTGAGACAAGAACCCTTCCTAATGCTTTACCTTTGAGACAAGTTCAGCTAGTTGTGATGAGAGTTGACATTATTATTACAATCTTAATCCCTTAACCCCTGCCATGATGCATTATTAATGATTTTCATCCTTACAAATCCCACACATGTATAAATTGTGTCTAATTTTCTTATATTTTATTTTAATATTTGTTGACACAGTTCTTTGCCATTTGAAATTGTGCTGTCCTGTTTCACAAGCCGTAGAACTACTACAGGCTGACCCAGGTATTTCCCACTGTGTAAGAGCGATGATGGACTGCATTTTTAAACTGCAGAGAACTCAGCAATTCTTACATATTATAAATTGGCAATTTTATAAAGAGGCCAAGAAATAACATTTTCTTTAAAAATGCATCTCTCCTAATGGCTAAGATGGTGAAATGCGCTAATCTTTGTGCACCTGAGCGTTATGTACTTGCATCTATGGTCTGTGCTGCGCTAACTGAATTCATTTGGTGTAGTAGTAGGGTCCAACAGTTGGCCTCACCCCCTGCCCTGCCCTTGGTCTTTTGTGGAGAACATTAAACCAGGATTCCCACCCCTGCTCACTAACTAATTGACTCATGTGAAAAAGTCCCACTTGTGTGGATATTCGATGAGGACAGGATCAGGCTTGGCTGCAATGCCAGTGACCAGTCGACCATGGGCATTCACATGTTCATACAGCAACATCAACTTGCATTTATATAGCGCCTGAAACATCCCAAGGCGCTTCACAGGAGAATTATGAGATAAAACATTTAGCCGCATAAGTAGAAATTAGCGCAGTTGACCAAAAGCTTGTTCAAAGAGGTATGTTTTAAAGAGTGTCTTGAAGGAGGAAAGAGAGGTGGAGTGATTTAAGCAAGAAGTTCCAGAGCTTGAGGCCTAGGCAACAGCAGGCACGGCCATCAATGGTTGAGCGATTATAATCAGGGATGCTCAGAGGGCAGAATTAGAGGAGCGCAGACATCACGGGAGGGGTTGTGGGACTGGAGGAGATTACAGAGATAGGGAGGGGTGAGGCCATGGAGGGACTTGAAAATAAGGATAAGCCTAGCCATTTGGTACAGCAGTGTGATGAGCATCTGTTGATCCAGTGCATTCAAGAGAGGAGGATGAAGAAATGGAGTGGGAAAGAGAAAAATAAATCTTCTTTCACCAATATATAATTACAAATATTAGTTAAAAAAAATAAAAGTACTCATTGAAATCTACAGTGACACAGGGGATGCTGAGTGGATCATTTCAGTGTAGATGCAATGACTTCTCTTTCCAAAAAAAAAGAGGAAAATACATTTCATAATCTTTAAGCTGTGCAAGAGAGCAGAACATTGTTCTGTTTTCATCAGATATTGGCACTCTACACAGGAAGTTGGTTTACTTTGCTGGAATTGGGTACAGTGTCTAAATTAAACTGTAATGGGTGTGCATATCTTACCAGACTGGGATATGAAAGGATGAGCCCATTAATCTTTCAGAGTGCTCTGAGTGGTGTGGCAGGACAGTATACATGTAGTCCATTATTAATATTCAATCACAGCTTAAAGGTTCTTCAAGTCTGAGTGTTACATTTCTTACAAGTATTTTATAATGGTTTTACTGATTGATCTGCTGCTCAGACAAGTTCCCCCTTCATCCTCCACAATGCTCTCTCTCTCATGCACATGCACACACACACATATATTCACAACTTGCATTTAATTCCAGTATGAAGTCACCACATCATTGTCAGTTTCAGTGGATCATCATTCAACCAATCATCTCAAAGCCAATCACTTGGGATGAGTGAGCTGTAAAAGAAAAATAAAACCCTTATTGTTACCAATTTTTATATTCTTTATTCCCATTTTCTGAGAATCATGTTTAATGTTTATTCCCATCAGCTGTTATGTGGCTCACTAGAGTGATACCAAAGTGTCTGTTCCATCCACTTTGATGACCTTTCGTCCTGATGTAAAGCATGTATTCAGATACGTCCTCGACAGGTCGACACAGCACTTTGACTCAGAATAGAATTTTTTTTCCCCAGTTGGCAGTCAATGGAAATAAAAATGTGAGACCAGTATCCTACAGAGGCATGTAGGGTTAAATGTAACTAAAACAGTAATATAAAGAAAGCACAAGTCAAAATTTTAGACTCTCAAATTTGTTTGAAGTTTCGATTGCCTGCCAACCCATTCATTCCCAACTCGTGTGTTTCTCAGGTTCTCTGCAACCTGTATCCCAAGTGTCTCAAACAAATTAGCCATGTTTGTATTGTGTTCCTAACACAGACGAGACTGCACACAGGGAAGTTAAAGTAACAGTGACCTCAGTCTTTATTAAGACACTCCAGAGTGAGGAACAGGCCTTAGGGGCCGGCATATATACAGTGCTCCCAAGGGATGCTGGGATCCCTTGGGACTTCAGGGGATGCCCTCCCTGGTGGAGAAACATGGGAGTGCATGCTTTACAGATACACAACATCACTCCCGCCCCCCCCCGCCAAAGTCAAAGTGAAAACTATTTACAAGGTGAGGCGGTCGGGAGCCTTTCTTTCCCTGGTGGACCGCCTCGGTACAAATGTCTGTTCTGGTGTGTTGGCTGTGCCCTCGCTGGGCATGTTGTTGGCCCTGCAGGGCTGCTCGGTGAGCCTGGCCTTGCTAGGCTGTTGGATGTGATGGGTTCGATTTCCTGGTCCGGGGTGGTGTCGTTGATCCTTTGGGTGTGTGTTGTGGGCTCAAAAAAGGTGGTGTCTGCTGTGGGTTGTTCAGGGCAGTCTGTGAACCGCAGCCTTGTTTGGTCCAGGTGCTTTCTGCAAATTTGTCCATTGTCTAATTTGACTACTAACATCCTACTCCCTTCTTTAGCTATCACCGTGCCCGCGATCCACTTGGGACCATGTCCATAGTTTAGCACATACACAGGGTCATTCAGATCAATTTCCCGTGACACAGTGGCGCGACCATCTTTTACATTTTGTTGCTGTCGCTTGCTCTACCTGATCATGCAGGTTGGGGTGAACCAGCGAGAGTCCGGTTTTAAGTGTCCTTTTTATGAGTAGCTCAGGGGCACCCCTGTGAGCGAGTAGGGTCTCGTGCGGTCGTTGAGCAGTACTCAGGGCAGGCGGGTTTGGAGTGAGCCTTCTGTGACTTGTTTAAGGCTCTGTTTGATTGTTTGCACTGCCCGCTGTGCCTGCCCATTGGAGGCTGGTTAAAACGGGGCCGAGGTGACATGTTTGATCCCATTGCGGGTCATGAATTCTTTAAATTCGGCACTGGTGTAACATGGCACGGGTGGCAAACATGGCCCTCAGGCTTTCAATGGTGGTGGTGGCGGTGCTTCCCGACATTATTTCACATTCAATCCATTTTAAAAAGCATCCACCACCACCAGGAACATTTTACTGAGAAACGGGCCCGCATAGTCGACATGGATCCTCGACCATGGTCTGGAGGGCCAGGACCACAAACTTAGTGGTGCCTCTCTGGGCGCGTTGCTCAACTGAGCACACACGCTGCCTTGCTGTACACAGGACTCTTAAGTCAGATTCGATACCGAGCCACCACACGTGGGATCTGGCTATCGCTTTCATCATTACTATACCCGGGTGTGTGCTGTAGAGATCCGAGATGAACGTCTCCCTGCCCTTTTTGAGTAGCACTACGTGGTTACCCCACAACAGGCAGTCTGCCTGAATGGACAGCTCGTCCTTTCACCACTAGAACAGCTTGATTAGCTCTTGCATTTCAAGGGGAGTGCTGGCCCAGCTCCCATGCAGTACACAGTTTTTTACTAGGGACAGCAGAGGATCTTGGCTGGTCCAAGTCCTAATCTGGCGGGCCGTGACAGGTGATTTATCATTTTCAAACGCTTCCATGACCATCAACAAGTCTGTGGGCTGCGCCATCATCAACAAGTTTGCAGGCTGTGCCATTTCCACCTCTGTGGCAATGATAGCCGACTGAGAGCATCCGCACAGTTCTCGGTGCCTGGCCTGTGGCGGATAGTATAGTTATACGCCCACCTTTGTATGTGGGCTGAGGGATTAGTATTTATCCCCTTGTTTTCAGCGAACAGGGACATGAGGGGCTTGTGATCAGTTTCCAGCTCAAATTTGAGGCCAAACAGGTACTGATGCATTTTCTTTACCCCGAACACACACGCTAATACCTCTTTCTCAATCATGCTGTAGGTCCTATCGGCCTGGAGGCATAGGCGACAGGTTGCAACTTCCCCAAATGTTAGCTTGTTGTAATACACACCTGACTCCGTACGACAACGCACCACATGCTAGCACAAGTCTTTTATACGGGTTATACAATACAAGCAGCTTGTTGAAGCTTAAAATGTTTCTGGCTTTCTCAAAAGCAATTACTTGTTTTTTTTTCCCCATACCTAGTTCTCACCTTTACGCAATAACACATGTAGGGGCTCTAAGAGGGTGCTTAAACCTGGTAGGAAGTTACCAAAATAGTTGAGGAGTCCCAGGAACGATCGCAGCTCTGTGATGTTCTGTGGCCTGGGCGCGTTCCTGATAGCCTCTGTCTTGGAGTCTGTGGGCCTTCTGCCTTCTGCCGCGATCTTTCTCCTCAAAAACTCCACTTCTGTTGCCATGAAGACGCATTTCGACCTCTTCAGCCGCAGCCCTACGCGATCCAGTCGCTGGAGGACCTCCTCCAAGTTTTGTCGGTGCTCGACGGTGTCCCGACCCATGACTAGTAAGTTGTCCTGAAAAACCACCGTGCATGGCACCAACTTGAGTAGGCTCTCCATGTTTCTCTGGAAGATCGCTGCAGCCGACCAAATTCCAAATGGGCATCTGTTGTAGATGAACAGTCCCTTGTGTGTGTTGATGCAGGTGAGGCCCTGAGAAGACTTCTCCAGCTACTGCGTCATGTAGGCCGAAGTCAGGTCGAGTTTGATGAACGTCTTGACTCCTCCCAGCGTCGCAAATAGGTCGTCTGCCTTAGGTAGCGGGTATTGTCCTGTAGCAAGAAACGATTAATAGTTACTTTATAATCACTACAAATCCTGGCCGTGCCATCACTTTTGAGTACTGGAACAATCGGGCTGGACCACTTGCTGAATTCCACTGGGGAGATTAAGCCCTCACGTTGCAGCCTGTTCAGCTCGATTTCCACTCTCTCCCTCATCATGTGAGGTACCACTCGCACCTTGTGGTGAATGGGTCATGCCTCTGGGACCAAGTGGATCCGCACCTTCGTCCTGGAAAAGTTTCCAATGCCTGGCTCAAAAAGGGAAGGAAATTTGTTAAGAACCTGGGTACATGAGGCCTCATTGACATCTGCTAGCGCACGGATGTCATCCCAGTTCCAGCGGATTTTGCCCAGCCAGCTCCTTCCAAGCAGTGTGGGGCCATCGCCCAGGACAATCCAGAGTGGCATTTCATGCACCGTGCCCTCGTCGGTGACCTTGACCATGGCGCTGCCCAGGACAGTGATAAACTCTTTGGTGTACGTTCTCAGTTTCGTGTGAATGGGGCTCAGGGCTGGTCTGAGTGCCTTGTTGCACCACAGTCTCTCAAACATCTTTTTACTCATGATGGATTGGCTAGTGCCAGTGTCCAGTTCTATAGCTATGGGTAAGCCATTCAATTTTACGCTTAACATTATAGGTGGACATTTCGTCGAAAATGTGTGCACCCCGTGTACTTCAGCATCTGCCTCCTCTCTCTCAGGCTCAAAATTGCTTTGATCAACCATGGACCGATCTTCCTCTGCCACATGGTGGTTAGCAGGTTTTGCAGAACTTGCAGCTCGTCTGCAAGCTCATTGGAGGTGCCCCATTGTTCCACAGCTCGTGCAAACATATCCTTTCAAGTGGCATGAATAGGCTGAATGGAAGCCTCCACAACACCAACAAGGTATGAATTGCCTTGCATTCATCCTTTGTTGTGGATTCTGAGTCATCTCGGTCACCTGAGGCCTGCTGGCAGTTGCAGACTCATGGTTTCTGCCCTGTACATTTCTGCTCGCAAACACAGTTCCAGTTAATTTATGAACATTGCTCGCACTTGTGTGCTGAGAGATTTGTTTGGTGTTAACACTGGTGGACATAAATGCCTGTGCTATTGCAATGACCTTACTGAGGGTCGGTGTCTCTACAGTCAAAAGTTTTCATAGGATTGTCTCGTGGCCAATGCCCAGTACAAAAAAGTCTCTGAGCATTTGCTCCAGGTAGCCATCAAACTCAAATTGTCCTGCAAGTCGCCTTAGCTCGGCGACGTAGCTCGCCATTTCCTGACCTTCAGATCGCTGGCACGTGTAGAACCGATACCTCACCATCAGCACGCTCTCCCTCGGGTTAAGATGCTCCCAAACCAGTGTACACAGCTCCTCATATGACTTATCTGTGGGTTTCAACTGGAGCCAGAAGATTCTTTATGGGGCTGTAGGTCGGTGCCCCGCAGACCGTGAGGAGGACCGCTCTCATTTTTGCAGCGCTTCCTTCTCCGTCCAGCTCATTGGCTACAAGGTACTGCTCTAGCCGTTTGACATAGACTTCCCAATCCTCACCCTCTGAGAACTTCTCCAGGATGCCCACAGTTTGCTGCATCTTTGCGTTGGATTCGTATACTAGTCGCCAGTTATTGTGTTCCTAACACAGATGAGACTGCACACAGGGAGGTTAAAGTAACAGTGACCTCAGTCTTTATTAAGACACTCCAGAGTGAGGAACAAGCCTTAGGGGTCGGCTTATATACAGTGCTCCCAAGGGATGCTGGGATTCCCTGGGACTTCAGGGGATGCATTCCCTGGTGGTGGAACATGGGAATGCAGGTTTTACAGATACACAACAGTTTGAAACTTCAATTTTCTCCAGTACTTTAAGACAAAACTCACTCATGATTGCTGGAGATAAGGCATCCAGAAGTGTTTCTTTTATTTGCAATTTGCTGCAAGCAAGTCACCCAGGCATTTAAAACCTGGGGGGCTGCTCCAATGGCTTCTTCTTTGGACATAATTGGACCAGAACTTCCTGTTGAGTCACTTCCCTTTTTGGTTGTGCGTCATCAGTACAGAGAGCAAAAGCCAATCTCATAAGGGAGAGGCGTTGTGGCCCAGCTGGTGTAAATGATTAAGTTTGTCATTAGTGAGATGAGCCATGGCATTTTCCACTGTGTTTTACAGTTAATTAAGTAGGCGCATTGATTGTAAACACATTTCCGCATGTTAAAACGAACTCCGAGTTAAATATCAACAGAAATCTTTAAAAGAAGGATGGAATGACTGGCAGGTACTAGGCTCATGTCTAAAGCGCTTGTGCTATCTCACCACACTTGCTTATATGCTTGCAATAAATATAATTCAATTGTGAAATTATAAATGTTCCCAGTAACTGGTGTTTAATGTGGATTAAAATTCCACACCCATTGGCAGACTCGTAAAACATTTAGGAAATATTCCTTTTCTTAATGTTTCAGATTGAGGACGGGGCTCTGTGTAATTCATAAACTACTTTACCTTAACGAGAAGATTCTCACACTTTGGTTTAGTTGCCTAGTTTTATACACTTTTTTACAATTCAGCTTTGTCCCCTATCAATGCAATAAATCAACAGTGACAAAGATGTTCTGCATGGTGATATATTTACTAATTTTAAATGAAGGAACAAAATAGCTGATAATATCTGACAAAATTACCAGAAATAACAATGGTTTGTGGTTGGTTGTTGATCGACGGATGTACAAACTGACCAATGTTCTACTCAAAGTTTTGTTCCAGTCAAGCTAACGATGAGCTTTTAGAATCATAAAGTAAGAGATCATGGTTAACTTAGTTTGTGACATTGCACAATCATACAGGAGCTGATTTGGTTCGACTCAGGGCCTGCAGACTTGGCCAGAGGAGCAGTAACACTCAAATAAACTTGTATAAGGGAGAGGGATTACTTACTGTCATATAGTGAAGAGCAGGAAACATTTAAATGATCTACGAGAAGTGTCTAATATATTGTGGTTTTACAGCTCTCCTTGCACTAAGGATTCCAAGCCTGCCCTTCCTTCCAGACTGTTTTTTTTGAGTCACCAAAATCCACTTCTTTCAGGTCTTTGGCCCCCATTTTAAGGCATGTTACAACAGCAACAACTAGTATTTAATGAATACGGTTCAAACATAAATATAGTCAGTCTCAGAGATGTAAACAATTGTGAGAACGCGCCACTTCAAAATGTTCTTCACTTGTGCCAAACAGGTGTGTTCTGTAAACCTCCACTGGGAACAACCACAGTGCATCAGAAGCTTCTTGTGGGTCATGTAAATGTTTCCTGCACTTTACTGTTTCACAGTTGGATATTCTTCTAGTTCCCCTCCCCCCACCCCACGTTCCTGCTACAGATTGTCCTAAGCCTTTCAGCTTATCTGGTTTGGGAAGCACCCAGGTCTCAAGCATGTGACTATTGCTATTCTTTAGCTGACCACCGGATGGCAGCTTGGTGGTGACTCTTTCCCCGATGCTTCCCCATGCCCTGGGAGGCACCTGGCTTCTGCTCAGTGCTTTTGTTGAGCATGGCATCCGTGATCAGCAACTCAATTTACTTGTGCAGTTGCTCCCATGTGGCAGTGCTCTGTAGCCCTGTGTGTTGACATTCCAATGTATTGTGGCTTGGTGCCACCCTCCTAAACATGTCATTCTTCTTTGTTCTCACTATGCAGTGCCTTTGTCATTATGATATGCCAAAAGTCAAAGGTCACTCTGGTTTGGGCCAACTTCCACTTCCTCTGAGTTTTTCTGAATAAGTCAGTAAGCACAGTAGAGGACATTTATATTCAACTTAAATTCCGCCTTGTATTTTTGAAAGGAATATATTGAAGCAATACTCCAAGCTATGTCCCCAAATAGCATTCTCTTACAGAATTCCTTTTTAAAACCACACTATTTTGTAATTTATTTATAATCCAAAAATATAAATCAATAAAGTAAGATAAGTAACTGTGAAGAGATTCAGGCAATTGTTAACGCGAGTGCGCTGAAGGTCCACTTGACAAAGCAAGGCAAGAAGAGACAATGCTGCTAAAAACATCCTTGGCGCTGGTTAGCAGAGTGAGTGTCGAAATCCAAATTCAGTGAGGTTGTGGGCAAAGGAGCAAGAGGGAAGAGAAAGGTCATCTCAATAGATGCTACCTTGGCATCACACAGAGTGAAGCCAATAGCAAATAGATCAAGTTGAAGAAAAATTGATTTAAAATCTATACTTGCTTACGACGGGCATCTCAAAAAAAGCTGCTATTTTAAAGTTGTTTGAGTCTGTTATTTGAGGCCCGATCTTTATCACACAGCTAGGGGCACCAGCCTGAATGGTTTTGAACCGAAAACCTGGTTTTGTTGGGGGTATTGATGAGGGGTGGCCAGCCAATGGTTTTAAAGAATGAAAACTGTATGGTAAAGCTCAGTTCAAACACAGCGAGCCCATTTTGCATTTTCAGATGTATAATTACATCCATTTTACGTATGTACACAGAATATATTTCAAATTGCCATGCTCCCCTGGACCGGACAAAAGGTAGCATCCCTGGTCACTGTGTCATTTCCTCATCCTGCCCATGGACAACAGTGTCTCGCTGCCACTACCATTAAGGACTGCTCATACATATTAATGCTTGAAAAATATCCAGAAGAGGATATTGAGCAAATCTCTAAGATAGGAATTCCTCTGTATTTTCAACCTCAAATTTAACAAGCTAGCTGTTAAAATATAATTTATTTTAGTGGCATATTCAGCTCAAAATCAAAATCAAAATCCACTGCTGGTCTCCAGCCCAGAAAACACCATCGAATTGTCGACTGATCAGAAGGCAATTCTTAGGTACACATTTTTCAATGTTGTAATCCTAAGAAATGCATACTTGAGAATAAGGTGTAAACCTGCAGCTTTCATTGCGAGAGGGATGGAGTACAAAAGCAGGGAGGTCCTGCTGCAACTGTATAGGGTATTGGTAAGGCCGCACCTGGAGTACTGCGTGCAGTTTTGGTCACCTTACTTAAGGAAGGATATACTAGCTTTGGAGGGGGTACAGAGACGATTCACTAGGCTGATTCCGGAGATGAGGGGGTTACCTTATGATGATAGATTGAGTAGACTGGGTCTTTACTCGTTGGAGTTCAGAAGGATGAGGGGTGATCTTATAGAAACATTTAAAATCATGAAAGGGATAGACAAGATAGAGGCAGAGAGGTTGTTTCCACTGGTAGGGGAGACTAGAACTAGGGGGGCACAGCCTCACAATACGGGGGAGCCAATTTAAAACCGAGTTGAGAAGGAATTTCTTCTCCCAGAGGGTTGTGAATCTGTGGAATTCTCTGCCCAAGGAAGCAGTTGAGGCTAGCTCATTGAATGTATTCAAGTCACAGATAGATAGATTTTTAACCAATAAGGGAATTAAGGGTTACGGGGAGAGGGCGGGTATGTGGAGCTGAGTCCACAGCCAGATCAGCCATGATCTTATTGAATGGTGGAGCAGGCTCGAGGGGCTAGATGGCCTACTCGTGTTCCTAATTCTTATGTTCTTATGTTCTTATGTTATGTTTGCTCTTCTGCTATTTATTTCGACAAGAGGTCAGGTTGGGTTTCAATTTAGTAAACAAACTATTTTTCCTTTACAAGTTTGCTCAGCTGTTCAAAGCAATGCAAATTTGGCAATGGGTTAGAACATTATCCTTGGCCTTTCCTTTCTAGAATGCAGGTGCTTTGCGGGTGTCCATGTGAAATGTGTATGGCATGTTTCAACCCATTTCCAACTGGTATGTGCATCCAGCACAAAACATCACACAATGAAGCCCAGATCAGTGCTAAATTGCCATTTCCCCTCCTAGAAGCTAAAAGGATGGCTGGTACAGGAAGTAGAGTATCACACTGATGGAATAAAGACCGCTTTATTGACACCAGTGTTTTAAGGCTGAGGCAGTTTTAATCTGAACCTTACCCAATCTGAGAGTCCTTGATGCTGCCAGTTTATGTTGATGCCTACTGTGAGATGGGTTGTCACTCTGTGTCCTCTGTTTCTCTTGTAAACAGGAGCTCCTTTAAAGTACAGACTATATATTTCACTAAACTATTTTCATTGGGCACATAATAATCTAAAAAGTCCAAGTTTCCTTTTTTTAGTTGCAAGTCAAATCATCTGATATCCATGTCATCCGAAAAAGACCTTGAATGTTTTCTGTACATGAACCCCATTTAGAATTATACTCTAATGTACAGTTATACCATCTTCACTGAAATGAATCAAAAGACTCCTAATGCATCAAATGATTGGATTTCAGCCCTGCAGTAACTTTTAAGAAATGATATCAGATTCAGACTTCTGCATGCAAGAGTGTACCTGCAGTAATTGTTCAGTGGGCATTGGTACAGACTGAAGCTGTATCTTGTCTATATAAGCTGCAGTAATTAGATTATAAGTAAGGCCTGAATATTAAAAGAATTGGGTTACGTGGGCGGGGGGTGGGGGGAGGGCTGGTGGTGGAGTTTAGAATGGGAAATCTGGATATTCGGTTTTCCCCGCATGCTGTGTCATTTATCCTTGACATGTTCCCCGCCAGGAAGTCAGTCTGATTGACAGGCTTGGCTTCCAGTCAGGCAGGGAAGACTCCGGAGCAGGCCGCAGGACCAGTTAGGTCTGATCCCAGACCCCGGGGCTCTTTGTATGGGCGGGTGCGTAGCACTCCTGCTTCTCCTGGCCCACAAACAGTGTTCCCCGGAGCTGACCTCAGCTCCCTTCAGCTGCCGGGTTTCCTGAACCCTGGGAAACCCTATCAGCCAGGGTTAAACCTGCACAGTAGGTTAAATCAGGGGCTGGCAGCCTGATTAAAAAATTGACAATCCACCTCCTGGGAGCAGTTGGCTGCTCGTTCCCTGTCATGGCTCTGTTGGGGTTTGGGTTCATATTTTTTTAATTTTATCCTCTGACTCAACCCCAACCCACCAGTTTTTTGGTGCTAAAATCCAGCCCAAAGTGTCCATTTATAACTAGTCATAATATTAACAGATAAATCCCCTGATGGCTGAGTCAGTAAATGTAGCACGCGGGGTAACCATACAGAGCAGAGTTAATCTTTGGTCTATGCTTATCTCAATCAGGGTAGTTATCCTCAGTGCCAGAGACTGGAGACAGGAAAAATAAAAACAGCTGTATTCCTACTTCCTGTCCACCAAATGACTCCGGTTGGAAAGTGTGTACTTGTGGGCCATTGGGTGATGACATGATCAGGTCCACTGGACCGTCAAACTCCCAGTTTAGAGACACACATGAAAAGGGCAGCTGCTGATGCCTTTGGAACTGCACCCCATGAAGGACCTTCCCTCCTGCACCAACTCTCCCCTATCTCTGCAAATGTATATCGGCTTTTATGTAAAGTTTGTGCTGAAGAATGGAACATTTTTCATCTCAAGTACATAGTGACACCAGGTCAAATACCCATGGGGTCAGGTATAATGTGGTTAGATGCAGTGCAGAGCTCCCTCTACTCTGCCACAATATGCCTCAGCCCCAAACTCAACCGAGCATCCCTAACTGCACCAATGTGCCACCTCTCCCATCCCCACAAGAACCATCCTGTAGCGTCTTCAAGCGAGATTGTTGAATTAAGGGAAGTTTTGAGCTGTAGTCTGTGCTCATTAAGAACGAGATTAAGCCTCTTCAACTGTAAGTCTTTAAACATTAGACTTGAAGTTTTTAAATAGTAAAAAGAGTCCCTATCTAAATTTGAACATCCCACTAGCAGTTGGAGGTTTGTGGAAAAGGCTCTGAGTAGGTGTAATGAAACACTTTCACAGAGCTTGTTTTGCCTGACTAGAGCAGTATGGATTGGCAATATAACTCAACACTGTGGTCAAATCAGTATCTGGATTATAACTGCACTGTGAATCAAAAATGCATGGATGATTTCCTATCCTTCAGTGCCACTTAAAAATCAGCTGGGTTTATAGTTTTTCCCGTACAATCTGAAAAAAAGATTGTGAAATAGTGGTGCGGTTTATACACCGGATTTTAAGATGACACAGTGAGTGCGGTCAGCATTTGTTGGAACGTAACAAAAAGCAGTGACAAAAGTTTCAAACAAAATGATTGATTGTAAAGCAGATTGAAGTATCAGTCAAGAATTTCACTGGAATAAGCCTGTACGATTATGGCTTCAAGTCAGAACAAACCAAATGTGACCAATCATTTTTCTGACATTCCATAAGTCCTATTCTGTTTCTTTTCACTCATTTCCTTTTGTCCATCCATTCTGTGTTGTTTGCAACAAACACTTCTTGAGACTGGTGTGGGGACTTCATTATTCAATGCAATGGCAACATCATCATACTGAATTACCAATAGCAGCCATGTCCTTAAATTTAATGCCACACATTGTACAATTACATAAACAGCCTGCAGATATAATACAGATTAAAAAACATTTTCTACCTAAAACCACTCTCATTCACTATAGTGTAACATTAAGATTTGAACTTTAACATCAAACCCCAACTAAGATCAGTTTTTAAGACCAAAATGTAAATCTACATTCACTTCAGATTGAATTCCTTCCTATGCAACAACGAACCAACAATCATTTTGCAAATATTTGTTTTCAGAGGGGAGCGATGTGGACAATCACATTGTGCTTGCCCTGTTAAGGGATGTTGGCAAATGGATACAGCTATAATCCCCTCCCCCACCAACCCCCAGCCCTCCAGCATCAGCATAAACCTCAACATTCACAAGTCACGGATAACACAGGCTTGAGTGCAGAAGAAAGCTGTCTTTACTCTGGCTTAATCCCAAGCTCGGGGGAGTTCCTTCTACTGCATCAGAGGAACATGTTGCACTCCAGTTTGTCCTGTAGCCATTCTGAGTGAGCTTAATTAAAACCAATTAGTGCCAAAGTGTGCATAATCTCATGCTGTGGGCCCTTGCCCACTGGATCTAGTGACTTTAGCACTTCTAATGAGTGAACATTAGTGGAACAAAACTAAAATGTGGCTTTCCTCTCAATCCGCTGCTAATATTTAGGTCGCGGTCTCAGCATCAACTCTCTATTCAGATAAGTCTCTTTTTTATGGCACAATATATTTCAACCACCACTAGATGTCTTTATCATACTTTGCGAATTCTTTACAGTGCGGTAGTATTTACCAAGCAAACAAGGCTCCCTAGTGGTAAGCGTGAGATTCTGCTTTAACTTGTTCTTTATTTTCTATTTTAGCAACAACCCGTGAAGGTCCAATCCTATTTCACTTTTTTTTCCTTGTAAAGAATAACTGATCTAAGGAAATGTCCCATATATATTACAGGAATAAAAAACCTTCAATCCAAAATGAAAGGGATTGGATGGGGGAGAGGGGCACTTCATGGCTCCCTTTAATTCCCTGCAATGCTCTCTTCGGATTTTAATATTAAGTTTGATATGTAATGAGCTGACTTACTCCTTTATTATGAAACTGTTGTCCCATTATAGGTTGGGAGAAAGTTCAAGTGAGAATGCACCACAGAATTGGTGCCACAGATAATTGTCTAAGTATTGGGCTCAATTTTCCTCAATTATCTGCGACATTTTTTGGGAGTAAATTCAAATCTCCAAGTGTACCCAAGGTTTCTGCGCTAGCGTAGTTCACTTAGGTAGGATTATTTTTTAAGCTACGATTTTTTTTTTTACTTCATTGGGGGCGTAACCTGCCACCCGCACCAATTCAGACCAGCTCCGATTTACTCCAATTTTTCTTAGGACGGCGTATGTGACCACTCTGGATAAACCTTCTGGGCAGTTAACAAAATCGGCGCAGGTAAGAGAATCAGTGCAGCAGATGCAGTTCCACGGCCGGGACAGCAGCAGCAGAGAGGGAGAGAGAGGGGGGAGGCCTTTTGGCCAGAGTTAGGTGCGGCACCCTGCACTGGGAGGAGGGGGGGAGGGAGGCTTTTCGGCCAGGGCTAGCAGCGGCACCCAGCACTGGCAGGAGGGAGGCCTTTCAGCCAGGGTTAGGAGCGGCACCCAGCACTGGCAGGAGGGAGGCCTTTCAGCCAGGGTTAGGAGCGGCACCCAGCACTGGCAGGAGGGAGGCCTTTCAGCCAGAGCTAGCAGCGGCACCCAGCACTGGCAGGAGGGAGGCCGTTCAGCTGGGATTAGGAGCGGCACCCGGCACCAGCAGGGGAGGGAGATCTTTCGGCCAGGGCTAGTAGTGGCACTACGTATCGGGAGGGGTGGGGGGAATAGACTTTTGGCATAAACTGTTTCGTAATTTAAAGCTGGTAAGCTGCTGCAATGTGCAAGGTGCTTCTGCAGGTTGCTGTGAGCTGGCCAGAATATGTTGTATGTTTCATTTTCCCACCTCAGCCCGCAGTGTGTCCTTCGTAACCCTGGCAATCCGATCTTGTTGGCGCAGACCTTAGGCTGCACCCCCAAAGCTAAAGGACAGGCTATGCGGCATCAAAATCAACAATTCAAATGGGGAAAGTTGGATGATTTGTTTTGGCATAGTTGGGCCCCAAAAAAACGTGCGTAACTCTTCAAGTACACCAACAAACGGCATTGGGGAAAATTGAGCCCAATGAATGGAGGGTTGACACTTGAATTCTAGCCAGAGATCAAAGGTGTCTAATTAAATAGTGGTTATATAATAAAGACTGGTATTGACTATTGATATTTGACCATAGACCAATTACTAAATACTATAATGTTACTGCAGTCACAACGAATGCTAAGGGATGTGATTTCTTACAGTGACTTTTTCATCTCCCAAATCTAATATTGACGTAAGAACATAAGAAATCGAGCAGGAGTAGGCCCTATGGCCCATCAAGCTTGTTCTGCCATTCAATAAGATCATGGCTGATCATCAATCTCAACTCCACTTTCCTGCCCGATATCCATATCCCTTGATTCTCCTAGACTCCAAAAATTGATCTATCTACCTGTTAAAACTGGACATTCCATTTTACTGGAGAGATGAGATATGGCGTGCACCCATAGCTCTTCACATGACCAGGTACCAATCTGAGTCACAGTTATTAGAGAGGTGCCCAGTGGAGGTCAGGCAATTCTAGCGCAGAAGAGCAAATGGCAGAGACGTAAATTGCGGCCACTCTTCCACACCTTCTGGTGGCCAGTTGTTACAGCAGCATCAGCAGAAGCCAGGGAGAAGTCTTCAGCTATCCTCTTGAATACTGCATGGAGTGAAAAGAAGGGGAGGGGGAGATCAGCACTGTTGCAAAGCACATAGCAATCACTTCATTTGAAAATTCATTTAATGACTATGGAAAAGTGAAATATATTTGGTGTGAAATTCTATTGGAAGCCACTGAGTGGAAGGTGAATGAATGGGATCTTTACAAAAGTACGCAAGACTTTATGTGGAATTCAAAAAATCTGCAGTACTATTTTAAGTTAAAGCTGAACTACAGGACAAGAAAACGTAGGAACAAACTGGTAAAAGGCAAGTTGTCAGGAAGCACTTCTTCATATAAAGAGTGATCAATAGCTAGAATAGTCTCTAGATAGGTTAGTGGAGGCAAAAAATCTGTGCAGTCATTCAAATGGCAGATAGGTACTGTCATGGAGGGGAGGACTGTGAATCTGTATGACCTTTCTCATCTGTACTAACCTTCATGATCTTTGCTTCATTTTCTGGATCTATAGATAGTGTTTTGTTTAACAAAAGTTCTTTCTGGCAATCACAGCATGAGTATTTTTTTTGTAAAAATCCTTTTCCTCTGCACATTTGCTGAACACGTTTCTCTGTGACAGTCTATGTGCCAGTCAAGTTTCTTTCTGTGGACATGCAGGCAAGCTGTTGTATAAGTTTTGTACAATATTTACTCCATCGTTAACTTGGGTGCAAAGTATTAGCGGCTGTCCACTATAAAAGGAGATGTGTAGGTTGCAGTGTTGAAATTCATACTTTTATTAAGTAAGTTTGCCATCTGAATCTCTAGTTTTAAAGTCTTTTTTATAAATAAAAAACAAACACTTTTCTGGAAAATAATTTTGTTGTGTGCTTGTTGTAAACACTGGTTTGAAGCTAATGAAATCCTTCCATTTTCAGCCTGCGTCTTCTTGTGCTAACTGCAGCCAAGAGTGGATTTATCAGTCCCACTCACATTCTGTTGCAAGATCAACCAGTGATGACTTTTCCACGGAAAAGCACCTGGAAGCCACTTTACGACGCCCTTTAGCAACATGGCAGAATGTGAGAAAGGAAAATCAAATTTGCATCCTTCATCTTCTGGATAATATTAAAAATACAATTTACAAGACTGGAACCAAATGGGATAGTGGCCTTTACATGGAAAACACAAAGAAGCAAAGTTACTTCTCTGGATCTAATTTCTTGATCTCACAATTATTCCTTTCCAAATCATTGTCCTGTTCATTGTTCCTATTCGCATCATTGCAATGTTTTCCCCTTCCTGGGCCAAGTGCAGCACCACTGCTGTTGAGTTAACACTTAGATGTTCTCCATTAGTGGCTCACTCTCCCTGGGATCAATTGGGTCAATTTTATGCCGAGAGTTAAGGTGCGATTAAAATGGGGTCGATAGCCTTACCGCCTCCTTAACAGAGGTGAAAAGGCCGGCGACATTTTTAGAAGGGTGCCCTAATTGCCCGCTAGTCTCAGGAGATAGGCCCCTTTAAATATACAAATAGGTGTCCTAGGTCAACCAATTGCTATTTTAGGTGGGAACTAGTTGAAGTGAACGCCGTGCACCATCAGACTACTTCCATGGGTGATGGAGTTGAAGATCCAAGTTTGGAATTAATTTTGTTCAACAATATTCTGGGCCACAGCCGCTCCACCCTTCGCAATAGTCCCTCACACACATTTTCCTTGTCGGTGGCCAGCACAACCCGATATTGGAAGGACAAAATCTGGCGAGCAACATTGGGATGCCATTTGACGCACAGCAACTCGCTAGCTCAATTTTAATGAGGCCGATGTCTCAGAATCAAGGACGTACATTTACCATCAGTATGGGTGACTAGCCGGTGTGCTCCACTGGTTGGTCATGCAAATGTCAAAATCAATCCCTCTATGTGTTAAGAAGTCCCAGTATTCCGTCGGAGGTGTCGTCTTTTGGATGAGACGTTAAACTGAGGCCTCATCTGCTCTCTCAGGTGGACGTAAAAAATTTCATGACACTATTTCAAAGAAGAGCAGGGGAGTTATCCCCTGTGTCCTGGCCAATATTTATACCTCAATCAATATCACTAAATCAAATTATCTAGTCATTGCTTTTTTGGGGACCTTGCTGTGCACAAATTGGCTGCTGTGTTTCCTACATTACAACAGTGACTACGCTTCTAAAGCACTTTATTGACTGTAAAGCGCTTTGGGACTTCCTGAGTTCATGAAAGTTCCTATATAAACACAAGATTTTCTTTTCTTTTTTTTGTTCTGCTGACATGGGCACAATGAGGAACGGCCCGAGACTGTTAATTGAAGGACTAAATTCCAGACCTTGCATTAAGAGCCATAATGCACCATAGTATTAGCCTGCCCATTAAATTCAGAATTAAAGGTGTGTTTGACTTTACTTTTAACTGTGTCTGAGCTTATTGCTACTTAGAATCTATGGGGTCAAGTTTTGGGCCGTGCCGAGAACGGCGCAGCCCTGCGAGCCACTCCTGATTTCCGCACTCAAAACCGTGCCAAAAACTTACCTCGGTATTCTCCCTGCTGCTGGAAGGTTCCAGGCCTTTGGCGCAGCACAGCACAAGCTGTGGGGGGTGGAGGCAGGTCTCGGCGCTGAAAATGGTGCTGGGACCTCTGCACATGCGCGCTAGAGTGCATGCACATGTGCAGTAGCTCCAGGCGCCCGAGGCTGTGTGGGAGGGGCCCGAAGCACGCCGCCCCTAGCCCTGGCCGAATGGGGTCACTAGGGTGGCGAAGATCGGACTGGGCCTCCCTCCTCCCTCCTCCCTCCTCTTCAGCTCCTGCTCCGGCTCGCACTGCCCCACCCCACCCCCGCCCCCGCCGTTCAGCTCCTGCTCCCTCTGGCTCTCTCACGCCCACCCCCCCCCCCGTTCAGCTCCCGCTCCGGCTCCCACCCCCGCTTCAAGTCTGGTCCGGTCCGCTCCCCTCCCTCCACGTCTTCGGTGGGGCCCGCCCGCCCGGCATCTTGCTGGGGGCGAGCCCCGCCTGAAGTCTTTGACCCGGCTTCCTCTCGTCGGCCGGGCCCGTTCAGCCTCCCCCCCTCCACCCTTCCTCCCCTTTCCCCTTCCCCTTCCTCCCCCCTTCCTCCCCACCTCCCCCTTCCTCCCCCCACCCCTCGCTATCAGAAACACAGAGACACTGTCAGGCAGAGAGAGAGACACTGTCAGGCAGAGAGAGAGACACTGACAGAGAGAGAGAGAGACACTGACAGACAGAAAGAGAGAGACACACACTGGGAGGGGTGGGGGCACCATCCCACCATGCTGTTGGAGGGCTCCCGAGGCTGCAGTCGGTGAGTAGAAACATAATTTTTTATTGATTGATTTTTTAATTAATTTTTTTATTTTTTTATTTTTCAATTTTTGTTGATTGATTTATTGGTTGATTTATTGATTTATTTATCATTTATTATTGATGATGGATCTTTATTTATAAAAGTGATGTGTTTAATGTTTGTAAACTTCCCTTCCCCCTCCGCCCCCATCTCTCTTCCTTACGCCTGATTTCTAAGTGTAGGCAAGGTTTTTCTGAGCGTACAAAAATCTACACTTACTCCATTCTAAGTTAGTTTGGAGTAAGTTTTCGCTGCCTAAACTTGCAAAACAGGCGTAAGTGGCCGGACCCGCCCCCTTTTGAAAAAAAAATCTGTTCTAAAATGAAATTGTTTTAACTCACTAGAACTGGAACAAACTAAATGCCGAGAATTGCAATTTCTAAGATACACCATTCTAAACTGGTTGCTGCAAAAAAAATAGGAGCAACTAAGGCCGAAACTTGAGCCCATAGAATGATTGCAGCACAGAAGAAGGCCATTTAGCCCTTCAAGCCCGTACCAAATCTCAGCCAGTCCCACTCCCCCTTCCTTTCCCCGTAGCCCTGCAATTGTTTCCCCTTCAGATACTTATCCAACTCACTTTTGAAAGATAAAATTGAGTCTGTCTTCACCATCCTTTCAGGCAGTGTATTCCAGAGTCTAACCACTCGCTGTGTAAAAAAGGTTTTTCTTATGTCACCTTTGGTTCTTTTGCCACTTATTGCACCAACCAGATTCAAGGCTCTATTCTCAACAAGCACACTTCATTGTTTTAAGATAAATATACCATTGATAGCCATCTTGTATTTTGAGTAATGTATACAAATTATGTAACAATCAGGCGTTTCATAAACTCAGATGCAAATTGCCTCTTGTCTGCCAATTATTGCGAAAATGGCACCAGTGTTTTTTTGGCAAAACACCAAAATGAAATGGAAAGCTCTGAAGAGCCCACCCCACAGAACCATTAACAAAAATACCACCTCCCCCCACCCCCATGGTGATAGACCATGATTTTCCAAAATATGTGCACGTTTCTTTGCAATAAAAATAATCCCAGTTTTTATATTTTTACTCCAGCATTACATCAGATCGAATGCCTTTGCAGCAAGGCAATGTTACAATCAATGGCTTCCATATGTTTTTCATGATGTAGCTGAATGGGGAGCTCTTTTCCAAATGTAACTTTCTCAGTCCTGCACATTGTGTGCCATTCAGAAATAGCACGGGCACAGCTGCGTAACTTAGAGTTTCGACAGCGATGGGTAAATATAAAGTACAATCCAGTGAGTGTACAAAAAACCCTATCTGAAATTAGACCGTATCACCTGATAATGTTCATGCGTGCAAAGATCTTCAAAAATTAGTCTTCAGTTCACAATGGCATTAACTAACAGAATCAACGAACATGCCTGTTTCCCAAGCATACAATCGGGAATGATAGAAGTTATGCAGTTTATCAAGCATGTTTCTTTCCCCAGCAGATTGTGACCGCCAACAAGAAAGGTGAATCACTGCAACAAGAACCTGCGAGAGCAAACATTATTACATTTCTTTAAGAGCCTGAAGACAAACAAACTAGCTGCAACATCAATGCTGCATCACAATTTCAATACAATTCAACCCTATTGGTTGCCCTCCACATGCGCATCGCCTTGGTTACATAGAAACATAGAAAACATAGAAAATAGGTGCAGGAGTAGGCCATTCGGCCCTTCTAGCCTGCACCGCCATTCAATGAGTTCATGGCTGAACATTCAACTTCAGTACCCCATTCCTGCTTTCTCGCCATACCCCTTGATCCCCCTAGCAGTAAGGACCTCATCTAACTCCTTTTTGAATATATTTAGTGAATTGGCCTCAACAACTTTCTGTGGTAGAGAATTCCACAGGTTCACCACTCTCTGGGTGAAGAAGTTCCTCCGCATCTCGGTCCTAAATGGCTTACCCCTTATCCTTAGACTGTGACCCCTGGTTCTGGACTTCCCCAACATTGGGAACATTCTTCCTGCATCTAACCTGTCTAACCCCGTCAGAATTTTATATGTTTCTATGAGGTCCCCTCTCATTCTTCTGAACTCCAGTGAATACAAGCCCAGTTGATCCAGTCTTTCTTGATAGGTCAGTCCCGCCATCCCGGGAATCAGTCTGGTGAACCTTCGCTGCACTCCCTCAATAGCAAGAATGTCTTTCCTCAGGTTAGGAGACCAAAACTGTACACAATACTCCAGGTGTGGCCTCACCAATGCCCTGTACAACTGTAGCAACACCTCCCTGCCCCTGTACAAATAATCCCCTTGCTATGAAGGCCAACATGCCATTTGCTTTCTTAACCGCCTGCTGCACCTGCATGCCAACCTTCAATGACTGATGTACCATGACACCCAGGTCTCTTTGCACCTCCCCTTTTCCTAATCTGTCACCATTCAGATAATAGTCTGTCTCTCTGTTTTTACCACCAAAGTGGATAACCTCACATTTATCCACATTATACTTCATCTGCCATGCATTTGCCCACTCACCCAACCTATCCAAGTCGCTCTGCAGCCTCACAGCATCCTCCTCGCAGCTCACACTGCCACCCAACTTAGTGTCATCCGCAAATTTGGAGATACTACATTTAATCCCCTCATCTAAATCATTAATGTACAGTGTAAACAGCTGGGGCCCCAGCACAGAACCTTGCGGTACCCCACTAGTCACTGCCTGCCATTCTGAAAAGTACCCATTTACTCCTACTCTTTGCTTCCTGTCTGACAACCAGTTCTCAATCCATGTCAGTACACTACCCCCAATCCCATGTGCTCTAACTTTGCACATCAATCTCTTGTGTGGGACCTTGTCGAACGCCTTCTGAAAGTCCAAATATACCACATCAACTGGTTCTCCCTTATCCACTCTACTGGAAACATCCTCAAAAAATTCCAGAAGATTTGTCAAGCATGATTTCCCTTTCACAAATCCTAGACTAAAGCCACAATACTTGATCACTTACTCTTAGATATATTCTCTGCACTGGTTTTCAAAATTGCCGTCTCCACTTTTCCGGTGCCAGTATTTTAACGATGAGAAATGCGCTATTTAATTATAACAGATAATACTTATGCGAGTCACTATCTTTTCAATTAATTTATTTTAATGAATGCGAGTCCCATTTTCCTTCAAATCTATATCGCTTCACAATTACAATACAATTCAATCTTTATTGGTTGCACTCCACACTCACAGCACAAGGTTTTGATAGAGTGGATACAGAGAGAATGTTTCCACTTGTGGGGAAGAGCATAACTAGAGGCCATCAATATAAGATAGTCACCAAGAAATCAAATAGGGAATTCAGAGGAAACTTATTTACCCAGAGAGTGGTGAGAAAGTGGAACTGCAGGGAGTGGTGGAAGCGAATAGTATCGATGCAGTTAAGGGGAGGCTAGACAAGCATATGAGGGAGAAGGGAATAGAGGGTTATGCTGATAGATTTAGATGAGGAAAGATGGGAGGAGGCTTGAGTGGAGCATAAACGGCAACATTGACTGGTTAGGCCGAGTGGCCTGTTTCTGTGCCGTATATCCTATGTAATGTAATCCCATGTCATTCTTCCTCCACATATAGTGCAACTTTCTCTTTGCTGATTCGGCACAAACCCATATTACGCTTTCTCAGTATTATTTTCCAATCAAGATTGTGGAACACCAAATTGGTTAGATTTAACATTAAATCAGGATTTTGCTTTGAAACTCTGCACTGTTGGTGACCCACATTAACCCAGTGTTATTCAAGTCAATGAAGGCTGCAATTAAGGGCACATTGTTGTTCGTTCTGCAGCCAATATTTTTTGTTTCAACTGTTCAGCACTAAACCCCATTTCTAATTAAACCATCTGTAATTGGTCCCATTATTTTGAAAACAAATAGCATGAAAAGTTCAGCAAGTGCACACTTCCTAATACTGAAGGTTTGACACATACATGCATCCATAGGGGAGAGAACTGAGGCAAGGGTCAGAATGACTGGCTGGCTGTGTCACAGGCAGGAAAGCAGCTGGGGAGCGGATGTCAGGCAAGTCCAGCTTTACGCGGGGCTGGAGGTAGTGGACACTTGGTAGGGGGAGTGGTGAGGAGAATAAGACTCTGCGGGGGTGGGGGGGAAATGGGAGTTTGCGGGGGTGGAGGGGGGAGGAAGTCAGACATTGCATGGGGTAATATCGTACATCGCAAGGGTGGGAGAGTCATACATTGGGGTGAAGGGTGTCAGATATTACGGGGGGGGGTCGGACATCATGGCAGTTGGCAGAAATTGGACATCACAAGGTTGAGGAGGTTGAACATTGGGTGGGTACCATCGTGGCGTGTTTAAATGGTTAGCTTGGCTTGCTTGGGGGAAACACTCCTGCTCCTCCTGGAGCACAAGCAGTGTAATAAAGGCACATACCTTATGGCTCTTGTCCTTCCCGCCTCCTTCCATCAGCAGGGATTCCCGGCCTGCAGATGTTAAAAATAAAACTTGTGTTAAAATGGAGACACACAGCCTGCGTAAACAATTTTAGTGATCAACCCCCTCCTGAGAGCATATTGGTCACTCGACCCTCCTGATGCACCTCTGTTAGAACGCGTTGAAGACGGGTTTGCCACTTTTTAATTTTTAAACCCCCACCCGCCCTGGAGGATTAAATTTACCCCCAAGCTGTTAACCCGATATTGCTTCCTATAATGAGGGATCATTGGTCTATTATGAATGCAATTGATAAGGCTCTAATAAACTTTGACCCCAATATTAATATAAAGTCGGTTTGAGCGATCAGGTTTAGCGATTGCAACTGAATTGTACCAATTAATTTTGGCTTCCGGGTTACACGTCTGCAAGCTGTACAGCGGGCATAATGCATACCTGCACAATACAATCTTAGTTGTGTTTAAAGGGACGGTTCACAAATGGAAATTGGAGTTGCTCAGGATGGATGGTGGGCATTGAGCTAAAGCAGCAGCCAGATTCAATGATGCCTCGTTGGAATTACTGCTGAGTGCAGTCAGGAAGAGGAGGAAGAACATACATTTCCCAAGCAATGCGAGGAAGAAATCTGCTGCTCTTGCCAAGAAGGTGAGGTTGGAGGTAGCTGAGGAGGTAAACTGCAGGAGCATTGTGCCCAGGTCATGGATACAATGTAGGAAGCCAGTTAATTACCCAAACGGGTCTGGAAAAGTGAGTATACTTGCTGATGCAACTACATCCTGATATTTATGCAGGTCTCCGTGAAACTCTTCTATGGTTACACACAGCCATGCATTGATGGCCGAATATCCCTTGTAGCTTATTAAAAACTCCTGGTTGCTGTGGTGATGCCCTGATTGCCATGTGTGTGCAGTCGATGGCACCCTGTACCTGGGGCAATCTAGCTAGATAGACAAAACCGAGTTACTGTTCATTCTCAGTATTGTCATCACAGCAGAAATTTACATGATGGTCACCCCTGGCAAACAATCCATCAGTGACCTGCCTTATACATATATGTGCAGCCAACTGGGATATGTTGTCGGAAGCACCCTGGAAGGATTTGGAGGTGAAAGAGTTGAGGCCGGTGGTCATTTTCAAATGCTAAATGCATGTCCGCCAGGTCCAGGGTGAAGCAGGTCTTCCTGTAGGAGGTTGCCAATGCCTGCCACCAGCTGACGTAACAACCTCAGCCTGCGGAAGCACTGCTCTACTGAGGGGTCAAACAAGCTGAGCCTGTCTGTAAACCCGGTGACATGGATAGTGCCTCCCGCTACCTCGGCCTCTCTCACATCCATGCAACTCTCTCCTTTGCAACTCCCTCCTGTACACCTGCTGATCCCACCACAGCACGTTCATGGTCTTCCTCTTCTGATGTGCTGTCAAACATGTCCAAAGCACCTCCCATCCTCATCTTGCCAATTGAAAATCTTCAAAGGTTAAAAAAAGCTGCCTCCACACAAGCACTCTCTGTCAAATATTTGCCAGAGGGAATTGAAACATGAGCTGCAATAAGTGTTTTTTTATTCAGATGGAATAATGACAAGTTTAAATACCCACTTGAACAGCTGCTCAAACCCGCCTCCATTTCCCTGGTCAGTTTTCCGCCCCGCAAACCTGAGCTGCTCAAGTAACATTGGGAGTGAAGTTAAAAACAATTTAAAAATACCTCATTAATGTCTTCTAATGACGTTAATTGAGCCCAGAAGTACTCACCCGCATGCAATTAGGAAATCCTTGACTTCAACGAGTAGGTTTCTCCAACCGTGCCTCCATTAAACCCAGACGTGGGCGGGTTGGAACCGGGAATGTGGTCCTGCTCTAAAAATCTCAAATTTTCACCCCCCCACCCGGTTTAAATCCCATCACCCTCCTGTCCCCCCCACACCCCCACACCCCCTTTGTTTCTCTTATGTGTGTGTGTTTTTAGTAGGATGAGGACTCTATGCTAATGTCATACACTTCCAGGTCAGATATAAGAATGCGGTGGATACAATTTAAAGTGGGAGCTTGCTGTGCGCAAATTGACTGCCGCCTTTCTCACATTCCAACAGTTAGTAAACGCCAAAAAGTACTACATTGGCCGTAAACCACTTTGAGACATCCGGTGGTCGTGAAAGATGCTGTATAAATGTAAGTCTTTTTTTTCTTTTTCGCTTTACCTTGCTCAATAATGTATTAACCCTTCTATTCCTACTTCACTGTGTGTAGAGTGTACCATGTCCACAGTTTTCCACAGAAGTATCAAAAGTAACAGGTAAAATTGACTCATGAGCTTATCTTTGCTTTGATACATAATGATACACCAAGCATGTCCACTGATGGTTCCCAAAATTAATTCTACTGTTAAATTAAACTCTAGTCATAGTGTTGCCATTCTGAGTACGAATTCACAATCCAGGCATGAGTCTTGTACATGCCATCCAATTCTTTGGGTGTTGCTTAATACAGAGCAGCCTTCCATTCTTACTTCATCCTAATCAGTCAAAGTGTTAAGTTCAAATTATCCAAATGCAACTCTGCTTGATTACATTCGAGAAATGCTGCATACAAAATATGACCTTCATACAAGATTGTTGCTAGCAAGAAAAGCACACAGAAGATAAAATCGTTTATCCTGCCAGACCCCTTTATATTAATTCCAATGCTGTTATTAAATGACCTTAGTTCCAATGAAAGTATAATGATTTTAAATGTGTTCATCTACTTAGTCCTGACTGGGTTTTAATCCAAACGACTGATTTTTTAAACAAGAATGATTGAGAGCCACACAAGGTCCCAATGATAAGCGCATGATCTATTTCTATCTAATCGATAATGGGGCTGAGTTCTGTGTTTAGGCATGCACTGGGCATGCGTTGAAATCCGCAACTCGCAATCTGTCAACAATCCTCTTGACAGATTGTAGGAATCCTTGACAAATCTTAGGAATCCGAAAGAAATGGGCCTCCGCGAGTGGAAAGTTGGTAAAAGCAGGCGTAAGGCCATCTTTTACCAATATAAGAGTTTTAAAAAATAGAAAGATAAAATGTTATCACTAATTTATACATTAAAAACCCTGTCTAATAAGGTAAGTTTATTTTTAGCCCTGTTAAAACATATAATTTTTTTTCAAAAAGGATACATTTATGTTTTAAATATTTAATTAAATGAAATTTTAATTAATTCCAAATATGTAATTTTAAAAAAAACTTCACGTGTTCGTGTATTTTTTAAGTGATTCCCATACTTATGGGAGTTCCGGACAAATGGAATTCCCCATAAGCATGAATGGGGATTCCCTTCTGACGAAGGGTCTTCGACCTGAAACATTAACTCTGTTACTCTCTCCACAGATGCTGAGTTTTCCAGCATTTTATTTTTTTATATCCCTTCTTTTATCAGTTGGGCCAGCCCACATGATCCTAGGAGTGCTTGTGAACCACATGCACCCCTGGGATACGTGGGCCTCTACCCACGGGGACCGGAGAGGCCCAGGACCGCGAATCTCTGTACCTTCCGGACCACCTGATAAATTTGTAGATTTTTTGCACGTTGGAGGCATCTGCCCACTGGAAGCCTCCAACCTCAAATTTTACCCTCAATGTTTGTTTCTTGGTCAACTGTATAAATCCACTTTGTAAAGAGCAAAGGTCATGGGATCGGATTGTGCTGTGAGTGGCGAACAAACGGCGCTTCCCATTAGTTAAGAGTTACACTTGCCCATAGACTTTCGATGGGGCTTTGCACGGCAAGTTGCTGGCAGCGGGGCTTCCTAACAGCGTGGCGCCCTCTGCAGGGCATCCGGGACCTGTGCGAACATGACTGTGTACCTCCTTAACCAATCAAATTGAAGAATTGTCAATGGCAACCAGAGTCTGAACCAAGACGTCTAAGTTAGAATAGTGAATTCAATGTCAAATCAGAAAGCAAAATAAAGGGCATAATTTTCCCCAATGCCGTTTTTTGGTGTTTTTCAAGAATTACGCCCATTTTTTGGGGCCCTGACAACTCCCCCCAAAAAACATGAACATTTCCTCATTCTAATTTTTGAAATTGGCGCCGTGCAGCCTGACCTTTAGCTTCGAGGGGTGGAGCCTAATGTCTGTACCGAAAAAAGGATGCCCCCCCCTGCCCTTCTGTGTATGTGCAAGAAATAAAAATGACGTTTTTTACGTGACTGCTATGGGCGCTCAAGCCCAGTACACCTCCCGGTCTGCATTCAGCCATTTTTAAAGAGCCAGTTGTTTATGAGAACTTTAATTCTGAGTGGTGTGTGAGAAGTTAAAATCGGAGCTGCAATAAGCAACGCGGCACAAGGACCAAGATTTTCTCACAGGATGAAGTCGAGGCACTGGTTACTGTAATGGAGGCCAGATGTGATGAGCAGGACACCAGCAGAGGTCAAATAAAAGTTTCACCAAAAGAAATGAAGAAACGCTGGCACTAACTTGCAGAAGATTACTGTGACCACCCCAAGGTCCGGAGGCCAGTGCAAAAAGAAATGGCATGACCTTGTTCAAGCAGGTAGTTTAAGTAATATTTTCGTTTATTCACTGGAATTGCAATTATATATGTGACTATCTGTATGTGTCCCACCTAGCAGAAAGATACCCTCTCTAAAACGTTATATTTTCATCTTTGCAGAGGAAGGTGGCACACAACAAAAAGGACTGTATTCGAACATGAGGCCCGGCAAATCTGCACCCACTGACACACGTGGAAGAGAGGGTCACTGCTTTGATGGGTCCTGCCTGGAGAAAAGCAACCACCACTGCACAAGCTGGGCCCACACTCGAGCGAGAGGGTAAGTCCTGCAAATTCCAGTCTGGTTTTGATAAATGTTAAATACTGTGCGGGCTAGCCATGCTTCAGTTCATGGGGTTGTCTCCATCAGCTACGCTTCGGTTGATGCAATGTGCTATCATTCATTGTAGTCCTTCAAATGAGCCTGCTGCCTGCGCTGTGTGAGCCTACTCATGCCACCCTGCCCTCCTCTGCTGCTAACAATTTTCTGTTCTGTTATGTTTTGAATAACTTGAGGCCAACCCTGATGAGGCTGAAGCCGATGCAGAAGAAAATTCAGACATGGATGAGGCTGAAGAGGAGAACATCTTCCAATCCCACCTTCCAGACCAAGAGCATGGGGGTGAGGGTGAGGGGGAGGAGGAGGTGATGGATGAAGCCCCCACTGTTGTACTCACTCTGGAGGAGGTGCTGGTGCTGCCCATTGAGGTGCCAGCCCCTTTCCTGAGTGGTACGAGTGTCGGGACATTCCATGGTTTCTCACAGTCCGAGGCTGCGGGTCCCAGTGGAGTGTCCCCAATATTTGTTCCTTTAACACAACACAACATTACGGAACAGGTCCAAACAGTAAACATGGTGGACAGCGCTCTCCTGAAGTGCAGGATCTAACAGATGTGATTCAGATGATGGCAATGAGTGGGGAGAGTAATGACCTTACACGTTCACTCCTGGACACCAACAGTGAGGTGGGTGATGAGGTATCTGGACTGTCGGAAGAAGTATTAACACTCTCGCGAGAAATGGGAACACTGTCGGTGCACATGAGGGAGGGAATGTTGCAGGTTGCTGATATACAGTCGGTGAACATAAGGGAGGGAATGTGGCAGATAGCTGAGACGATGTTGGGGCATATGAGGGAGGGAATGTTGGAGGTAGCTGATACACTGTCAGTGAACATGAGGGAGGGAATGTTGCAGGCCGTTGAGACATTGTCAGGGCATATGAGGGAGGGAATGTCGGAGTTAGCTGCTGCAATAAGGGAACACGCCCAGACCCGGTGGCCATTGATGGAATCAACTGCCACTCCCACTCCAATTCCCAGACCAGCCTCTGAAGAGGTCTATGCTGGGCCTTGCACATTAGCGGCTGCCCTCACACCCCCCCCCCATCAAGATGTGTAAATAACCCGAGATGCTCGAAAGAATAAGCTTGGTACCAAAACTATGCGCAGCGGGCGGTCTTAGAATAAGGTGGAGGAGAGATGGGAGCAGCTTTTCTTTGCTGCTGTTGTTGTTGTTGTTGTTATTATTGTTGTTACTGTTGCAACTGTTCTCAAATTAAAAAATTTTTGTAAGTTATGTAAATTTACAAGTTTAAAAGTTTTTAAATTATCATAAAGTTCTTAAGTGATAAAGTTTGTAAGTGATCTTAACTGAATACTTGAAAGGTTGATACAGGAATAATTTTATTAAAGTTAAGTTAAGTACAAACAAGTATTAAAATTTTGAATAAAATATTATTAAATTACAACTGAATCATTTCCATTATTTGTTCCATTATCACAACACAACATTACGGAACATTAGTAAACATGGTCCATTTGGAATAGTTGCCACTGAGCCTTCAGGCAGCAAAGCGTTCATGGATGAGCTGCTAGCGCAAGGCTTGAGCAATCGTTAAAGGGGCATGGCGCCCGCCCTCCTCCGCCATCATGCTTCGGGTTGAGGTACTTGCATGGCTTCCTTGTCCTCCTCCTTGTCTTCTGCATCTTCCTTCGCATCATCAGCTATTCTCACCTCAGGTGGATCTTCTATTTTCAGCTGCTGCCTCATGATGGATAAGTTATGCAGCATGCAGCATACAACAGTGAACTGACCGACAATCTCAGGGGAATATTGTAAGTAGCCTCCGGAATGGACCAGGCATTAGAAATGCTGTTTCAAGATGCCAATTGTTCTCTTTATTATGCTGCATATAGCAATGTACGACATGTTGTATTCCCGGTCAGCTTCCGTCCGGGTTAGGCGTAGGGGCGTCATGAGCCAGGTGGCGAGGCGGTACGCCTTTGTCTCCCAACAACCAGCTCTGCCCTTCTGGCTGCTGCTGAAACATGGCAGATATAATGCTCTCATATAGGATGAATGTATCATGGGTGCTCCCAGGGTATCTCGCATCAATTGCCATGATGCAATGCATGTTGCCACAGACGAGCTGAACATTCATGGAGAGGAAGCCTTTTCTTTTCCTGTACATCTTGGAATCCTCCACAGGTGCTCGCAAGGCAATGTGGGTACAATCAATGCAGCCCGGTACCTCTGGGAAGCCAGCAATCCTGGAGAAGCCCATAGCCCTGTCATGCATTGCATAAATGGTCATGGGGAACTTTATGTAGTCATTCCTCCAGGCATATTGTGCAGCAGTCAGCAGCAGTGCAGCTGATTACAGATATGTGTTGTACGTTGAGAAATGGTGCACACATCCCCAGTTGTGTCCCGGAATGATCCAGAGGCATAGAATGAAAGTGCAGCTTCACTTCACCTGGCAAAGCAGTCCTCCTGCCGCTTCTAGGTTGCAGGTCTGCTTTTACTAACTCACAGATCTCAGTTACAACTCATTTGCGTAAATCCAGTCTTCTCACACAGTCTGCGTCACTCAGGTGCAGGTATGAACGCCTGTCTTGATATACCCGATGTGGGTGAGGCCTCCTGCCCATCATCCTACGTGCTCTGAGGTTCCTCAGGTGATGATGCCTAATCAATCTTCTCCTCCACAGCACCATCATGCAGAAGGCTTGCACAAGGTATGGCATTGTCAGTATTGTCCCCATGATAAAATTGTAGCTTTGCAAGAAGCTCAAAACAGCAGGACAAAGCACTCACACCTTCTTTCCTCTCTCTCTCCAAGGTGCACGCACTAGTATGCACCACACCCAGGTCTGTGTATGCGCAATAGGCTTGCTTAGAATGGGTAGCTAGCCATTCAATGAAGATATTTGGGGCAACAAAATCTAATGCTTCCATCCCGCCCCACCCCCGGGCTCCTTTTGAAGCTGCTGTATGGCCTAAGGGTTCTCATCCCTTATAGAAGTGGCTGGCAGTTCAGTTCGGCTTGCACCCCACCCCACCACCACCCCGTGGGCTTCTTTTGGAGCGGAGACCCGAGCCCCTGTGTCCGGGCGAGGGAGGGATTCTGCCGGCCGACGCTCTGACCCTCGAGGCTAGTGAGGAGACGTTCGATGGTGGAGTAGTAGTTTGAAAAAAAAAATCAAAAATTAAAGAATTGCAGTCGACTTTCATTTTCTCCCTTTGACTTTGAAACAATTAAGATTGATGATGCATATTCTTTGCCTTCTTGACTCCCTCCAAAACTTCGCCTAAAAACAATGGCCTTTTTCTGTGCTGATTTTTTAATGTGCGCTGCTTTTTCTTAAGTGCCCAGAAGGGTTTTTGGGAGTGGTCACATACGCCGTCCGAGGAAAAATGTAAGTTGGCCAAACTTGCTTATATCTGAAAAACTGGCGCAGGCGTCAGGTTACGCCCCCTATGATGCAAAAAAATCAGAATCTAAAAAAATCGTAAGTAACTGAATTATGCTGGCGCAGAAACTTTGATGAAATTTGGAGATTTTAATTTACTCCAAATAAAACGGTGCAAACCAAAAAAATGCCACAGATAACTGGGGAAAATTGAGCCCACTGAGAGGGAAAGAAAGATCATATTAATAGAGAGAGGGAGAGAGAGAGAAGAGACAGAAAGAGAAAGTAAAAAAAAGTTTTTAAAAAATTAAATCTCCAACCATAATTAAAAACTGAAAGAATGAGACTCCACACTTGTAAAAGTTAATTTTCAGTGCCAGAGATGTTGGGGTCAAGTTTCGGCCTGAGTTGCTCCTATTTTTTTGGAGCAATTAGTTTAGAATGGAGTATCTTAGAAATTGCAATTCTCAGCATTTAGTTTGCTCCAGTTCTAGTGAGTTCGAAAAGTTTGATTTTGGAACAGATTTTTTTTTTTCAAAAGGGGGCGTTTCCGGCCACTTACGCCTGTTTTGCAAGTTTAGGCAGCAAAAACTTACTCCAAACTAACTTAGAATGGAGTTAGTGTAGATTTTTGTACGCTCAGAAAAACCTTGCCTACACTGAGAAATCAGGCGTAGGGAACGAGAGGTGGGGGGGCGCGGGGAAGGGGGGGGAGAAGGGAAGTAATTACATTTTACAAGCATTCAACAGTCTCACTTATACAAATAAAGAGCCACCCTGAATAAAAAATTATAAATAAAGCAAATAAAAAATACATTGAATTTTCCTACATGTGTGAAGCAGCAGCAGCAGCATTCGAGCTGCGGAGCTTGAGGCCATTCGGCCAGGAGAAAGGGGAGGGACACGGTTGGGGCCACACACAGAGGGAATGCAGCAGCCTCCACAGCCGAGAAGTTATTTTTATAGGCTGCAGGCCGTTCGGCCAGGAGACAGGGGAGGCGTACAAAACACCGGAAGGGAGAGCCAGCCAGCCAGCCAGCCAGTTTAAAAGTTAAATTTGTAATTCAAGTATGGGTGCTGCATTATCAACACCACGGATTAAGCAATGGTTCACCAGCAATTCATTGCAGAGGAGAGAATTGATTAGAGCTCACCGCACCAGGAACGTCATAGCCCGTAGGCTGATGGGCAGGAGGCCTTACCCATGTTGGCAATATCGAGCCAGGCCTCGTACCTGGACATGAGCGAGGCTGATTGTGTCAAAAGGCTGCGTTTCTGCAGAGAAGTTGTCGTTGAGATCTGTGATATGCTGAGAGCAGATTTGCAGCCCAGAAGCAGAATGCCGACTGCCTTGTTCATTGAAGTGAAGGTAACAGCTGCACTTGCCTTCTATGCCTCGGGATCGTTTCAGGCTACAACTGGAGATGTGTGTGCCATCTCTCAACGTGCAATACATTCCTGTGTTTACCAGGTCACGGCTGCACTGTATGCACGGAGGAATGACTTCATCAAGTTCCCAATGACCTCACAAGCAATGCATGACAGTGCTGTGGGCTTCTTCAGGATTGCTGGCTTCCCAAAGGTACAGGGCTTCATTGATTGTACCCACATCGCCTTGTGAGCACTTGTGGAGGATTCCGAGCCGTACAAAAATAGAAAAGGTTTCCACTCCATCAATGTGCTGCTCGTGTGTGACGACAAGCAGCGCATCATGTCAGTCGATGCGAGATACCCTGGCAGCACCCTTGATGCGTTCATCCTACACGACAGCATTATATCTGACATGTTTGAGCAACAGCCAGAAGGGCAGAGCTGGCTACTGGGAGACAAAGGGTACGGCCTGGCCACCTGGCTCATGATACCCCTATGCGTTACACAGACGGAAGCTGACCATCAATACAACATGGCACACATTGTGACATGCAGCATCATAGAGAGGACCATTGGCATCTTGAAACAGCGTTTCCGATGCCTGGACCATTCCAGAGGCCACTTGCAATATTCTCCTCAGATTGTCGGTCACTTCACTGTTGTGTGCTGCATGCTGCATAACTTAGCCATCATGAGGCAGCAGCAGCTGGTAGTGGAACCAGAAGACCCACATGAGGGGCCAGTGCCTGATGATAGTAATTTGGAAGAGCAGGATGAGGATGATGACGACGATCAGGAAAGCATGCAAGTGCCTGATGCCAGAGCACGAGGTTGGAGGAGGGCCGTCCATCGTGCTCCTTTAACGATTGCTCGAGCCCTGCGCCAGCAGCTCATCTGTGAACGTTTCAATTACTGATGCCTGAGGGCTCTGCGACAACTGTTGCACATGCACATGTTTATTTTTTGGAGTTGTTCTTATATTGTGTTGTGTTAATGGAACATGATTCAGTTTTAATGAAAAAACATTTTATTGAAAAGTTAATGTTAGTGTAATAAAATATTTGTTGTATCAAACTTTACTTTTTAATATGACTCTTTAAGATCACTTAAAAACATTAAGATCACTTATAAACTTGTAAAGTTACAAAATTTACAAAACAATTTCAATGCGAAAAATCTTACACTCTTAAGATCACTTAAACTTCAAGATCACTTTTTAGGTGCAAAATTAAATAAGATACAAAATGTGAGAGCATTTACACTATAAGATCACTTAAAAACCCTAAGATCACTTATAAGTTGTAAAGTTACAAAACTTACAAAATAATTTAAATTTGAAAATTGTTACTACAGTACATCAAGAACAAGAACAAAAGCAGCAAAGAAAGGCTGCAACCATCTCTCAGCCACATCTCAGTGAATGTTCACTTCTTCATGGGGGTGTCATTTGATTGGCCGGGCTATGTGCCCTTATTGCAGCAGCTACCTCACCCAGGCCCTCCCTGACGGCCTGTGCCGTCACTTGCATGCCTTCCCTGACGGCCTGTGCCGTCGATTGCACTCCCTCGGACATTCCCTCCCTCATTTCCCATGTCATTACTGCTATTTCTCCCGTCACCTCTTCACCCACTGCACTGACGCTGCCGACGAGTGATCGGGTAAGCTCATTGGTCTCCATACCCAATGCCACAACCTAAGCCGCATCTGTTACACACTGCATCTTAGGAGGGCGTGTCTCCAATCTCCTTCTCCTTTGCCTTGGTCTGCCTTGCGGCACCACTACACTGGGTGCCGCGGGCTGGGACGGTGGGACGCTCAGTGTTCCAAACGGCAGCACTAGAGTGGGAGGCGCGGGCTGGGATGGTGGGTGAATGGGTGTAATCTGCTCCATTATATCACCAGCACCACTGGGACCTGCAACGTCAGAATCAAAACCATGGAAGGTGGAACCAAAACCTATGCGAGTGGGAGGCGCAGGCTGGAACGCTGGAGCACTGGCTGTAATCTACTGGATTACACCAGCAGCACCACTGGGACCCGCAACATCAGAATCAAAACCAGGGATGGTGGAACCAGAACCTATGCAAGGGGTTGAAACTCTGATGCCCTTTAATGTGGGCTCATAAATATTAATTTGGAAGGTCTCCCCTGAAGACATTTCAGTCATTGCCGCCTGCAGCCAGTCTGAATCGTCTGCATCTGGTTCTTCTGGTTCTTGTTCTGGATCTTCAGGATCTTCAGGGTTGTCATCATCATCATCATCTTCTGCAAAATATATCAGAACAGTCAAATGTTTAGCAGCAGAGGAGGGGGCCGGATGGGTGGCATGAGTACTCTCACACATAGCAGGCCAGACAGCAGGTTGATTTGAAGGGCCACGATGCATTTTCAGGACTTACCCTCTTCCTCGCGTGCGGGCCCAGCTTGTGCTGTACTGATTGCTTTTCTCCATGTACGACTCATCATAGCAGCTACCCTCTGTTCCAAGGGTGTCAGTGGATGCAGATTTGGCACACCTCCTCCTGTTCGAGTTGCTTCCCTTTTGTTGTGGGACAATTTCTTCAGCAAAGATTAAAATATAACATTTTACAGAGTGCGTCTTTCTGCAGGGTGGGACATACAGGTAGTCACATTGCAATTACGATTACATTAAAAAATGAAAATATTACTTACACTAACTATTTGACCAAGGTCATGCCATTTCTTTTTACACTGGCTTCAAGATCTCATGGTATGCACCACTGCGCAGTAACCTTCTGCAACTTGGTTCCAGCGTTTCTTCATTTCTTTGGGTGGCACTTTTATGCGACCTCTGTTGCTGGTATCGAGCTCCTGCCATCTCTGCTCAATGACGTTGACTAATATCTCCACTTTCTCATGCAAGAAATTCTTTGTTTTTGGTGCACGTTGTTCCATTGCTGTATTGAATTGACACTCTGATTTTTCAAAACACACAGTCCTTATTTTGCATGCAACTACGCAGCACTTGTTCTGGAAGTTTAGCAACAAAAAGCAGCACTCATTGATTTTAGCAGGTGATTTCTTCAAAAGTACTGCTAAAAGCACTCCTTCAGGCACAAAAAAATCACCAAGATTCAATCCTAAGCCTTTCCACAGCTCCACAAAACAAATCAGCACTTTTCCTCCTGTACCGTTAAAAATGGCCGAGTGCCAATGTCTGTAACCTACTGCGCGTGCGCGCGCACTCCAACGTGCACGCGCAGGGCTGCTGGCACGACGTCTTCGGCTGAGAGTTAGCCCCGCCCCCCTGCACTTTCAAAATCGGCGTGACGCTGTGGCCCTGCCCTCCCCCGCTGATCTCTGCGCGCCGTGCCGAGCTGCAAGGAAGCTGCTGGGAGGCTGAGAATTCCTCCTTGAGTTTTTGACGCGCTTTTGGGCGCAGAAAACGGGCGTGGATATCGGGGCTGCGCCATTCTAGGCAAGGCCCAACACTTGAGGCCGTTGTTTGGCAGTAATAGAAACATAGGAACACAGAAAATAGGTGCAGGAGTAGGGCATTCAGCCCTTCGAGCCTGCACCACCATTCAATAAGATCATGGCTGATTATTCATCTCAGTACCCTTTCCTGCTTTCTCTCCATACCCCTTGATCCCTTTAGCCGTAAAGGCCATATCTAACTCCCTCTTGAATATATCTAACGCACTGGCATCAACAACTCTCTGCGGTAGAGAATTCAACAGGTTAACAACTCTCTGAGTGAAGAAGTTTCTCCTCATCTCGGTCCTAAATGGCTTACTCCTTATCCTTAGACTGTGACCCCTGGTTCTGGACTTCCACAACATCGGGAACATTCTTCCCGCATCTAACCTGTCCAGTCCCGTCAGAATTTTATATGTCTCTATGAGATCCCCTCTCATTCTTCTAAACTCCAGTGAATACATGCCCAGTCGATCCAGTCTCTCCTCATATGTCAGTCCTGCCACCCCAGGAATCAGTCTGGTGAACCTTCGCTGCACTCCCTCAATAGTAAGAATGTCCTTCCTCAGATTAGGAGACCAAAACTGAACACAATATTCCAGGTGAGGCCTCACCAATGCCCTGTACAATAGCAGTAAGACCTCCCTGCACCTATACTCAAATACCCTAGCTATGAAGGCCAACATGCCATTCGCCTTCTTCACCGCCTGCTCTACCTGCATGCCAACTTTCAATGACTGATGTACCATGACACCCAGGTCTCATTGCACCTCCCCTTTTCCTAATCTGTTCCATTCAGATAATATTCTGCCTTCATGTTTTTGCCACCAAAGTGAATAACCTCACATTTATCCACATTATACTGCATCTGCCATGCATTTGCCCACTAACCTAACCTGTCCAAGTCACCCTGCAACCTCTTAGCATCCTCCTCACAGCTCATATCGTGACCCAGCTTAGTGTCATCTGCAAACTTGAAGATATTACACTCAATTCATTCATTTAAATCATTGATGTATATTGTAAATAGCTGGGGTCCCAGCACTGAGCCCTGCGACACCCCATTAGTGACTGTCTGCCATTCTGAAAAGGACCGGTTTATCCCAACTCTCTGCTTCCTGTCTGCCAACCAGTTCTCTATCCACATCAATACATTACCCCCAATACCATGTGCTTTAATTTTGCACACCAATCTCTTGTGTGGGACCTTTTCAAAAGCCTTTTGAAAGTCCAAATACACTACATCCACTGATTCTCCCTTGTCCACTCTACTAGTAACATCCTCAAAAAATTCTAGAAGATTTGTTCTCAAAGATTGTCCATGTTGACTTGGTCCGATCCTGTCACTGCTTTCCAAATGCGCTGCTATTTCATCTTTAATAATTGATTCCAACATTTTCCACACTACCGATGTCAGGCTAACCAGTCTATAATTCTCCGTTTTCTCTCTCCCTCCTTTTTTAAAAAGTGTTGTTACATTAGCTACCCTCCAGTCCATAGGAACTGATCCAGAGTTGATAGACTGTTGGAAAATGATCACCAATGTATCCACTATTTCTCGGGCCACTTCTTTAAGTACTCTGGGATGCAGATTATCAGGCCCTAAGACTTACCCTGCTTTTAAAAGGATAATTATATTGGAATGGTCCAGCCCTAAACTTTTGTGGCAAGTTTAATCCATATCTATGTTGCCAGTACAGGAACTGCACACCATTCAATACATTTGAATGGGGAGCCAGATGGCAGCGCATCTCGGATAGCAACTTCCAGATTTACGCGTTTAACTGCGGCTGTGCACGTACCAGAAGTTGCTGTCCAATTTGCGCATAAGTAACGGTGAGCGCTGTTAGCCTCACTGTTATAGTCACATCAGAATCCAGCCCATTATTCTTGCCAGAATACATGTAGTGGGTATTTTGTCTGCAAGTTTAATGTCAACAGATACTGGAATACTGGATTATTCTTCAATTTTCCAATATCATAAATGGTGCATGCATCAAACCTAACTAACTGGCAGCTCATATCTGCTGATCAGTTTTCAGTTTCTGAGATTATTTACACAATGCAAACCGAGGTTGCTATTTTCTTTCAATTGATCAGAGTAAATGGCTTTTGCAATTTGGTCGATGACATTCAGGAACTTGAGAGATAATTAACAACTAAACCAATGTTTTCCACTGAATCAAGTGAACAACTGCATAATCATGCAGAAAGGCAAAACAGTGGTTAATTTACTGCACAACACACTTAAAATTACATAGGGGACCTTCTGATTATAAGCAAGTAAAACTAATATCTAATAATACAAACCTGTGCACTTTAGAATGCTTTACATTGACACTCTGGAAAGGAAGATATAAAGAAGACCCATCCATTGGTGTCAGAGACACTGGTTGAACAGGAGAGGTTAGTATAGAGCACACAGATTGGATGTTGCCAAGAGATAAGCTAAATGGAGGCAGAGGGCATGGTTGAGGTATTAAATCAGTTCTTTGCATCTGTCTTTACCAAAGTCAAAGTGACTGAGGAGGTATTGAGATACTGCATGGGATAAAACTTGCTGAGGAGGAGGTACTAGAAACGCTGGCTGTATTTAAAGTAGCTAAGTCACCAGGACCAGATGGGATGCATCCTCGGAAGTAAAGGTGGCCATAATATTCCAGTCCTCCTTGGATACGAGGCTGGTGCCAGAGGACTGAAAAATTATAAATGTTACATCCTTGTTCAAAAAATAGTGTAAGGATAAACCCATTAAACCCAGCAACTACAGGCCAGTCAGTTTTACTTCAGTCGTGGGGAAGCTTTTAGAAATGTTAATCTGGGACAAAATCAACAGTCACCTGGAAAGTATGGATTAATTAAGGAAAGCCAGCATGGATTTGTTAAAAGCAAATCACGGTTAATTAATTTGATTGAGCTTTTTGATGTGGCAACAGAGAGGGTTGATGAAAGCAATGAGGTTGAGGTGGTCTACATAGACTTTCAAAAGACGTTCAACAAAGTGCCGCATGATAGGTTTGCCAGAAAAATGGAAGCCCATGGAATAAAAGGGATAGTGGCAGCATGGATACAAAATTGGCTAAGTGATAGGAAACAGAGAGTAGTGGTGAACGGTTGTTTTTCGGACGAGAGGAAGGTATACAGTGTTGTTCCCCAAGGGTCAGTACTAGGACCACTGGTTTTCTTGATATATATCAATGACTTAAACCTGGGTGTACAGGGCACAATTTGAAAATTTGCAGATGAATCAAAACTTGGAAGTATAGCGAACAGTGAGTAGGATATATAAGCTGGTGGAATTGGCGGACATGTGGCAGCTGAAATTTCACTCAGAAAAGTGCGAAATTATATATTTTGGTAGAAGAACAAGGAGAGGCAGTATAAACTAAAAGGTCTAATTCTAAAGTGATTGCAGTCACAAAGAGACCTGGGGTATATGTGCACAAATCGTTAAAGGTGGCAGGGCAGGTTGAGAATGTGGTTAAAAAAGCATATGGGATACTGGGCTTCATAGATAAAGACATAGGGGCAGAAATTGCCTTCCACCTGAAACGGAGCGCACCTACCGTTTTGTAGGGTTCTGGCCGTCGCAATGGATGCGGTGGCTTATCCAGCGAAAATCAGCTCTTCATCTTTTTTTTCGAGTGAGACGGAAGTGGAGGCAGGATGGAGTAGTGACGGCTGTCAGTCATCAGCGCCGGGCTGGTGACATTATCCTGCTGCGCATCATCACGTCTCTTGCCTTCAGTTAAAGGGGAAAACCGCTGCGAATTCCACGTTTAAATTTGTTAGGTCCACTGGGCCAACAGGGAAAGTTTCGGCTGGGCCAGCAGCCTGGCCAAACCTGGGGACATAATTATCGGGCTGCCGTGGCAGTCGGCCGACAACAAAAAATAAAATGGAGTGTACCCGCACAAAAAGGCACCGAATGGCGCCTGCAAGATATTTGGAGGTGAATTTCGCTTCCGGGATGGGACATTGCATGGAAGGTGCGCGCTCTGATGATGCACTTAGGAGGCTTCGGCAGCAGTGGGGCAGAAGTGAGGGGACGGGGTGGATATGGTCACCACCGGAAAAACGCTTGAGGGCAATTGCGCGAATGATGGGCATTCCACAAAAAATTGGCGGCCATTCCGCAACAAACCCTGGCCACCGCTTTCTGGCGGCCAGAGGCATTAACAAATGGGGCAATTTCGGGCCCAAAGCAAGGATGTTATGATGAAACTTTATAAAATACTGTTGCGGCCTCAACTGGAGCATTGTGTCCAATTTTGGGCATCGCACTTTAGGAAGGATGTGAAGGCCTTAGAGAGGGTGCAGAAAAGATTTACAAGAATGATTCCAGTGATGAGGGACTTCAATGACGTGGAGAGATGGGAGAAGCTGGGCTTGTACTCCTTAGAGAAGAGAAGGCTGAGACGAAAAGTGTTCTAATCATGATGGGTCCAGACAGAGAAGATAGAGAGAAACTGATCCCAATGGCAGAAGGGTCGAGAACCAGAGGACACAGATTTAAGGCGATTGGCAGAAGAACAAAAGATGACATGAGGAAAAACATTTTTATGCAACGTGTGGTTAGGATTTGAATGCACTGCCTGAAAGGATGGTGGAGGCAGACTCAATCGTGGCTTTCAAAAGGGAGTTGGATAAGTATCTGAAAGGAAAACATTTGCAGGTCTACGGGGAAAGGGCGGGGAGTGGGACGAGCTGAAGTGCTCTTGCAGAGAGCCGGCACGGGCTCGATGGGCTGAATGATCTCCTTCTGTGCTGTAACCATTCTATCATATCGTCACCATCATATGCAGTCCCTTGAAATCGAGGAAGACTTGCTTCCATTCTAAAAGTGAGTTCTCAGGTGACTGTATAGTCTAATACGGGAATTACGATCTCTGTCACAGGTGGGACAGACAGTCGTTGAAGGAAAGGGTGGGTGGGGAGCCTGATTTGCCGCACGCTCCTTCCGCTGCCTGCGCTTGTTTTCTGAATGCTCCCGTAGACAAGACTCGAGGTGTTCAGCGCCCTCCCGGATGCTCTTCCTCCACTTAGGGCGGTCTTTGGCCAGGGACTCCCAGGTGTAAGTGGGGATGTTGCATTTTGTCAAGGGGGCTTTGAGGGTGTCCTTGAAACGTTTCCTCTGCCCACCTGGGGCTCGTTTGCCATGTAGGAGTTCTGAGTAGAGCACTTGCTTTGGGAGTCTTCTGTCAGGCATGCGAACAATGTGACCCACCCAACGGAGCTGGTCAAGTGTGGTCAGTGCTTCGATGCTGAGGATGTTGGCCTGATCGAGGACACTAACGTTGGTGCGTCTGTCCTCCAGGGGATTTACAGGATCTTGCAGAGACAACGCTGGTGGTATTTCTCCAGCGATTTGAGGTGTCTATTGTATACGGTTCACGTCTCTGAGCCATACAGGAGGGCGGGTATCACGACAGCCCTGTAAACCATACGTTTGGTGCCAGATTTGAGTGCCTGATCTTCGGACACTCTCTAAGGCGACCGAAGGCTGCGCTGGTGCACTGAAGGCAGTGTTGAACCTCGTCGTCGATGTCTGCCCTTGCTGATAATAGGCTCCCAAGATATGGAAAGTGGTCCATGTTGTCCAGTGCCATGCCGTGGATCTTGATGACTTGGGGGCAGCGCTGTATGGTGAGGTCAGGTTGGTGGAGGACCTTTGTCTTATGGATATTTAGTATAAGGCCCATGCTTTCGTACACCTCGGTAAAGATGTTTACTATGACTTGGAGTTCAGCCTCTGAATGTGCGCAGACTCAAGCATCGTCCACGTGCTGTAGCTCGACGACAGAGTATGAGATGATCTTGCATCTGGCCTGGAGGCGACGAAGATTGAATAGGTTCCCACTGGTTCTATAGTTTAGTTCTACTCCAGCGGGAAGTTTTGACACAAGTGTCCTTGACTCCATCCTGCAGCATGCTACCTGCCATCATCTCAGCAAAACTCCAGCCCTGCACGAGGTAGAAAAGGCCATCCGCCAGTTCAAGAACAACAATAAAGGAAAGTATCAAATCAAAGACCAATGCGTATAAGGTGGCCAAGGTTAGTGGGAAACTAGAGGATTGGGAAGATTTTAAGCAACAGCAAAGAATGACTAAAAAAGCAATAAAGAAAGGGAAGATAGATTACGAAGTTAAACTTGCGCAAAACATAAAAACAGATAGTAAAAGCTTTTACAGATATATAAAACGGAAAAGAGTGACTAAAGTAAATGTTGGTCCCTGAGAAGATGAAAAGGGGGATTTAATAATGGGAAATGTGGAAATGGCTGAGACCTTAAACAATTATTTTGCTTCCGTCTTCACAGTGGAAGACACAAAAACCATGCCAAAAATTGCTGGTCATAGGAATGTGGGAAGGGAGGACCTTGAGATGATCACATAACTAGGGAGGTAGTGCTGGACAGACTAATGGGATTGAAGGTAGACAAGTCCCCTGGTCCTGATGAAATGCATCCCAGGGTATTAAAAGAGATGACAGAAGTTATAGCAGATGCATTTGTTATAATCTACCAAAATTCTCTGGACTCTGGGGAGGTACCAGCCGATTGGAGAGCAGCTAATGTAACGCCTCTGTTTAAAAAAGGGGGCAGGCAAAAGGCAGATAACTATAGGCCGGTTAGTTTAACATCTGTAGTGGGGAAAATGCTTGAAACTATCATTAAGGAAGAAATAGCAGGACATCTGGATAGGAATAGTGCAATCAAGCAGACGCAGCATGGATTCATGAAAGGGAAATCATGTTTAACTAACTTACTGGAATTCTTTGAGGATATAACGAGCATGGTGGATAGAGGTGTGCCGATGGATGTGGTGTATTTAGATTTCCAAAAGGCATTCGATAAGGTGCCACACAAAAGGTTACTGCAGAAGATAAAGGTACGCGGAGTCAGAGGAAATGTATTAGCATGGATAGAGAATTGGCTGGCGAACAGAAAGCAGAGAGTCGGGATGAATGGGTTCTTTTCCGGTTGGAAGTCAGTGGTTAGTGGTGTGCCACAGGGATCAGTGCTGGGGCCACAACTGTTTACAATATACATAGATGACCTAGAGGAGGGGACAGAGTGTAGTGCAACAAAATTTGCAGATGACACTAAGATTAGTGGGAAAGCGGGTTGTGTAGAGGACTCAGAGAGACTACAAGGAGATTTGGATAGGTTAAGCGAATGGGCTAAGGTTTGGCAGATGGAAGACAATGTCGGAAAGTGTGAGGTCATCCACCTTGGGAAAAATAAACAGTAAAAGGGAATATTATTTGAATGGGGAGAAATTACAATATGCTGTGGTGCAGAGGGACCTGGGGGTCCTTGTGCATGAATCCCAAAAAGTTAGTTTGCAAGTGCAGCAGGTAATCAGGAAGGCAAATCGAATGTTGGCCTTCATTGCGAAAGGGATGGAGTACAAAAGCAGGGAGCAGTTGCTGCAACTGTATAAGGTATTGGTAAGGCCGCACCTGGAGTACTGCGTGCAGTTTTGGTCACCTTACTTAAGGAAGGATATACTAGCTTTGGAAGGGGTACAGAGACGATTCACTAGGCTGATTCGAGAAATGAGGGGGTTAACTTATGATGATAGATTGAGTAGACTGGGTCTTTACTCGTTGGAGTTCAGAAGGATGAGAGGTGATCTTATAGAAACATTTAAAATCATGAAAGAGATAGACAAGATAGAGGCAGAGAGGTTGTTTCCATTGGTGGGGGAGACTAGAACTAGGGGGCACAGCCTCAAAATACGGAGGAGCCAATTTAAAACCGAGTTGAGAAAAAATTTCTTCTCCCAGAGGGTTGTGAATCTGTGGAATTCTCTGCCCAAGGAAGCAGTTGAGGCTGGCTCATTGAATGTTTTCAAGTCAAAGATAGATAGATTTTTAAGCAATAAGGGAATTAAGGGTTACGGGGAGAGGGCGGGTAAGTGGAGCTGAATCCACGACCAGATCAGCCATGATCTTATTGAATGGCGGAGCAGGCTCGACGGGCTAGATGGCCTACTCCTGTTCCTAATTCTTATGTTCTTATGTTCTTAAGGCATCGGGAGTGGATGGAATCCCTGCTGAGGCACTTAAGTAAGGCGGAGAGGCACCATTGGCATGAATGCATGACCTCATCTCTCTTATCTGGAAGGAGGAGAGCATGCCGGGAGATCTCAGACATGCAGTAAGCGTGACCATCTTTAAAAAAGGGGACAAGTCCGACTGTGGCAACTACAGAGGAATGTCCCTGTATCAGCCGACTCTTGGGTTGGTTCAACCATGGTGGCCCTACCGTACACCGGGCCGTCATCAGGCAGCCCGGCACTACGTCATGGGTGCTGGGCTGCTGGCCCAGTCACATGCATCCCTGGTGGCCCAGTGGCAATCATCAAAGAGCCGTGCAGAATGCGTTGCAGCCCTTCCATTTAATGGAGGGGGAGTCGCATTGGAGCACGTTAGCGCTACTTGGAGCATTTGCGGAGTGGTACCACCCTGAGAAGCAGACCGCCGGAGACAACGCTCTGCTTCCGATGAGGGGCGTAAGGCCCAATTCCGTGTTGGGGGTGGGACTTCCGAGCTGGGCAATGAACGTCCCGCCCCCGGAAGGTTACCGTCCCCGATTGGGGCACGGGGCAATTTTGCCCCCATATATCTTCCCATTAACAGAATTACAGTTTTACAATGAAAATTATTTTAAAACTATTTAAATGATAACAGATTGTAAAATACAATTATAGCCATATACCTCCATTTGTAGGAGATAATAATGAAAACACCTTAGACTACGAAATACACAATGTTTGCTCTGAAGATACCTTCAGCTAACAATTTTAAGATATATACGATAGTAACAAAGGAAACCAGAGATCCTAATGCAGTATGGCTATCTCCCGTTAATCTTCCAGACAATTCTGAATCTGTCAAAATCTATTTCCACTCTGTTTTCATCTATGTATTAATATATTAAAAACTTAGTGCGTCATCTGACCTAGATACAGTTTAAAAAGAGGCAGCTCGTGCAGAGCATGGAGTGCAGCAGCATAGAGTGGCAGTCGTGAGTTTGGTAAGTTGGTGTGTTTTAAGGGTTATTCTCTTTAAACCATTTGGAGGCTGGAGTAAATTGTTAGTGGCAATTGCCAATAGCTTCTAAGTAAGTAGCAGTTTAATTTAAAGGGGAAAAGTTAAATAGTTGGGAAACTTTCAGGTTTAGGCAGCGAAAAACAAGGTAACTCTCCAGTAGGAGGCAATTAGCAGCTAGTTAAAATCAGTTCTGTAAACGACTGACCAGTAGTGAGTCATCTGACCTAGATACAGTTTAAAAAGAGGCAGCTTGTGCAGAGCACAGAGTGCAGCAGCATAGAGTGGCATTCGTGAGTTTGGTAAATGGGTGAGTTCGGGCAAGTGGGGGTGGCAGGTGCTGTTTTGTCTTGTTTTTCCCACCAGTGCTGACACTAGAGCAACTTATAAGGAGTGTGAGAGTAGGAGACAGAGGCCCAGAGACCAGTCCAACCAGCTGCAGACAAAGATAGAGGGGTGCGAAATCAAGAGGTGAGGTGACAGCCAAGCTGGTTAGTGGTTGGCTGTTCGACTGGTAAGTATAACTCTCTTTTAGACTGACTTTTAGATTGGTTTAATTGGCAGCGAACTACTAAGTAGCTGTTTGGTGTTTAAGTAAATTTTAGTAAGTAAATTAATTTAAGAGTTAAGTCATGGCAGGAGAGCTCGGACCCATGTCATGCTCCTCGTGTGCTATGTGGGAAATCAGTGTCCCTGACCACTATGTGTGCAGGAAGTGTGTCCAGCTGCAGTTCCTGACAGACTGCATGATGGCACTGGAGCTGCGGATGGACTCACTCTGGAGCATGTGCGATGCTGAGAATGTTGTGGGTGGCACATTTAGTGAGTTGGTCACATCGCAGGTAAGGGTTAGGACAGATAGTGAATGGGTGACCAAGAGACAAGGCAAGAGCAGGAAGGTAGTGCAGGAGTTCCCTGCGGTCATCTCCCTCCAAAACAGATATACCGTTTTGGATACTGTTGGTTCATGCCACCATGGGTGGCTCTGCTGCACAGAAGGGCTGGAAAAAGAATGGGAGAGCTATAGTGATAGGGGACTCTATTGTAAGGAGAATAGATAGGAGTTTCTGCAGCCGCAACCGAGACTCCAGGATGGTATGTTGCCTCCCTGGTGCAAGGGTCAAGGATGTCTCGGAGTGGCTGCAGAGCATTCTGGAGAGGGAGGGTGAACAGCCAGTTGTCGTGGTACATGTAGCTACCAACGATATAGGTAAGAAGCGGGAAGAGGTCCTACAAGCTGAATTTAGGGAGCTAGGAGTTAAATTAAAAAGTAGGACCTCAAAGGTAGTAATCTCTGGATTGCTACCAGTGCCAAGTGCTAACCAGAGTAGAGGGAGCAGGATAGTTAGAATAAATACGTGGCTTGAGCAGTGGTGCAAGAGGGAGGGATTCAAATTCCTGGGACATTGGAACCAGTTCTGGGGGAAGTGGGACCTGTACAAAAGGGACGGTCTGCACTTGGGCAGGACTGGAACTGATGTCCTGGGGGTAACATTTGCTAATGCAGTTCGGGAGTGTTTAAACTAATATGACAGGGGGATGGGAACCTATGTAGCAAGACAGGGAAAAGTAATATGGAGTCAGAAACAGATGGTAGAAAGGTAAAATGCAACAGTGGAAGGCCAAGTAAACAAAGGCAAGAAACAAAAAGGACCACACTACATCATAATTCTAAAAGAACAAAGGTGTTAAAAAAACAAACCTGAAGGCTTTGTGCCTTAATGCAAGGAGTATCCGTAATAAGGTGGATGAATTAACTGTGCAAATAGATGTCAACAGATATGATGTGATTGGGATTACAGAGACGTGGCTCCAGGATGATCAGGGCTGGGAACTCAACATCCAGGGGTATTCAACATTCAGGAAGGATAGAATAAAAGGAAAAGGAGGTGGGTTAGCATTGCTGGTTAAAGAGATTAATGCAATAGTTAGGAAGGACATTAGCTTGGATGAGGTGGAATCGATATGGGTAGAGCTGCAGAACACCAAAGGGCAAAAAACGTTAGTGGGAGTTGTGTACAGATCTCCAAACAGTCGTCGTGATGTTGAGGAGGGCGTCAAACAGGAAATTAGGGGTGCATGCAATAAAGGTGCAGCAGTTATCATGGATGACTTTAATATGCATATAGATTGGGCTAACCAAACTGGAAGCAATACGGTGGAGGAGGATTTCCTGGAGTGCATAAGGGATGGTTTCTAGACCAATATGTCAAGGAACCAACTAGGGGGGAGGCCATCTTTGACTGGATGTTGTGTAATGAGAGAGGATTAATTAGCAATCTCATTGTGCGAGGCCCCTTGGGGAAGAGTGACCATAATATGGTGAAATTCTACATTAGGATGGAGAATGAAACAGTTAATTCAGAGACCATGGTCCAGAACTTAAAGAAGGGTAACTTTGAAGGTATGAGGCATGAATTGGCTCGGATAGATTAGCGAATGATACTTAAGGAGTTGACAGTGGATGGGCAATGGCAGACATTTAGAGACCGCATGGATGAACTACAACAATTCTACATCCCTGTCTGGCATAAAAATAAAAAAGGGAAGGTGGCTCAACTGTGGCTATCAAGGGAAATCAGCGATAGTATTAAAGCAAGGAAGTGGCATACAAATTGGCCAGAAATAGCAGCGAACCCGGGGACTGGGAGAAATTTAGAACTCAGCAGAGGAGGAAAAAGGGTTTGTATGTTGTCATGGATCAGGCAGAGGATGGTGACAAATCTTTGAGGGCAGCAGAAATAGAGGAGAATGCTCCATAGTCCCTCACGGTTGAGTGTCAAAGGCTTTTGTGAGGTCACAGAAGGCCATGTACAAGGGTTGGTGCTGTTCCCTGCATTTCTCTTGTAGTTGCCGCGTGATGAAGATCAAGTCTGTTGTACACCTTAGTGAACAGAATCCATACTGTGACTCTGGGAGGAACTCTTCAGCCACAGGGAGAAGACAGTTGAGGAGGATTTTTGCGATGACTTTCTCAGTGACAAGGAGATTCCTCTGTAGTTGCCGCAGTCGGATTTGTCCCCTTTTTTGAAGATGATCACGATTATGGCATCTCTGAGATCTCCCGGCGTGCTCTCCTCCTTCCAGATAAGAGAGACGAGGTCATGCATTCATGCCAATAATGCTTTTCTACGATACTTTAGTGCCTCAGTGGGGATTCCATCTGTTCCTGATGCCTTATTCTTCTTGAGCTGACGGATGGCCTTTTCTACCTCGTGCTGGGCTGGGGTTTTGCTGAGATGGTGGCGGGTAGCATGCTGCGGGACGCAGTCGAGGACACTCAGGTCGAAGACAGAGTCTCGATTAAGAAGATCTTTGACGTGCTCCTTCCTGCAGGCCCTTACTTCCTCGGTGTCCTTACTGAGTGTGGCCTCAGATGCTTGGGCCGAAGGTGGACTTAACTGCGGTGAAGAATCCTCACACATCATCTCATTGCACTGTAAATCGAGCTTTGATTTTGGTGATCTAGTCCTCTGCCATTTGCTAATGGTTGGTGAAAGCAACTCACATGTCCGACTGATCCACTGTGTAAAAGTGGAGTCTCATGATCAGTAACGCTTTCTAAATTACAAAATATTACAAAGAATTACCACGTACTTTAAAAGGGCACTGTTCTAGTGAAAATATATTTGATGAGCCTTAAGATCTAATGAGTGAAGTCAATGTCTGAACAGTTGCCAGGTTAGGGAGCAGCAGCCAGCATCGCGAGACCTGAGTGGGTGCGGGAGTACAAAGGGTGGCGGCAGTTTGGAGCAGCGGCAGATCGGGAGCAGCGGCCAGCATTATGAAACCTGAGCGGGCGTGGGAGTACACAGGGTGGCGGCCATTTGGAGCAGCGCAGATCAGGAGCAGCCAGCTGCGGCAGGGTAAAAGTAAAAGTAAAAAAAATCAGAATCGAAGTGTGACGTCACATCCAAGTAGGTAAGTGATTGGCTGGTGGATTGGTGAATATTTTTCTTTTCTTTTCTTTAAGAAACCTTGGGCATTGTTGTAAGCTAGGAACTGAATTATATGTTAACCTGTATTTACTCTGTACAGCCACCAGAGGGATCATCGCCTGGAGTCCCAAGGGATCCCATAATCCCTTGGGAGCACAGGTATTTCAGGAGGCTTCACAGGTTGGAGAGGCACTCTGGGGACCTGCAATAAAAGACTAAGGTCACACTTTACTTTGAGCTCACAGTGTTCAGTCTGACTCTTTCTCCATACACAACAACTGGCGACGAGATACGAATAGCGAACCCAAAGATGCAGAGAACAGAGGGCATCCTGGAGAAATTCTCGGAGGGAGATGATTGGGAAACTTTTGTGGAGCAACTCGACCAATATTTCGTGGCCAACGAGCTACATGGGGAAGAGAGCGCTGCCAAACGAAAGGCGATCCTCCTCACCATCTGTGGGGCGCCAACGTATGGCTCACTCCAGCGAAACCAATGAAGAAATCATACGATGATTTGTGCACACTGGTCCAGGAGCATTTGAACCAGAAGGAAAGCGTTCTGATAGCGAGGTACCGGTTCTACACCTACAAAAGGTCTGACGGCCAGGAAGTGGCGAGTTATGTCGCCGAGCTAAGGTGCTTTGCAGGACATTGCTAATTTGAAGGACATTTGGAGCACATGCTCAGAGACTTTTTTGTACTTGGCATTGGCCATGAAACCATACTTCTCAAACTTTTGACTGCAGAGACCACAACCTTGAGTAAGGCCATAGCGATAGCCCAGGCGTTCATTGCCATCAGTGACAATACGAAGCAAATCTCTCAGCACACAAGTGCTGCTACAAGTACTGTGAACAAAGTGATGTTGTTTTCAAATCATAACATACAGGGCAGGTCACACATATCTGCAGCTACACATCTGTAGATGTCTCAGAATCCATCATCATTTGTTGGCGCTGCGGGGGTGATCATCGTTTCCATTCATGCCGATTCAAAGAATACATTTGCAAGGGCTGTGGAACAATGGGACAGCTCCAATGAGTGTGCAGGCGAGCTGCAAAGCCTGTTAAACCTGCAAATATTGCAGAGGATGACAGATCCACGGAGGATCACGACGAACCAGAGCCTCAGATCGAGGAGGCAGAGATACATGGAGTGCACACATTCACCGCGAATTGTCCTCCGATAATGCTGAATGTTGAACTAAATGGTCTCCCGTGTCAATGGAGCTGAACTCGGGGACGAGCCAGTCCATCATGGGCAAAAAGACTTTCGAAAGGATGTGGTCCAACAAGGCCTCTAGGCCAGTCTTAACTCCAGTTCGCACGAAACTAAGAACATACACAAAAGAACTGATACCTGTAATTGGCAGTGCTACCGTAAAGGTCTCCTGCGATGGAGCGGTGCACAAGCTACCACTCTGCGTGGTACTGGCCGATGGTCCTACGCTGCTCGACAGGAACTGGCTAGGAAAAATACGCTGGAACTGGGACAACATCCAAGCGCTATCGCCCACTGATGACACGTTGTGTGCCCAGTTCTTAAACAAATTTCCTTCACTGTTCGAACCAGGCATCAGGAAATTCCAAGGAACAAAAGTGCAGATCCACCTAACTCCAGGGGCGTGACCCATCCATCATAAGGCGAGTGCAGTACCGTACATGATGAGAGAAAGGGTAGAAATCGAACTAGACCGGCTGCAAAAAGAGGGCATCATTTCCCTGATCGAATTCAATGAGTGGGCCAGTCCTATCGTCCTAGTCCTCAAGGGAGACGGCTCCGTCAGAATCTGTGGCGATTACAAAGTAACTATCAATCGTTTCTCCCTGCAGGATCAATAGCCACCACCAAAGGCCGACGACCTCTTTGCAATGCTGGTGGGAGGAAAGACTTTCACAAAGCTGGGTCTGACTTCAGACTAAATGACGCAGGAGCTGGATGAATCATTGAAGGCCTTCACCTGCATCAACACGAACAAAGGTCTTTTAGTTTGTAACAGATGCCCGTTTGGAATCCGATCGGCGGCGGCGATATTAAAGAGAAACATGGAAAGTTTACTGAAGTCGGACCCGCACACCGTGGTCTTCCAGGACGAAATCTTGGTCACAGGTTGGAACACAGTCGAGAGCTGCAGAACCTGGAGGAGGTTCTTAGTCGACTCAACCGTGTGGGGCTCAGGTTAAAATGCTCAAAGTGCGTTTTCCTGGCACCTGAAGTGGAGTTTCTGGGAAGGAGGATTGCGGCGGTCGGCATCAGGCCCACCAACGCGAAGACGGAGGCAATCGAGAACGCACTGAGGCCACAGAACGTGCCGGAACTACAATTAGATATATGTGATCTTTATTATCTAAGGAGAACCAGTTCACTAAATCAGCTGTTTGCTGAGTAGCGGCTGGGTGTGTTGTGCTAAGGTTTAGAGTTTAGTTCGACTCAATAGTTGCGAGTGTAACGAGAGGGATGGCAGTGCAGCTCATTCCTGTGGTTTGCACATCCTGTGGCATGTGGGAAATCCTCGATGCTTCGCGCAGCCTGGACGACGATGTATGCAGAAGATGTCTCCTGCTGCACCAACTCGAGCTCTGTGTTTTGGAGCTTGAGCGGCAGCTGGGGTCACTGCGGTGCATCCGCGAGACTGAGACCAACGTGGATAGCACGTTTCCAGAGGCAGTCACCCTGCAGCTTAAGAATGTGCAGGCAGATAGGGAGTGGGTGACCACCAGACGGAAAAGGAGGACTAGGCAGCTAATGCAGGAGTCCTCTGAGTCCATCTGCTCTCCAATCGATACTCTGTTCTGATGGTGGTGATGGTGGCTCCAGGGAGTGCAGCCAGAGCTAAGACCATGGCACCAAGGGTGGCTCAGCTGCACAGGGGAAAGGAAGAATAATGGAAGAGCTATAGTGGTAAGGGATTCGATAGTCAGTGAAGCAGACAAGCGTCTCTGCGGCCGCAAACGTGACTTCAGGATGGTATGTTGCCTCCCTGGTGCCAGAGTCAAGGATATCACTGAAAGGCTGCAGGGCATTCTGGGGGGAGAGGGTGAACAGCCAGAGGTCGTGGTCCACATCGGTACCAATGACATAGGTAGGAAGAGGGATGAGGTCCTGCAGGCAGAGTTTAGGGAGCTAGGAGAGAGATTAAAAAGCAGGACCTCAAAGATAGTAATCTCCGGATTACTCCTAGTTCCATGAGCTAGTGAGTACAGAAATAGAAGGTTAGAGCAGATGAATACGTGGCTGGAGAGGTGGTGCAGGCGAGAGGGCTTTAGTTTCCTGAGGCATTGGGACCGCTTCTGGGGGAGGTGGGACCTGTACAAGCCGGACGGGTTGCACCTCAACAGAGCCGGGACCAATATCCTCGTGGGGGGTGGGGGGGTTTGCTAGTGCTGGTGGGGAGGGTTTAAACTAGCTTGGCAGGGGGATGGGAACTTGATAATAGATTCAGTAGGGAGGGGAGTAAAGCTGGAATTAGAAAGCAAAAATAAAGAAAGTGAGTTTGAAGGAGAGAGGAAACAAGCAGGGAAAAAGTGTAAAGAAACACATTTAAAGTCACTTTGTCTAAATGCATGTAGCATTTGTAACAAAATAGATGAGTTGACGGCACAAATTGAGACAAATGGGTATGATTTGATAGCCATTACAGAGACATGGTGCAAGGTGACCAGGCCTGAGAATTAAATGTTCAGGGGTATTTGACAATCCGGAAGGACAGACAGAAAGGAAAAGGAGGTGGGGTAGCTCTATTGATAAAGGATGGAATCACTGCAATAGTGAAAAACGATATTGGCTCAAACAATCAGGATGTTGAAACAGTTTGGGTGGAGATAAGGAATAATAAGGGGAAAAAGTCACTGGTGGGTGTAGTCTATAGGCCCCCTAACAGTAGCAACTCTGTTGGTCGGACATAAACCAGGAAATAGTGGGAGCTTGTAAAAAAGGAACAGCAATAATCATGGGTGATTTTAACCCCCATATTGATTGGACAAATCAAATTGGTCAGGGTAGCCTTGAAGAGGAGTTCATAGAGTGCGTAAGGGATGGGTTCCTTGAGCAGTCTGTAACGGAACCAACCAGGAGGCAGGCTATCTTAGATCTGGTCTTGTGTTATGAGACAGGGTTAATAAATAATCTCCTAGTAAAGGATCCCCTTGGAATGAGTGATCACAGCATGATTGAATTTCAAATTTAGATGGAAGGTGAGAAAGTTGGATCTGTAAGCAGCGTACTAAGCTTAAATAAAGGAGACTATGAAGGAGGGTGGAGTTGGCTAAAGTGGACTGGAAAAATAGATTAAAGTGTAGGACCGTTCATGAACAGTGGTGTACGTTTAAGAAGATATTTCACAACTCTCAAGAAAAATATATTCCAGTGAGGAGGAACGGGTGTAAGAGAAAAGAGCCATCCGTGGCTAACTAAAGAAATAAAGGATGGTATCCAATTAAAAACAAGGGCATACAAAGTGACCAAAACTAGTGAGAGGACAGAAAACTGGGAAGCTTTTAAAAGCCAGCAAAGAATGACTAAAAAAATGATTAAGAAAGGGAAGATAGACTATGAAAGTAAATTAGCACAAAATATAAAAACAGATAGCAAGAGCTTCTATCGGTAAATAAAAAGGAAAAGAGTGGCTAAAGTAAATGTTGGTCCCTTAGAGGATGAGACCGGGGAATTAGTAATGGGGAACATGGAGATGGCAGAAACTCTGAACAAATACTTTGTATCAGTCTTTACGATAGAGAACACTAACAATATTCCAACAATGGATAGTTAAGGGGCTATAGGGGGAGGAGGAACTTAACACAATCACAATCACTAAGGAGGTGGTACTCAGTAAGATAATGAGACTAAAGGCAGATAAATCCCCTGGACCTGATGGCTTGCATCCTAGGGTCTTAAGAGAAGTAGCGGCAGGGATTGTGGATGCATTGGTTGTAATTTACCAACATTCCCTGGATTCTGGGGAGGTCCCAGCAGATTGGAAAACAGCAAATGTAATGCACCTATTTAAAAAAGGAGGCAGACAAAAAGCAGGAAACTATAGACCAGTTAACCTAACATCTGTGGTTGGGAAAATGTTGGAGTCCATTATTAAAGAAGTAGTAGCAGGACATTTGGAAAAGCAAAATTCGGTCAGGCAGAGTCAGCATAGATTTATGAAGGGGAAGTCACGTTTGACAAATTTGCTGGAATTCTTTGAGGATGTAATGAACAGGGTGGATAAAGGGGAACCAGTGGATGTGGTGTATTTGGAATTCCAGAATGCATTTGACAAGGTGCCACATAAAAGGTTATTGCACAAGATAAAATTTCACGGGGTTGGGGGTAATGTATTAGCATGGATAAAGGATTGGCTACCTAACAGAAAACAGAGAGTTGGGATAAATGGTTCATTCTCTGGTTGGCAACCAGTAACTACTGGGTGCCACAGGGATCAGTGCTGGGACCCCAACTATTTACAATCTATATTAACGACTTGGAAGAAGGGACTGAGTGTAACGTAGCCAAGTTTGCTGATGATACAAAGATGAGAGGAAAAGCAATGTGTGAGGATGACACAAAAAATCTGCAAAAGGAAATAAACAAGCTAAGTGAGTGGACAAAAATTTAGAAGATGGAGTATAATGTTGGAAAGTGTGAAGTCATGCACTTTGGCAGAAAAAAATCAAAGAGCAAGTTATTATTTAAATGGAGAAAGTTTGCAAAGTGCTGCAGTACAGAGGGACCTGGGGATGCTTGTGCATTAAACACAAAAGGATAGTATGCAGGTACAGCAAGTGATCATGAAGACCAATGGAATCTTGGCCTTTATTGCAAAGGGGATGGAGTATAAAAGCAGGGAAATCTTGCTACAGCTATATAAGGTATTGGTGAGGCCACACCTGTAATACTTCGTGCAGTTTTGGTTTCCATCTTTAACAAAGGATATACTTGCTTTGGAGGCAGTTCAGAGAAGGTTCACTAGGTTGATTCTGGAGATGAGGGGCTTGACTTCTGAGGAAAGGATGAGAAGGTTGGACCTCTATTCATTGGAATTCAGACGAATAAGAGGTGATCTTATCGAAACGAATAAGATTATGAGAGCGCTTGACAAGGTGGATGCAGAGAGGATGTTTCCACTGATGGGGGAGACTGGAACTAGAGGGCATGATCTTAGAATGAGGGGCCGCCCATTTAAAACTGAGATGAGGAGAAATTTCTTCTCTGAGGGTTGTAAATCTGTGGAATTTGCTGCCTCAGAGAGCTGTGGAAACTGGGACATTGAATAAATGTAAGACAGAAATAGACAGTATCTTAAATGATAAGGAGATAAGAGTTTATGGGGAGCGGGCAGGGAAGTGGAACTGAGCCCATGATCGGATCAGCCATGATCTTATTGAATGGCGGAGCAGGCTCGAGGGACCAAATAACCTACTCCTGCTCCTATTTCTCATGTTCTTATGTTCTTATATTCATTGCAAGTGTATCTTTGAAGATGGTCACAATTACAGCATCCCTGAGATCTCCTGCTTTGCACATATTCATCATTACTTCCTTGCTATTGTGTTTAATGTCCCTATATATATATGTAAGCTAGAAATCCACTTACCTTCTTATTGAATGTCCCATCTGCAATCTTGCTTTTCGAAATCTGTTTATCTAGATCTGTTTGTTTCTCTACTTCAGTGCATTTTACTACTTAAGGTATATTTTCATTCCTGATTCATTTTTTTATTTTTTCCCAACGTTTGCTTTATATTTATCTTTATTAAACTGCATTTAACACAAATCTTCCCATTCCCTTGGCCTGCCTATAACCTTCTGCAGTCTCCTGTATTTTTCCTCAAAACTTCCTTTGACCCCTAATTTAGTATCCTCATCAAATGTTAATATTGTCATCTCTTTATCCGTTGTTCATTTATATGTAAAAAAAAGACTATAATTTCTATAGCGCCTTTCACAACCACAGGATGTTTCAAAGTGCTTTACAGCCAATGAAGTACTTTTGAAGTGTAGACACTGTCGTAATGTGGGAAACGCAGCAGCCAATTTGTGAACAGCAAGTTCTCACAAACAGCAATGTGATAATGATCAGATAATCGTTTTTTGTTATGTTGATTGAGGGATAAATATTGGCCAGGACACTGGAGATAACTCTCCTGCTCTACTTCAAAATAGTGCCATGGGATCTCTTACGTCCACCTGAAAGAGCAGACAGGACCTCGATTTAATGTCTCATCCAAAAAGAGAGGCTCCAGAACAGATCCCTGGGGCACCTCATTATCTGCCTCTGCTCACTCTGACAAATTCCTATCTAGTGCTACTCTCCACTTTCTAATCTATCCATGCCACCAGCTCTTTAACAATAAGAGCTAGAAATTTGGTATTGCGCATTTTGAGGTGTTAAGGCCAGCTGGTCGGTAGGTGTGAAAGTCAACGCCATCTAACGCGAAATTCGATTTCAGCATCACAAGCGGGAAATGGATTGGTAAATCAGTCGTTGCACAATTCTCTTGGGGCGGCGAAGCCAAAAATCATTGCGATAAAGTCCTAGAGCGAATGTAGACGAGGCGATGGTCGGTAGACATTACGGTGACAGCCACTTCTTAAAGGGGAGGTAAGATGACACTGCGCAGGCGCAGTTTCACCATCGCAGTCTGGCAGAGCGGCAACACGGCTGAGGCTGGAGCTCGGCAGCGTGCCCACCGATGTTCCAATGTGGCCCTGGAGGCATTCATAGAGGCTGTGGACAGCCGAGGGGATGTTCTCCAGCCTACAAGTGGCAGGAGGCCACCACCTAGATTTTTCAGACGTTTGTGGAGGAAGGTGGTACATCACATGTCGGCAAAGAGTATGGTGCCCAGAACTGTGGCACAATATCGCAAGAAGTTCAATGACCTCACTTGGGTTGTCAGGGTGAGTACCCTTTCTATTAACCTTACGATGTAACCTTCTGTCGCTTTGTGCTTACAGATAATGAGCCAGAAGCGCAACAGCCTGTCCGTGAGGCATCCACCTCCAACGACGGAGAGACAAGGAGGAAGGGGACGGCAGTTCTGCGCCACTCCGGCAGGATCCATCTGCTGCAGACAGGGGGGACACTATATCGATGGATGCGCCGATCTTCCTGGTTTGATGAGGCTGAGGTTCCGGGACATAGTGACCTGCAGCAGCGCCAAGCACGAAGGGAAGCTCGGGGGTAGCTCACCGGAGGGTGAGTCAACACCTGAGTCCTGCTGAACGTGACTCAGCTGTGGACCTAGATTTGGATACTATTGCGACAGAGTCTCAGGGGATGCACCACGAGCTTATGGGTGCATGGGCAAGGGTCCCGCAGGGAATTAATGCACTTGCAGTGAGGTTGGGGGAGGCCACCTCAAGCATTGCTCATGCCTCTGAGCATCCCATCGAGCCCATCCTTGGCAAGTACCAAAGGATGTTGGAGTCGACGATCGACCGTGGAGTCCCAGAGGTGATGGCGCGTGCCATGGCTGATGTGGCAGCAGCTATTACAGCACTGGCCGAAGCTACGCAAGGCCTTCGTGATCTGATGCAGTCATTGGTTAGTGACATCAATTCTGAGTCTGTTGTGTTACAGACTCAGTCTGCTCTCACGTAGGCTCAGATTGATGCCACGCAAACACTGACTGCTGCCATTCTCTCTGGATTCCCCACAGTCCAACGAGGAACTCACGGAACTGAAGCAGGCCAGCAATCTGTGCTCCAGCAGATTGCTCCGGATGCGGAAGCTCTGCCCCGGGGGAGTGGCAGTGTGTCGATGAAAATGGAAGGTGCTGTCTTCGCTCAAGGTGACAGCATTCCAGCTCCCACCACCGCCACTCCGCCTTTACAACCATCCCAGGCTATTACCACACATGCTGAGGTGATGCAGTCCGCATCCGGGTCTTCCAGGCCCAGAGCTGGGCCAGGGCATCCTGCTCGGCCATCTGCAGTCTCTGCATCACAGACACAGCAGCCTTCAAGCAGCCTTGCTGCAGGCACTGAAAACACATTAAGGAGGTGCTCGAGGTGTGGGAGGAGGGAAAGCAAAGTGGTGGGAAATACACGAGCAATTCCCAATAAGGATTTTTCTGACCATGGCCAGATGTCTGTTTCTTGCAATTGTAATTTTAATATTTTGTTGCTGACATTTGATGCCTGTTACTTGTGAAAATCTTGCCATAATATGATTCTTGGGAGCAGGACTTGCATTTCAGATGGGAGGGGCGTTTGCACATATATTCATGAAGTTGCTTGTGTGTTATGCTGTTTCGAGGGGCATTTGTTACATTCTTTATTAGTTGCTGACAAAGGGCTCTTGGTGTGTTACTTGAGGGCGCATTCTTGTTAGAGATAATAAAATGTTGATTTGACCGTTTGCATTACCGTCAAGCATATTAATTGAGAATTTCACAGAACTGCGCCATGAGCCTAGCACATAGCGATGTGACTATGATGCCCAGTTGTTATCTGGTTGCTAATTCATCGGAATCGAGGCAGGATGAGGTGCAATGTGTGGTCCTCGCAGTGGCAGCATTGGCACGATGCCTGCTCCGTGGCTGCTGATCCTCTTCGTCTGCCTCATCATGCTGTGCATCCTCTTCCTTCTCCTGAGGTGGAGCTGCGATCCCCAGTGGCAATGCCTGGGCCCTCATGATGGCCAGGTTGTGCAGCATGCAGCACACAACAATGAAGGGCAAGACTTGATGTGGTGAGTACTAAAGGCTGCCTCCAGAGCGGTCAAGGCATCGGAAACGCTGCTTTAGCCGCCCATTGCTGCATCCGTAAAATCTGCTCTATGAGGTTCCGAGTGGCTGCATGACTCTTATTGTATCAATGCTCAGCACGGGTGTTGGGGTTGTGGAGGGGTGTCATGAGCCAGGTGGCTAGAGCATAGCCTTTGTCGCCAAGCAGCCAGCCGCGAACTTCATGTGGTGGCTGGAAGAATCGTGGCACAGTGCTGTCTCAAAGGATGAAAGCATCGTGTGCTCTGCCAGGATAGCGGGCATTCACAGCGAGGATACGCTACAGGGATAGCGGGAATTCACAGCGAGGATGCGCTGCGTGTGGTAGCGCACCAACTATACATTGAAAGAGTGGTAGCCCTTGTGGTTGTGAAGCACCTCCACATTCTGATGTGGTGCACGCAATGCCACGTGGGTGCAATCAATGGCGCACTGATATCCTGGCGAACCCACATGACCGTTCCTCCTGCTTCTTCCTCATCATGGGAATCTTTATGCTGTCCATTCTCCTGCGGTAGAGAGCTTCTGTGACTTTGCGGATACAACAATGAGCAGCAAATTGTGACACGCTGTAGATGTCCCCTGCTGCAGCCTGGAAGGAGCCAGAGGCATTGAAACTGAGCGCCACAGTAACCTTTGCAGCAAAGTCCTGGTCTCGATACCAGCCTCTAGGTCATGCATAGCTCGATGACGACCACCTTGTGGAACTGCAGCCTTCTAACGCACAGCTCCTCAGACATGTCTAGGTATGAGAGGTGCTCCCGATAAACCCGTGGGGGGTAAGGCCTCCTGTCCCGATGACTACGGGGTCTCCTCAATTGTGGCCCCAGATTCCTAAGCTCTCTTCTCTGTAGACGCCGCCTACCAATAGCTTGGAGCTAGCACTGCACACATGTAAATGCACACCTAAAATGGCTACTTAACTATAACTTTGAAGACAATCTGCCGCAGCAATCCAAGAGGTACAAGCACTGTGCTATGTGCAAACGTAGCACCTACTGTGACCTCTGAATAACCCGGTTGCTCCTCCCCTTAAATGCCCTCCTGGCATCGCCCAAAGAAGCTGGGACCACCAGCTTTCTCTGGCGTGTTCAGCGGCTGTCAGTATCTGAGGCGCACAAACCTAATTTCACATCTGGGGTGCCAGCGGCACGTTGCACATATACTGACATCATGAGCTGGCTGGCGTTAGACAGCGAGGCCGGTACAAGTCAACCAAAGTTTAAGGGCCCCACTAAAATCTCCACGGCCGGGCGTTAAGCCACTTGCGACACATTACCGCCACTCCGGGGCGCTAACGGAAAGCAGTACCTAACAGAATTTCTCGCCCCAAGTATTTTCATCTTTGGAACAATCTGTGGCACTTACTGAAATGGTTTTTGAAAGTCCAAATGTTGCACATCTAATCACATTTCCTTTATCTATATACTCAGTAATTTCCTTGTTCAATTCAATGAAGTAAGCCAAGTGTGAACTCGCCGTTACAAATTGGTGTGGACTGCCTCTGATTAGCCCACACATTTCTAAGTGTTCACTAATGTTATCCATTATTATGCTCCTGAGTAGTTTTCCTAATAGCAATGTAAGAATAACTGGTCTATGGGACTGGTTTTTCCGTACTTATGTGTCTCTGCGCTTTACGCTGGGCATCCAGATTTTCGCGCCCGGCCGGTAAATTAGGCTCCTGATTTGTGGCGGCACAAAAACTTACCATCCCGCCCTCCAGTTTGACAGAGATCATGACGTCAATCATCGTGCAACGCTGCGCTAGTGCACGGATGGAAAATTCGGCTCTTACACCTCATTTAATGTCCGCCCCAGGAAATATCTGAAAAAAATGGCAGTCCCAGCAGTCGGTATTGTCGCTGTATCTAAATGGAGGGATGAGGATCCTACATCGTAGGTCACATTGAATACAACGGTTGCACACACCACGCTGTATGAAGCTCCGACTTGCAAACGGCACTTTTATCTGCCATTACAGTGTCCTTACAAGATCAATGAGAAACTTTAATGGGGGCATTACCAGTTTACTAGCAGACATGCTGCTTTCTAGTGCCAGGCGGCATCAAGCTAGAAAAAGAGCTGCTGGTCATGTTGGGCTGATGAGGAGAGGCCAAAGATGTATGGGGAGGAGGCCTTACACTCCATGAGTTTACAGGCACCAACGCTCATATCTCCAGCTCTCTGAGGAGCAGTGTTTGAGAAGGCTGACAGATATGCCATCTCCTACAGGCAGACCTACAGCCTTCCAGCGCCAACAGGACTGCGCTTCCCATTGCAGTGAAGGTGACTGTGGCGCTGGCCTTCTATGCCTCCGGCTCCTTCCGGGCTGCAGCAGGGGACATATGCAGCATCTCTCAATATGCTACACATCGCTGCATTCGGCACATCACAAAGGCTCTGAACATCTGCAAAATGGACTTTATAAAGTTCCCAATGAGCAGGGAGAGCCAGAAAGAGCAGGCATGAGGCTTTGGCAGATTTGCAGGCTTCCCGAGGGTTCAAGGAGCCATTGACTGCACACACTTGGCCTTGTGAGAACCATTCGACAATGCAAGAGTATTCAGAAACTGAAAAGGATACCAGTCCCTAAACATCCAGCTGGTGTGCGACTACATGCAGCACATCCTCGCAGTGAATACCGACTATCCGGGGAGTTTACATGATGCTTTCATCTTGCGTGAGAGCAGTGTATCACAAATGTTTCAGCGACAAAGGGAAGGGCAGGGCTGACTTATTGGGGACAAAGAATATGGCCTAGCCACCTGGCTGATGACCCTCCTCCGCAACCCCACCACAGGAGCCGGGCAGCGCTACAAAGGGAGCCATGCAGCCACCTGCAACATCATTGAGCAGACAATTAGGTTGGTCAAGCAGCGCTTCCGATGCCTGGACCGCTCTGAAGGCAGCCTTCAATACTGCTCTCAACAGGTCTCCGAATTCATAGAAACATAGAAACATAGAAAATAGGTGCAGGAGTAGGCCATTCGGCCCTTCGAGCCTGCACCGCCATTCAATGAGTTCATGGCTGAACATGCAACTTCAGTACCCCATTCCTGCTTTCTCGCCATACCCCTTGATCCCCCTAGTAGTAAGGACTACATCTAACTCCTTTTTGAATGTATTTAGTGAATTGGCCTCAACAACTTTCTGTGGTAGAGAATTCCACAGGTTCACCACTCTCTGGGTGAAGAAGTTTCTCCTCATCTCGGTCCTAAATGGCTTACCTCTTATCCTTAGACTGTGACCCCTGGTTCTGGACGTCCCCAACATCGGGAACATTCTTTCTGCATCTAACCTGTCTAAACCCGTCAGAATTTTAAATGTTTCTATGAGATCCCCTCTCATTCTTCATTGTGGTGTGCTGCATGCTACACAACTTGGCCATCATGAGGACAAGGCATTGCCAGTGGGGATTGCAGGCACACCTCAGGAGGAGGAGAAAGTTGAAGAGGAGCCTGGTGAGGCCCTGATTGCAAAGCCACCCCATCCACGGAGGAGGCAGCGTGGAGATGCTGCCGGAGCAAGAGCCGCACATGGCCAGCTTGAATGGAGGAAGCTGAGGGATGCATCTAACAGTGACCATGCTATGTGCCACCATACAGGCACATCTAGGCTGAGCTTTTGAATGATACACATGATACCAACGGCAAAGGGTCAAAATGATACGTTAATCAAAAGTGTAACAAACAATCCACCCCCAATAAAACCAAAGGAGATAATAAACTGTCAGAACCAAACAATACAATAAACAGCTTTCTGCTGCAAGTACCTTAATAACAAGTGCATTATTAAAAAACAACTATTTACTGGCATTCTCATAATATAGCAAGGCATCTACAGAAGGCTGTCCCACCCCTTAATGGAAGTTGGCCTGATATTTTCTCCCCTTCCCTCCATCCCCCTCCCATGCCAGCTGCTCCTCCTTAATGAGGCCTAAGTGCCTCGAGCAAGGCTGCTTGAGGGCTGCTGTGTTAGGGAGGCAGACAGTGTAGACAGCCTATGAGGACGCCCTGGACCAGCTCTGGGCCTGGAAGGCCTGGCTGTGGACTGCTGCGCCTCATCTTCGGTGGAAGCTATCACTGGTGGTTCGGGAGTATACCGTATAGGGTGCATAATTGGAGAGAGTCCGTGGTGGGAGCAGGAATGCTGTCATCCTGAGGATGGACAGCACAATCCATTCCCTGGGAGCATCTGAGAGCCCGACAGTGCTGGGCCTCAACATCCAGAGCACAATGTGTCTCCACAACGCGCTGGCCTGCTTTGGCACCATCCCCCTTCCCAGTTGGACAGTGGGGAACACAGAGAGGATGGCAGCAGTCATCGACCGCATCATATCACCGATCTGCAGCATAGATGGTGCCTGCGATTCGATCGATGCTGCAATATGATCAAGGGCATGCGCCACACACGCTGGAACACCACTGTCACAGCTGGAGGCCACCTGCTTCTGTGAGTGGGCAATGATGGCCTCGCTGGAGTCCTGAGTTGCACTGACAATGCGTGACGCTGCCTCCGTAACAGTCACAGAAAGCTTGTCGATGTTCTCTGGGATCCGACCCAATGCACCCATGAGCTCACGGTGCATGTCTGTGTTCTCCCTGGACATTTCCACCACGTCCAGTTCCATGTTTGCCTGCTGTTGAGCAGATCTACTTTGCCGACTCACTCTCCGGAGAGCTGGCCTCCGAAATTCCCCTCTTGCTGTACGTTGCTGTAGGCGATGGGCCAGGAGCCTCCGACGACTCAAAGCCAGGGAAATTGGCCCTGTCCTCAGATGTGCAATGTGCTGATGGGCCAACTGGTGGGCACTGCGGCTCAGACATTGCAGTATTATCGCATGCCTCGTCACCTCCGCCATGGTCAGATGGTGATGGTTCCCTGGACACCTGTCATAATTGTGGCTGTTCTTCTGCAAGCAGAAAACAACAGACATGTGGTTAGCAGCAGGGTAGGGGGCAAGGTGACAGCAGGAAAGTGGCATTGCACATGTACATGTGAAGGTCTCTTGCCACTTCATAGTATGTCTCAATTAAGTCACATCAGTCACGGAATCCATTTACATTACCCGAAGGGGGCTCAACATTGCCCCCAGCAACTGTCCGAACTAGTGCTCCAATGAGGGCAGACACAAGTTCCTCCACATCTGTTAAAACGAGGATCTGAGGCGGACCCCCGCCTGTCCAGCATTGCTCACGTCTGTTGTGTGAGAGCTTTGCCTGCAATGAGAAAAATAGGAAGGGTTCAGAAAGGGTACATCTCCTGTGCCACATATGCCTTCAATAGTTCAATAGCTGAGAATGTGTGGATGTGCAAATGTCTTCACTTCAATCTGTTGCATGAGCTTTGTAAGCGATCGGTAGGAGGTGAGAGGGAGGTAGCATAGAGGCTGCTGGTGATCTTTATGAAACCCATATCAGCAGTGGGAGTGTTTTGCGAGGAAGGTTCTCAATGATTAGGGAACAAGAGGGTATATGCATCTTTCATTAAGAGGCAATGGTTGGAGAAGTCAGCCTTCAGCTTTCTGATGCATTGTGAAACACTCACCACTGGCTGCAAGACTTTGAGAATGGGCAGATACATGAAAGACTTCACATAGTGTCTGACATTCATGTTGGAAGGATAGCAGCCACACATAAATGTGAAGGGTACTCACCCTGACGACCCTGCTAAGGTCGTTAATCATTTTGCGGCATTGGGTGTTAGTTCTGGCCACCGTGTCTGCCACAGACACCTCCTGGGCAATTTCAGGCCATAACCTCTTGTAAATTGTTGGTAGCGGTCTCCCTCCACCAACCAGATGGAGTGACATCCACCTCCTCTCCACTGAGCGGACTAAGGCCTCAGCAGCCTCCGTGGAGAATCGCCTGGCACACGACCTGCCCTCTTGCTGCTCACTCTCTGCGGAAGTGGCAGAAGTCAGGCGGGTCATCTGCGCATGCGCGCAGAAAATTGCCGCACCCTGAAATAACGTCTGCGCCCGGGAAAACAAAAATGTGACTGTGCATGTGCAAAATGGCCACCTCTTTTAACGCCGCCATTTTCGGCTCGGGCACACAAAGACCATTGCGTAACACCTGATTTAACACCCTTGATCATGGATCCTCATTTTTTTGGCGAAGTTTGCAATCAAAGACGCAAACTTTTTTCAGGCATTATCAGAACCGTCCTGCCACTATTTGCGCCCCGAAATCGGGAAAGCCGAAAATCCAGCCCATGATTCCTTAAATGTCTTATCCCATTCACCTTTTTCAACCAAGACCTAACATCAGCAACCCATCAGTACTTTAGTGCAATTCCTACTTATAAGGAATTTTGGAAAATTGTTAATACCTCTGGGCCCAAAATTGGTGAAGGCCAAGGCCCGCCCAGGTGCCACCCAAAGGACCGCCGATGGGCGCTGAGAGACCCGGCAGTACTTTGCCGGGAAGATTCCTCTGAAAGAGGTGGCAGTACTGCCCGGCGGCCAAATAACAGCTTACGCTGTCAATCTGAGTGGCAACGGGCGGGAGCTCTCAATCTCAGCAACAAATGCGATTGCCACCAAAGTGCCGCCGAGGATGGAGTTGGGCCCAGGGAGGGTGGGAGACCTGAAAATGAAAATCATCACCAAAAACAAAACCCACCGAAAGACCTTCAGGGGAGCCCATACAGGTAAGCCGCTGTAAAAAAAAATAATTAAAAGATGTTCGCTAACCTTTTTTTGCAGGTCTTTGTACCTACCGTCGGGGTCAAACCTGCCTCCACGCAGCGGTCCTTATCATGCTGCCGCCGACTCCCGCCGACTCCTGCCCGCACCAAACTGACAGCTTGGCGGGCAGGAGGACACTTGCACTACTTGGCCATCAGCGGGTGGTTCCCGGCAGTACTCCCCTCTCGCCAGCTGCAGCCCGAATGGAAACTGGCACAGAGGGGAGACCGGCGGCAAACCTCGGCGCCATCTGGGAGCAGTGGGCAGTAAGGTACCAATTTCGGGGCCTCTGTATTTCCTTAAGATCAGGACCATCCAGATTTGGTGCCTCAACAGCTTTCAGGCCCATTAACACAGTTTTCTTTTGAATGATTTTATTAGTGGTTCATCCACCCTTCCACTGGTATTCCTGCACCCATCTTTTACCATCCTCTTAAATACCGGGGAAAAATACTTGTTAAGGTATATCTGCCAACCTTTATTCTCTAGTATATGAGCTTCTTTCTTTATTTATTGTGGCCACACTTTTCCTTTGACCATCCTTTTGCTTTTGACATACAAATAAGCATTTCCGCTATTCCCCTTTGTGCTGACTAGTCTTTTTCATACTCTTAACCTTCTTAATATTTATTTTTGCTTCTCTTCTCTGTATTTTTGTTGTCCTTTGCATTACGAGCTTTAATTGTATTGTATACCTCCCTCTAAGTTCTTATTTTTGATCAAATCTTCATATGGAACTCTGGCCTGTACCATAACCGCTATACTCCTGCTTAGGATGTTTAATTATATGTCCTCCGTGTATCTCAAATTAAATATTTCCCATAGCAAACAAATTCTTGTCTGTCAACCTTTTCATCCAATTAATAGTGTAGGTGCCCTTGTGTTCCTCCAAAATGTGTTCTTTTCCAGCCCAACACTATTGTTTTTGACTCCTATTTTATCTTTATCACTTCTGATCATAATTCTAATTCTAACATAATCACTTGCACCTAAATGTTCTCCTACCTTCAGGTCACGTATTTGTCCTGTTTTATTACCAGGTCCAGAACTGCACCTTTCACTTTTGGACAAATGACATATTAACATAGAAAGCATTCGGAATGCACTTTATGAACCCCTGTCCACATTGGTCACCATTATTAGCATTATCCCAGACTACATAAATTCTTCCATTATTAGATTAATACTTATATAAACCTCTTTGAACTCTTTACTAGCTGTGTGTTGCAAATTGGATAAATTTCCATCTACTGCAACTCTGCTCTTTTCATTCTCACTATTTGATAGTCTACAATGAACATCCAATGTTATAACTGTTAAGTATGGAAGAACCCCACAAGACTGAGTACTGTGAGCTAAAACTGATGTGACCTTAGTCTCTTTAATACAACTCCAGAGTGTCTAAGCAGCATGGCAGGCAACCTTTTATACTCCCTTGCATGAGGTGTGAAGGTGACCCTTGGGCATCCAACAGTTGCGCCTTCTGGTGGCAAGTCTTACACAGTTACAATGTTTACATACATAACAGTAGCAAACCACTTATTCATTCTCAATTCAATCTAAACTAACTTAATTCAATCTTGACTAATTTAGCCTGAACAGGGAGCAATTTTAACCCTGCTCGCTCAGCAGAAACCTGGCTCTTACCTGTCCGAAAGTGCCATAATCACTACATCTGCAATTTTAACCTGCTCTCCTGAGCAAGCAGCAAGGACACGTGCCCGGAGTCAACAGGGTCCTTCTTTACATATGCATGTTGCTGCCCGATAACATCTTTGAGACCCGACTGTAATTTGAAAGCAACCCTGAGTGGGGAATCCACCTTGAGTTAAAATAGGAGCCATGTTTGATATTAGCCTTGATTTCTATTGCTGTAATCATTTCCTTGGTAAGTAACAGCATCCCTTGTCCCCGTTACACTTTCACAATCTCTTTCTGAAAATGTCATATCTAGTTCCCAATCATGCCCTAGCTAAAACCAAGGTTTTATCATAGAAACATAGAAACATAAAAAATAGGTGCAGGAGTAGGCCATTCGGCACATCGAGCCTGCACCGCCATTCAACAAGGTCATGGCTGAACACCCACCCCAGCACCTCCCCCCCATGCCCACTCCACACCCCCGACCCCCCAGCCACAAGGAGCACATCCAACTCCCTCCCGAACACATCCAATGAACTGGCATCAACAATTCTCCGCGGCAGGGAACCCCACAGGCCAACAACTCCCCGAGTGAAGAAGTCTCTCCCAATCCCAGCCCCAAACAGCCCACCCCCCATCCCAAGAGCATGCCCACCCCCCGGCTCTGGACGCACCCAACACCGGGAACACTTCCACAGCACCCAACCCGCCCCGTCCCGTCAGAATCCTTCCCAAATGCCGAACACCCCCGGATGTCGAGCCCCCAGCCCCGGCCACCCTGGCGCCACGCCCCCGCGACGCCAACCACACCACATCCACCAATCGCCATCTGCACAGTCAATCCATCCACCCCACTCCGAACACTCCCCACACCGAGGCACAGAGTCCCCAGGCCCGCCCCTCCAACACACTTCACCCCCACCCCCCCAGACCTCCGCTGCAATGTGGCCCCTCCTGTCCCCCGCCTTGGGTTTCTACACCCCCCACCTCCACCACTCTCCCCTCCATCCCCCGCCCTCGTCTCCCCTCATCTTCCCTTTGCCTCCCCGCACAGGCTCCCATCTTGGGGGCGGTAACCTTCTGGGGCAGGGAATTTTAGCCCCCAATGTGGAAGTCCTGCTCCCGCTGCAGAATTGGTCTTACCACCCCTCAATGGAAGCGGAGTACAATTTCCCACACTCCACTTCCTTTGGGGGCAGTTACTGGGGCACGACTGGATGCTCCTGTGACAGTTGGAACTGGTGCTCTCCACTTTGTCCTGTGACAGTTTGAATTGGTGCTCTCCACTCTCCCGTCCTGTGACAGTCGGAACTGATGCTCTCCACTCTCTCTCCTGTGACAGTTGGAACTGGTGCTCTTATCAAAGCCATGTCATCAGACATCCCCATAATAATTAGCACTTCTGATGGTCTGGCTTTATTCCTAAATCTTTGCACATTTATGCATAAATGTCCCATATGTATAAATAACCCTGTCCCATTGTTACTCTTTGGAATCGTTTTCTCCTACTTTTTGTATTTTTTCTCAACCTATTTATTCTTTGTTCCCCCTCCATTTCCTGGGAACGTTTCTCCAGCTAACCCCAACCTTCTCCAAGCTTACTGGTTTAGACTCAACCCACAGCTCTATCGATTTTTGCTGCCAGGACATTAGCACCAGTTTGGCCCAGATCATCTTCACCCCTTCTGAAAAGCCACCTCCTGTTCGAAAACTGATCCCAATGCCTCACAAACACGTAACTTTCTCTCATACACCACACTTCCAATCATGAATTCCGTTGCTTAGTCATCGTCTGCCTGTCTGGTTATGTACGTGACACCGTTAATATTCTCGAGAATAGTAGTTTTGATGTTTTGCCTTTTAGCTTAGTTCCGACACCTTGATCCTCCTATTCCTTGTGCAAGAACCCTCCCTCAGCCTCATCAATGCTGTTCTTTCCCATATAAACTAAAACCACAGGCAGCTCTCACACCTCTCTCAAAATAACCTGTTTGCACACACCTTGAGCTGCTTCACCCTGACACCAGGGAGGCAGCATAGCTTTCGAGACACCAAATTTTAACCACAGTAATACGTTCCTTTCCTCCGAACATTGAGTCCCATTACTAGCATCATCCTAAATGCACTGGCTGCGCCCCAGCCTCACCCAAGTAATATTATGCAGAAACGTCTGGACAGGAGTGGCGAGAGGTACAATAATCACTAAAAGGAGAGATGATCAGCTGAACAATTGCTCGGGCTGCTATTTGAACTTTGCCTTCACGGGCTTTGTCTGCATGCTTCACAGCCGATCATTGGCAGCTTATGTTGAATTTCCTTACAGAAAGTAGCTCTGAATGGACGTCATTGAAATTTAACTGGATGGATTTTGTAATTAACACTGAAAAGGGGAAAGTGCTTTACATCTGACTGCTTCATATTTAATGCTTAACTTGATTTGGAAGATGTTCTTGGCCAATTGGCAGCAATTAAGAAGGATGGATTTTTATTGCATGGGGCATTTCCAGAAAGCAGCAAAGAGCGTCTGATCGTAATCGAAACAGACTGGGGGACCTTCCTTCACATCCATTCATTAGCTACTGTTAAACAGACACAATGCTAAGGTCCAGTGGAACAATTTGGGAGGGAGGGGTCTCCCAGATGCCAACAGACTATCATGATACCATTGTGTAAAACGCCATCTGTTCCAAAACCTTAGAGTCACCGATGATCGTTGACACATGAGAAAACAAATATGTTAAGTTACATAATATTGCACAGTATTTACAGCACAGAAACAGGCCATTCAGCCCAACAGGCTAGGCCAGTGCGTATGCTCCACACAAGCCTGTCTAACGTGACAGCTACTGATTTATCAGCGATCCTTTGTCATAACCTTTTCAACTTCCGTCACACTCAGACTTTCTTTCGAACATGAATCTGAGATTGCAAAATAGTTACACAACAAAAATGTTTCGTTCTCATTTTCATTTCAAATGTGAGGGGATACATATCAGGAAAGGATGAACAGCTGGGTCTCTTTTCTCCAGAAAAAAGAAAGCTGAGGCATGACCGATTAGAGGTCTTTAAAATTATGAAAGCTTTTGATAGAGTGGATACAGGGAGAATGTTTCCTCTTGTGGGAAAGAGCATAACTAGAGGCCATCAATATAAGATAGTCACCAAGAAATCCAATAGGGAATTCAGAAGAAACTTATTTACCCAGAGAGTGGTGAGAACGTGGAACTGGCTACCACAGGGAATGGTTGAAGCAAATAGTATCGATGCATTTAAGGAGAGGCTAATGCATATGAGGGAAAAGGGAATAGTGGGTTATGCTGATAGATTTAGATGAGTATAGAAGGGAGGAGGCTCAAGTGAAGCATAAACGCCAGCATGGACAGGTTGTGCTGTATACCCAATATATGTATTCCTATGTATGTATTTATAATTGTGATTCCATCGTATCGCCTGTTCAAACCTTGGACCCATTTATAGGAAAATACTGATTACAAATGCAGCACTCAGCACGGAAGTATTGGATCAGATATCAGGCACTTAAATCCATTCTGCACTGTAGTTACTGTCAAATTTCCATTATAACCCATTATATTTAATAAATGTAATTGATTTCTGTGCTTTCAATCATGTGTACAACAACAACATTACCATAGTAAAACGTTCCAAGGTGCTTCGCAGGAGCGTTATCAGACAAAATTTGACATCAAGTGACATCAAGAAAAATTAGGACAGGAAGCTTGATCAAAGGGGTAGGTTTTAAGCAGTGTCTAAAAGGAGGGGTGGGATGTAACGAGGCAGAGAGGTTTAGGGAGGGAATTCCAGAGATTAGGGCCTAGACGGCTAAAGGCACGGCTGCCAATGGATAGGCAAAGGATGCGCGCAAGAGGCAAGAAATGAAGAAACATAGAGATCTCAGAGAGCGGCTCTTCAGTCTCAAGAGTAATGACGGCATTAAGAAACTCCCTCTCTGGACACTGTCCAAATTAAGTTTATGTTACAAATAATTACAGAGGCGATCTCTCTGCCATTACACACCTCTGCTGATCTTAACCTCATTCTGCCTCTGGTGTATATCGAAGTGATTACGTACACGAACACTTTTGTGTTGCACAAACATTTTTGTATTCTTCTGCGCATGCGCGCTAAAGACTCCGCCCCTTTTTGCTCATGCATGCTCGATCCGGACGCGTGTGTGCAGTGCGGTGTATGGGGAAGCCGGAAGTGAGGCTGACCCACGTTGCCGAGCTTGGAGCTCGAGTCTGAGCTTGCTACTGGGGCTTCTGGGTTATCGTTCAAAAATCAATGACTGTACTAAAGGAGCCTCCAGGACTTTTGCCTAGAATATCGCTGTGGTTTCACGGACATTTTCACGGCCTTCTGAGAGAGAGAGAGGAAATCGGAGATGGGAGAGGGAGAGAGAGAGTGGGGGAAAGAGCAAGAGAGACTGGGGCAGAGAAAGAGAGTGGGGAAGAGAGAGAGAGAGACTGGGGCACAGAGAGAGAGAGTGGGGGAAAAAGAGAGACAGTGGGGGAGAGAGAGAGAGAGACTGGGGCACACAGAGAGAGAGCGGGGGCAAAGAGAGAGAGTGGGGGAGAGAGAGAGAGAGAGACTGGGGCACAGAGAGAGAGAGTGGGGGGCAAAGAGTGAGAGTGGGGGAGAGAGAGAGAGAGACTGGGGCACACAGAGAGAGAGTGGGGGGCAAAGAGAAAGAGTGGGGGAGAGAGAGAGAGAGAGAGACTGGGGCACAGAGAGAGAGAGTGGGGGAAAAAGAGAGACAGTGGGGGAGAGAGAGAGAGAGAGACTGGGCAACAGAGAAAGAGTGAGAGTGGGGGAGAAAGACTGGGATGGGAAAGAGAGTGTGGGAAGACTGAGAGTGAGGGAGAGTGAGAGAGAGAGTGAGGGAGAGAGAGAGAGCAAGAGAAGGCAAAGAGAGAGGGGACAGAGAGAGCGGCAGCAGAGAGAGAGAGCGGGAAGAGAGAGAGTGGGGAGAGAGGAGGCAGAGAGAGAGAGTGGGAGAGATAGAGAGATTGGGGGAAAGAGGGGCAGGGAGAGACCAGGAGGAGGTAGAGAGAAGGGAGGCAGAGAGGGGACAGGGTTAGGGGATCGGAGGGGAGAGAGAGAGAGGGAACTCAGGGAGAGGAGGTCAGGAACTCATTGGGGGGTGGGTGGGACGGGGTAAAGAGCATGGAGAGCAAAGTGGGGATGGCGGAAGAACATGATCCAGGTCTAAAGGCGGGGAGGGGGGGGTGGGGTTGAGAGTGAGAACATGATCCAGATGTTCTTCCAACACCAACCCCTTTACACCCACACCACACTCTCCCTTTCCTCCCACTACACCTGGTTGATTTCTCAGAAAGTTTGGCGCGTGTGTGGCAAGTGATATCATTGGACTGGATAAAATCCGGAAGTCACGACTCTGTCGCAATTCACTTCATACCCAATAAATCTGTTAACAATCCGTGACCCACCCACAATGCCCCATCTTGGGCATGGGGAGGGGCATGGGGTGGGGAGGTGTGGTAAGATCAGGAACTTGGTGGGGGGAGAAGTGTCACGAATCCGTGGAGGGGGGCGTGAACTTGGGCAGGGTGTGAAGGTCAGGAACCCAGGCCATGAGAGAGGGTCAGGAACTTGGGCAGGGGGAAACGGTCAGGAACTCGGGCAGGGGAGAAGGACAGGAACTCAGGTGAGGAGGAGGAGGAGGTCAGGAACTTGGGCCGGGTAGGGTGAGGAAGGTTAGGCACTTGGGCAGGGGAGAATGTCAGAAACGTAGGCTGAGAGGGGACGGTGAGGCAATTGGGCAGTGGGGGATGGGGGTCGGAACTTGTTTGTGGGGTGAGAGAAGATCTCAACCTGTGAGAGTGAGTCGCTGCCTGTTCCAAGTGAGCTCTGTCCGTCTGGATTCGGCTGTCAGAATGGCTCGAATTACACTTTGCAAAGTCACTGATTATGTCGGCAGGGCGGTTCTAATTACACAGTCCGGAGAAACTGCTGGGTGTGTCTTATCCTCCAAGGGGGCCAATCAGAAATTAGGTATTGTGATGAAGGGGACCAATCAGAGTTTTAGGTGTTGCAAATGAACACATCCGGTGTCAATTAAGAGGGGGCATAGTTTTAAGGTGGTTGGTGGATGGTTTTAGAGGGGATTTGATGGGGGGCTTCTTCACACAGAGGGTTATGGAGGACTGGAACTCACTGCCTGAAAGGGTGGTGGATGCAGAAAACCTCACCACATTTAAAATCTGCTTGTATGGGCACTTAAAGTGCCGTAACCTGCAGGATTACGGACTAGAGCTGGTAATTGGAATTAGACTGGGTAACCTCTTGTTGGCCGGTGCAGATACGATGGTAAGTACTGCAGGGAATCGAAAATGGCCAGGGTGATCTTTTGGACTAGTTTCGACCACCTGGATAGGTCGGAGAGGAATTTTCCCAGATTTTTTTCCCCAAATGGCCGAGGTTTCCATCTGATGTTTGCCTCTCCCAGGAGATCACATGGCTCCGGTTGGGGTGGAGTGTAGTATGTTTTACTGTAAGGGGTGTCGCAGTTGTGTGGGGCGGACTGGTTGGGTCGGGTGCTCTTTACCTTTCCGCCATTGTTCACAGGTTTATATGTAACCTTCAGGGCTGCTGACTGAGGGCCATGCGGCTCTTTGTCGGCCGGCACGGACACGATGGGCTGAAATGACCTCCTTCTGCGCTGTAAATTTCTATGTTTTCTATATTGTAATGAGGAAATATCTGGCTTACCAGCCTAAAAATCTACTATCAGAACCCTCTCTTAGCGTAACATCACTTTCTATAATCAGTTCTTTATCCTGGTGACTAATTGAACGTGAGGCCTCTGATCGTAGCCATGGGAACCATGTCTGTGCATTTCAAAATTAATTGACAACACTCAAGCTCAATCTATTTGAGCATTTCACACTCAAGACTATTAGCAGATTTAGAATGTATTTGAATTAAAATGCAAATTTTAAAGAGAAGATGTGATACATTTTTTCTGCAATACAGGTAATGAAGATATGTGACCCAATAGAGCAATCGCATTGAGTACCACAGTGGCATTTATTTTCTTGTACAGTAGCATTAATAAATGCATAGTTACTAAGTTGCTGTTCCAGAAGGATTCAATGAGTCTGAGATGTTGATGTAAAACTCTATATGACATTTCCTAAAATCCCATTAAATTGAGCTCAAAGTCATGTTACAGGCAGCAAAACTGCCTTCATTCAATAATTCATTCACTGCCTGCCATTGTGCTGATCTGTGGAGGTGCAGTGAAACACTTTGGAAATGGCAAGATCATTGAGTCAAAAAACCTATTACCACACGTAATGCAATATAATTCTTTTTGGTTAAGGGATTTCATCTTGAATTTCTTTTGAGGCTGTTTTGACTTCTTTTATACACTTTATCACCAGCATATTCCAATGTCTGTGTAATCCAATTTCAAAAATAGGTTTATGTTAACAATCAGTGTTATAAATTGGATTTTGAACAATTCTATCCAGCCCACGGTTTTCCTGGAGTAAAAATGGTTTGTTTTTATTTGACCAACAATAACATTTTGCTATGTACACAAGCTTTCAATTCTGATGTCTTCAGAAGCCTCATTTAGGTATTTGTAGCCTCCATGTTTTAGCAGATGATGTTCGATAATGAACTCCAAACTGATCTTCATCAAGTTGAGAAGGTGTGGCTTTATCCAGCCTTTTCCATTGTGGCCTGGTTTCAATCACCCAGATTTGAATGAGCCTCTTCCTTTAAGAAAGTGGAACTGAGCATGTGGGTGAGACATAAAGGGCTGGATTTTCGGTTGGATCACGCCTCTGCGCCTCGGAGGGGCGATAAAGGTTGTCGAAATACTTAAACCGCCCAGGTGGCCAACTTCCAGTGCCCCGCCTGGAAATTCGGTGTCGGTTTGGCGGCTACTGCCTGGCTCTGTAGTTTCATTCAGATCATTACATCAGTCATCGTGCAACATCCCAGCTAGCGCCGTGGTCGCTAAATTAGGTGGTTACAGCACAATTCACATCCGCCCCAAGTCACGCTTGAAAGACCAGGCGGCCCCACGGTCGAGTAGGCGCTATAAGAACATAAGAACATAAGAATTAGGAACATGAGTAGGCCATCTAGCCCCTCGATCCTGCTCCGCCATTCAATAAGATCATGGCTGATCTGGCCGTGGACTCAGCTCCACTTACCCGCCCTCTCCCCGTAACCCTTAATTCTCTTATTGGTTAAAAATCTATCTATCTGTGACTTGAATACATTCAATGAGCTAGCCTCAACTGCTTCCTTGGGCAGAGAATTCCACAGATTCACAACCCTCTGGGAGAAGAAATTCCTTCTCAACTCGGTTTTAAATTGGCTCCTCCGTATTTTGAGGCTGTGCCCCCTAGTTCTAGCCTCCCCGACCAGTGGAAACAACCTCTCTGCCTCTATCTTGTCTATCCCTTTCATGATTTTAAATGTTTCTATAAGATCACCCCTCATCCTTCTGAACTCCAACGAGTAAAGACCCAGTCTACTCAATCTATCATCATAAGGTAACCCCCTCATCTCCGGAATCAGCCTAGTGAATCGTCTCTGTACCCCCTCCAAAGCTAGTATATCCTTCCTTAAGTAAGGTGACCAAAACTGCACGCAGTACTCCAGGTGCGGCCTTACCAATACCCTATATAGTTGCAGCAGGACCTCCCTGCTTTTGTACTCCATCCCTCTCGCAATGAAGTTTATCTGCAGCGTATTTAAAGTGTGGAAGGAGGATCCTAAATCGGAGGTCACATTGAATGTAATGTTTCCGCACAGCACACTGTGTGAACCTCTGTCACAAAAGCGGCAGCTTTATCTGCCATTATAGGGTTCTTACAACTTCAGTGAAATAATTTAATGGGGGCATTACTAGTTCGCCAGCATCTTCTATAGTATGCTCTTGTTAGGCAGCGTCAAGAGAGAAAGGCTGTTGGCCATGTCGGACCATGGATGAGTAGAGGCCGTAGATGTCTGGACAGGAGGCCTTACTCCTCCACGGGTTTACAGGCAGCAACACTCATACCTCCAGTTCTCTGAGGAGTAGTGTGTGAGAAGGCTGCGATTCTGAAAGGAAGTGCTGACAGAGATATGCCATCTCCTACAGGCAGATCTGAAGTCTCACATTGGTGCCAGGACAGTGCTGCCCGTTGCAGTGAAGGTGACTGTGGCGCTGACCTTCCAGGGGACATATGCAGCCTCTCTAAATAAGCTGCACTTCGCTGCATTTGCCATGTCACAAAGGCTCTCTACGCCCACAGAATGGACTTCATAGCATTCCTGTCATGTTTGTAACTACAATGTAACACCACTGTTTTACTGTATACACTCAACACAGATGCACACCTTGACCACAGGGGGTGAACTTGTGGGAGACACTCCTTACCTGATCACTCAGGTATATAAAGGGAGGTACCACGTAGGGTCATCACTTCTGGAGTGCTGCAATAAAGAGTTAAGGTCACTGAGTGGCCTTGTCCTCGGAATGTACCTCATGTGGTTTCATGCTGTAGAGTAAGAACTTTACATTGGCGATGAGAAACGGGAATTCACGACCCACGAGAATGGCCACCGGTAGCACAGATGAACGGTACTGTGTTGGGGAAGACTGGGACGATTTTGTTGAGAGGCTTCAGCAGAGCTTTGTCACGAAAGACTGGCTGGGGATGCAGCGGCCGACAAGCGTCGGGCTCATCTTTTGACCAGCTGCGGGCCAAAGACTTATGCGCTCATGAAGGACTTACTGGCACCCCAAAAAGCCGTCAGACAAAACCTTTGAAGAGCTTAGCAAGTTGATTGGGGAGAACCTCAAGCCGGCGAGCAGCATACACATGGCTCGACACAGATTCTACACCCACCGACGTCGTGAAGGACAGAGCATACCGGACTTTGTAGCGGACCTCAGGCGCTTGGCCAGCCTCTGTAAATTCACAGACGCCTGCAGGGGGGAGATGCTAAGGGACTTCTTTATCGAGGGTATCGGTCATGCGGGAATTTTTTGCAAGTTAATTGAGACCAAGGACTTGACCTTGGAAGCGGCAGCGTTGTTGGCTAAGACTTTCATGGCGGGGGAGGAAGAGACGAAAATTATTTACGCACGCAATTCTGCCTCCAATGCGGCAATGGATCAGGGAGTCAATGTCCTCAATGCTACTCAAAGCCCCGCAGGCAGGGGCAGTCCGACCTTCATCAGGCAGTAATAGACCCCAGAGTAAGACCTCAACAGAGACAATAGCAGGCTGAACGGACATTCATGCCATCACATTGGATAATGCGGCCCGGGATGGGGCCATTGGCACCTACTAATAGGGTTCTTAAGAGCAGTCAGAGGGACAGTCAGCGCGGAATTACTGGCCACAGCCCTTTTGTCCCCAACGATTGAAACTTTAACTCATGCTGGAGGTGTGGGGGAAAACACTCAGCCAGATCTTGCAGATTTCAACAATTTGTCTGCAGAACCTGAACCTCAGTGGCCATTTAGCTCATATATGCAGAATGCCTGCAACCAGACTGATATATGAGGCAGATGGACCAGAAGAGGGTTCTGTGAGGCAAGATGACTTTTGGGGCAAATCGATGGACACCGAGGTTCAGCGGGTCCATGCGGCAACTATTCACAGTTCATACACCAAAACACCACCAATGATAATAAGGATTTTGTTGAACGATATCTCAGTAGGCATAGAGCTGGACACAGGGGCCAGCCAGTCACTCATGGGCGTTCAACAATTCAAGAAGCTATGGCCATTCAAAGCCAGTAGACCCAAATTAGCACGAATCGAGACACAATTAAGGACTTACACCAAAGAAATCATTCCGGTGCTAGGCAGTGCAATGTTGCCTGTCACACATGATGGCTTAGTCAACCAGTTGCCGCTCTGGATTGTCCCGGGCAATGGTCCCGCACTGTTGGGGAGGAGCTGGTTAGCCGCGATGAACTGGAAATGGGGGGATGTTCACGCAATGTCCTCAGTGGAGTGAAGTTCGTGCTCAGAAGTCCTACAACAATTCGAGTCACTTTTCCAACTGGGCGTCAAAGGCACTAAAGTAGTGATACACATCACCCCGGACGCCAGGCCAGTGCACCACAAAGTCAGAGCGGTGCCGTATGTGTTGCGGGAGAAAATCGAGAGCAAATTGGACCGGCTATTGCGAGAGGGCATCATCTCGCCTGTTGAATTCAGGGACTGGGTGAGCCCCATCGTCCCTGTTCTTAAAGCGGATGGCTCTGTCAGGATCTGTGGCGACTACAAGGCCACCATCAATCGGGTGTCCTTATAATACCAATACCCGCTCCCAAGAGCGGAGGACCTCTTCGCCATGCTGGCAGGCAGCAAGCTGTTCACCAAGTTGGACCTCACTTCAGCCTATATGACCCAGGAACTGGCCGATGAATCTAAACTGCTGACCACCACCACCACGCACAAGGGACTGTTTGCGTATAACAGGTGCCCGTTTGGCATTCGATCAGCGGCCGCGATTTTTCAACATAACATGGAAAGCCTGCTTAAATCCATCCCTGGAACGATCGTATTCCCGGACGACATCCTCATCACGGGCCGAGACACCGAGGAACATCTCCACAACCTGGAGGAGGTGCTGCGCCGACTGGACCGGGTAGGCCTGCGACTCAAGAAGTCTAAATGTGTGTTCTTAGCTCCCAAGGTTGAGATCTGGGCAGGAGGGTGCTGCAGATGGGATTCGGCCCACCGAATCCAAAACAGAAGCGATTCGACGAGCACCCAGGCCCTGCAACACATCGGAGCTGCATTCATTCCTGGGATTGTTGAACTATTTCTGGAACTTTCTGCCGAACTTGAGCAAGTTGTTGGAGCTGCTACACGTGCTCCTGCATAAGGGTTGCGATTGGTTTTAGGGGGACTGTTAGGAACGGGCTTTTGATCGGGCGCAAAACCTAATGTGTTCAAACAAGCTGTTGACCCTGTACGACCCTTGCAAAAATTTAGCTCTGGCATGTGATGCATCGTCCTATGGGGTTGGGTGCACGTTGCAGCAGGGTAATGCTGAGGGTCAGCTACAATCTGTGGTTTATACCTCCAGATCGCTCTCTCAAGCAGAACGGGGCTATGGGATGGTTGAGAAGGAAGCGCTTGCATGTGTCTATGGTGTAAATAAAATGCATCAGTACCTCTTCGGTAGGAAGTTTGAATTAGAGACGGACCATAAGCCACGCACATCCCTGTTGTCAGACAGCAAGTCTGCCAATGCCAACGCATCAGCTCGCATACAGCGATGGGCTCTCACATTAGCAGCCTATGACTACTCCATTCGGCAGCGGCCCGGCACTGAAAATTGCGCTAACACGCTCAGCAGCCTCCCACTGGCCACCACTGAGGGGCCAGCTGAGCAAAGCGCAGAGATGGTCATGGCTGTTGATGCCTTCGACAGTGCAGGCTCCCCTATCACAGCCCCGCAGATCAAAATCTGGACAAACAGGGATCATTAAGAAATGTGTCCTGACCACTGAGGAGGTCAGACCATTCCACAGATGGATGGATGAGCTCTCCATCCAAGCTGACTGCCTACTATGGGGCAGCCGGGTAGTCATGCCCCAGAAGGGCAGGGAGGCGTTCATCAGGGAACTCCACAGCGAGCACCCAGGCATTGTGATGATGAAGGCCATTGCCCGGTCACACCTTTAGTGGCCCGGAATTAACTCAGACCTGGAACACTGTGTTCTCAGGTGCACGACATGTGCCCAGCTGGGCAATGCCCCCAGGGAGGCCCCACTCAGCCCGTGGTCCTGACCCACCAAGGCATGGTCACGCATTCACATTGACTACGCGGGCCGTTCATGAGAAAGATGTCCCTTATCGTTGTAGATGCGTACTCGAAATGGATCGAGTGCATCATTCTGAATTCATGCACGTCATCCACCACCGTGGAAAGCCTACGTGCGATCTTTACAATGCATGGCTTGCCGGACATCCTCGTTAGTGATAATGGCCCGTGTTTCACGAGCTATGAATTCCAGGAGTTTATGGCGGGCAATGGCATCAACCACGTCAGGACTGCGCCGTTCAAGCCGGCCTCCAATGGCCAGGCGGAACATGCAGTCCAAATCGTTAAGCAAGGGATGATCAGGATTCAAGGACCTTCCCTACAATGCTGCCTATCGCTCCTCCTGCTGGCCTATAGGTCCCGCCCGCACTCGCTCACGGGGTCCCGCCCGCAGAGCTACTCATGAAACGGACACTCAAAACTCAGTTGTCCCTCATCCACCCAGTCCTGACCGACATAGTTGTGGGCAAGCTTAAGGCACAAAACGAGTACCATGACCGTAATTTGAGGGGGAGATGTATAGAAATAAATGATCCTGTATTTGACCTCAATCACGCCATGGGGCCCAAATGGCTCGAGGGTACCGTAATTGACAAAGAAGGGAATAGGGTCATTGTGGTAAAACTCAACAATGGCCAGATATGCCGTAAGCATCTGGACCAAGTAAAAAAAAGGTTCAGCAATGGCACAGAGGAACCTGAAGAAGACCATGAGATGGAGCTCACACTACCGTCAGTGAACGAGCAACAAGAGCAATCAGAGGAATGCACGGTTCCTGAGGTCAGTTCGGACAGGCCGGAATCACCACAGGTGACAGATATTCATGTCAGTGTCCAACAACCAGAGCCCCAACTGCGGCGCTCCACGAGGGAGCACAGACCATCTGAAAGACTAAACCATGATCCCAATAAGACTTTGGGGGGGGAAGGTGATGTCATGTTTGTAACTACAATGTAACACTACTGTTTTACTGTATACACTCAACAGAGATGCACACCTTGACTACAGGGGGTGAACTTGTGGGAGACACTCCTTACCTGATCACTCAGGTATATAAAGGGAGGTCCCACGCAGGGTCATCACTTCTAGAGTGCTGTAATAAAGAGTTAAAGTCACTGAGTGACCTTGTCCCTGGAATGTGCCTCGTGTGGTTTCATGCTGTAGAGTAAGGACTTTACAGTTCCCAATGAGCAGGGAAAACCAGAATGAGCGGGCATGTGGCTTTGGCAGGATTGCGGGCTTCCTGAGGGTTCAAGAATCCATTGACTGCACACACGTGTACTTGTGAGCACCGTTCTACAATGCAGACATATTCAGAAACCGAAATGGATACCGCTCCCTAAATGTGCAGCTTGTGTACAACCACACGCAGTGCATTCTCACAATGACTTCCCGCTATCCGTGATGCTTTCATCCTGTGTGAGAGCACTGTGTCACAATTGTTTCACGGGAAGGGTGCGGCTGGTTGCTCGGGGACAAAGGATGCGGCTTAGTCCCCTGGCGAATGATCCCACTCTGCTACCCCACTACAGAAGCAGAACGCTACAATGATACACAAGATGCTAATGCAAAATGGTCAAACTAACATTTTACTAACGACACCAAAGTCATCACCTCAACCAACAGAACCACCCCTCCCCCACAGCAAGTAACAAAACAAAACACAACAAGCACAATGAACTACATATTTACAGCCATTATTTACATTGGGATTACATCTGTCCATGGTGGGCAAAGTCGTCACTCAGACTTTGACTGACATTTTCCACCCCTCACCTTTATCCCCCTCCCACACCTAGTGCTCCTCCTCAATGTGGCCTCAGTGCCTACAGCAAGGCTGCTTGAGGGCTGCTGTGCATGTGGGGCAGACAGTCAAGACAGCCTGGACACTCTGGACCAACACTGGGCCTGGAAGGCCCGCTGCAGACTCCACTGCCTCTGCATCCGCGGCAGCAGTCTGTGATGACTCGGGTGTAGATCACGGCAGGTGCAAAGGTGGAGGGGCAGTGGTGGGAGTTGGAATGCTGTCATCTTAAGGAAGGACAGCACCTTCCATTTCCAGGGGCCCACTGCCACTCACCCGGGGCAGAGTGCCAGCATCCGGCGTACGATGTGTGAGCACACATTGCTGGCCTGCTTCGGCACCGTCACTTCCTCGTCGGACTGTGGGGAACATAGAGAGGGTTGCAGCAGTCAGTGATTCCATGACATCACACTGAGACTGACTTAGAGCACACTGAGCCTGAAACACAGCAGTCTGTGAGTTGATGCCAGCAATCACTGACAGCATCACATCACAAGGTTCTTGCGTGGCTTGGGCCGGAGATGTGATTGCTGTTGCCACGTCAACTATGGCACGTGCCTTCCCCTCTGGAACTCCACTATCACTCGTTGAGCCCATCTCCCTCTGTGAGCGGGCAAGAATGCGCTCGTTGGAATCCTGAGGGGCATGGGCAATGCTTGAGGCGGCCTCTGTCACACTCACAGCAAGTGTGTCGATGCTCTGCGGGACACTCTCCAATGCACCCATGAGGTCGCTGTGCATTTGGGTGGTCTCCCTGGATAGAGCCACCAAATCCAGATCCACGCCTGCCTATCTCCCAGCGGGACTCCCGGGCTGACTCACCCTTTGGGGATCTGACCTCTGAACTTTCCTTCCCACTGGGCATTGCTGTAAACCACTGGGGCCAGGAGCCTTAGAGTCATCAAACCCCTCAAAATCAGGCTTGTCCACTGATGTGATCTTCCCACTCGGTGGTGTAATGTCTCTGCACCTTGTTACAAACTCACACGAGGCAAGGATATATCAGGCACGGTCACTCTGTGACCTTCACTTTATTTCCAGGACTGAAGAGTCTTGATCCTGGGTGGGACCTCCCCTTTTATACCTGGAAGCCCAGGTGAGGAGCTCACTCCCTGTGGTCAGGGTGTGCATTACAAGGCTACAAGTACAGTATGCATGAGTTACAGTTACATACTCATAGTCATTGCAAAATGGTGAAATACATGATATCACCTCCCCCCCTAGTTCTTTTAATTTCAGAGGTTAAGTCTATCGGGTGGTCGGTGCTCTCTCGTGGAGCGCCGCAGTTGTGACTCTGGTGGCTGAGCCTCAGCACTCGTCTCTGTCATTGAGGTGATTCCGGCCTGTCCGGGCTGACTGTGTGGTGGCCGGGGATTGACTCAGACCTGGAACACTGGGTTCACAGGTGCACGACGTGTGCCCAGCTGGGCAATGCCCCCAGGGAGGCCCCACTCAGCCCGTGGCCCTGGCCCACCAGGCCATGGTCACTTATTCACGTGGACTATGCGGGCCTGTTCATGGGAAACATGTTCCTGATCATTGTCGATGCATACTCGAAGTGGATCGAGTGCATCATATTGAACTCGTGCACGACATCCATCACTGTGGAGAGTCTGCGTACAGTTTTCACGACCCATGGCTTGCCGGACATCCTGGTCAGTGATAATGGCCCGTGTTTTACCAACCATGAATTCCAGGAGTTTATGTCGGGCAATGGGATCAAGCACGTCCGGACAGCGCTTTTCAAGCCGGTCTCCAATGGCCAGGCGGAATGAGCGGTCCAAGTCATAAAGCAGGGTATGCTATGCATCAAAGGACCCTCCCTTCAGTACCGCCTATCGTGCCTCCTGCTGTCCTACAGGTCCCAACCCCACTCACTCACGGGAGTCCCACCAGCGGAACTCCTCATGAAACGCACGCTCAAGACGCGGCTGTCCCTCATTCACCCAGCCCTGGCAGACATTGTTGAGGGCAAGTGCCAGTCCCAAACCGAGCTCCATGATCGAGGCTCAAGGGGGAGGTGTATAGAAATAGATGACGCGGTATTTGTTCTTAACCATGCTTTGGGACCCAAATGGCTTGAGGGCACCGTAATTGGCAAAGAAGGAAACAGGATCATGGTGGTCAGACTAAACAATGGGTAGATATGCCGCAAACACTCGGACCAAGTAAAGACAAGGTTCAGTGCAGACACGGAGGAACCGGAAGAAGAGCGTGATGAGATAGCACCCACACTACTGCCAGCGCACGAGCAACAAAGACAGCCCTCAGATGATGCCAGGGTGCTCGCTGTGGAGTTCCCCTCCTTTCTGGGGCATGACTACCTGGCTGCCCCATAACAGGCAGTCGGCTTGGATGGAGAGTTCATCCATCCGTCTCTGAAATGGCCTGACTTCCTCGGGGCACGCCCTGTGTGCGGGCGCCCAGTCCCCAGTCAGGACACATTTCTTTATCATGGATAGGAGGGGGTCCCTGTTGGTCCAGAGTTTGATCTGGTGGGCTGTGATGGGGAGCCCGCAGTGTCAAAAGCCTCAACGGCTATGACCATTTCAGCGCCCTGCTCCTACGCCCCCTCGGTGGTGGCCAGTAGGAGCCTGCTGAGCGCGTTAGCGCAATCTTTGGTGCCTGGCCGGTGCCGTATGGTGTAGTCATATGCAGCCAGCGTGAGGGCCCATCGCTGTATGTGAGCTGATGCAATAGCATTGACAGCCTTGCTGTCGGACAACAGGGATGTTAACGGCTTGTGGTCCATCTCTAGCTCGAACCGTCTACCGAAAAGGTACTGGTGCATCTTTTTCACACCGTACACACAAGTGAGTGCCTCCTTCTCGACCATGCCGTTTCCACGCTCTGCCTGGGAAAACGACCTGGAGGCATAAGCCACCGGTTGGAGTCAGCCGTCATCGTTACCCTGCTGCAAAACACACCCAACCCGTAGGATGATGCATCGCATGTTAAAACCAGTTTTTTACAGGGGTCATACAAAGTCAACAGTTTGTTGGAACACAGCAGATTCCTCGCCTTATTGAAAGCCCGTTCTTGACAATCCCCCCAAGACCATTCACAACCTTTATGGAGGAGCATGTGTAACGGCTCCAACAATGTGCTTAAATTCGGCAGGAAGTTCCCAAAATAGTTCAAGAGTCCCAGGAATGATCGCAACTCCGACGTGTTGCCGGGCCTGGGTGCCCAGCGAATCGCCTCAGTTTTTGATTGAGTGGGCCGGATCCTGTCTGCGGCAACCTTCCTGCCCAGGAACTCGACCTCTGGGGCCAAAACACGCACTTGGCCTTTTTCAGCCATAGGCCTACCTGTTCCAATCGGCGTAGCACCTCCTCCAGGTTGCGGAGGTGTTCCTCAGTATCTCGACCCATTATAAGGGGGCCGTCTTGGAACACGATCGCTCCAGGGATGGACTTGAGCAAGCTTTCCATTTTTCGCTGAAAGATAGCCGCTGCCGAATGAATGCCAAACGGGCATCTTTTGTAAACAAATAATCCTTTGTAAGTCGTGATGGTGGTCAGAAACTTGGATTCTTCAGCCAGTTCCTGAGTCATGTAGTCAGCGTGGCAAAAAGATCCTCCGCTCTCGGGAGCGGTTATTGGTCTTGCAGCGACACTCGGTTGATGGTGGCTTTGTAGTCACCACAAATCCTAACCGAGCCATCTGCTTTGAGGACGGGAACAATGGGACTTGCCCAGTCACTGAATTCAACGGGCGAAATTATGCCCTCTCTGAGCAGCCTGTCCAATTCACTTTCAATTTTCTCACGCATCACGTACGGCACCGCTCTGGCTTTGTGGTGCACTGGTTTGGCGTCCGGAGTGATGTGTATCACTACTTTGGTGCCCTTGAACATTCCGACACCAGGTTGAAAGAGTGACTCGAATTTTTGCAATACCTGCGAGCATGAACTTCGCTCCACGGATGAAATGGCGCGCACATCCCCCCATTTCCAATTCATTTCAGCTAGCCAAGAGCGCGGGGCCATTTCCCGGAACAATCCAGAGTGGCAGCCGGTTCTGTGATCCATTATGTGTTACCACCAAGTTTGCACTGCCCAGCACTGGGATGATCTCGTTTGTGTATGTACGTAGCTGCGTCTCAATGCATTCCAATTTGGGCCTGCTAGCTCTGTGTGGACATAGTCTTTCAAATTGTTGGGCGCTCATGAGGGACTGGCTAGCTCCGGTATCCAGCTCCATGTGCACCGGGATGCCATTCAGTAAGACTTTCATCATCATGGGTGGCGTTTTGGTGTATGAGCTGTGGACGTCAGCCACATGAACTCTCTGAACTTCAGCCTCCATGGTAGTTCCCCAGGTCTCATCCTGCATTTCAGACCCCTCGTCTGGTTCGTCTGTCTTGCAGGCTAGTCTCGCTACTGCCTTTTTGCACATCCTGGCCAGATGTCCCTTGACATTACAAATCCTACCGGTGTAAAGTTGGAACCTGCAAATTTTTGCAGTGTGTCTGCCCCCACATCTCCAACATGAGCTGAGATTGCTGTTAACAAAAGGGCTATTCCCAGGCATTCCTCTCTGATGGCCCGTTTGGCTGTTTCTAATCACTCTGATGGAGGGTGTTAATTGTCCCATCACAGGATGTATTGTTCCTCGCGATGGCGTGAATTGCCGATCCCTTTTCCATTGTCCCTGTTGCAGGCCCACCCTGGCTGCCTGGACGGTATCGAATTGCACTTGCCTGCCTGCCTGGACGGTATCGAATTGCACTTGCCTGCCTGCCTGGACAGTGTCGAATTGCCACTGCCTGCCTGTGGGGTTCTGTGTCCTTTTTACAACATTAACTCCCTGGTTCATCGCAACATTGAACCATGGCTGTGTGCGTAAATTAGCTTGAACATAAACATAAGAACATAAGAATTAGGAACAGGAGTAGGCCATCTAGCCCCTCGAGCCTGCTCCACCATTCAATAAGATCATGGCTGATCTGGTCGTGGACTCAGCTCCACTAACCCGCCCGCTCCCCGTAACCCTTAATTCCCTTATTGGTTAAAAATCTATCTATCTTTGACTTGGAAACATTCAATGACCTAGCCTCAACTGCTTCCTTGGGCAGAGAATTCCACAGATTCACAACCCTCTGGGAGAAGAAATTCTTTCTCAACTCGGTTTTAAATTGGCTCCTCCGTATTTTGAGGCTGTGCCCCCTAGTTCTAGTATCCCCCACCAATGGAAACAACCTCTCTGCCTCTATCTTGTCTATCCCTTTCATGATTTTAAATATTTCTATAAGATCACCCCTCATCCTTCTGAACTCCAACGAGTAAAGACCTAGTCTACTCAATCTATCATCATAAGGTAGCCCCCTCATTTCTGGAATCAGCCTAGTGAATCGTCTCTGTACCCCTTCCAAAGCCAGTATATCCTTCCTTAAGTAAGGTGACCAAAACTGCACGCAGTACTCCAGGTGCGGCCTTACCAATACCTTATACAGTTGCAGCAAGACCTCCCTGCTTTTGTACTCCATCCCTCTCGCAATGAAGGCCAACATTCCATTCGCCTTCCTGATTACCTGCTGCACCTGCAAACTAACCTTTTGGGATTCATGCACAAGGACCCCCAGGTCCCTCTGCACCGCAGCATGTTGTAATTTCTCCACATTCAAATAATATTCCCTTTTACTGTTTTTTTTCCCCAAGGTGGATGACCTCACACTTTCCGACATTGTATTCTATCTGCCAAACCTTAGCCCATTCGCTTAACCTATCCAAATCTCCTTGCAGCCTCTGAGTCCTCTACACAACCCGCTTTCCCACTAATCTTAGTGTCATCTGCAAATTTTGTTGCACTACACTCTGTCCCCTCTTCTAGGTCATCTATGTATATTGTAAACAGTTGTGGTCCCAGCACCGATCCCTGTGGCACACCACTAACCACTGATTTCCAACCCGAAAAGGACCCATTTATCCCGACTATCTGCTTTCTGTTAGCCAGCCAATTCTCTATCCATGCTAATACATTTCCTCTGACTCCACGTACCTCTATCTTCTGCAGTAACCTTTTGTGTGGCTTTTGGAAATCTAAATACACCACATCCATCTTGGTCTCCTCTTCCCCTGCCATGAAGGTCTGAGCTATCAACGCTGCCCCTTCTAAAGCAAATCCTTAGTCTTTATGAGCTTCCTGAAAATGCCGGCATGATTAATGCCCTCGATGAAAAAGTCCCTTAACATCTCCCCACTGCAGGCATCGGAGAACTTACAGAGACTGGCCCGATGCCGCAGTTCCGCCATGAAGTCCGAGATGTTTTGACCCTTCCGACGCCGGTGAGAGTAGAACCGGTGCCGGGCCATGTCTACGCTACTTGCCGGCTTGAGATGCTCACTGATCAGCTGGCTGAGCTCTTCGAAGGACTTGTCCGCTGGCTTTTGGGGTGCGAGCATGTAAGGTTCGAGAATCCACGGCCCCATTTTATTGGAACATCCTAAGGACAAGAAAACTACCATGGGATCGTCCTATACATTTTAAATTGACATTTTTGGGCAAGTAAAATCCTCAGACCAGGCAGGCTGTAAAATGTGTGGGCGGATACAGACATTGTGGAGTCTGGCTCACAAGCGAGACAGAGGCACTGGCCAATGGGGGAAAAGTGCATTCTGGCAGGCCAATCAGGGGTCGAGTCGGGCCTGAAGCGGGGAAAGCCTCAACCAATGGAGACGACCCGGCCCAGTTTGAAAATATGACTCACCCCTAATCGACCTAATGGCTCATCAAAGGGGAGGCCCAAACCGATTGACTCCCAGGACTGTTACAATGGACCAGCAGACTTTGAGGCACCAATGTGCACTGAAACAATACCCCTGTCCTCACACCTACTTGTACCTGTGACATCTTCTGATTAAATATTCAAAGCGATCTACCCACCCAAACTTACACAATGGACCACTAACTGAGTTTGCGCGCGAAAAGGCCAGAGCTAAATTGGATACAAAGATAGGACCTACAGAACCAGCAGTGGGGGGGGGGAAACAGCTGGGGCAGTAGGAGGAGGCGTCGAGGAGCAGTAGCAGTCACAGAGAGACAGATACCGGGAGGCAAATGCAGTTTTGGCGCGAAGATGAACTGATTATAAGGAAAGCTGCAAAAACACATGGTGGGGAAGAAGTTGGAGTCAGCTTTTGGAGCAGTGGGAGTCAGCTTTTGCCGAGGAGCCAACCGAGAGGCAAATAGAAGAAACCAACGCAACATCGGGGAGGAAAACCGAACCGACCAACAACGTAAAACCCACCCTAGAGGGACCCCGAGCTGAAATAAGTGCCCCAGAACCCCGGAGTTGATAGGATTGTGAGTATACCCCAAACCCCCTCACAGACTCAATTTAGGATAGGAATTGGTAAGAAGGGTGGAAGTGGGAGGTGGGATTGTGTGTGAGTGGAATGTTTTAACGTCTTATCCTCCCTTTCCCTGTTACGAGAGTTTTTCGTGTTGTTGAGTGAGATTGTGCCATTACTGCTATTTACGGCCTCTTCCTATGCCCTCTATCTTGGTGTTTACTATTCTAAATAAACAACATTAGCCATTTTCTACTCTTACCCACTATGTCTGGTGCCTCATTACTCACCCATCCTCATAAATCGCACGTACAGAACCCCAGGGGAGTGTGAATTCGAACCCACACCCCAAGCTCCCCTTACAATGGCGACCATGAAGGGAGGTGCGTTGAGTGAGGGTGAAGAGACAGTCAGTCTTGGTGGAGAGGAGTATAAAATGGAGGGTAAGATTGCTAGGTATGTAACAGCAAGGATAAACTGCTCAAGGAATTGGTGCAGGCGCTGCTGGGGGCTGAACGGCCTGAGGACGCAGCAGCCGGGTGGACCCAGAGTAAAGATCATAAAAGATCAGTGGAAAAGGCAGTGTGGCTGATGTGCTTTCAGAAGCAAATACAGGTCTTGGACAGGCAGGTAGACGTCCTGCAGACAGAGCTAGCTGATCAGAGAGAGGAGCTAGTAAAGACCAGCAAAGAAAGGGAAAAGCTGGATCAGGATTTAAAGTGGGAGAGGCAGGAATGAGAGAGAGATGGAGAAAGCTATCGCAACCACAGGGAGTACCTTCAGTCCCAGGGAACTGAGGGAAAAGGTTATGTCAGGGGACTGCAGGAGGAACTTGCCCAGGCTCAGAACCAGGGAAGGTTGGGAGAGGGTAAGAGTCTCCAGCTACTGGCTGCACTTCAGGTGTGCCACAGCAGGGCAGAGGCAAGTCATCGTTCTTTTCAGGAACAAATTGATCGGCTCACCCTGGCTCTGGCTGAAGCCAAAGCAGCCCTTGTTCTAGCCGGAGCCCGAGACTCGAATCCCCACCCGGCCCGACACCAAAGCTCTGGCCCTAGCTGAGGTAAAAGCCCTGGGCTGGGCACCCAGTAAAGGCGTGGTGTGCCTTATCAGCCCAGCCGAGGTGCGGAAGGGGGAGCGTAGTGAAACAGGCTGGGGGGAGGAGGATAGGGAGGAAGAATCCTACAGGCCCTCTCCCACAGCCCCATTGGGGATCCCGGAGGAGAGGCAGGGTGAAATGCTGGAATCTAACCTCCGGGACCAGCCCCAATGTGCCCAATCAGGCAGAGTAGATTCGGACCACCCGCAGTGGGTCAGGCTGATGGTCCCCTACAGAACCAATACGTGCTTCGCCACAGTGCGACCCAGCTGCGGCAGATGGTGGCCCATGTGAATAAACTTACCCGAAAAGGAGATCCCTCTGTCCACTTTATGGAAGTAGAGCAGGTAGGAGACATAAATGACTGCGATGAGGCCGAACGGAGCAAACTGCTCCTGTTTTCACTGGATCCAGCCCTGTGTCAAGCTCTCTCTGCTGAGAGCAAGACAGATCAGCGAACAGTGGCCGCTCTCCAGGAGGATATCCTGGAGGCCATGGGGTTGAACGACGGCTGTCCGTTCGATCGGGTACAGGCCACTGTCCAGAGACCCGGGGAGACCCCCCAGGCATTTGCTGATCAACTGTGGCCAGTGTATGAGGAAGCCAGTGGGGGGAATTTGGATCGAACCCAGCTGGATGCACACCGATGTGGTCGCTGCCTGTGTGCACTGGTGGCAAACAACCTACCTGAGTTGCGTGCCCAGGCCAACCTGTGGTTCGATTTCAGAGACCCCCAAGCCACAGACGAGACGGTGCTGAAGCAGCTGACCCTCTCTTTTCGCAATGGCAGAATCGGGGGGGAGAAACCCACCAAGGGGAAGGTGTGTGAGATCCGCCCCAGCTCTGATAAGAGAGAGTGGAGGCACGAAGGGAATTGGCAGGCAGGCAGAGAGGTGGTTTGCTACGGGTGCGGGGAGACAGGGCACATGAGGAGGGAATGCCGGGCTCCGAGGCAGGAAAAGAGAGGTCCACAGGCCCCAACCTCAGCCCCAGTCCCCGTGGTCGCAAGCCCTCCCAAGCCAGCTGTGCCCAGCCCTGCCGCTCCACTCAAGGGTCACCTCACGGCTCTGCAGGCACTCTTTACCCAGACTGGGAAGGTTGCAGCCATGACCGGGGGCGAAGTCCCTCAGGCCCAGACCAACACTCTCAAAGACTAGACCCCAAGGAACCCGTGTACCTCTGCCCGGTCACCTATGATGCATGGAGCAGACCATGGGGGTTGAGGGGGTCCGGGGGGAGTATCTGCTGGACACAGGGGCCTCATGCATCCTGGTTCATGTAGACGACCTGTCCACTTCACCCCTATCCAGTGGGATCCCCTACTGCCTAACCAGCTTCACTGGAGAAGAACGCGAGGGCTTCTTCTCCAAAACACTGCAGATACACATAGGCACCCTCCACACCATGTGGAAGTGTGTCCTTCTGCTGTGGGAGGGAATGGATAAAGGCATCCTAGGGGCAGATTTCCTCAGCGGCCAGAAAATTCTGGTCGACCTGAGGAACCACTGTCTGTGGGGCACAGCTGACACTAGGGAGGGGGAAGGTACAGCAGTCATCCAGGGGAAGCAGGGAAAGGGTTTCCTCTACACTGTAAAGCTGAAGGAGGGATATGATCTCGGCGCCCTGGTAGACGGCACCCCGATGATCTATCAGGCTTTTGTGCAGGCCAACCTGGCGGCATTTGCCAGGCATAAGCACGACTGTGGACAGGTAAATGGGGTCGAGGTCAGAGTAGATGGGGACCCCATGTTTAAGCCCCAGAAGCAGTATAATTTTCCCAGGGAGGCTGAGGCAGACCGAGAGGTCGCATTGGGATCGCTAGTCAGACAGGGAGTGTTGAGACCAATAGCCACACATGTGAACTCTCCACTTTGGCCAGTTAGGAAAACGGACAATTCTTGGAGGGCCACGGTGGACTACCGAGTCCTCAATAAAAATATCCCTGCCTGTGCTCCCACAGTGGCAGCCGTAGCCGACCTCGACGCAGCCATCCCCGCGTCCGCAGCCGTCTTTACGGTGCTGGACATCTTGAATGGGTTCTGGTCCATCCCGCTGCGGTGGGAGGACCAGTACAAATTGGCCTTTACATTCAAAGGACAGCAGTATACCTGGAACAGTCTTCCCCAAGGCTTCACAGTTTGGGTAACCCCTCTCAACCTCAGTGAGGACCCTGGAGGAACCGAGCAAACACCACGAGTGGCAGGTGGGGAACCAGGTCATGGTCTGCAACTTTGCCAGTGTGGGAGTCTTTGAGCCACTATACATGGGGCCTTACAGCATTGTCGGCAAGGCAAGCCCCATGGTATACGCGGTCAAGCTGCCCCGCCGGGTTAAATGCTTTCACATTAACCAATGTAAACTGTTTAACCCCAACAAGGCAAAACCTCATGGGAAAGGGCAGCCAGGAGGGATAATCCCGACGGGAAGCCCAGGCCCCCAGCCCACCACTGCAGTCCCACCGATCCCACCACAAGGAGCAGTGTTGCTTCACAGGTACAAACTACCCACAGATTTGGGACCCACAGGAAGGGGGATTCCCACCTTACATATGGGAAGAGGACTCACCTCCACCCGTTAGGAGATCCGCTCAGACTCCGCAGCCAAGGGTGCCAACATCCCTAGCAGCCTGTTTTACTTTCCCGAGAGGTACTAGGGGAAAAGGGCCGCGCAGGGCAGGCAGCCAGTCACTGGACGTGACCCCGCAGCCAAGGTCTCCTGACGGGGAAGGGGTTGTACCGGAGACAGGGGCCGCCGACAGTGAGGAGCCTGTCGGGGCTAGCCTAGCCTTCGGTGTGGACAGCCCAGAGCCTGCAAGCGAGATAGTGGCGGCGGGTCCCAGCAGTGAGCGGCCCCTGGAAGAATGAGAATCTCCTGACAGGGAAGGGGTTGTACCGGATGAAAGGGCCGCCGACAGTGAAGAGCCTGTCGGGGATAGTCTAGCTTTTGGCGCAGACAGCCCAGAGCCTGCAGGAGAGAGGGTGGTGGCGGGTCCCAGTAGTGAGTGGTCCCTAGAAGAACTGAGGAAACGCTGTGACAGTATCAGCTGCGAGTGGTTTCGGGTGGAACCCTTGTACAACCCAAAGCCCCCAGAGGACACGGGAGTCCCTGGCAGTGAGGAGCCTGCCGGGCGAATTTTCGTTGCTCCCGAGGGCAGTGAGCCATCCCTGGAGGGGGTGAGGGACTGTACCAGCCCAGTAAGCACCACCCGAAGCTCGGGGGACACCTTGGCAGGAGAGACAGAGGGGCCACAGAGGTCGGTCCGGCCCAAGAGGCCAAAGGAGAGGTGGTCTCCCCCTCCCCTACATTTCCCCGCATAAAAGGAAAACCAAGGAACATAAGAACATAAGAACATAAGAATTAGGAACAGGAGTAGGCCATCTAGACCCTCGAGCCTGCCCGGCCATTCAATAAGATCATGGCTGATCTGGTCGTGGACTCAGCTCCACTTACCCGCCCTCTCCCCGTAACCCTTAATTCCCTTATTGGTTAAAAAACTATCTATCTTTGACTTGAAAACATTCAATGAGCTAGCCTCAACTGCTTCCTTGGGCAGAGAATTCCACAGATTCACAACCCTCTGGGAGAAGAAATTTTTTCTCAACTCGGTTTTAAATTGGCTCCTCTGTATTTTGAGGCTGTGCCCCCTAGTTCTAGTCTCCCCCACCAATGGAAACAACCTCTCTGCCTCTATCTTGTCTATCCCTTTCATGATTTTAAATGTTTCTATATGATCACCCCTCATCCTTCTGAACTCCAAGGAGTAAAGACCCAGTCTACTCAATCTATCATCATAAGGTAACCCCCTCATTTCTGGAATCAGCCTAGTGAATCGTCTCTGTACCCCTTCCAAAGCTAGTATATCCTTCCTTAAGTAAGGTGACCAAAACTGCACGCAGTACTCCAGGTGCGGCCTTACCAATACCTTATACAGTTGCAGCAAGACCTCCCTGCTTTTGTACTCCATCCCTTTCGCAATAAAGGCCAATATTCCATTTGCCTTCCTGATTACCTGCTGCACCTGGGGGGCACGGTTTAATGTTTTTTCCGTTAACTCCCTAAAAGAGTTTCATGCACAAGGATCCTAAAAGAGTGGGATGAGGACTGTGATGCAGCGTTTACCCACCTCAAGAGAGACCTGCAGAAAGCTCTGGCCCTGGGAGCGGTAGATGAGGGCGAGGAATTTTTCCTGGAGGTAGCAGCCAGCGGGGATAGCTTAAGTGCTGTGCTGATGCAATAGTGGCACGGCCAACTGAGGCCGGTGGTCTACTCCTCCAGGGTCCTCACTGAGGTTGAGAGGGGTTACCCAAACTGTGAAAGGCATCTGCTGGCCACCCACTGGGCTGTGAAGCGGTCGCAGGTGTTTACAGGAGTGTCCCCAATCACCCTCCTCACTCATCACACCCCCACTCAGATGCTGCTGGATGGGAGAATTAAGGATGGGACAGTGAGCAGCGTACGCATTGCTCGCTGGACCCTCCTGCCCTCACAGATGGATTTGAGAGTAAAAGGGATGTGTGAGCCCCGACTGGCAGCCAACATGCTGCACCGGGAAAGCCCACCGTTGCTCCGTTGAGGGGGTCTGGGACGTGGACATAGGGCTCCGGGCGGGGATCCATCCCCACGGCCGGGAGATCTATGTTGACGGGTCCAGCATGGTGGTGGCGGGCGAAAGGCTCACAGGGTGCGGGATTTATGATCCTGTCTCATTACACAGGACCAGATCCAAGATGGCTTGCTCCCTTGTAGGCTCTGTTACATATTGTTCTAAGAAACAGTCCCGTATGCATTCTATGAATTCCTCCTCCAGGCTACCCCCTGCAATTTGATTTGACCAGTCGATATGTCGGTTAAAATCCCCCATGACTACTGTCGTTCCTTTTTCACATGCCTCCATTATTCCCTTGATTATTGCCCGCCCCACCGTGAAGTTATTATTTGGGGGCCTATAAACTACGCCGACCAGTGACTTTTTCCCCTTACTATCTCTAATCTCCACCCACAATGATTCAACATTTTGCTCATTGGAGCCAATATCATCCCTCACAACTGCCCTGATATCATCCTTTATTAACAGAGCTACCCCACCTCCTTTCCCTTCTTGCCTATCTTTCTGAATCGTCAGATACCCCTGTATGTTTAATTCCCAGTCTTGGCCACCTTGCAACCATGTTTCTGTAATGGCCACCAAATCATACCCATTTGTAATGATTTGTGCCGTCAACTCATTTATTTTATTTCGAATGCTGCGTGCATTTAGGTCGAGTGTTTTCATTCTCCTTTTTAAACCATGATTTTTAGTTTTTACCCCTCCTGTAGCCCTTTTATATTCAGTGGCCCTTTTTGTTTCTTGCCTTTGGTTTCTCTGCCCTCCATTTTTACTCACCTCTTTTCTGTTTTTTGTTTTTGTCTCCTTTTTGTTTCCCTCTGTCTCCCTGTTTTGGTTCCCATCCCCCTGCCATATTAGTTTAACTCCTCACCAACAGCACTAGCAAACACTCCCCCTAGGACATTGGTTCCGTTCCTGCCCAAGTGCAGACCGTCCAGTTTGTACTGGTCCCACCTCCCCCAGAACCTGTTCCAATACCCCACGAATTTGAATCCCTCCCTGCTGCACCACTGCTTAAGCCACGTATTCATTTGTGCTATCCTGCGATTCGTACTCTGACTAGCACGTGGCACTAGTAGCAATCCCGAGATTATTACTTTTGAGGTCCTACTTTTTAATTTAACTCCTAGCTCCTTAAATTCGTCTCGTAGGATCTCATCCCTTTTTTTACCTATGTCATTGGTACCAATGTGCACCATGACAACTGGCTGTTCTCCCTCCCTTTTTAGAATGTCCTGCACTCGCTCGGAGACATCCTTGACCCTTGCACCAGGGAGGCAACATACCATCCTGGAGTCTCGATTGCAGCCGCAGAAACGCCTATCTATTCCTCTTATGATTGAATCCCCTATCACTATCGCTCTCCCACTCTTTTTCCTGCCCTCCTGTACAACAGAGCCAGCCATGGTGCCATGAACTTGGCTGCTGCTGGTCTCCCCTGATGAGTCATCTCCCTCAACAGCACTCAAAGCAGTGTATCTGTTTTGCAGGGGGATGACCAGGTGGGACCCTTGCACTACTTTCTTTGTACTACTCTTTCTGCTCGTCTTCCATTCCCTAGCTGGCTGTGGATCCTTCTCATGCGGTAAGACCAACTCACTAAACGTGCCACTTATGTCATTCTCAGCATCGTGGATGCTCCAGAGTGAATCCACCCTCAGTTCCAATTCCGCAACGCGGGACGTCAGGAGATGGAGGCGGATACACTTCTCACACACGTAGTCCTCAGGGACACCGGAAACGTCCCTGAGTTCCCACATGGCACAGGAGGAGCATATCACGTGACCGGGCTCTCCTGCCATGCCTTAACCCTTAGATACCCTTAAATTGGTAATAACAATGTTACAGTTCACATTGAACGTCCCAGGGATTAGCACAGCCACCCGGGAAGGGTGGTAAGCAGGTTAAAAAGCAGAGCAGTAGGTGTGTACAGATATATATCAAGATTTCTCTAGTGTAGTGGGGCTCAGGTGGCCTCTGCAATATAGGGAGTATAACAGTGAGGCTTTTGAGCCAATAGGATAGGGAGCCTGGACTTATTTTTCACTCACTTCCTTTTTTATGTAAGGTTTCTTTGTTGTTTCAAGTGTTTATTAGTTGAAACCCCTTGACTTCCACAGTAAAATTGCAGTTTGCGGTCAGACCGATAGACACACACAGTTTAAACCTGTTCAGGGGTACTCTGAGGTGTAGACAGAGTGGAAAATGGGGAGGGATGAGCCAGGGGGCTCAAGGTTTTTGAACCAAATGTGGTTTTGTCTTTCAGAAGAGGAACCAGAAATGAGGAAAATCCTGCTCCTGTACACCTACATCAGAATGTGCATCAGCTACCGGAGAGAGACTGAAGAAGCCATCATTTTTGGATGCTCAGGGGGGGCAGGCACCGACTGTCACCACAGGAGAAGGGACACCAGGGGTAAAGGGGACCACAATATATACCCACAGGGGAAGGTGGCCAGGGTGGTTGGGGTCCAATTCCACTAGATACTCCAGCCACCCCGGGGTCACGTATGGGGAAGTATCAGACTTCTGCCCCAACATTGAGGTGACTGCATCCCGGGTTAAGGTAGTGGTTGGGAAGAGGGTTCGCCTGACCTGTAAGGGGCACATCCCGGTGGGAAGGTGGTGGTTGCTCAGGAAGCTGAGCAAGGACATGGGAAACCCGACAGAAGATTGGGAGAGACTGGACAACAGTACCTACTGGACCATCATGGGCACCCGGGGGTGAGTGAGTGTGTGTTGGGATAAATGGTGGGAGGCGGAGTTAGGAGTGTATGTGTGCATGTGGGGATCAGAGAAGATATGACCAGCAGGCATCTCCATAGCGTTCTCCCGACAGTGGCGGGATGAAGGGGAGGGGATGAGTTGGGACCGGAGCATGGTCGCCTGAGTAAGCTACCCCAGCTCCATCCACGCCACCGAGTTAAGCGTACACCCCAGACAGCCCCTGCCCACAGCCCCAACCGAACCAACTGACATACTACCACCAACCTACTACCACCCAGGGCCCAGAGAACGGTTTGATTTTGGTTCGCACAGACAAACTGCTATACCAGGGGGTCCACTACGCCGTGGCTTCCGTCATCCTAAACCTTACCGAGGTGTACCTACCTGAGTGGTGCCCAAAAGAGACAGAACGCCTCTACCAGGCTCTCCTTCGAGAAATGTTCAGGACATTCTACGAGCTCGATTTTGGCTATTTGAATAAGACTTTGCTGTACCGTCTACAACCCAAAGACAACGTCAAACCGAAAAGACACAGAAGCGGGATCTGGAATTATGTTTTTACCGGTTTCAACACCGGGACATCAATGATTAATAGCATGGACAATTATGTAGCACATTTCGGATACCACATTCCATTTTTACCAGAGCACCTGACAGATCTGTTCAAAGCAACACAAAAATCCCAGAAACATAATTTCACCCTACAACAAAAAAACAGTAAAATTGGGAGCCCAGATAGCTGACTTAAATTCAAGGCCCTGGTGGGATTGGGGTTTGGACTTAGAAGTCCCGGCCTGGGACCACATCCTCTCTCACACCCTGATAGTGGCACAGCTGATCATCGTAGCCAATTTGCTGGCGATTCGCTGCCAGCTTAGGAGAAAGGGCCGTCATTTAAAAATTGAGAAAGCATGGCTGGTGAACTGAGCCTCCAGCTATCAGGTGACTTCACCAACCCACACCATGGCCTGGAACACATAGAGAAGGGGCAGCTTCCTCATAAACTTTACATTGTGTGAGACAGTGATCTTGCAACCATGGCAGAGGTGCATTAATGTGACGGGTACTCACCTTGATAATCCTCAAGAGGTCATTAAACTTCTTGCGACATTGTGGGCAGTTCGAGGCACCATGTCTGCCGCAGACACTTCCTGTGCGCTCTCCATCCAAATCCTCTCTTGGCACAGGCCTCCTTCTTCCAGCAAGATGCAAGGCAGGCCACCTCCTCTCTATGGCTTGTATAAGTGCCTCAGCGGCCATGACTGAGAAGCGGTGTGCTCTCTGGCGTCCTGCCTGCTCCTCCATTTTCCCGCTCTGCTCAACGTGCACAGGTGGAACTACGCAAGCCCAAACCTATCGTGCCACACCCTGACCATTTGGCTGGGCTCAGAAACTATAGCGGGCTTCTGCGCATGCGCAACTAAAGTTGTTTTTTTTGCGCGGTGGTTTTCGATTGGGGTGGCCAAGCACAGGTGTATAATGCCTGATTTAGTGCCCCCGATCGTGGCAGCTGAGTTTTGGGTGAATTTCCCATATGGAGTTGCAAACTTTTATAGGGCGCAACATTTACTGCCCCACCGGCATTAGCGCCGTAAGAAGCCTCCAACCGAAAATCCAGAGCCATGTGTCCTCTTTTTGTTTGTTCTTGCACACTTTTGAAATATTTGAACAAAAAGATAGCACATTACTGAGAAGGTGATGGGTGAAGTGGGACTAGGGTTTACTGAGGTAAAGATAGGGAAGGGAATTAGCAAATGAGAAGAATAGAAATGTCAGGAGTTCCACGCTGTATAAAGGAAAACCAATAAACAGATTTTCTAGCACTGATATAGAGGCAAAGAAGCAAGTCCCTTTTTATTAAGTAGTGAGAACCTGAAGAGGAACCTATCCAGTGTATTTGACCTGTTGCATGTCAAAAGTTTACCCACCTTCATGTTTTGTCGTCTTTAGGTTTTATTCAATAGCAGGAAGAATCTGAACATATTCTGACTAAAACCGAAATGCCAATCTAGATCAATCACCCCAATAATGTATCTTGTTATACACCAGGCTTTGCTCTTACCTGCTTCTCCATCTGTCCAGACTAAAGTTGCTCCATTGCCTCTGTGCGATACACCGCACTCTTGATTCTCTCTCTATATACCAAGGAATTCTTTCTTTGTCTCAGCATTAATGTTAGGGACCCTGGTTATTAGTTCTTCTTTCTCTCTTTGCACAGGAATTCCAGTCTTTATATTTTTATTCTCTTTCCTACTTTTTGAACTGTCTTCCACTCATCACTTTCCTGCCATCTCCATAGCATGCTGCTTTTTGTTATGACCAATATAATTTCATCATTTCCACCCCCAGTCACATCCTACCCATCCATGTTGTCCTTGAGGGCACCTCTACCTGTGCAGCACTGCATCACATGATCCTGGAGATGAGTGCATATGATAAGCACACTGATGGAGTATTCTATCTCACTACAGCACTCAGTTTAACCTCTCTAGTGCTGGACCGAGCTTTGGCACCTCACAGAACTGTTAAAGGGCCAGTGCCACCATAACAGGGAGATTGTGGAGAGAGAAGAGTCCAGTTACAGTCTGCTCTAAAGTTTGACCATGTTGGTTGCTTAGGGTGCATTCACACTACAATTGTCATGTTTAGAACCAACGATACAGTCATAGTGTAAATGCAACCTAAATGCATATGGACGGCCTGTCCTGACACTAGATAGAAACAGAGTGAGAGTCCCCATCGGAGGAAGTCTCTCTCCATTTTGCAGTCAGTTTAGGCCTCGGCAACACTACTAGCATGAATGCACTGTCTGACTTACTTATTGTACAGCATAAAGCAATTTATTTTCTTTCATGATTTTTAATTTTAGTTAAAAATGTCATGTAGATGACACCACATTAATTCTGTAGGGCTGGACACCAATGTTCCCCCAAACATTGTTTTGTGTGTGCGGCCCCTTAAAGGGCTGTGCGGCCCAATCACAACTCCGCGCATGTGTGGAATTTACCATTGGAAAAGCTGCGCAGCTTCAAGGGAACATTTATTGATCAAAATTAACGAATTTTCATTGGATAATTTTGTCTTTTCTTCAGGAACCAGAAAAAGGTTTTGTACAAAAGAATCTGCTTCACAAGTAATGTTTGTAGCAAGCAATCATACTTCGAAAAAATGATTTCCCATCAAAATAAATTGGAAGAGTTACAATTTAAGGATAATGTTTTTCTCAGGCTTTGACTGAGTTTCACATGGAGCAATTGGCATTTATGCTAATTTAATCAAACTTTTCATCCTTTGTGTTTGAGATCGCTCATTCTCAATTAGCAATCTCTGTATTTTTACTGAAAGTCAAACTGGTTCTGCTATCAGGGATTGATTTTAAATCCCACCAGCTGGCTTTGATAGCTGCTGTCCTTGGAATGTTCTTCCATTGGACAGTAGAGTTGTTGAGATATTGTCATGTTACAGTTCCCAAGATTCCATTTCTATGCAAAATGCCCCTGTCAATCAACAATCCTATTTGTTTTGGCTGTGTGGACTCCAGTTTGCGTGGCTAACTCCAAATCCCACAAACAGATGCAACCGGGCAATTTGAAAGAGCTTAGCTTCCCGATTTTTCATTAATTCTTCTGTTTTGGCTGCTGCCTGGTGTGGTGATTGCACCGCAGGCCAAATGCATAATCAAGGCTGTTTTCACATATATCACAGTAAACATCCACCCTTCAGCACTAAATTTTGTCATCATAATTTAAAATCCCCATCCGCACATTTGAATCCCTTCAATGGCCCACACTTTCACTGTTTCTGCAATCTCCAGTTCCACAACTACCCCCAGAACTTTCTGCTCCTATGACTCTGGCATCTAGTGTATTCCCCCTTCCATGTGTGCAAAATTAAAGCACATGATATTGGGGGTAATGTACTGATATGGATAGAGAACTGGTTGGCAGACAGGAAGCAGAGAGTCAGAAGAAACGAGTCCTTTTCAGAATGGCAGGCAGTGACCAGTGGGGTGCCACAGGGTTCAGTGCTGGGACCCCAGCTCTTTACAAGATACATCAATGATTTAGATGAAGGAATTGAATGTAATATCTCCAAGTTTGCAGATGACACTAAGCTGGATGGCAGTGTGAGCTGTGAGAAGGATGCTAAGAGGTTGCAGGGTGACTTGGACAGGTTAGGTGAGTGGGCAAATGCATGGCAGATGCAGTATAATATGGATAAATGTGAGGTTATCCACTTTGGTGGCAAAAACAGGAAGACAGAATATTATCTGAATGGTGACTGATTAGGAAAAGGGGAATTGCAACGAGACCTGGGTGTCATGGTACATCAGTCATTGAAGTTTGGCATGCAGGTACAGCAGGCGGTGAAGAAGGCAAATGGCATGTTGGCCTTCATAGCTCGAGGATTTGAGTATAGGAGCAGGGAGGTCTTACTCCAGTTGTACAGAGCCTTGGTGAGGCCACACCTGGAATATTTGTTCAGTTTTGGTCTCCTAATTGAGGGAGTACAGCGAAGGTTCACAAGATTGATTCCCGGGATGGCAGGGCTGACATATGAGGAGAGACTGGAACAAGTGGGCTTGTATCCACTGGAGTTTAGAAGAATGAGAGGGGATCTCATAGAAGCATATAAAATTCTGACAGGATTGCACAGATTAGAGGCAGGAAGAATGTTCCCATTGCTGGGGAGTTCCAGAACCAGGGGTCACAGTCTAAGAATAAGGGGTAAGCCATTTAGGACCGAGATGAGGAGAAACTTCTTCACTCAGCGAGTGGAATTCTCTACCGCAGAAAGTTGTTGAGGCCAGTTCGTTAGATATATTAAAAAGGGAGTTAGATATGGTCCTTACGGCCAAAGAGATCAAGGGATATGGAGAGAAAGCAGGAAAGGGGTACTGAGATTGAATGATCAGCCATGATCTTATTGAATGGCAGTGCAGGCTCAAAGGGCCGAATGGCCTGCTCCTGCAGCTAATTTCTATGTTTCTATATTTCCTTTACCCCATCTTTAGTGGCCGTACCTTCGACTATCTCGGCCCTATCTTCTGAAATTCCATCCATGAATCTCTCCACCTCCCTCTCCTCAAGACCCCCTTAAAACCCCCACTTTGACCAAGTTTTTGGCTACCCTTCCTAATACTTCCTTCTTGGTCCTGTAATCCATTTTCATCCGATTGCACTTTTATGAAGCGTATTAGTATGTTTTTCTACATTAAAAGCAATATATACAAGAAGTAGTAGTGGTGAGTTGAGTTCTATGCTCAACTCCTACCAGAGAAGTATGTACTGGTCTAGACAGAGTAAATAGAGAGAAACTGTTCCCATTGGCAGAAAGGTCGAGAACCAGAGGACACAGATACAAGGTGATTGGCAAAAAAACCAAAGGCAACATGAGGAAAAAATGTTTAACGCAGCGAGTGGTTAGGATCTGGAACGCAGTGCCTGAAAGGGTGGTGGAGGCAGACTCAATCATGGCTTTCAAAAGGGAGTTGGATAAGTACCTGAAAGAAAAAAAATTGCAGGGCTAGGGGGAAAGGGTGGGGGAGTGGGACTAGCTGAGGTGCTCTTGCAGAGAGCCGGCATGTGCTCGATGGGTCGAATGGCCTCCTTCAGTGCTGTAATCATTCTATGATTCTATGCTTAAATCTAACTTTCATTCATGGTGTGTAATGTAGCTTATGTTTCTTGGATAGCAATTACCTTTGATGCCCTGCAAGATATGCTAGTGGTTCTGTTCATCCATTCAATATAGTTGAGATGCTTGATTTTTCTTTTTGAACACTGGTTGCTAGGACTGAATGCCAACTGAACTCCCCAAACTCAGAGGGATTCAAATCAAATTAGTTTGGAATAATTTGGTGTCTATGCAATTTGTGGACTAATTTAGACACGGCGGGAACTAAACAGACCTGCCTTTTTAGAATAAAATATAAGTGCGCAGGTATACAGGGATAAAATGCTCTTCTGTGAATCATAGCTACTGCATGTTTAATCACCATCATGCCAGGAGTGGAAGACACACTGTGATCTTTAACTGGTAGCACAGAGATGAATGTAAGTGTGGCTTTTTCCAACTCTACATTTCAAGAGGAAAAATACGATTTTTAGCTTGTGATATATTTATTAGACTCTGTAACCAATTCTCAATGGGCGTTCTGGAGTATATCTCCAATCTTTTTCTTCATATTTTGGAACATTTTGAATTCCACTCTTTAGTAGTTTAATAGGCGACAAGTATATAACATTGTGGTGGTGACACATGTTTGATCAAACTGGAGATAATTATTATCCGTATTCCTTAGATTGTGTAAAAAAGAGTTGCATTTATATAGCAACTTTCATGACATCAGAGTGCCCCAAAGCACTTTACAACCATGCTTTTCTTCGAAATAGTGTCATGTGATCTTTTATGTCATCCTGAGAGGGCAGATGGGGCCTCGGTTTAACATCCCAGCTGAAAGATGGCACCTCTGAAAGTACATGCACTGGAGTGTCAGCCTAGATTATGTGTTCAGGTCTCTGGAGTTGGACTTGAACCCACATCCTACTGACTCAGAGGCAAGAGTGCTACCCACTGACCCACAGTTAACACGGCTAAAAGTTGTATAGAAGCCTTTCCTTTAAAGAGTATGGGTATGAGTAGTGTATTTTATGCACCTGTGACTATGCTCACAGGTTGATAGAGCTGTTGAGTTGTCAGTGGCTTAGCCAGTCACGTGAAGTTCACAAGCCTCAATAAAACCCCAGCCAGTTGGGTTCAGAAGGTCCATGATGAGGCAGGTGGTTGGCAGCCTGGTGGATGAACTGGTAATGTTAATCCTTTGTGATTGTTAATCCTTTGCTAATAAACCAATTAGTTCTTAATAGCAACATGTTGCTATGAATTCTTAAGCAAAGAACCCGTGAGGCAAATACATTACAAGTCGGTGCTTGATTTGAGGACTATATTTTAACACTGGCACTTTGTCTTTAGAGGTGCTGAACTTCTGTCATTTCAAAGGCAAATCCAAACACACATGCTGATTTAACCTGGAGCCTCAGTTCTATAGACTGCACCACTTAGCTTTTTACTAGCATAATAAACAGCAGATTGATTTGTGGTCACAGTCTAATGATAGCCCTGGAATTATAAAATGTTTTTCTTTTAAGTGCCTAAAGAATTGCTGTACAGGGCTACATGTTGAAGCTCATTTACCGGGATGGCCTGCGAGCTCATGGTAAGAATGTCCATGTCAGTAAATTCCAACATTCAGATTCTCGCTTGGGATGCTTAAGTGGTATTATGATCTGTGAACAGATTGCAATGAGTTCATCCCATAGTTTCCAATGTGTTTGTGACACCATTTTATTTCCATGGAACCTCAAAATTCCTATTGCTCCCTTCTAAAAAAAACTTGCATTCATATAAGCACCTTTCACGACCACAAGATGTCACAAAGCACTTTACAGACAAGGAAGCAATTTTGTTTAGTCTCTGTAATAATGTAGGAAACACAACTGCTAATTTCAAATTTGCACACATCGAGCTATCACAAACAGCAATGTGATAATGACCAAATAAGCTGTTTTGGTGATGTTGATTGAGGGAAAAATATTGGGGGGATTTTCCTATGAGGAGAGATTGAGTAGACTCGGCCTATATTCTCTTGAGTTTAGAAGAATGAGAGATGATCTCATTGAAACATAAAAAATTCTTGCAGGTCTTGACAGGGTAGATGCTGGGAGGATGTTACCTCTTGCGGAGGAGTCTAGAACCAAGAGTCACAGTCTCAAAATAAGGGGTCGGCCACTTAGGACTGAGATGAGGAGAAACTTCTTCACTCAGAGGGTAGAGAATCTTTAGAATTCTCTACCCCAGACTCAGTCGTTGAGTATATTCAAGACAGAGATCGCTAGATTTTTGGATTTTAAGGGAATCAAGGGATATGGGGATAATGCAGGAAAGTGGAGTTGATGTAGAAGATCAAGCATGATCTCACTGAATGGTGGAGCTGTCTCGAGGGGCCAAATGGCCTGCTCCTGCTCCTAATTCTTATGTTCTAGGACATCGGGGAGAACCTCTGCTCTTCGTCTAGACCTTTATGCAGGTTATGTATAGATGTTCCTGGCTTCCTGGGAAGTTGCCAAATTTTCATGGGTGCTGCAGGATTCCTGCTTTAGCATGCCTCTTCAAATCATAATCATGCCTAGCATGAACAACACACTTTGCATTCAACTACTGCTCCTGGTGTCAATATATATTTCTTTACCCGAGGGTAATTTCTGATTCCTTATCAAAATGAACTAAAAAAAAAGCTGAAATATAATTTTCAAGATTTCTCTCGGTGCAAAATGATACATTGCTTGATGCTAATCCAGTAGACAAGATAATCTATTCCGCTGTCTTGTCAACCCTGGCATAATAAGCAATAGAAGGCATAATTACACTGAACTGGAGTCATGAAATAAAATAAGGATTGAGCATATTAATATCTAATATAAGAAGATTGAAGCAGCAATGCAGGCTTGTGGATCCAACATAAGTAAGGTGGGTCTGCTTGCACTCTGTACTCTGATGGGAATTTACCAATTAGTTTTTGAAAGTGGTTTCTGTGAAGCTCACTCCTCTGCTGACTCTCTGGCATCTATCTCGATTTCCAGCTTTCTGCCTTCCTGAAAACTTGTGAAAGGTTGATTTGAGAATATTAAATGCTTGTTAGTATGGTCTTTGAAGATACTCACCTCTCCCATCCTTTCACACGGCATAATACAATCCAGAACCCTCGAACTGAAGTCAGTATGGAAAGAGGTTGAGGTGTGCAAATCCTTTTTTAAAAATGCACATCGGTGTGTTCTTGTAATTAACTTGCAAATGTTGACATAAATCGTTACAGGAAGGCTGTCGTCAACGTCTGAGAATGATTGCTTTTGTCAGCTCACAGCCTGTATGACAGCTGACTAAACACATGACCTGGCAGTTATCAATCACAGCCTGCATGCATAATTAGTAAAAAGGTCGCTTCTCTGCATTCAGGCCACTTTCCCTCACCCACACTCCTCTGGGTAACATGGATGTGATAGTGTAGGGGTTATGTTACTGGACTAGTAATCCAGAGACCTGCATGAATAATTCAGCAGGATGCGAGTTCAAATCCCACCATAGCAATTTGAGAATATGAATTCAGTTCAAATAAATAAATCTGGAAATTATAAAAAGTTGGTATGGTTAAAGTGATCACGTTATTATAAAATCCAACTGGTTCACGAACATTCTTTAGAGAAGGAAACTGGTCATTCTTACCCAATCTGGTCTATATGGGACTGCAGTCCCACACCAACTTGATTGTGGTTTGAAGTGCCCCAGCAAGTCATTCAGTTGTAACAAACTGCTACGAAGAATAAAAACTGATAGTCCACTCAGCTGTGAGCTAGGCATTGAATTAGGAAGACAAAGGCACACACAGTCGAGTCGACCCTGCAAAGTCCTCCTCATTAACATCTGGGGACCGTTGCCAAAGACTAGTCATGCATTTCTTGAGAATGAATTTTTTTAAATTACCAATTACTTTCCTAGGAGAACAAATTGAAGGAACATGACCGTTGGAAATAAGATGGAAGACATTTCACATTCCACAGTGGTCGCACAACTTTAATATCTGCCTAAAAAGCTTATAATCAGAAATTAGATTTATGTATCAGAACACTGGCTATTTCATCTCACTGGGGTTAGATTATATTAAACGGTTTCCATATTTTTTTTACAAAGCATGTGCCCTTTCAAACTCTTTGTGCATATTGAATTGCAATTTTAACTCGCTCTATTCCCCTTGCTGCTCATTATTTTCATACCAATCTCCAAAATTAAATAGAAATCATAAATGTTTAAATACTTACAGCCTTTGTACTAACAACATTTTTTTTGCATGAACAGTTAGTATATAAATGATTCAGTCGGCTTCAAGGTTCCGAATCAGTATTTATCGAGGAACAAAAAGGGAAAGGATTTGCTTTTGTTTTCAGTTGTGGTTTTCTTTGGATAATGTATCTGAGATTGTCCCTCAGGATAGAGAGTGGCGTGCGGTTTGGGGCTGCTCAATTGCGATCGATGACTGCCTCATGTTTTTCCGTGTTACCTGACAGTCATGACAGCACAGGCTGCGATGGGATCTTAAATTATTTTTTAAAAAACACATATGTGGAAAGAGCATTAACTACATCAGATTGCAAGATCGGCCTTCAAGTAGAGTTCCCAGTTGGCTGACAATCATTTATAAAAGCAATGCTAGATCTGTGGTTTACTTCAGCCACAGAACTTTGTCCATTTATGGCAAGTCTGGTTCTGAGAATACACAGGGCTGAAGAGAAAATCAACATATATTTTTTTATGATTATAAACTACGCACCTATGAGCACTCATAGAAAGGATGTTCTTAAGAAAAAAACTTGCTCATCAAGCGAGGGGATGATAATTCTGGGAAAAGAAAATCTTTCCAATTTGGACAGCCCAGAGTTGGCATCAAGGTCCTCGGTTCCTTATAGAAGGAACGAAAGAACTTGCATTTATATAGTGCTTTTCATATCCTCAGGATGTCTCAAAGAGCTTCACAGACAATGAACTACTTTTGAAGTATAGTCACTGTTGTAATGTGGGCAAATGGAGCAACTAATCTGCACACAGTAAAGTCCTAAAAACAGCAATGAGATGTTTTGGTGATGTTGAATGGGGGGATCAATATTGGCATATCTTCAACAGTGCAACGCTCCCTCAGTGCTGCACTAAAGTGTCAGCGTTGAATATGGGCAGAAGTCTTTGAAGTGAGGCTTACTTATGGCCAGGATTTTTCAGGGTCTATGACCGCATACATAGTGCATGCGCAGTTGTAAGTGCCCCGCAAGTTCCAGGTTTCTGCATGCGATGCGCGTATGCGAAAACCCGGAACTTGCGATCTGTCAAGTTTCAGCTTAATTGATTCACCATATCCCCGGGAAATGGACTCTCGCTGGCGGAGAGATGGGCTATTTGCCCAACTACTGCCCAGCCCGTGAAACTCTTACGCCTTGTAAAAGCAGGTGAAAGGCCATCTTTTACCAGTGTAAGAGTTTAAATAAATAATTAAAACAATTTTTCAGTAATTATTTAAGCATAAAAAATCCTTTAAAATGAGTTTAGGTTGTTTATAACCCATTAAAAATGTTTAATTATTTTTTATTACATTTTGTTTTAAATGTTTAATTAAATTGTATTTTAATTACTTTTGAACATGTAATGATTTATTTTTATTTAACTGGTATGTAAGTGTGTCTTTTAGAGAACTCCTATTATGCTTATGGGGATTCCTTACGAAAATAAGAACATAAGAACTTAAGAAATAGGAGCAGGAGTAGGCCATCTGACCCCTCGAGCCTGCCCCGCCATTCAATAAGATCCTGGCTGATCTGATCTTGGCCTCAACTCCACTTTCTTGCCCTCTCCCCATAACCCTTGACTCACTTATCTTTCAAAAATCTGTCTATCTCCACCTTAAATATATTCAATGACTCAGCCTCCACAGCTCTCTGGGGCAGAGAATTCCAAAGATTCACAAATTCAGGTGCAATAAATTAAGGTTTAATTGGGTGCAGAGCAACGCTCCCTCTTCTCAGCCTTGGCAAATGCACCTCACCTCCCGCAACCTCAACGGAGCACATCCTGTTGCATATATGGTTGATATTGTCTGTTTCGAACACCAGCCATCCAGCATCCGCTTTGAATCATAATGCCAATCTTCTGGATAAATGTTCACCTTCATGGGTGGCAACCTGGTGGAGGGGAACATTGACCGTTACGGAACCCGTGTGACTTTTAGTCCAATGAAATGAAAATCGGGTGAGTTCTATAACCAGCAGGCAATTTGCTCTGCCAGACTACCGTCCATGCAGAGAGAAGGAAAATGTATTCCTTCATGTTCATATAGGTAGTTGTTGCATAGAGCACACATCCATTCGGGTCTGATTTCAGACTACTCAAATGTATTTCACATTGGACCTTTACAGTTGTTAGCAACAGGAGACTTCTTTGGGTTGCAATTATCAGTTCAGGTGATGATGCCGGTCTCAGAAATTAAAAATCAGCAACCAAACTTATTTCACTTCTCTTTTTATATTGTCCCAAAAGCCTTATTTCAGAGTTTAATTCTGGGTAAATGCATGTGTTAACATAGGAACATGGGAACAGGATTAGGCCATTCAGCCCCTTAAGCTTGTTCCGCCTTTCAATTAGATTATGGCTGATCTGTATCTTAACTCCATCTGTCCACCTTGGTTCCATAACCCTTAATACCATTGCCGAACAAAAATCTATAATCTCAGTTTTAACATTTTCAATTCACCCAGCCTCACACACATTAATTAATGCACTGTAAAGAGAGATCTCTGGGATAAACAGGAGTGTCCTGACTTAATGATGGGATGGAAAATTATACAATAGTTTCCTTTGCTGAAGTTGCAATCCCTTTTCTGGTATTCCAAAGTCTGTTTGTACCTATCGATGAAAATTAAGGGTGCACTGTTTGTTTTCTTTAGTGGCAAGCAACGGTATTTTCTCTTTGCAAATTCTCCAGTGAGTTTACACCATATTTGCACTTTTTTGTCTTTTTTGACAAAATCGATTGATTTGTTTCTTACCATCAAATGAAGAAAAAAAAAACACTGTCCAACTCCAGCTGGAGCCTTATTCTCAGTGGGACAGAATTCTAGGCATATGTTCAAATAACATTGTTCTTGCGGATGCACTTCAACCTCATTTTATCTTTGAGACAGACATTCTGCTCTCTCTGTACTGTTGCTAGTGGCTGTGAACATTGGTTGTCGCACTGTCAGAAGTAGTCTTACATTTTCCAATGTGCCAGTTTTACCCCAAGGATCAGCAAACGTGGTAGAGGATTCATCATCAGCGCAAACCATCTATAACCAATGCAGATCAGGGGCCTAGGCCTCGGGTGTTGGCAGGGCTTCTATCACAGCTGAACTCAGTTTCTTTTGTTTGAGTGTTCCAATGGTGCATTCATCACTGTAGGAGAATTGTGCAATGTCTCTAAAACTGAGATAAACCTGCAGTAGCGAAAGCAGTCAGCCTCGAGACATTCTCTTGCTCTTTCAGTGCCTGGCTGTTAAAAGCAGTTGACACCAACCCCCGAGTTTTGTTTTACCATCTGCCGTTGAAGACTTGAGGCAAGAACATGGTCAGTACATCTACTGTTCAAAAAGTAATGAGTACGAACATGTTTGTGTCTGGAAAATTCAAGTCTAGTTCGGAGTCAGCATTAAAGATGAGAGAAGGTTTGTTGAAAGCCCAGATCTTCTTTGAAATATGGTTGTTTTCTATTTTTGTTCTTGTCAAAGGGAGGGAAGGAGCATCTTTGTTTTTTTTTGTACCATATGGCAACACTGGTTATGCAAACCAGAGGGTTAAATGCAGCATGAAACAGTAACAATGCCTGACTCCAGATCATCAGAAGAGCATCTCTTACTGCACTTGTGTTTCATTCCCATTTTTCAGGTTAGTCAGCCTCATTCACTCTCTGAGCGAGTCTGTTAGTTTTATTGCCAATTGGTGCTGAATTATGGCTGTGTGGCTAAAAGTCACCGGGAACCCATAGTACATATAGTACCCTTACAGGCAACAGAGGAACGAGACCTGGGCCTAGAAATTCAGGTCATTTGCGCCTCCCGTTAGCAACCCCAGGGGGGCGGTAATGGGGTGCAAACGACTAACAATAAATTAGATGGGAGTTTAGCGGTGGCGATAATCCGCAGCACCCTGTTAGCTCCCTGGACCCTAAATTGAGTATTGCCCCTTGAAGTTGCGCCGGGCGATGACAACGACAGTTTCAGGGGATGCATACTGTGCAGCAGGCCCCTCGCGGAGTGAAAGTTAAAGGGGAGGTGTGCTGCTGCTAAAAAGAAATGCTGATTTTTTTTTTGCGCCCCATTGGTGCTTTAAACGTCGGATCCGTACCGCAATCGACCAGCCCGTCACTCTGCTTGAGTGCCTGGCTGTTGGCACGTCATCCCCACTCCCCGGTCCAGGTAGCACCCTTTTTTTTTGCAGAGTATGCAGCTTGGTCCATTCCCTTTAATTCAGGATTGAGCCCCTCCGATGCGGCAGTGCTATGCTGCCCAGTGCGTAGCGTTGCGCCCCGCTCCCGAGGCATCCTCCCCGTTACCACCCCAGAAAGGAAGTGGAGCACTAAATCAAGCACTCCACTTCCTTTCGGGGGCAGTAACCACAATTTCTTGTGAGTGGCGAGACTTCTGTGCCTGGCGCAAAGCCTCGAGCCTCGCAACTGTTTACCCCCCCAAAAGGTGCGGTACCAGATTTTTCTCAGTTTATCTCATTGGCTTGAGGTCAAACTAAACCCTGGTCATCTTGGTGAAGGACAGTATTCTAACTGATTCACTGCCATGTAGTTTATTTCTTGTTAAGTATAGTTCAGCATTAATCCTCATAATTCCTTTGACAGAGATGCAGCTTTTCATATATTGTGGTGGTAATGACAGCGAACCTGCCCTCTAAAACTAACTGCAATTTCAGGATTTAGCACAAGCGCAGATAAATGCAGGATTTCCCGAAGTTGTGGTCAGTCAGACCCTGCTCACCACAGGCTGCATTGTGCAACTCCCCAGAGCTGGCAATTAATTCAAATCACACTGAAGGATAGACACTTCCCATAGTACATTGGAATGTTGCAGTTAACCCCTACCCCCCCAAAAAAAAGTTAGCCTTGTTGAAAGAGATGTAACTGGGTCTTTAACGATATATTGATCGCTGAACAACCGTTCTGGCCCTGTAAAGCTAATTTTATATTTGTGGAATGTCATATCTTTCCATTAATGTGATTAAGAATGACATGGTTTTTAAAATTATAAGTTTAAAAAAAAAGTTTGTTTAAGATATTTCAGTTTCTACCTTAATTCCTATGTGCATGTCCCAATCTTTATTCCCTGTAAAATTTATAAAAAGTAAATTAGAATCTGTGCATTTTACTTCCTGGTTTGCTGTCTGTGAGAATTCTTCAATGTGATTGGCTGCTCAGCCTGTTTGATGACATCACTGTTGCAGGACGTTGGAGATTCGCTTGATGTTGTGCCAGATTCAAAGGTTAGGAGAGACAAACAAAATTCATGCCACAGAGATCACTAGATCTTTGTGGGGAGCTTTCTTCGAGGTCAGTGACATGCGCTGTCACTTTGCCGCTGACTGCAAAATCCGGGCCGTAGAGAAACAAAGAAAAGCTACATTGTAATTGTGGAGAAAATGGAAGGTCAGCTCACTTTGAGCAATTAAAAATATTACTTAAGAACAAAGGAACAGCAATAAGCCATTTAGCCACTTGAGCCTTTTCCGCTATTCAATGAGATCAAGGCTGATCTGTAACTTAACCCCATATAATCGCCTTTGGCCCATATCCCTTAATAGCCCTGGTCAACAAAATCTATCAGTCTCTGATTTAAAATTAACAATTGACCGAGCATCAACTGCCGTTTGCGGACTTTTACCCTCCATTTGCGTGTGTTTCCTAAGTTCACTCCTGAAAGATCTGGCTCTAAATTTAGACTATGTCCCCTAATCCTGGACTCCCCAATCAGCGGAAATAGTTTCTATCTACCCTAGCAGTTCCCCTTAATATCGCGAAAAATTTGATCAAATCACGCCTTAACCTTCAAAATTCCACCATACCAGCAACATCGCTAAGCATTAGTTTCTGTTCCGTGATAAGTTAGTTATTGAGGTATTTGCTAACAGATGGGGTAACCAGATGGAAAATGTTAAACAACATTTTTTTAGTGTGTTGAAGTGTTCTGAAATGGTGCAGGCATTAATAGAAGTCTCTCAATAGGTGCTGCAGATGCATTCGACACTCTGCCTGCACTGCAGCACAGCTAGGCGAGTTCTTTTAATTCAGTCTGAAGTAAAGTTCCAACATTAAGTCCTTCAGCCATAGTTTGTTACCTGTGATCTATTTTTCTCTTCCATCTTTATCTATTTAGAAACTGAAGGATATGAAATCTGCAGGATGCCTTGTTAACATGCACAATTTTTAATTGACATTCCTTGTAATAAGGTTGTAAATTGAGCAATTAACACTGTGCAGGAGAGGAAGAAAGAGGTGTTCAAGTTGCACAGTTTATCAAACAATGTTCTTCCAACGTCTACACCGAGATGATATATATGTATAGTACCAATGTGGTACTCTAAAGCAGTATTATTTCTGTAAACAACTGTTTTGCTGTTATAATGAGAAAACCACCCCACTGGTCTGGTACCATTTCCTTGTTTAAAAGAAAACAAACTTCTCATTGGCCCGGAATTTGCGGTGGCGAATAACAGCGAATGAAAAGTCTTTGCCGTTATTACCCCTCTGACACTGACCGCAACTTCAAGATTTAAAACGCAGAAATCCTAAAGTTGCGGTTTGTCATTCATTGCTCCGACACTGGCTGCACTGCCCCCACCCCACCCCCCCCCTTTGATTACAGAGCACTGAAATCAAATGAATGTTGAAAAAGGCAAACTTCTCGCCACAGAGAGCACGAGATCTCCGTGGGCAGCTTTCTTCAGGGCTGGCGGCGAGCACCTTTGCTTTGCTGGTGACGGCAAATCACGGGCTGTTGTGTGACACAATGTTGGTCAGGAACTCTCAACAGCGGCAGACTCTCACCATCAGATGGAGCTTCAGAAGTGAAACCACCATAATAACAGCTTCGGAGTCTGCACAGCCCAGGATGGAACCTGCCCCCTTTATACATACAGGTACCCAAGGGATTTGAATTTTTATTAATTCATTACAATTTTTTTAGTTAATATATAACATGCAGTAAAAATTTCTCATCAGCAGCCTGAACTCCTTCCTCTGAAATCCTGATGCTTGACCTCCAGAGCTTCCATTTAACCACCTCCTCTAGGCCGGGAATTCCCTTGGAGATGCTGCCACATCGCCGGAAGTGCGGCAGGTTTTCGGCGAAGTTACGATGACGGAGCATATCGCTTCTGTGACATTGAAAAATGATTTTTTTTTAAACTCATATTACTTCATAGATTTTTACTTATTTCCCCTTCCTTCCTAATCTTTAAATTATCTCAGCTTGGGCCGCCCGGCACGACATGTTGCCTGGCAACCCTGGGGCCCACCTCACAACAATTCCAATCTGACACCAAAAAACCATACTGATCTTTTACTCTGCCCTCTCCAATGTATGATATTAAGTATATTTTTTAAATTAATAACTTTAACATCCAACCCCCCTCACAGTGTTCCTAATCTGTCCATTTTTAATCTCTGTCCAGAGCATGTCAGCTACCCAACCTTTGAGTGTCTTCTGCACACTTTTCCAGATAAGTCTGCTCCTCCTCCCTGTTTTCTCGTCCTTGGTCTTTTACAGTAATAAATATTGTTCAATTTAACCATTTTTAATGTCTGTATATAATTCAATTTTGAATTCATAAATATGTAAAAATCTTTAATATATACCTTTAAAATGTTGAATCATAAATATAGGTTCATGTTAATTTAATTTACATATTTTAGCCCATGTTGCCGATTAATTTACAAATCAGAATTTTATCATTTTACTTAGATAATTACATAATTAATAATTTCTAATTTTATTCTATGTTTATTGATTATAATTCTCATTCATTACTCATAATAGCAATTATAATTTTTATATTTTACTCATTCACATTTGACAAATCATCATTTCAATTTTACATTTATCATTTATTCTACATAATATTTTTCCGACTATCGTATGATTTCTTCAGTAAGGGTTACATTAGGTTTTCTAAATTGCGATGCAACGTAGGAACATCTCAGGTGAATCTCGGCAAGTCGGTGACACACGGGACTCAGTGCAGTGGATGGTAACAGTGCCAACTGCTCCATCACGATGGCAGGTACACAATAGTGACAGACTTTCTTCTGACTCGCTGTGGGCAATGCCACAGCTAATATACGTGTATAACACACCTGGTTATGCATATTATGAGCACTGAATGTTTCCCTCACTCAAAAATTGCCAATCGTGCATATTACGAAAGTGTAGATAGCACCTTAATATTTATTTGATTGATGGGGCATTTGTTTTTGCAAAGATAATGAACCATAATTAACAGAGCCAAGTGATAAGGTTAACATGGAATGTTGCTATAAGCACATTACCAAATCTTGAGCTGTCCTCGGTCTAATATACATAGCTGCCATAGCATATTGCAACGCCCACATGCTGTCTTCTTCAATGGATGTTGTTCAGTGACCTACATGGTTGCTTTCATTACATAACTGCATTTTGCACCTGACAGTACTTAAAGGGATGCGTTACAATTAGTGGATGCTGTGGCAGAAAATTTCACAGCTTATTCAGCATGGAAGTGAAACAGGAATCGCTACTACTCACAGCTTTTTTAAGTTAGAAGAATTATTCTGAGAATTGTAGATCTGCTAATGTATGAAATAAGATTGGAAAATAATATTCCTTTTTGTTTTTAAACCTTTACATTCATCTGGTGCTAGACAACGGAAAGCGTTTTTCATACACCTAAATTAAGTGTCCATGGACAAAAAACAGAAAAAGCTGGAGTTATTCAGGAGGTCGTCGAGAAAACAAGAGACAGTTAATGTTTCAGGTATGAACCCTTTCTCAGAACTGGAAGATATTATGGATGAACAGCATTTTAGAAGGGACAGACAAAGCTGAGGGGGGAACTCACTGACAGGATAAGAAAGGCAATAACCTTGTGAAGTGCTGAGCTAGCAATTAGGAAATGGTTAAAGAACAGCAGTGATATGCACAAGAAACAAAAGTGGCATAAAGAAAGAAATATACAAGACGCGAAGGAAGGTGCTAACTTCTCCGATACCTGCTGCCTGAGAGAAAGTGGGCACTCCAGTTAAGGTTTGAAGTTGTTAAAGTGAGTATTAAGGTCGGTGAGCTGCAAAGTGCCGAATGGAAAGATGAAGTGCATTCCTTGAGCTTGCGTTGAACTTTATTATAAGAACATAAGAAACAGGAGCAGGAGAAAGCCATTCGGCCCCTCGAGCCCACTCCGCCATTCAATAAGATCATGGCTGATCGTCTACCTCAACTCCACTTTCCTGCACTATCCACATATCCCTTGATTCCCTTAATATCTAAAAATCAATCGATCGCAGTCTTGAATATACTCAACAATGCTCTGGGGTAGAGAATTCCAAAGATTCACCACCATCTGAGTGAATAAATTTCTCCTCATCTCAGTCCTAAATGGCCAACACCTTATTCTGAGACTGTGACCCTTGGTTCTAGACTCCCCAGCCAGAGGAAACATCTTCCCTGCATCTACCCTGTCCAGCCCTGTAAGAATTTTGTACATTTCGTATTATTGGAACAGGGTAGTACAACAAGCACATGGTTTAATTGCAGAGTACATTTCCTTCCCCACTTGCTCATCGTTAAACCACAACACCAGCCTCAGAAATACATCCCCCCTTGGATTGGGATTACTTTACGGACAGTTCTGTGCTATGGATTTGTGGTTATTTGGAAATGGATAAATACTGTACCTGCTCACTTCAAGGCTGAATCTTCGCAGCCTGCAAGTATGGTTTTGGAGGTGGGCCTGCTGTCAAAATGGCCGAGACTGACAGTGGGTCAGGATCCAGCTCAGAACCCGTCTGTTTCAGTTTCTGACCTGTCAGGACTGCGATCGGATCGCAGACCTGACAGCAAGCGGCGGGGCAGTTAATTAAGATAGTCAGGAGTTCGCTGAATGCTACTTAAGAGGATTAAAAGCAGGCACTTACAATTTTATTAACATTTTGGCAGGTTTGCCATCCCTTGGGGAACATGACAGGTAAGTGGATTCGGGTTCTCAGTGACTCTCTATTACATTGGCTCGTTGACAGCTGCAGAAGTGGTATACAGCTAAAATTTCACTTTCCAATGTCAGAAGCTGAAGCCTTCATGATTTGGAAAAAACTTTTGACCTGCATGCAGTTTGGAAGTGTTTGCAGTGAGCTCTCTATTCACTGTCACTTCCTTGGCGGAATCTCTCTCAGCATTGATAGAACGCTTCAGTCATCTCAACCTCACCTGCTATTTATTCCAGCAGCATTGGTTCCCTTGAAAAAATATCACTTTGGTCCTCAGAATCCCACTATGATCAGTCCCAACACCAACATCACTAAACACACCAGCATCACCAACAACAACACCAACCTTCTCTGCAATCGCCTGATGCTGCACAGGACACAGGAAATCAGCACCTGACCACATTGCTGCCCAGGAGGCCAGGGGTGGCCTCACCATGGCCAGATTTACTTCACTTAATGCTGTAAACCCTGGCTGCACCAGGTTGGCACCACCCGACACCAGCTCCATAAAGCATCCCTGCAATGCCCAAGGCATTCCTTTCACACTCAACACCATTGTGGGGGATAACTTTACGTCTCACCAGTCACTACAACTCACTGTCACTTCCAAAGCTGCCCTCAAATCTGTCCAAGAATGCAACGTGCTGAAAGTAAAGATTTCAATGTTTGATAACACATCAACATAAATTTGAAATGAACATTGGCTAAAGGACCCAACTGCCTATCCTTGTGTGTTATTAGTTGGACATGGATGAGGGTGCATGTGAGGGGTGGCCAGTAAGATGGGGAAATGGTAATGTAGATAGAAAGAAATGGATGGGTGGATGTGCAAGGTAAGTTGGTGTGTGTAAGGATGTGAAGGAGTAGGGTGGGAAAGGCAGAGTGATGGGGATGTGATGAGAGGCACAGCAGGATGAGGTTGAGTGCAGCTTTGCAGTAATGTTTCGTGATCTACTGAGGTCATTGAAAGGTTTGCGCCACTGCAGCCAGCTCCTCCTGACAACATCCCTGCGTGTGTCCTCCTGTGCAATGTGCAACCAGGCTGTGTTGATGCCCTGGGAAGGTCTCTTATGTCCATTGGGAGGGAAGAGAACCTCCCTGCTGAAGCATCTGGAGGGAGCTATGGGAGAGTTTGAGTGCAGCCGTGCTCCTCTGTGCAGTGTTTGTCAGTGTTTGCAGCAGCTCAATGCTGCAGAACACTGATAGCACAACTGTCAAAAAACAATGTGTGCATGGTCCCTTTAAGAAAACCGGATGATGACGTTATCAGATCGGCTTCCTCTTAATTGGCCGGGAACCGGGCTTAACTAGTCCCATCAACGGAAGATTGGGTACAGAAGGTGGGGTGGACCGGGAGCAGCTTTCCCACGCGCCACCAATGCCGGCTGCACCCAACTCGCCATGTGTGGCGAAATCACGGCCCATATCTATTACTGGCATCAGTGTGTGCGCCTATATGCATGTGTGATGAGAGAGAGAAATCCGGAAAAATCCAATCCATGATTTGAGCACATAATCGAGGTTGACATTTCAATGCAGGACTGAGCGAGTGCTGCACTATCGGAGGTGCTGTCTTTCAGATGAGATGTTAAACTCTCTCAGCTGGACTTAAAAGATCCCACGGTACTATTCAAGGAAGATAGGCGGAGTTCTCCCAGTGTCCTTGCCAATATATATCACTCATCCAACACCACTAAAAACAGAGGGGCCAAAATTAATCATCCCCAAAGGGACGGCTACTGTGGAGCTTGGGCAGTTCGAGCAAAAAAATTGATCGGCCGCCGCAGTCGGCTACATTTCCTTCCCCGAGCCATAATCACTTCCGCCGGAAACGGTGCCATGAAGCCGCTGTAAACGAATATTTCCAGCGGTGAACTCTGCAGTGTGCGGGCCGCTGGAAAGGGACTAGCACAACGAAATTCATCGAGGAAAAGGTAGGACTTTTCCCGGCAGTGCCCCCGCGATGCGGTGCTCGAACGCGACACCACTGGGGCCTTTTGCGAGGTAAAAAGTTTTATTACTTATTAGTGTTTTTATTTCATTTTCCATGGTCCGCAGTATTTAACTCTTGATAGAGTTTAATTAATCGTTTTGGCATCAATAAACCTGCTGAGTGCTGCTCAGAGGTTTGCACACACCCCTGTACTTTTGTACAACTTTCAGGTCTGAATGGGCTGCAGAGACCTGCTTGGCAGGGTTCACCCTGAGGATGGGAGGAGTGTTGGGAGGGTGACACCTCAGAAGCAGGGTGGCACGCAGGAGAAGGCGTTGCCGTCAGCATCGTGCAGAGAGGCAGCGGGCAAGGGAGGCAGCAGCCATGATTCGTTCATTCTGTGCCAGACCGACTTCACTGGCCCGAATGAGGATTGGGGTTGGCTGCTTGGGGACAAGGGATATCGTTATGGCTGCTCACTGCTCTGCGGAACCCCAGGGCAGTGCCAGTGCATGCATACAATGACACTCATTGTGCCACCAAGTGTGCATCATCGAGCAGTGTATAGACTTCCTTAAGCAGAGTTTCTGGTGCCTGGACCGCTCTGGTGGCACCTTGCAGTACACTTCTAAATGAGTCTTCATAATCGTCGTGGTGTGCTGCATGCTGCACAATCTGGCCATTATGAGGGGACAGCCACTGGAAATCGAGCCAGCAGTACCACCTGAGGAAGAGAAGGATCTCCGTCACCCCAGAGCTAAGAGGCATCGACCCATCGCCACCCTGGAAGGGCCGGGTGCAAACTGGCTAGCACCCTCCTGGGAGGGTACGTCCTCATATATATGGAAGTGCCTGACACCTCGCTTGCAATCTCCCTCCATGCATTATGTACTGCCTATCTGCCAGGTCTTCCCATGTCAGGAAACAGTATTATTCTTCTGTCCATCAGTGTCTCCAGCTCCATATCAGTGAACCTGTTGCACCTCTTACATCAGCCGTCCTTCCAACCTCCTTCCCCCCTCAGGGCCTTGCTGCAAACGCTGGCCTTTAAAAAGGCCAGGGAGCAGCTGGCTCATTAGATACCCTTACCTGCATGCTGAATTTCTCAGTGGTGATAACGCTCAACTTAAGACAGCCACACCGCTGAAAAATCCACCTTGGAAGGGTTCATAAGCGCTGGAGCCCAGCCTAGAATTTTTTTTGCCGCTAATGGCAACAAAAAGGTGGGGGGGAGCAGCAGCTTTCCAGTGGTGCTGAATGTTGGGCCCAGATTTTCTGGTCATCTATCCTTGCTGTGTGCCACGTTTCTCTACATTAAAAAGTGACTGATCTTCAAAAGTAATTAATTCACTGTGAAGTGCTTTGGGATTTCCTAATGTTGTAAAAGGCACTGTATACATGAATTTATTTTTTTCTTATCAATCTGGGCTAGAATTGAACATCATTCTCAGAGATGAAAAGATTTGGGGCTAGAACCTCCACTTTTGAGCTTATCACGGAAAAACGGGGATTATTCCAGGGTGGGCGTTAAAAAAGGGTTTTCAGCTCGCCGGCATCTCACCCATTCTCAAAACACCTCGTTTCCATTTTTGAAAATGGGCGTTACCGTGAGCGATATCAAATGGGCGGTAATGTAAATTTTTTTTGACCTTCTGCCGTAAAGTGTGGCCGTCCTTAGCAACGGCATGGCAATGCTCCATTCCCGCGATTCAGGAGTCAAGGGTCATCTGACACGCGCAGAAGAGGAGACAGAGAGAGAGGGAGCTCAGAGAGACTGAAAGCATGTGTGGCTGTGGTGTGTGCTTGTCTGGCTGTTGTGGGAGGCACGACAGAGATTGACCAGTAGCAAAAAGATGACTAAGCACCAAGAACATAATTGACACCGAGTTTTTGTCTAACAAATAAGATAGGGATGGAGGAGATCCTGGAGCTGGTAGCCAGGAACACTGGTGGCAGAAGGCTCCCAGCGGTCCCAGAGTGTGGCACTGCACCCCAAGGTGCCACACCCTCATTGCTAACCACACATGAGAGCCAGCAGCAACATCTTGCTTCTGGCTCGGAGCACATTCCCAGCTCAGGACCGTCCTCTCCCGTATCCGTCCAAGCATCACTTCAGCTGTCACCCCCCCCTCCCAATGAAGCATCGCATGAGAACGTCCTCGGCCAGGCGGCTTGGAGTCAGAATGGGAGAGGTAAGGGGTAGAAGTTGTGGGGGGGGGGGGGAAGGGTTGGTTTGTACAGAAATACTGATGATCTCAGACTAATGTTCAGTTTAAATGTTTTTTATTTAACAAAACCTTGGTGTGCATTGGCTCAGATAGCTGCACCATTACACACTGTTGATTCCTTAACATCAAAGGGTATAATCACACTTAACTTCAATCAACTTAAACGTTAACTGTCATCAAGGTAATGCCCACCATTGATGTATCACCTGCACACCCAGCAGTGTGTCAGCCTTGTAAATAACAGCAACGTTTCTTCAGGCAAAGCGATCATTGATGAGCTCCTGACGTAAGGCTCTTGCAGCTATCATGCCACCATGGGCCTTTTCATGCGGTCTACAGGGGGGGGGGGCTGGGGCATAGCTTCAGCCTGATTGGCTGGCCGGAGGTCAGCATCCGCATCCTCATCCTCCTCTTCCTCTCTCTGGTGAGGTGGACTGTCAGGTTCATCAGGCAATTCTTGTTTCCTCCTGATAGCCAAGTTTTGCAGCATGGAGCACATCACCACGAATTGAGCTACCTGCACAGGCTGGTATTGGAGCTCGCCTCCTGAGTGGTTATAGCATCTAAAGCGCTGCTTCAGCACTCCGATGGTTTTCTCCACGATATTGCGAGTTGCTCTATGGCTCTCGTATTACCTCTCATCCTCGGTGTGGGTGTCACGCAGGGGGGTCATCAGCCAGGTGGCGAGTCCATATCCTTTGTCACCAAGCATCCAGCGTTGACCTTGTGGCTGATTGTTAAACAAGTCATATACAGTGCTCTCATGCAGGATGTGAGCATCATGGATGCTGCCTGGAAATTGAGCATTCACTACCAGTTTAATTTGCTGGTGGTCAACAGCTAGTGGAACATTCAGGGAGTGGAATCCCTTGCGGTTTCTGAAAACCTCAGCATGCTGAAAAGGTGCCCGCATCGCGATGTGCGTACAGTCTATTGCTCCCTGCACCTTGGGGAAGTTTGCAATTTGGGAGAATCCTAGAGTCCTCTCGCTCTGTGCCTCCCTGGTCATCGGGAAGCTGATCAAGTCCCTCCTGCATGCGTACAGGGCATTTTGACCCAGCAACGATGAAGGAATGGTAATATATTTCAATGTCAGGATGGTGTGTGATAAGAACATAAGAACATAAGAAATAGGAGAAGGTGTAGGCCATTTGGCCCTTCGAGCCTGCTTCACGATCCAATAAGATCATGACTGATCTGTTCTTGGCATCAACTCATTTCCCTGTCCGCTCCCCATAGCCCTTGACTCCCTTATCATTCAAAAATCTGTCTATCTCCCCTTTAAATATATTCAATGACCCAGCCTTCACAGCTTTCTGGGGTAGAGAATTCCAAACGTTCACGAGGGAAGAAATTCCTCCGCCTTTCCGTTTTAAAAGGGCGATCACTTATTCTGAAACTATGTCCCCTTGTTCTAGATTCCCCCACGAGAGGAGACATCCTCTCAGCATCTACCCTGTCAAGCCCTCTGGCAATCCTCAGAATCTTAGACATTTCAATATCACCTCGCATTCTTTTAAACTCCAATGAGTATAGCCAACATGCTCAACCTTTCTTCATAAGTCAACACCCTCATCTCAGGAATCAACCTCACAAACCTTCTCTGAACTGCCTCCAATGCAAGTATATCCCTCTTTAAATAAGGAGACCAAAACTGTACGCAGTACTCCAGATGTGGTCTCACTAGTGCCCTGTATAGTTGTAGTTGGACTTCCCTACTTTTATACTATATCCTCCTTGCAATAAAGGCCAACATACCATTTGCCTTCCAGATTACTTGCTGTACCTGCATGCTAACTTGTTGTGTTTCATGTACAAGGTCCCCCAGATCCCTCTGTACCGCAGCATTTTGTAATCTCTCCCCATTTAAATAATAATTTGTTTTTTTATTTTTCCTACCAAAGTGGGTAACCTCACATTTTCCCACATTATACTCCATCTGCCAAATTTTTGCCCACTTACTTTAGCCTATCTATAACCCTTTGCAGATTATTTGCATCCTCCTCACAACTTGCTTTCTCAGCTATCTTTGTGTCATCAGCAAATTTGACTACATTACACTTGGTCCCTTCATTCAAGTCATTAATATAGATTGTAAATAGTTGAGGCCCCAGCACTCAACCCTGTGGTACCCCACTAGTTACAGTTTGCCAAACTTAAAATTACTCATTTATCCCGACTCTCTGTTTCTGTTAGTTAGCCAATCCTCTATGCATGCTAATATATTACCCCAACCCTGTGAGATCTTATCTTGTTCACTAACCTTTTATGTGGCACCTTATCGAATGTCTTCTAGAAATCCAAATACACGACATCCACTGGTTCCCCTTTATCAACCCTATTCGTTACATCCTCAAGAATTCCAGCAAATTTGTCAAACATGATTTCACTTTCATAACACCATGCTGACTCTGCTTGACTGTGTTATGAATTTTTAAATGTCCTGCTACTGCTTCCTTAATAATGGACTGCAGCATTTTCCCAATGCGAGATGTTAGGCTAACTGGTCTATATTTTTGTGCTTTCTGGTTCCCTCCTTTCTTAAATAGGGGCATTGCATTTGCGGTTTTCCAATCCTCTGGGACCTCTCCAGAATCCAGGGAATTTTGGTAGATTACTACCAATGCATCCACTATCTCCGCAGCCATTTCTTTTAGACCCTAGGATGCAGGCCATCAGGTCCAGGGGACTTGTTCATCTTTAGTCCCATTAGTTTGCCGAATACTTTTTCACTTGGAGGGGAACTTGGAGGTGCTGGTGTTCCCATGCTCCTGCTGCCCTTGTCCTTCCAGGTGGTAGAGGTCGCAGGTTTGGGAAGTGCTGTCGAAGTGCCACTAAATCAACCTCATAACCAATCTAATTTCAGGTCTTTTAAGATTGTGATCAGTTTCAGCAACAGCTCTCTACTGACCACAGTTGACAAAAACCATCATAGATCAAGCATTGCCTCTCAATGATAAATACAAAGTAAATGGGCAAATTTGTTCAATTCATTTTATTTTCTATTTGTATTAATATGAGGCAAAATACAGATAATTTCCACTTCTTTAGAGTACTTTTCATGTCACACTTTTGCTATTAAGTTTTCTTTAACTATTTTGAATAAACTTGCATAAAAGCACTTTGCCAATTGCCTCTTCCTCCTCATTATCTGTTTGTTCCAGTGGCTGAAGACCCTGCAATAATTTATAAACCAGGAGTGTACTTTCTACAAACTTGTGAAGTAATACCAATTGTTATTATAAAATAGTAATCGAAATAAGATTAAGAAATCATACTAATAGTTCTAATTAACATAAGTAAATCTGATCAGGTGTCATCTTACTGTCATATCTCAATATATATAAAGAGTATTGTCATGCAATTTAGAGGATATCATTTGCATACTATTACAGAGAGCATGTTAATGAATTCTGAATAAATATCTCTCTATGCAAATTTGGTTAATTATATTGGGAAACTTTAACTGGGTAAAACTTTCCGTGTATAATTATGATGCTGGAGCTAATCTTTTGAGAAAACATGTTAAGCAGATTTAATTTTTTAATGAAAATTCATGTTTATTAACAAATATACTTTCTGTAAATTCAAACCTTACAAGAGTCAGCCAGTGCAACTGTTACACTATTAGACCTAACCTCATAATTAATTATGGTAATAACATATAATTTCTTCAATGTGTTTCTCTAATAGCAAAATACATTTTCACTTCTACCTCCTGAAAACATAATTCTGTATTTATTAATCTTGGATGGCTTGAAATAAAGTTGACATTGATCCATCTTGAGGGAATAATGTGGAAAAATATTATTTGAAAAATAATTTTCAGACTCGCATGAGATTGAATTGGTGTAATTTACATATGCAAATCAATCTGGATTAGCATAATTGATATTAATGTCTGCTCCACAAGAGGGCAGCTGCTGAACCAAGCTCGCTATTTAGAAAGTGAAAAATTGCAACAAGTGTTTAGAAATGTACAATTTCAGAAGTTGTGGCATGGCGTGGAAAATTTCCAATGACAATAAAGTGAGCTTTTATTAAAGACCTGTCCCAACAGAAAAAAATATAGTCTGTTTTCTGCTGTAAATTCTCTGGAGAATATCAGACACTCTTTGGCAAAGGGACATTGACACAGGATTTAAAAAAAAAACAAGTATTAAAATAGCGATAGAGATCGACAATATTAAAAATTCATTAACAAAACAAGCAATTGGGTTAGAGCTTGTCAGTAGCTGGAGAAACGAGGACAGTAGATTCAAGAGCTACCAAGTGTCAGCTGTGGCTCAGTGGGTAGAGCTCTCACCTCTGAGTCACAAGATTGTGGGTTCAAGTTTCACTGCAGGGATCTAAGCACAAATAAATCTAAGCTGACACTCCAGTGCAGTGCTGAGGGAGCGCAGCACTGTCGGAGATGTTGCCTTTCAGATGAGGTGCTAAACCGAGACCCTGTCTGCTCTCTCAAGTGGACGTAAAAGATCCCATGACACTATTTAGAAGACGAGTAGGGGAGTTATCCCTGGTTGTCCTGGCCAATATTTTTCATCAATCAACATAACAAATCAGATTATCTGGTCATTATCACATTGCTGTTTTTGGGAGTTTGCTGTGCGTAAATTGGATACCACGTTTCCTACATTACAACAGCAAATGCACTCCAAAAGTACTTCATTGTCTGTAAAGCACTTTAAGTTGTCCGGTGGTCATGAAAGGTGCTTTATAAATCCAATTCTTTCTTTTTTCTTTCTAGATGTGTTTCTGAGGACTGAAGAGATTGACGAATGTGATGCAGTTGACATGTGTCAAAAAGCTAAGGGGTTATTGGGTCTATCGATGTTCTCCTGTCAAAGCTGGTGTCTGCTTTAGCGCAGTGGTCTGAAGGTCCCGCAGAGGCTGCTCAATGGCTTTGCAATGGAAAAACCACACATGCGTGGAAATTTGAATGGGCCATGCAGACTGTTAAAAGGACCGTTCAACCAAATGCATCCATTCTCTCTGCAGCCACTGAGGGAGTGTTGGACTGTCAGAAGGGCCATGTTTCAGATAAGACGCTAAATTGAGGTCCTTTTTTCCCTCTTAGATGCACGTAAAAGATCCTGTGACACTATTGGAAGAAAATCAAGGGAATTCTCCTCGATGTCTTGCCCAATATGTATCCCTCAACCAACATCACTAAAACAGCTTCTCTGGTCATTATTTCATTGCTGTGCATGGGACCTGGTTGTGCTCAAATTGGCTGCCATGACCACACTTTAAAACTTGCCCACTACATTAAAACAAAAATAAAATTCTGCGGGTGCTGGAAATCAGAAATAAAAATGAAAAATTCAGAGATATACTCAGCAGGTCCAGTAGTACCTGTGGAGAAACAGAGTTAATGTTTCAGGTCGATGACCTTTCATCCATTCTGGTGAGAGGGCACTGGAGCATCCGGGACCTTGGTGAATGACGGGACCAAAAGTCTATCTCTTAACTAATGAGATTTAAGGATAGAGAAGAAGCAGGAACAATGGGAGGGAAGTATGATGAATTAGAGTCAGATTAGACAAAGAAAGAAAAATAAAGAGAGGGAAAAAGATTAAGGGAGAAAAAAGAACAAAAGAAAAGAAAGAGAAAATGTCATTTTAAGTTTTAAAAATCTCTTAACAACAATTTACTACCTGCAGGAATGAGACGCCACAGTTTCAATTGGTCTCTTTCTGGGCCAGAGAGGTTGAGTGGCATTGCAGAAACATAAATGTTGTAGTTAAAAGAGTCCTTACACTGTAGGTACCAGCCTTAACTTTTCGCGGTGAGATTAATTGATAATTAATGCGCAAATGCTGAAATTTCTTGAGACTCATGGGGAGGTTGATAGAGAGCCATTGGTAATTTGTAGCGATTCGCAACTTTCTACAAATTGCTGGGTTATTTACACATGAATAATGACATGCGTATTAAACTCTCTGTTATTTTGCCAGAAATTTCTGGCCCATTGTATAAAAATACCGCTGATCATCACAGAAAATGGTGCGTTCTCATCATTGTTAACTGGAGGGGAAGCAAATGGATCAGAATTCCTGGAGAAAACAGAAATTATTAACATAACAGCCATATAAAAATGGACTTTCTGAATATTCTGATGGATCAAAGGATTGAGAGGCTGTTATTGAAATGTTACACTTCAAATGCAGTGGTCATAGCAGAAGACTGGGGAAGAGCTTATGCTCCAATTTTTAATGAAGGTCATGAGCATGGTTCTGAGACTGACTGGCTTGTTCGCTTGACATCTACAGTGTGAAGTACATTGCAGAGTGGCATGAAGAAAGCAATTTAAGTGCATTTCACAAGCAAGACATGAAGACCAATATGCATTTATAAAATACAGTTCTTGAATGACAAATCCATTGGAAATCTAAGGATGGTGTTTGATCTTCTACAATGCCCCTGTGTTTGTTAGCTATCTTAGGGGTAAAACTCATCTTGCAGTCCATGGAAAAGAAAATTTGCCGGAATGTAAAATGGCTGCCAATTCGCTATTGCCTGCTTGGTGCCATTTCGTTGATAGATGTCACCCTCCCTCACCCCATTTGAAAAGGTGCCTCACAAGAGAATTGTGGCTAAAGTGACAGCTCCTGAGGCATTGAAGAAAGTAGAAATTTGCAAAGTAAATTGGCTAGATGATAGGAAACAAAGGACATTGGTTAATGGTAGTGATTCTAATGGAGAACTGTGACTGGCAGACTATCCCAGAGATAAGGCCAGGGAGCTCTTTGATTCATTATATATTTAAAGTATTTGGATGAAGATATTAAAAGTTAAATATCTGCATTTGCAAGGTGTGTAGGAAAGCAGGAAGTTAAGACAAAAAGGGATAAAGTTCAGAAACCCAGATCCAACATTAAATGATCCAAAGCTTCCTCCGACATAATTTTGGAAAACCAATGCCATCCTTTTTGACTCCTGAAAAAAATCTACATACCTCCAGTCTCAACTTCAGTTACCTCACCAGTTGCCACCTTAGATTCAACCCATAGCATTCAGGGATCGAAATTGGTTATGGCCGTTTTTGAGGCAGTGGCACCGCCTGAGTGCTGATTTTACCACCAGGCGTTAGGTGCAGCCTTAAACCGTGAAATATAGAAACATAGAAACATAGAAAATACGTGCAGGAGTAGGCCATTCGGCCCTTCGAGCCTGCACCACCATTCAATAAGATCATTGCTGATCATTCCCTCAGTACCCCTTTCCTGCTTTCTCTCAATACCCCTGGATCCCTTTAGCCGCAAGGGCCATATTTAACTCCCTCTTGAATATATCCAATGAACTGGCATCAACAACTCTCTGCAGCAGGGAAGTCCACAGGTTAACAACTCTCTGAGTTGAGAAGTTTCTCCTCATCTCAGTCCTAAATGGCCTACCCCTTATCCTAAGACTGTGTCCCCTGGTTCTGGACTTACCCAACATCAGGAACTTTCTACCCTGTCCCGTCCCGTCAGAATTTTATATGTTTCTATGAGATCCCCTCTCATCCTTCGAAACTCCAATGTATAAAGGCCCAGTTGATCCAGTCTCTCCTCATATGTCAGTCCTGCCACCCCAGGAATCAGTCTGGTGAACCTTCGCTGCACTCCCTCAATAGCGACAAAGTCCTTCCTCAGATTAGGAGACCGAAACTGAACACAATATTCCAGGTAGGGCCTCACCAAGGCCATGTACAACTGCAGTAAGACCTCCCTGCTCCTATACTCAAATCCCCTAGCTGTGAAGGCCAACATACCACTTGCCTTCTTCACCGCCTGCTGTACCTGTATGCCAACTTTCAATGACTGATGAACTATGACACCCAGGTCTCGTTGCACCTCCCCTTTTACTAATCTGCCGCCATTCAGATAATATTCTGTCTTAGCGTTTTTAACCCCAAATTGCATAAGCTCACATTTATCCACATTATACTGCATCTGCCATGCATTTGCCAACTCACCTAACCTGTCCAAGTCACCCTTCAGCCTCCTAGCGTCCCCTTCACAGCTCACACCGCCACCCAGTTTAGTGTCATCTGCAAACTTGGAGATATTACACTCAATTCCTTCATCCAAATCATTGATGTATATTGTAAAGAGCTAAGATCCCAGCACTGAGCCCTGCGGCACTCCACTAGTCACTGCCTGCCATTCTGAAAAGGACCCGTTTATCACGACTCTCTGCTTCCTGTCTGCCAACCAGTTCTCTACCAATGTCAGTATATTACCCCCAATACCATGTGCTTTGATTTTGCACACAATCTCTTGTGTGGGACCTTGTCAAAAGCCTTTTGAAAGTCCAAATACACCACATCCACTGGTTCTCCCTTTTCCACTCTACTAGGTACATGCTCAAAAAATTCCAGAAGATTTGTCAAGCATGATTTCCCTTTCATAAATCCATGCTGACTTGGACCGATCCTGTCACTGTTTTCCAAATGCGCTGCTATTTCATCTTTAATAATTGATTCCAACATTTTCCCCACTACTGATGTCAGGCTAACCCCACTATAATTACCCGCTTTCTCTCTCCCTCCCTTTTTAAAAAGTGGTGTTACATTAGCTACCCTCCAGTCCATAAGAACTGATCCAGAATCGATAGACTGTTGGAAAATGATTACCAATCCATCCACTATTTCTAGGGCCACTTCCTTAAGTACTCTGGGTTGCAGACTATCAGGCCCCGGGGATTTATCAGCTTTCAATCCCATCAATTTCCCTAACACAATTTCCCGCCTAATAAGGATATCCTTCAGTTCCTCCTTCTCACTAGACCCTCGGTTCCCAACTACTTCCGGAAGTTTATTTGTGTCTTCCTTCGTGAAGACAGAACCAAAGTACTTGTTCAATTGGTCTGCCATTTCTTTATTCCCCATTATAAATTCACCTGAATCCGACTGCAAAAGACCTACGTTTGTCTTCACTAATCTTTTTCTCTTCGCATATCTATCGAAGCTTTTGCAGTCAGTTTTTATGTTCCCGGCAAACTTCTTCTCGTATTCTATTTCCCCCCTCTTAATTAAACCCTTTGTCCTCCTCTGCTGAATTCTAAATTTCTCCCAGTCCTCAGGTTTGTTGCTTTTTCTGGCCAATTTATATGCCTCTTCCTTGGATTTAACACTATCCTTAATTTCCCTTGTTAGCCACGGTTGAGCCACCTTCCCCGTTTTATTTTTACTCCAGACAGGGATGTACAATTGCTGAAGTTCATCCATGTGATCTTTAAATGTTTGCCATTGCCTATCCACCATCAACCCTTTAAGTATAATTTGCAGTCTATTCTAGCCAATTCACACCTCAAACCAGCGAAGTTACCTTTCCTTACGTTCAGGACCCTAGTCTCTGAATTAACTGTGTCACTCTCCATCTTAATAAAGAATTCTACCATATTATGGTCACTCTTCCCCAAGGGGCCTCGCACAACAAGATTGCTAATTAGTCCTTTCTCATTACACATCACCTAGTCTAGGATGGCAAGCTCCCTAGTTGGTTCCTCAACATATCGGTCTTGAAAACCATCCCTAATACACTCCAGGAAATCCTCCTCCACCACCTTGCTACCAGTTTGGTTAGCCCAATCAATATGTAGATTAAAGTCACCCATGATAACTGCTGTACCTTTATTGCATGCATCCCTAATTTCTTGTTTGATGCTGTCCCCAACCTCACTACTACTGTTTGGTGGTCGATACACAACTCCCACTAGAGTTTTCTGCCCCTTGGTATTCCGTAGCTCCACTCATACCAATTCCACATCATCCAAGCTAATGTCCTTTCTTACTATTGCATTAATTTCCTCTTTAACCAGCAACGCCACCCCACCTCCTTTTCCTTTCTGTCTATCCTTCCTAAATGTTGAATACCCATGGATGTTGAGTTCCCAGCCTTGGTCACCCTGGAGCCATGTCTCCTCTCCGTGATGCCAATTACATCATACCCATTAACTGCTTTCTGCGCAGTTAATTCGTCCACCTTATTCCGAATACTCCTCGCATTGAGGCACAGAACCTTCAGACTTGTCTTTTTAACACCCTTTGCCCCTTTAGAATTTTGCTGTAATGTGGTCCTTTTTGCTTTTTGCCTTAGGTTTCTCTGCCCTCCACTTTTACTTTTCTTCTTTCTATCTTTGTCTTCTGCCCCCATTCTACTTCCTTCTATCTCCCTGCATAGGTTCCCATCCCCCTGCCATATTAGTTTAACTCCTCCCCAACAGCACTAGCAAACACTCCCCCTAGGACATTGGTTCCGGTCCTGCCTAGGTGCAGACCATCCAGTTTGTACTGGTCCCACCTCCCCCAGAACTGGTTCCAATGTCCCAGGAATTTGAATCCCTCCCTTGTGCACTACTCCTCTACAACTTATTCATCTGAGCTATCCTACGATTCCTACTCTGACTAACACGTGGCACTGGTAGCATCCTGAGATTACTACTTTTGAGGTCCTACTTTTTAATATAGCTCATAGCTCCCTAAATTCGTCTTGTAGGATCACATCCCGTTTTTTACCTATATCGTTGGTACCTATATGCACCACGACAACTGGCTGTTCACTCTCCCTGTTCAGAATGTCCTGCACCCACTCCGTGACATCCTTGACCCTTGCACCAGGGAGGCAACATACCATCATGAAGTCTCGGTTGCGGCCGCAGAAACGTCTATCTATTCCCCTTACAATTGAATCCCCTATCACTACAGCTCTCCCACTCTTTTTCCTGCCCTCCTGTGCAGCAGAGCCACCCATGGTGCCATGAACTTGGCTGCTGCTGCCCTCCCCTGATGAGTCATCCTCCTCAACAGTACCTAAAGCGGAGTATCTGTTTTGCAGGGGGATGACCGCAGGGGACTCCCGCACTACCTTCCTTCCACTGCTCTACCTGTTGGTTACCCATTCCCTATCTGGCTGCGTACCCTTTACCTGCAGTAAGACCAACTCGCTAAATGTACTATTCACTTCATTCTCAGCATCGTGCATGCTCCAGAGTGAATACACCCGCAGCTCCAGTGCCACAATGCGGTACGTCAGGAGCTGCAGGCGGATACACTTCCCGCACACATAGTCGTCAGGGACACTGGAAGCGTTCCTGACTTCCCACATAGTACAGGAGGAGCATAACATGTGTCCGAGCTCTCCGGCCATGACTTAACCCTTAGATAAACTTAAATTGGCAACAACAATGCTAAAGGTTAGTTACTGATATCGAAAAAAAAAAGAAAAATGACTTACCAATCACCAGCCAATCACTTACCCCCTTGGCTGTGACGTCACCTTCCGATTTCTTTCTACTTTTTTGCCTCCCTGCTGCTGCTGCACCAGCTGGTCTCTTGTAGGCCTGCTTGATGTCCTGCTCCACCTCCCGACTCCCTTCTGGGCCTCCACTCCGACGTCAGGCCTCTTGTAGGCCTCCTCGACGTCCCGCTCCGCCTCCCGACTCGCTTCAGTTTTTACACCCAAAGATGAGAGAGCAGCACTAAAAGGGATGGAGTACAAAAGCAGGGAGGTCCTTCTACAACTGTATAGGGTATTGGTGAGGCTGCACCTGGAGTACTGCATGCAGTTTTGGTCACCTTACTTAAGGAAGGATATACTGGCTTTGGAGGGGGTACAGAGACGATTCATTAGGCTGATTCCGGAGATGAGGGGGTTACCTTATGATGATAGATTGAGTAGACTGGGTCTTTACTTATTGGAGTTCAGAAGGATGAGGAGTGATCTTATAGAAACATTTAAAATAATAAAAGGGATAGACAAGATAGAGGCAGAGATGTTGTTTCCACTTGTCGGGGAGACTAGAACTAGGGGACACAGCCTCAAAATACGGGGGAGCCAATTTAAAACCAAATTGAGAAGGAATTTCTTCTCCCAGAGGGTTGTGAATCTGTGGAATTCTCTGCCCAAGGAAGCAGTTGAGGCTAGCTCATTGAATGTATTCAAGTCACAGATAGATAGATTTTTAACCAATAAGGGAATTAAGGGTTATGGGGAGCGGGCGGGTAAGTGGAGCTGAGTCCACGGCCAGATCAGCCATGATCTTGTTGAATGGCGGAGCAGGCTCGAGCGGCGAGATGGCCTACTCCTGTTCCTAATTCTTATGTTCTTATGTGGCGTTGCACACTCATCCTTGGCGCCAATGGGACGGGAGCTCAGGAGGCCGACCGAATTTCACAACGGGAGGCTGCTGGCATGCGAGCTGGAAAAACGTGAAAATAAAAAAACTAAAACTTCTCCGTCTCATACACACATTTCCCCACGGTTACAACTGATGAAAAAATGCAGAAATATTTAAAGAAAAAAATGTACCTTGCTCTCTGGGCGATTCTGCCCGAGGTTCGCTATGTACTCACCACTTTTTGCAGGCTGTAAGAACGACTGCCCTTAAGGCTGCCTTAGAAACCAAATATCGCGACAGTGGTGCCAAGGGGGCGTTGCTCGCTCGATGACATCACCACATGAGTGGTGTTAGGGGGCGCAGCATTATCTCTTGGCGCCTCTCCCAAAGACTCAACTAAATTTTTCCGGAGCTGTGGACGCCGCTTACCGTTGATGGTAGGCCTTTTTCGCCTGTTAACGGGCAGCATCATCAAGGGAAATTCGGCCCCTTAAACTTTGGCATATTGTTCACTTCCAAGCTTAACTTCTTCCCATATATTTGATCTGTCACCAAGACCCCTTTCTTTTCACTTCTGCAACATTGCAAACTTCCACCACTATCTCTCCCCCTCTGCTGCAAAACTCTAATCCATGCTTTTATCATCTTGAGGTGAGACTAACTTTTAAGATTCTTTTCCTCACCTTCAACCCCTCCATGGCCTTGCCCTATCTCCATCAGCTTTTCCATCCCTATGACGTTATGAGCATCCTTTGGTCCTCCAAACTGCAGTATTAATGATTTCCCGCACTCCCATTTCAGACAATTTCTACCTCCCTTGCTCCATTTCGATATGTGCCCACCTGCTTCAAAAACCTCTGTTCGACTCTACTATTCAAGTCTTGGTCTTCTCCAGATCCTCAGCCTTTTCCTTTCCACCCATCCTACCCCCAGACATTGGCAGCCAACTTGAACAGTGCTCTGAGCTGGCTTTTTAAAAATTAAATAAGCATTATGAAAATGTAGGTTTAGTTGTTATAATTCTAAACATAAGCAATTAGGCAGATGATCCCAATTGGAATTTAATATTAATAAAAAGTAAACAGATATGTCCTACAAGACTAAGATCTCCTAAAGTGATGTTTGTTGTGAGTCAAAGCACATGATATAATTTTGTGACATGTGAAGGTGAAAATTTCAGTTGACAAAACTGATTGCACCATTGGGTATTCGATGAAAGAGGCTGAAAACCTCAATCGCTCCCGGATCATTTTTGATACGTCCTTACTATACAGTATAAATGCACACGAGGCCCATGCTTGAGAGAAGGTCAGTCTGTGACCTGTCCTTTATTCCTTAGCATTCAAGTCCTGGAAGTGGGTGGAGCTTCCCTTTTTATCTCTGAAGGTCCAGGTTAGGGGTGTCTCCCACAAGTTCACCACCTAGTGGTCATTGTTCTCACAGTGTGCAACTTAGGTCAGATTAGACATGGGTTACAATGCTGGTTGAATACATGACAATTTTCATACCTGATTTCCTGTTAGCATTGCTAGAGAGCTTCATTCAACATTTTAATTCCATATAAATGAGGACATGAGACTATAGACCTCAAATTTTCACCTTTCCCACCAAGTTGTAACCCATTGCTATTACCTGTCAGAAAGGAAGCTACCACAGGTTTCACAGTAGTGGGCCGAATTTTGCGGTGAGAATAACAGCAAGACTATCAGCGCTCTCCCTTATTAAGGAATAAATCGGACAGTAGCCTCCGGCATCCACACATGCGCAGTTAAACGTGGAAATCAGGAAGTTGCTGTCTGTCGTGCACTGCTCCTCACGAAGCTTCGCTACACTGGTACCTCGGCAAAAGGCTCGGCATTCAAACACATGAACGGTGTGAAGTTACAGTACTTACCCACTAAACAAGGCAGGACAAGTTAGGGCTTCTCTATTCAGGTGTAAGTGAGTTTACTTTTACAAATGTTGAGCCTCATTCCATCAGATTTTAATATTGTTGAGATTTAAAAAAATGTAAATAAACACAATTTTTTCCACTTTTTCTCTGTCTCTTTTCTCTCTCTCTTAATCCCATCTTTCTTTCCCTCTCTTTAGTTTGCTTTCTGTATATGATTTGGTATTGAAATAAATATTCTAACTTACAGTTCCTGGTTTAGGCTCTGCGTGTCTCAGTAAGGATTCTTCAATGTGATTGGTTAAGGAGGCCCACGGTTACTTGACCTGCTCACACAGGTCCCCGATTCCCTGTAGAGGGCACCGCGCTGTTTTGACTCTCGAATGATCGCAAGTCGCAGTGCGAAAGCACACAGAAAGTCTGTGGGCAAGTGTAAGAGTAATGTACGGTGAGTGCCTTTAGTTTGCCGCTGACCACAAAATCCAGGCCAATGTCTTTTCGTGAAATTGTTCAATTGCTAACAACTATTGTTCGATATGGGGATTGTTTTAAAATCATACAAGAAGATGAAAGAAGGTATACCAAGGTTATCATACAAAAAGATGAAAGAAGGTATACCAAGGAAATCAGATGGCATCAGAGATTGACTGCTCATTGCCATTATTATGCCAGCAATCTATAGGTCCAGACAAAACTACTTGGCAATGTCCAAGGGGACAGTCGCTACAGACTCCACTTCAGCAGGACTGAGTCATCTGCTGCAACGAGACCTGCTTCCAACCTTTACCATAAGGATAGCACTGCTTGTAGAAGTCAGGATTACTTCCTCCCTCAACTTCACTACCTCCTTCTGCCTCAAGGCTAACCCACAGATCATCTTGAGTAACAGCTAATTTGATGGCCACAAATATACCAAACAAACGACTGATGAATTGTTGTGTAGCATCAGCACTTTCAACTCCTTTCCCACAGTGGTTCACTCATTGCTGTAATACAGTAACATACTCTGGGTATCGTAGTTCCAATGAAGCAGGAGGAAAATACATGATACACCTCTTTTGCACACACAATTTCTTCACAGGAGCCCGAACGCCCCTGTGCTTTTCTACTTGGCTTTCATGGTGCATTGTACGTGAAAACCACAACTCCCATGATACATCTCTCTCTAAGTCCCTTTCTGTCTGTCTCTCTCACACACATACACAAACAGAATTTGTTAACAGTAACTATAAATTTGCAACTCAAGCCTCAGGATCGAGACAGAAAGGTGCAGTGCCTTGAAACATTTACTGCACAGAGGCAGAGGAAAGGTTTCAGAGCAGAAATGATTCAAGGATGGAGATTATTAAATTACAGACATGTTAAAAGAGCTAAATGGAAAAAATATTGAGGAGGATAGAAAGTAACATGATCCCAATGTTAAAATAATGGACCAAAGACCATTAAAGAAACATTAGCTAAACATAGCTTAAGGACAGACCATACTCAGCAATCAGCTTATGGTGTATCATCACCTGACTGAGTAATTACTGGATCTTCAGAGCAGCACTCCTGCAGTGAAGTGTCAGCATAGATTACAGACGTAAAGAGCTAGAAATTCGGTATCGCCCGCTTTGAGGCTACCTTTAGCACCTGGTGATGTCTACTGCCTCAAAGTGGGATATTCAGTTATATCACCCCAAGAGGACAGTGGAGCACTAAAAAAAGCGTTCCTCACTCCTCTTCGGGAGCTAACGGAGCAATAGCACAGGAGGCCAACTCAATTTTTGGTGCTAGGATGCCGGCATACTAGCGCCTAAAGATGAAAAAAAATCCTGTCGAAAATTTCAATAAACCTCGCCTACACTTCCCCACTAATGCAACACATAAAAAAAAGTTGAAAAAGTGAAATTTCAGCACTTACGTTGCACTCCGGATGATATCACCTCGGGATTGATGCTGGACCGACTGCTTTCCCCTGGCAGTCTCAGCACCAGGCGCTATGGGAGCGTTGTACTGTCGGTGATGTCACCAAGTGGGCGGCGCTAGCGAGCAGAGCGCAAACTGTCAGCTCCACTGCTAAACTTCACTGAAATTCGCGGCAGGCACTGACAGCGTGGTGCTCGGGCGGGAGGTGCTTAGCTTAGCCTAAGTCTCTGGAGCGGGGCTTGAACCCATGACTTTCTGACTCAGAGGTGAGAGCGCGAACATTTGAGCCAAGGCTATCACTTGATAGTAAAGAAAAATACTGTTTACTTTTGCGTCACATCTCGTTGTATATCACAAGGAGTTGGAATTGTAAGTATAAGAACATCATCATGAGTATTCAATAAAACACGTCCCCATGCCCAATAACTAATGGATTTGGGTGAGGGTTACAAAGTTACAGGCGAGGTAGCAGCCATGGAACCAAGCTGACTCCTTTGAGTAACCTTTGATAAGTTAAACATTTGATTGGTCTGTGATACCAAGCGATTGGGATGAACCAATGTTTGGACTCGTTGATGCCATGGTAACTTCGTGACACAGTTTACAACCATACACTATTGCAGATACAAACATAAGAGATGGTTAGGGTGTAATTTCTGATGTGTTTGAGGCTGAATCACTTAAAAAGAAATATGAGTTTTGATAGGTGTTCTACTTCAGGTACCTCCGAAGAGTGATGCAGGCCTGGCTGATCCTAGCTATACTGCTGGCTCTGCATTCTGGGGTCCATGCACAAACATCTGAAAACCGATCATATCTTTATATTATAGAAGAATCCTAATCCTGCCCACCCACAGAGAATATCAGGGAGCCTCTCTTCATGCAATGAGTAATACTTGCTGCCTCCACAAAATCCTGCAAATTCTTTGATAGGATATGCACACCAATGTCAGCAATCTATCTCAGGCCAACATCCCCAGCATCGAGCATTGACCAACTACGGTGGGCGGGCCACATTGTCCGCATGCCCGATGCTAGACTCCCGAAACAAGCAGTCTACTCTGAACTACGTCATGGTAGGCGAGTCCCAGGAGGGCAGAGAAAATGATTCAAGGACACCCTCAAAGCCTCCTTGAAAAAATGCAACATCCCCACCAACTCTTGGGAATCCCTGTCTCAAGATCGCTCAAAGTGGAGGAGGAGCATCCGAGAAGGCACCAAACACCTCGAGTCTCTCTTCGCCAGTGCGCGGAAGCCAAGTACAAAAAGCGGAAGGAGCGTACAACAAATCAAGCACCCACCCACCCATCCCTCCAAACACCATCTGCCCACGTGTGACAGAGACTACAGATCCCACATTGGTCTCATCAGTCACCTTAGAAATCATTTTAATGTGGAAGCAAGTCATCCTTGACTCCAGGGGGCTGCCTAAGAGAGAGGAGAATACTTGGGCTGCTGTTCCAGTTTGGATTGTGGAATTCAAATTCTTATGTATGTTCTTATGTATCATTCAAGAGGCAGTTAGATACTATAATGGGGCAATATTAATAGAAAAATGAGTTCCATGTGCCAATTGTTAAAGCAGGTTCGTTAAGTTGGAGAGGGGAACACGAAAACCTGCAGGAGGTCCATCCTTTCTAAGGTAAATGCAATTACATCTGCAGACTGCAACCAATGTCACATGATCAAATCTCCAGGAAATAGGCCAAGCAGAGCTGGCAATCGCACCTCAAGGTGTAGTCATACTGATTACCTAAATTTGATTCAGGCAGCTTTATGCCTGAGTTGTACCACACGGTGGGTGGGCATGTGAAGCTAAAAACCCGTCACAATGAAGCACATTTTGTTCTCTCGTGGGACAGAATAACAAATGACTGGGTGAAAATAACAAAATTCTAACACACCCAAGGGCTTGTGATCACATCAAGGACAGTGTGACACTCCACATTGGGACAAAATGGCTGATTCAAAGGCTTGAATTGGGAGAGACTTAAAGTGCTAATACTTCCACAATAACACCATGTTTCAAGAGTAATTTACAGTGAAATATTCACATTAACTAGCTTAGATTTGCTTATCAATATTTGGATGCACCGTATTAAAATTCATGTGAGTTCAGATACTTTCAAAATGCAAATAATTTAGTGAAATATATATATTGATTTAGAAAATATTACGTGTTTTGTTTTTTACACCTCTGTTCCTATCTTTTTTTTTCTGTTTTGATACAGCAGCTCTCCATCCTGATAGCTCGCACTTTCTGTTTGCCTATCACCTGGGGAAATAATTGCTTCCTGCAATGTCTCCTATCTCACAGGGTAATTTTACACTATAATTGAAGGCCACAGTTACAAATGGATTTTCCTGCGAGCTCCTCTTTTTTTTAGGTGGAAAGCTGTGTAGGAATTATTGAATTCCTCTGAGGGCGCGCTTTTAAATAAATCAATTTGCTTTCAATAGTACTTTAAACAAAAACAAAGCAAAATTGTTGTATGATATGAAATATGCAATCAGATAAAATTGTTAGATATTGGGTAAACCGGGTGTTAATTGTTTAAAGTTATTGCTGGCAGATACTTTAATAACAAAGGATGAAAATGTTTCAGACAATCTTAAGCAAGTCCATGGCTCAGTACTGACCAGAATTTGGTATGGAACTGGCAGTCGGTTTCTCAGCAGCATCACGTACACCAGAGGACTAATTTCCTGAGGCTGTTTCTGGTTGTGCAAAGCCTCACTGGCAGCTTACCTTCATTAGGGATTAATTCACAGATCCTACACTCCTAGTGTGGAGCCATGCCATGAAGGTGGGGGCGGAGAAGGTGGGGGGTGGGTGGGGGGCAGGGGGGAAGGGTGGGGGAGGTGAGCAAGCCAGAGAATCTACCTTATAGTGTCGTGGCCCTATCTCCGTCCCGTGCTCCATTTGACAGCAGGTTCCTGCTGCAAGCAGGAGGGGAAGCAGCCACCAGCATTCACCGACCCACTCGCTGAGGATGACAAGTACAAAGTTAAAAAGATGGCGGATACTCTTCATCCTTCCTTTGAGTACAGTCCCACTCCTGGGGATCATGGGCTGGTTGCAAAACATAACACGCTGACTGGGCAAAGCAGAAAACGCACAGCTTTAACAACCTTATTAGCTGCGATAACAGGACGAGTGGGACTCTGAGCGCAGAGGAACAGGAGTAGGCCAATTAGGGGAACAAATCTGGAAAATTCCTCTCTGATCCCTCGAGTCGATTGAAACTAGTTCAGGAGATCATATTGACCATGATAATATATTATCATGATCTTCTATGACATGATCTCCGCTCCAGCCAGAAACAAGTCCAGCGCTCCCTTGAAAGTATACAGTGAAACAACAATTACTGCACAGGCCGGCAATTTGTTCCACAGGTCTATTATTCTCTGGGAAAGAGTAACTGTCTAACAACTAACCGATTACTGCCCTTGCATAATTTATATCTGTAACCCCTGGTCCACCACAACCTATCGAATTGAAATAATTTGTCAGCATGCACACAACCCAATCCTTTCATTAACTAAGGGCCTCAATCAAATTGCGCCTGAGTCTATGCTTCTCTAAAGTATATATAGATCCAGCTTTTGCAGCCTATTTGGGTAGCAAATTTGATTTAAAATGGAAATCATTCTTGTAGCCCTCCTCTGAACCGTTTCCAAATCCTCATTATCATTCACCATGTGAGTGGACCAAAACTCAACAATATTAAAAATAAGGCCTACCCAAGGTCTTATACAAGGACAAAATGATATATTTTTTTGTTCATTCATGGGATGTAGGCATCACTTCCAAGGCCAGCATTTATTGCCCATCCCAGATTGTCCTTGAGAGAAGGTGATGGTGAGCTGCAGTCCATGTGATGAAGGTGCTGTTAGGGAGAGAGTGCCTGGATTTTGACCCAGCAACAATGAAGGAACGGCGATATATTTCCAAGTCAGGAAGGTGGGTGACTTGGAGAGGAACTTGGAGGTGATGGTCTTCCCATGCGCTTGCTACTCTTGTCCTTTCAGGTGGTGGAGGTTGCAGATTTGGGAGGTGCTGTTGAAGAAGCCTTGGCGAGTTGCTACAGTGCATCTTGTAGTTGATATACAGCCACAGGTGGTGAATGTTTAAGGTGGTGCATGGGGTATCAATCAAACAGGCTATTTTGTCTGGATGGTGTCGAGCTTCTCGAGGTAGAGTTGTACACATCCAGGCAAGTGGAGAGTAATCCATCACACTCCTGACTTTTGCCTTTTAGATGATGGAACGGCTTTGGGGGAGTCAGGAGGTGAGTCTCTCGTCGCAGAAAACCCTGCCTCTGACCTGCTCTTGAAGCCAGAGTATTTATGTGACTGGTCCAGTTAAGTTTCTGGTCAATCATGATCCTCAGGAATGTTGATGGTGGGGAATTTGGCAATGGTAATGCAGTTGAATGTCATGAGGTGGTGGTTAGACTTCCTCTTGTTGGAGATGGTCATTGGTTGGCGTTTGTGTGGCGCAAATGTTACTTGCCACTTATCAGCCCAAGCCTGAATGTTTTCCAGGTCTTGCTGGACTTTTCTTCAAGGTGAACTCCCTGATATAAGGAATCAACACCCGCCCACCCGTATAGCGACTAAGGAATCACTCAGATGAAACCTCAGTTCAACCGGTTTTTATTCAAGCATGCAGGGGAAGAATTCACAGATGAACCTTCTAAGAACAGAGGATCACATGTCCCCCTTTCTGAATGTGTTGTTCAGCGGTGTCAACTTTGTCTGAGTTCCTCATGACCTTCTTAAAACCCATTGTAAGCGAGTGTTATAAGTATGCTTTACATACATAAGCGAGTTTTACATACAATTTACGATATATTACAATCCCCACCATAATGTAAAGGAACTCCCGGTTCCTTAGAACCTCCTAATACTGATAAGGCCTACAATCTGGACTATGTGTTAGATCAATTCACTACCTTCATTATCCACTTTAGTGACCGTATTTTATCCTCTTACAGACTTATCTGAGGAGTTGCAAATGGAACTGAACACTGTGCAATCATCAGCGAACACCCCCTCTTCTGACCTTATAATGGAGGGAAGGTCATTGATGAAGCATCTGAAGATGTTTGGGCCTAGGACACTGCCCTGCGGAACTCCTGCAGCGATGTCCTGGGGTTCTGATGATTGTCCCCCAACATCGACAACCATCTTCCTTTGTGCTAGGTATGACTCCAGCCAGTGCAGACTTTCCCTCCTGATTCTCCTTGACTTTAATTTTACTAGGGCCACTTTATGCCACACTCGGTCAAATGCTGCCTTGATGTGAAGGGCAGTCACTCTCACTTCACCCTTGAAATTCAGTTCTTTTGTCCATGTTTGGACCAAGACTGTAATGAGGTCTGGAGCCGAGTGGTCCTGGCAGAACCCAAACTGAGCATCTGTGAGTAAGTGCCGCTTAATAGCACTGTCGACGACACCGTCCATCACTTTGCTGATGGTTGAGAGTAGATTGATGTGGTGATAATTGGATGGATTGGATTTGTCTTGCTTTTTGTGGACAGGTCATACCTGGGCAATTTTTCACATTGTCAAGTAGATGCCAGTGTTGTAACTGTACTGGAACAGCTTGGCTAGAAACACAGCTAGTTCTGGAGCACAAGTCTTCAGCATGACAGCTGGGATGTTGTCAGGCCCATTAACCTTTGCTTAATTTTTATGTATTTAATTTTATAATGAACAGTCCTGTGAGTGTAGTCCAGTACCCTATCTGCTTTAGCTAGAGCTTCACTGCATTCTTTGTGATCTTTTATAGAGTAATGAATTATGATACCAAGATCATTTTCTTTCATCACAGATTTCAGTTCTGTTTCCTGTAAGGTGTTTGTATGTTTACCATTGATCCTGCCATCATGCATAACATTCACTTCTCTAAGCTAAGTACCATTGTACCATTTGCCAAAGGCAGACCCATTCCCCCAACATACCGAGATCTACATGCAGTTATTTAGTATCCTCCACCATCTTAACACTTGCACAAATCTTTAGTTCTTCCGCAAACTTGCAGGTCATTCCCCCCCAGGACCTTTAGTAAACAGCAAAGACCCCAACATCGATCCCTGTGGGACACCACTGGTAACCAATCTGCAGGCAGACTTACAGCCATTGAGAACAATTTTCTGCCTATATCCACTGCTGTAGCTTCCCACTAATTCCACAAGACTCTTTCTTGTAGAGTAACCTATTGTGAGGTACCTTATCAAATGCTTTCTGAAAAGCGAGGCAGACAATGTCTATCAGGCTACCCTCATCTGCTGAACAAGTGACTTCTTCAAAAAGTTCAATCAAATTAGTAAGACCTTCTTTTCCAGAAGTTGTGATGAGTGTCTCTTCTGACACCCTCTCTGTTTAGGTGACCATATACAGCATTTTGTATGATCCTTTTGAGTATCATATCTATAACTGAAGTTCTAATAATAGGCCTATAGCTCCCTGGTTCTGCCTTGTTACCTTTTATAAATTTAAGGACTACATGACATATGCTAGACTTTTCTTCATTCCCTTCTTTTCATCTTTCAGTCAGCTTTTTTTCTCAACCCTTTTGTATCATTTTATTTAACTTATTTTTGTTTTGCTTTTTCTTTCAGTTTCCTTCTTGCACCCACCATGACTAGAAGCTGTGCTGTGTCACACCTTGACATTTACCAATGTTGATGATGGCCTTGCTTTTAACTGTGTAACATTACAGAGGGTCATGTTGTTCTGTTTTGTTACTGCAATTGAAGGAACAATTAGTCAGTCATCATTGAATATTTATGTTTCAAATAAACAGACTCCTTATCTTGTGTTTAGAACAGGGAAAAATGCATTTCGAAAGAGTAGAACTCAAGGTGTAACATTTCCCAACAGGCTTACTGTATTAAGTGTTCCAGCAACTGTGTGATAGGTTATTAATCAGAAGGGCAATTAAACTACAGTGTCTCAAGTCTCCCAATAAGACATTCCCATTTAAGGCTCCCAAATGTTCTGGCTGAGTGTACTTGCAACGTGAATATTTCCAACTTAACTTTTCTCCCCAGTGCTCACCTGCAACAGAAAACTCTAAACGTGACCTTTATCACTTTTAGACAATTATTCCAATGGCCTCTTTGCCAGCCTCCCATCCTATACGCTCCATGAATAGCCAACTTCTCCGAAGCTTGACTGCTCATGCCCTTTGCCCCACTGTTTGATTTGTCCATCACCTCTGTCCTCACAGACTTCCACTGGTTTCCCATCCACCAAGATAATTAATTTTAAAATTCCTCCACGGCCGTATTCCACCCTAGCTCTGCAAGCCCACCCAGCCTAATTCGTCCTGAATGCTTTTTTCCCGTGATTCCTGCCTGCTCCCTCTCTCCTCCTCTCTACTGTTAAAAACCCATCTGTTCTGTCAAGCCTTCTGTCACTGCTAATCTCTTGCTTCCTGGCTCAGTGTCCATTTCCAACTCTTACCTGTGAAATGCATTGGGACCTTTTTTTACATTAAAGGCAGCATGGAAATTCCACTTGTTATTGCTGCTGTTATTGTTGTTTTAACCATGGTGTAAAATTAGTTGAAACACAGTAGGTAGCTGATTATCACCGCACCCACTCCTGACAAGGTCACTAGCAGTATAAACGGCGAGAAGCAATAATCCATACCTTAAGTTTGAGTTGCACATAGTAACTAGATGGAAAAGTTCATTTTGCCTTTTCCATCATTTAAGTGGTGTGCTACCTCATTGCCAAGGTTATGATAGGTGTGATGTGATTACCTGCCTTCCTATTGTCCATAGAATGAATTCAGTATATCACAATTGCCCCATACAGAAACAGCTCATATCCACATGAGCAACAGCAGGTCACCTGTATCAAAAGGACAAATGAACACAGTGGAGCCAATCAGAACCACGCATGTGCAAACAATTTAACATATTAAGAAAATTAGCAATATCTGCTCCATGAAGCAGAGAGTAAAGGGTGTTTATGTGGCTGGAAGACATGGAATTTGGTGATGTAACAGAGAATTTGCATCCCAGTCCATTGCCAGGTTAGATTGGCTTATGCCTGAAATTGCACTGCTGAATTCTGCCTTCTATCTTTTGAGTATCATATCTATAACTGAAGCAAACTACAATTGCTGATTGACACTGTACGTTTTGCCAACATTTAACTGCAGTGTGAGAAGAATCACAATGATCATTATTCTTCCATGTACGTTCTGGCGCGGCATCACCCGAACAAACCGAGCTGATCACAGCATGGCTATCAATCAATTAATTGCCAGTGCGGAAAAATGCACATTTTGAACTGAGCAACGTGTACAAGACTGGAATCAGAGAGTGCCTGGATCGTGGGCAGTGATAAGTTAACATGAACATTAAGATTTTCAGTATCATTATACATTACATTAACACAACCTGAGCTCCGAGATGTGTTTGGGACACATTGCCCCGAAATGATGACTGAATGTGCGGAGCAATTCCTTCCGGGGTTAAGTTTTCTTTCAAAAAGGTGTGAGAAAGTTTTGTTTTGTTTTCTGTCGGGCCGAAATAGCTCAGTTGGGAGAGTGGTAGACTGAAGATCGAAAAGTCCCTGATTCAATCCCGGTTTCGGCAATATCTGGTCATTTTGCGTTCCCTTCATTTTAAGGGGAGAAGCTGGTTTGAAATCGAGACAGTGCTTGAGGCAGCGGGTGGTCATGGTCGCTGAGGCCCGAGTCCGGGGATCGGCAGAGGCCCACAAAGGCGTGCTTGTGCAGCTGCAGGGAGAAGGCAAGAAAGAAATAGGAAGGTGACGTCACAGCCAAGTGGGTAAGTGATTGGCTGGTGATTGGTGAGTAGTTTTGCTTTTTGCTTTTTTCTCTTCGATATCAGTGAGTAACTTTTAGCATTGTTGTTGCCAATTTAAGTGTATCTAAGGGTTAAGTCATGGCAGGAGAGTTCGGTCACGTGATATGCTCCTCCTGCACCATGTGGGAACTCAGGGACACTTCCGGTGTCCCTGACGGCTACGTGTGCGGGAAGTGTATCCGCCTCCAGCTGCTGATGGTCCGCATTGCGGAACTGCAGCTGAGGGTGGATTCACTCTGGAGCATCCATGATGCTGAGAATGACGTGAGTAGCACGTGTAGCGAGTTGGTCCTACCGCAGGTGAAAGGTCCACAGCCAGCTGGGGAATGGAAGACCAGCAGGAAGAGCAGTGCAAGGAAGGTAGTGCAGGGGTCCCTGCGGTCATCCCCCTGCAAAACAGATACACCGTTTTGAGTACTGTTGAGGGGGATGTCTCATCAGGGGAGGGCAACAGACCTCAGGTGTTTGCCACAGTGTAGATTAGTCACTGCCTCTGGAGCAGCTAGAGAATTAAAAAATGTGTAATTTAATTTATTTTTAATTTGTAGGGCTAAGGGGGAAGAGCAGGACTGTGGGACTAATTGGATAACTGTTTCAAAGAGCTGGCACAGGCAGGATAGGCTGAATGCCCTCCTTCTATGCTGTAAGATTTTATGGGGGTGAGTTTCAATATTCATTTGGGGCGCTAATTTTTTAAAAGCTTGAAAAGTTAGTGCCAGGCGCTAACAATTTCAAACTTAAAAAAAGTTTGTTGTTTTTGCTCCAAGAAGGAAGTGCAGTGCTAAATCAAATGCTCCATTCCCTTCTTGGAGCACTAATGGAAGCAGGCAAGATAGAGACCTCAGCAAAGCTGCACACTGGGCCATGCAACGCTGCCATGTTCAAAGGACCCTCCCCTCCCTTTGTAAAGTCCTGTCCCCTCAGTATAGATTCACACGAGGCATGTAGTGAAGTCAAGGTCACTCTGGACCTGCATCTTTATTTCACAGCTCTGGAATGCTGCACTTGCCTGAGACCTGTCCTTATATACCTGTCTCTTGCAAGTGCACCCCTGGTGGTAAGGTATGCTGGTGGTTACAGGTCATATCTTATTACAATCATGTATAACATGTTGGGATACAGTTATATATAATAATGTAAGATACATGACATCACCCTCCCCCAAGGTCTTATTGTCTTTATAGGTTCAGTCTCTCAGGTGGTCTACGCTCTCGCGTGGAGCGTCTGAGTTGTGGTTCAGTTGTTTGCCTCGGTGTCTGTTTTTCTTTGGGTTTGGTTGATGGTATCTCACCTGGGCTGTCTGTTTTGATTGGTGTGATTGTTGTTGTATCGCTTGGGCTGTCTGTTGGGATTGCCCTTTCCTCAGGTTGTTCCCTCTGTCTGTCCACTGTGTGGTGTTCCGCAGTGTTGTTGGTAAATCTGCTTTTGACTTGGTCGACATGCCTCTGGCAGGTTTTGCCATTGTCCATGTGTACTACCAGTAGCCTGTTTCCTTCCTTGCCCGTTACTGTCCCTGCAAGCCATTTGGGACCCCTGCCATAGTTTAGTACAAACACTTTGTCCCCTATCTCATTCCATCTCCCCCTCGAATTTCTGTCATGGTACTCTGTCAGCTTATGGCGCTTTGCCTTAACGATTTTGTGTATGTCTGGGAGGATTAATGAGCGCCTTGTTTTTAAAGTCCTTTTCATCAACAGTTGCGCGGGGGGATCCCAGTCAATGAGTGCGGACGAGATCTGTATGCCAGCAGCAGTTGCGACAGGCAACCCTGCAGCGTGGGACCTTGGATTTTAAGCATGCCTTGTTTACCGTGGACAGACAGATTTGCACTGCTCTCTCCACCTGGCCGTTGGAGGCCGGCTCGAACGGTGCCATCTTGATGTGATTTATGCCGTGGTCAATAATAAAGTCTTGGAATTCTGCGCTGGTGAAGCACGGACCATTGTCACTGACCAATATGTCAGGGATTCCGCGCGTTGCAAACATGGTTGCGAGGCTCTCCACAGTGGTGGAGGTTGTGCTCGAGTTTAAAATGGTGCATTCGATCCACTTTGAAAATGCATCTACAACTACGAGGAACATTTTGCCCATGAATGAGCCCGCATAGTCTACGTGCACCCGCGACCACGGTTTGGTAGGCCAGGGGCTCAGTGGAGCCTCCCTGGGAGCATTGCTGAGTTGGGCACAAATGGTGCACCTTCGGACACAGAGCTCCAGGTCCGCATCAATACCTGGCCACCAGATGTGGGATCTGGCTATGGCCTTCATGAGAACGATCCCCGGGTGCTTGCGGTGGAGCTCCCGGACAAATGCCTCTCTGCCTCGCAGAGGCATGACTACTCGGCTGCCCCACATCAGGCAGTCTGCTTGTAGTGATAGCTCATGCATGCGCCTGTGAAAGTGTTTTAATTCCTCAGGGCAGGCATCGCGAGCCTCTGCCCAGTCACCAGTTAGGACACATCTTTTTACTAAGGATAACTTGGGGTCGCTGTCCATCCAGGCTCTGATTTGGCGAGCCGTCATGGCGAACCTGTGGACTCAAAGGCATTGATTGCCATGACTATCTCACAGTCCTGTTTGTCAGACCCTTCCGTGGTCGCCAGGGGTAGCCTGCTGAGCGTGTCGGCACAGTTGTCTGTGCCTGGTCTGTGCCTTATGGTATAGTCGTAAGACGCCAGCATGAGTGCCCACCGTTGAATTCGCGTCGAGGCGTTGGCGTTTATTGCCTTGCTCTCGGACAGGAGGGACGTGAGGGGCTTGTGGTCGGTTTCTAATGCGAACTTGGCCCCGAAAAGTTATTGGTGCATCATTTTGACGCGAGCGCCTCCTTCTCTACCATTCTGTACCGGCGCTCCGCCCGCGAAAGTGACCTGGAGGCATAAGCTATGGGTTGTAATTTGCCCGCACTATTGACATGTTGCAAAACGCACCCGACCCCATACGCTGATGCATCGCATGTGAGAACTAGCTGTTTACCTGGGTCAAAGAAAATCAAAACACTGTTGGAACACAGAAGGTTGCGTGCCTTATTGAAGGCGTGTTCCTGGGCGTCCCCCCAAAACCAATCGCACCCCTTCCTGAGTAGCATATGGAGAGGCTCCAGCAGCATGCTTAAGTTCTGCATAAAGTTCCCAAAGTAATTGAGTAGCCCGAGAAAGGCACGCAGTTCTGAAACATTCCGGGCCTGGGTGCCAGGCGAATTGCTTCTGTTTTGGACTCTGTTGGGCGGATTCCATCAGCGGCAATCCTTCTGCCCAAAAATTCAAACTCGGGTGCGAGAAACAGGCACTTGGAACGCTTGACTCGTAGGCCTACCCGATCCAACCGCTTTAGTACTTCCTCCAAATTACGGAGATGGGAGTCGGTGTCCCTGCCCGTGATAAGTATGTCATCTTGAAATAAAACTGTCCCCGGGATGGACTTGAGCAGACTCTCCATGTTGCGCTGGAATATGACAGCTGCTGACCTGATGCCGAATAGGCATCGATTGTACATGAAAAGGCCTTGACGTGTGTTGATGGTGGTAAGTAGCTTGGATTCCTCGGTCAATTTTTGCATCATAAAAGCAGATGTGAGGTCTAGTTTTGAGAAAAGTTTACCTCCAGCCAATGTGGCAAATACGTCCTCTGCTCTGGGCAGCGGGTACTGGTCCTGTCGGGAGACTCTGTTTATGGTAGATTTGTAGTCCCCACAGATTCGTACGGATCCATCAGGCTTCATGACTGGGACGATGGGACTTGCCCAGTCGCTAAATTCCACAGGTGATATAATGCCTTCCCGCAGAAGCCTGTCTAGTTCGTGTTCAATCTTTTCCCTCATCACATAGGGTACAGCTCTGGCCTTGTGATGGACCGGTCCAGCATCCTGTGTGATGTAGATTTTGACTTTGGCCCCTTTGAAAGTGCCCACACCTGGCTGAAAGAGATGTTCAAATTGCTTTATAACTGTTGAGCAGGAGGTCCGGTCCTCTAATGACATGGCATGGACATCATCCCATTTCCAGTTTAGTTTTGCCAGCCAGCTTCTCCTCATCAGTGCTGCGGGGTCTCCGGGGACAATCCACAGGAGAAGTTGGTTCACTGTCCCTTTGTGTGTGACAGAGAGCATGGCACTGCCGAGGACTGGTACGATTTCTTTGGTGTAGGTCCTTAGTTTGGTGTCGACCCTTGTGAGTTTTGGTCTGTCTCTTTAATGCGGCCACAGTTGTTCAAATTGTTGAGCGCCCATGAGAGATTGACTCGCTCCCGTATCCAGCTCCATGTTGACAGATATCCTGATGAGTAGGACCCTCATCATTATAGGAGGCATCCTGTTTTAGGAGCAGTGGCCATTGATCATTTTGACCCGCTGTACACCGATGTCCCGGGTACTGTCCCCACCATCTTCTGGTCCGCTTTCCGACCCATCCGATTCATATACCAGCCGAGCTGCCGTTTTTTTGCACATGCGGGCCAAATGCCCTGTAAATTCACAATTTCTGCAAACAGCCTGCTGAAATCGACATCCCCTTTCCGAGTGCCCCCCGCCTCCCCCACACCTCCAGCACAGACCTGTTCCATTGTTCAAAGAGTAACCAAAGAATGAGCTGCGTCTGGCTGATCTCTCTTGAGCTTCTCTCAGTTTGTAGTTGATTGCACGCATTGTGGGTTGATGAGGTGTGAACGGCCGTTCCTGTGGCCCTTGATGGCTTCAGCCTGCTGTCGAGAACCTGTTCTCCCGGTTTTGTCTGTGTGTGGGGGTAGCAGCTTGTTTAGTGCTGTGAACGTCTTGTTCCAATATTTTGTTAGTTGTCGTACCTGCATTGTAAATCAACCTCGTTTCTTCTTCCCCTACCAAGAATGTCTGTGCAACCAGTGCTGCTGCCTCTAAGGTCAGGTTCTTGTTCTCTATGAGCTTTCAGAATATGCCTGCGTGGCCTATTCCTTCAATGAAAAGGTCTCTCAGCATTTCTCTCCTCTGTTCATTGGAGAACTCACATAAACTAGCCAACCTCCGAAGTTCCGCCACGAAGTCGGGTATGCTCTGGCCCACACAGCGTCTGTAGTTGTAGAACCTATGTCTGGCCATGTGTAGGCTGCTTGCTAGCTTCAGGTGGTCTCTTACCAGTGTGCTCAATTCTTCAAACGACTTGCTTGCTGGTTTCTCGGGTGCCAACAGATCCTTCATTAAAGCGAATGTTTTCGAGCCACAGCTGGTCAAGAGATGGGCTCTTCTCTTGTCTGCCTTATCGTCGCCTAACCAGTCTTTGGTTACAAAGCTTTGCTGGAGCCTTTCTATAAAGTCCTCCCAATTGTCTCCCGCATTGTACTTTTCATCTGATCCGTTGTTCGCCATTCTGTGGATTCTGTAATCCCGTAACCCGTCGCCACTGTAAAGTCCTGTCCCCTCAGTACAGATTCACACGAGGCATGTAGTGAAGTCAAGGTCACTCTGGACCTGCACCTTTATTTCACAGCTCTGGAATGCTGCACTTGACTGAGACCTGCCCTTATATACCTGTCTCTTGCAAGTGCACCCCTGGTGGTAAGGTATGCTGGTGGTTACAGGTCATATCTTATTACAGTCATGTATAGCATGTTAGGATACAGTTATATATAATAATGTCAGATACATGACACCCTTAAAGGGAAGGACCATCGCTGCAGGCTCTGTAATATGAAAGTGATTTACCTGGACCACCAAGGGAGCGGCGAGCCCACACGATCAGCCCGGCAATCAAGCACAGTGCTGGGCTGATCGATCGCAGGCAGGAACCCAGTCAGAAAACAAGAAAGATAAGTTCTTTTATACTTACCTTGGCCCCCTCGCCTTTAATTATCACCCCCATAGCAGCTGTCTGCCTGATCCATGCCTCCTGCAACTGTCGGTGCTTTCCCCCGGTGCTGCTAAAGGGGACGGAAGTCAATTTTGCGTCCGGGGCGCGACCAGGGCGATGCACGCGGCGATGACATCACGATCTCTGGGCGCAGGAGATCGGGACACAACGCCACAAACCTCTCACAGCGCCCCGCCCGGTCGCTAACGGGAGGCGCAAATGCACCCAATTTCTCCACCTACGATTATAATTTAAAATTTTGCTGGGCTTGGGAGATCAATTCATTGCACTTTAGGACCAAAATACAAATACATAATGCCAATATCAGTTGAAGAATAAAGTACTTTACTGGCCAGACTTAAGCTGATTTCAGATCAACTCTGCCTTATGAAATGCAGTCCTAACATTAAATTAGATTACTCCCCAGAATATAGATATTACTGCAAATTGTTAACAGAAAGTCTGAGTAAGGATCTCAACAATTCTAAAGAATCAGCGTATTTCCTAACAAGTATAGCAAGATAAGCAATTGATAATTCTTCCACCCACTGGGAGGATCAAAGTTCAAACTTGCTAAAAAGAGTTTTGCCCTGTTATATTTCATTTGTTTATCCAATGATTCCCCAATTTTGTTACAGTCATATTAATGTTTTATTGGTGCCTCAATAATTAGATTTTTCTCCCTGGATCTAACGTGACTGCCCCATGTTAAAAAGCTTGTCCAGGGCTGACTGATCAGTAGAGAACAGGAACTGTGATGGAACTGTAATGGCTGTTTCCTGTTTCCAAGATTGGGAACAGTTATAGGGCTTAATTTTTCACAATTATCTGCGTCGTTTTTTTGGTGTGCACTGTTTTTTTTTTGGAGTAAATTAAAATCTCCAAGTTTCCCCAATGTTTCTGCGCCAGTATAATTCAGGTTGTTACGATATTTTTAAGTTATAATTTTTTGCGTAACTTGATGTCTGCGCCAGTTTTTCAGATTTAAGCAAGTTTGGCCAACTTACATTTTTCCTAGGATGGCGTATGTGACCACTTCCAAAAAAACCTTCTGGGCACTTAAGAAAAAGCAGCGCACATTAAAAAATAGGCACAGAAAGAGGCCATTGTTTTGAGGTGAAGTTTTGGAGGGAGTCACGAAGGCAAAATATATGCATCATCAATCTTAATTGTTTCAAAGTCAAAAGGGAAAAAATGCAATTCTTTAATTTTTGATTCTTTTCAAACTACTACGTCACCACCGAAGGTCTCCTCACCGGGGTTGAGGGTTGGAGCGTTTGCCGGCAGAATCACTCCCTCGCCCAGACACAGGGGCTCGGGGCTCATCTTCAAAAGATGCCCGGGCGGGGAGGTGGGGTGGAATGGAAGCCGAACTGAACTGCCAGTCACTTATATCAGGGATGAGAACCCTTAGGCTATACAGCAGGTTCAAAAGAAGTCTGGGGTGAGTGGGGTGGGGGGGGGAAGCTGAGCCCCTGTTTCCGGACAAGGGAGCGATTCTGCAGGCCGCGCTCCGACCCTCGAGCCCGGTGAGGAGTCATTTGGTGGTGGGGTAAAACTTTGAAAAACAAGAAAAATTAAAGAATTGCATTAGACATTGTTGCCCAAATGTCCTTATTGAATGCCTAGCTCCCCGTTCTAAGCAAGCCTATTGCGCAAGCGCAGACCAGGGTGTGGTCCATACTCGGGCGTGCACCTTGGAGAGAGAAAGGAAGGAAGGTGTGAGTGCTTTGTCCTGCTGTTTTGAGCTTCTTGCAAAGCTACAATTAAATTATGCGGGCAATACTGACAATGCCATACCTTGTGCAAGCCTTCTGCATGATGGTGCTGCGGAGGAGAAGATTGATTAAGCATCATCACCTCAGAGCACGTAGAATGATGGGCAGGAGGCCATACCCACATCGGGTATATCGAGATTGATACGTCCTTACTATACAGCATAAATGCACATGAGGCCCATGCTTGAGAGAAGGTCAGTCTGTGACCAGTCCTTTATTCCTTAGCACTCAAGTGATGGAAGTGGGTGGAGCTTCCCCTTTTTTACCTGAAGGTCCAGGTTGGGAGTGTCTCCCACAAGTTCACCACCTAGTGGTCTTTGTTCTCACAGTGTACAACTTAGGTCAGATTATACATGGGTTACAATGCTGGTTGAATACATGACATCACCTCCCCCCCCAAAGTCTTATTGGGACCATAGATTGAGTCTCTCTGGTGGTTTACGCTCTCTTGTAGAGCGCCTGAGTTGGGGCTCCGGTTGTTGGGCGCTGGCCTGAGTGTCTGCTGTTTGCCGTGCCTCAGGCCTATACGGACTGCCCACAGTGACGGGGCACTCCTCCCTTTGGTTCCGGTGTTCAGTGGTGGAGTGAACTCTATATCGTGTTCTTCCTCTGCTTCTTCTATGGGGTTGCTGAACCTCCTTTTTGTTTGATCCACGTGTTTGCGGCAGATTTGTCCATTGGTAAGTTTAACTACCAGAATCCTATTTCCTTCTTTGGCAACCACAGTGCCTGTGAGCCATTTGGGCCCTGCAGCGCAGTTGAGGACAAAAACAGGGTCATTTACATCAATACATCGCGCCCTGCATTCCTGTCATAGTAGTCATATTGTGACTGGCGCCTGCTCTCGACAATTTCTTTCATGGTGGGGTATATAAGGGATAACCGGGTTTTGAGCATCCTTTTCATTCACAACTCTGCGGGTGGAACCCCTGTGAGCGAGTGTGGTCGTGATCTGTAGGCCAACAGGAAGCGTGATAAGCGGCTTTGTAGGGAACCCCCTTGGATTCTGAGCATCTCCTGTTTGCTTATCTGCACTGATAGTTCTGCCTGGCCGTTTGAGGCCGGCTTGAACGGTGCCGTTCTGACGTGGTTGATTCCATTGCCTGCCATGAACTCCTGGAATTCAGCACAGGCCATTGTCACTGACCAAGATATCCTGTAGACTGTGGGCGGCGAACATTGCCCGTAGACTTTCTACCGTGGCAGAGGATGTGCTTGAATTTAAAATGTCACACTCAATCCATTTGGAGTAGGCGTCTACTACAATCAAAAACATTTTTCCCATGAAAGAACCTGCGTAGTCAACATGGATGCGTGACCAAGGCTTGGCGGGTCATGGCCAGGGGCTAAGGGGGGCTTCCCTGGGCGCATTGCCCAGCTGGGCACACGTGTTGCACCTGCGAACACAAAGTTCCAGATCTGCGTCTATCCCTGGCTACCAAACGTGTGACCTGGCAATTGCCTTCATCATGACAATGCCCGGGTGCCCATTGTGGAGTTCTCTGATGAACACCTCTCTGCTCATCTGGGGCATGACTACGCGGTTTCCCCACAGTAGGCAATCGGCCTGAATCGAGAGTTCATCCCTGCGCCTGTGAAATAGTTTAAATTCCTCAGGGCATGCCCTGTGCGTGGCTGCCCAGACCCATTCAGGACACGTTTCTTGACTAGAGACAATTTGTCCAGACTTTAATCTGACGGGCTGTCACGGGTGAGCCTTCACTTCCGAAAGCTTCAACAGCCATGACCATCTCACCAGTATGCTCGGTAGCCCCCTCAGTGGTGGCTAGTGTGAGCCTGCTGAGTGCGTCGGCGCAGTTTTCGGTGCCCGGTCTGTGCCGAATTGTATAGTCATAGGCCGCTAACGTGAGTGCCCACCTGTGTATGCGGGCCGATGCGTTTGCATTTATGGCCTTGTTGTTGGTCAAAAGGGACATTAGGTGTTTGAGATCTGTCTCCAGCTCAAATTTCCTGCCAAACAGGTACTGGTGCATTTTCTTTACCGCATATACACATGTGAATGCCTCCTTTTCTACCATCCCGTAGCCCCTTTCTGCCTGGGACAGACTTCTGGAGGCATAATCTACCAGCTGTAACTGACCCTTGGCATTGACATGCTGCAACACACAGCCGACACCATAGGACGACGCATCGCACGTTAACACAAGTTTCTTACATGGGTCATATAGTGTTAACAGATTGTTGGAACATAACAAATTGCGTGCTCTATTAAAAGCCCATTCCTGGCTGTCCCCCCAGACCCATTCGCGACCTTTGCGTAGGAGCATGTGTAGCGGCTCTAGCAGCGTGCTCAATTTTGGAAGAAAGTTACCAAAATTGTTCAGGAGCCCCAGGAACGAACACAGCTCCGTCGTGTTACGGGGTCTGGGTGCTCTTTGGATCGCTTCCGCCTTGGACGCTGTAGGGCTGATCCCGTCTGCTGCTACCCTCATTCCCAGGAATTCTACCTCTGGAGCTAGGATGACGCACTTCGCCTTTTTCAGTCACAGCCCTACCCGGTCCAGTCTGCGTAGCACCTCCTCCAGGTTGTGGAGGTGTTCTTCAGTATCGTAACCCGTGATGAGGATGTTGTCCTGAAAAACCACTGAGCCCTGGAATCGACTTGAGGAGGCTTTCCATATTTCGTTGGAAGATCGCAGCGGCCGAGCGAATCCCGAATGGACATCTGTTGTACTCAAACAACCCCTTGTGTGTCTTGATGGTGGTCAGCTTCTTCGACTCACTCGCCAGCTCCTGGGTCATGTAAGCTGAGGTCAGGTCCAATTTTGAAAAAAGTTTGCACCGGATAGCGTCGCAAAGAGGTCCTCCGCTCTCGGTAGTGGGTACTGGTCTTGGAGTGACACCCGATTGATGGTGGCCTTGTAATCACCACATATCCTGACCAACCCATCCGCCTTGAGCACCGGCACAATCAGGCTCGCCCAGTCACTGAATTGGACTGGCGAGATAATGCCTTCCCTCAGCAGGCGGTCTAATTCGCCTTCTATCTTTTCCCGCATCACGTACGGCACCGCTCTGACCTTGTGGTGTACTGGCCTGGCGTCCGGGTTTATGTCAATCACTACCTTGGCCCCCATGAAAGTGCCAATGCCGGGTTGAAATAATGAGTCAAATTTGTCCAGGATTGCGAGCATGATACTCGCTCCACAGAGGAAATTGCATTGACATCGCCCCATTTCCAGTTCATGACAGCAAGCCAACTCCTCCCCAGTAGTGCGGGACCATCCCCCGGGACAACCCAGAGTGGCAACCTGTTCTCCGAATCTTTGTGGGTCACGACTACCGTGGCGCTGCCTAGCACCGGAATGATCTCCTTTGTGTATATCCATAGCTGTGTGTCAATCGGCGATAATTTAGGCCTCCTGGCCTTGGACGGCCACAACTTTTCGAACTGTTTGATACCCATCAGGGACTAGCTGGCCCTCGTGTCTAGCTCCATTGATACTGGGAAGCCACTGAGGAGCACTTTCATCATTATCGGTGTTGTCCTGGTGTATGAACTGTTTACGTACTCCACATGAACTCGCTGAACTTCAGCTTCCAGCGATTTCACCCAGCGTTCATTTCTGCAATTTCTGCAGGTATTTTGCTCATCTCTGCAAACTCCGGCTGAGTGTGTGCCTCCATGCCTCCAACGTGAACTGTTGTTGGAAACAAAAGGTCCCTTGCCAGTCGATCGTCCCTGACTGCCCCTGTGACTATCCTTGAGTGCGCCATTAACAGGTGTTGATGGCCCCATTACTGGCCGCATTGTCCCTTGCAATGGCGTGAATCGTCGTTCAGCTTGCCATTGTCTCTGTCGAACTCCCCCTCTGGGTTCGACTACATGTTGGGGCATGCCCGATTACCCTTGTCTGCCTGGAGAACTGTGTGCTGCTTTAATAATGTTGAATCTCTGTCCCAACCATTCCTTAACACAGTACCTCTCGTCTGTTCTGCTAGTGGCCATGCTCGCGTGGTTTAAATCCCAGTTTCTTGTTGCCATTGATACGTCCTTACTATAGAGTATAAATGCACATGAGGCCCATGCAGAAGGTCAGTCTGTGACCTGTATTTTATTCCTTAGCACTCAAGCGATGGAAGTGGGTGGAGCTTCCCCTTTTATACTTGAAGGTCCAGGTTGGGAGTGGTCTCCCACAAGTTCACCACCTAGTGGTCATTGTTCTCACAGTGTACAACTTAGGTCAGATTATACATGGGTTACAATGCTGGTTGAATACATGACAGAGACAGGCGTTCGTACTTGCACCTGAGTGACGCAGACTGTGAGGAGGCCGCGTTTCCACAAAGAAGTTGTAACCGAGATCTGTGAGTTAATAAAAGCAGACCTGCACCCAGAAGCATCAGGAGGACGGCTTTGTCAGTTTAAGTAAAGGTTTCAGCTGCACTTTCATTTTATGCATTTGGATCATTCCAGGCCACAACTGGGAATGTGTACTCCATTTCTCAACATGCAACACATATCTGCATTTGGCAGGTGACTGCTGAACTATATGCCCAGAGGAATGATTACATAAAGTTCCCTATGACCGCCCGGGCAATGCGTGACAAGGCTGTGGGCTTCTTCAGGATTGCTGGCTTTCCAAAGGTACAGGGCTGCATTGATAGTACCCACATCACCTTACGAGCGCCTTTGGAGGATTCCGAGATGTACAGGAACAGAAAATACTTCCACTCTGTGAATGTGCAGCTCATCTGTGATGACATGCACCACATCATGTCAGTTGATGCGAGATACCCTGGGAGCACCCATGATGGGTTCATCCTACGTGAGAGCGCTATATCTGCCATGTTTCAGCAACAGCCAGAAAGGCAGAGCTGACTGCTGGGGGACAAAGGGTACGGCCTTGCCATCTGGCTCATGACGCCCCTACATGTAACCCGGATGGAAGCTGACTGGGAATACAACATGTCGCACATTGCAATGTGCAGCATAATAGAGAGGACCATTGGTATCTTGAAGCAGGGTTTCCGATGCTTGGACCATTCCGGTGGCTACTTGCAATACTCTCCTCAGATTATCTGTCAGTTCACTGTTGCATGCTGCATGATGCACAACCTAGCCATGAGGCAGCAGCAGCTGGTAGCAGAAGACTCACTTGACGTGAGAGTGGCTGACGACGAGGAGGAAGATGCAGATAACGAGGAGGAGGAGGATGTCATGTATTCAACTGTCATTGTAACCCATGTATAAGCTGACCTAAGTTGAATACCTTGAGAACTCTGACCACAGGGGGCGAACTTGTGGGAGACACTTCCAACTTTCCGATATAAAAGGGGAAGCTCCACCCACCGTCTGCCTCTTGAGGTCTTGGTAATAAAGGTAACTGGTCACAAGTACCTTTTCTCAAGTATGGGCCTCGTGTGCATTTATACTGTATAGTAAGGACATATCATTGGCGACGAGAAACTGGGTTTTAAACCACGCGAGCATGGCCACTAACAGCACAAAAGAGAGGTATTGTGTTGGTGATGATTGGGACGACTTTATTGAGAGACTACAGCAAAGTTTTGTCACTAAGGAATGGTTGGGACAGGATTCGGCCGACAAACGCAGGGCTCATCTCCTAATGGTTTGCGGATGCAGAATGTACTCCCTGATGAAGGACCTTCTAGCGCCAGAGAAGCTGGCGGACAAGACATTCGAAGAGCTCAATAGGTTGATCGGGGAACACCTTAAACCGGCGAGCAGCATGCACATGACACGACACCGATTTTACATGCACCGGTGGCGAGAAGGGCAAAGCATTCCAGACTTCGTGGCAGATCTCAGCCTATATAAGTTCCCAGATGCAAGCAGAGCAGAGATGCTGTGAGACTTTTTTATTGAGGGCATCGGGCACGCTGGGGTTTTCAGGAAACTGATTAAGACCAAAGACTTGACCTTGGAAGCGGCAACTCTGATAGCCGAGACATTTATCTCAGGGGAGGAAGAGACCAGAATAATTTATGGCAAAAATCTTCGCTCAAATGCGGCAAACGACCAGGGAGTCAACATTGTTAATGCGGTACAGTTCTCTAGGCAGACAAGGGCAATCGGACATGCCCCAGCATGCAGTCAAACCCAAAGGGGGAATTCAAAAGAGACAATGGCTAGCTGAACGGCGATTCATGCCAAGGCAATGGACAATGCGGCCAGTAATGGGGCCATCAGCACCTGTTAATGGTGCACTTAAGGACAGTTACAGAGACCGTCAGAGACAATCGACTGGTAATGGACCTTTTGTTTCCAACCTTTCATGCTGGAGGTGTGGAGGCAATCACCCAGCCAGAGCTTGCAGGTATCAGCAATATACCTGCAGAAACTGCAACGTCAGTGGTCACTTGGCGCGTATGTGCAGGAAGCCTTCAGCCAGGTTGATGTACGAGGAGGACGGGCCTGATGTAAGCCCTATGAAGCCAAATGAATACTGGGGGAAATTGCTGGAAGCTGAAGTTCAGCGAGTTCATGTGGAGCACATATACAGTTCATATACCAGGACGCCACCGATAATGATGAAAGTGCTCCTCAATGGCATCCCAGTATTAATGGAGCTAAACACGGGAGCCAGCCAGTCCTGAAGAGTATCAAACAGTTCGAAAGGTTGTGGGTGTCCAAGGCCAGGAGGCCAAAACTATTGCTGATTGATGCACTGCTACAGACATATACAAAGGAGATCATTCCGGTGCTAGGCAGCGCCACGGTAGTCGTGACCCACAAAGATTCGGAGAACAGGTTGCCACTCTGGATTGTCCCAGGGGATGGTCCCGCACCACTGGGGAGGAGTTGGCTTGCTGTCATGAATTGGAAATGGGGCGATGTCAATGCAATTTCTTCTGTGGAGCAAGTATCATGCTCACAGGTCCTGGACAAATTTGACGCATTATTTCAACCCGGCATCGGCACTTTCATGGGGACCAAGATAGTGATTCACATAAACCTGGACGCCAGGCCAATACACCACAAGGCCAGAGCGGTGCCGTACGTGATGCGGGAAAAGATAGAATGCGAATTGGACCACCTGCTGAGGGAAGGCATTATCTCGCCAGTCCAATTCAGTGACTGGGCGAGCCCGATCATGCCAGTGCTCAAAGCGGATGGGTCGGTCAGGATATGTGGCAATAACAAGGCTACCATCAATCGGGTGTCACTCCAAGACCAGTACCCGCTACCGAGAGCAGAGGACTTCTTTGCGACGTTATCCGGTGGCAAACCTTTTTCAAAATTGGATCTGACCTCAGCTTACATGACCCAGGAGCTGGCGAGTGAGTCGAAGAAGCTGACCACCATCACGACACACAAAGGGTTGTTTGAGTATAACAGATGTCCGTTCGGGATTCATTCGGCCGCTGCGATCTTTCAGCGAAATATGAAAGCCTCCTCAAGTCGATTCCAGGGACGGTGGTTTTTCAAGACGACATCCTCATCACGGGTCGTGATACTGAAGAACACCTCCACAACCTGGAGGAGGTGCTATGCAGACTGAACCAGGTAGGGCTGCGACTGAAAAAGGCGAAGTGCATCTTCTTAGTTCCAGAGGTAGAATTCCTGGGGATGAGGGTAGCAGCTGACAGGATCAGACCTATTGCGTCCAAAATGGAAGTGATCCAGACAGCACCCAGACCCAGCAACACGATGGAGCTGCGTTCGTTCCTGGGGCTCCTGAATTATTTTGGCAACTTTCTTCCCAAATTGAGCACGCTGTTAGCGCCGCTACACGTGCTCCTACGCAAAGGTCGCGATTGGGGGGACAGCCAGGAACGGGCTTTTGATAGAGCATGCAAATTGTTCTGCTCCAACAAACTGTTAACATTATATGATCCGTGTAAGAAACTAGTTTCAACGTGTGATGCGTTGTCCTATGGGGTCGGGAGTGTGTTACAGCATGTCAATGCCAATGGTCAGTTACAGCCGGTAGCTTATGCCTCCAGAAGTCTGTCCCAGGCAGAAAGGGGCTATTGGATGGTAGAAACGGAAGTGCTAGCATGTGTATATGCATCAAAAAAAATGCACCAGTACCTGTTTGGCAGGAGATTTGAGCTGGAGACGGATCACAAACCCCTAACGACCCTTTTGGCCGACAACAAGTCCGTAAATGCGAATGCATCGGCCCGCATACAGAGGTGGGCACTTACGTTAGCCACCTATGACTACACAATTCGGCACAGACCAGGCATTGAAAACTGTGCTGATGCACTCAGCAGGCTACCACTAGCTACCACTGAGGGGGCAGCTGAGCATGATGCTGAAATGGTCATAGTTGTTGAAGCTTTCGAAAGCGAACGCTCGCCAGTGACACCCCGTCAGATTAAAGTCTGGACAAATAAACACCCGCTACTGTCTTTAGTTAAGAAATGTGTCCTGAATGGGGTCTGGGCAGACATGTACGGGGCATGCCCTGAGGAGTTTAAACCGTTTCACAGGCGCAAGAATGATCTCTCGATTCAGGCTGATTGCCTACTGTGGGGAAACTAAGTAGTCATGCCCCAGAAAGGCAGAGAGGTGTTTATCAGAGAACTTCACAATGAGCACCCGGGCATTGTCACAATGAAGGCAATTGCCAGGTCACACGTTTGGTGGCCAGGGATAGACACAGATCTGGAACTTTGTGTTCGCAGGTGCAACACATGTGCCTAGGTTGGCAATGCGCCCAGGGAAGCCCCCCTTAGCCCCTGGCCATGGCCCGCCAAGTCTTGGTCATGCATCCATGTGGACTACGCAGGTCCTTTCATGGAAAAAATGTTTTTGGTTGGAGTAGACGCCTACTCCAAATGGATTGAGTGTGACATTTTAAATTCAAGCACATCCTCTGCCACGGTAGAAAGTCTACGGTCAATGTTTGCCGCCCATGGTCTACTGGATGTCTTGGTCTCAAGCACTGAATTCCAGGAGTTCATGGCAGGCAATGGAATCAACCATGTCAGAACGGCACTGTTCAAGCCGGCCTCAACTGGCCAGGCGGAACAAGCAGTGCAGATAATCAAACAGGGGATGCTCAGAATCCAAGGGGGTTCCCTACAAAGCCGCTTATCACGCCTTCTGTTGGCCAATAGATCCCGACCACACTCACTCACAGGGGTTCCACCCGCAGAGCTGCTAACGAAAAGGATGCTCAAAACCAGGTTATCCCTTAATCACCCTACTATGCAAGACATTGTTGAGAGCAGGCATCAGTCACAATGTGACTACCATGACAGGAATGCAGGGCGTGAAGTATTGATGTCAATTACCCTGTTTTTGTCCTTAATTACGCTGCAGGGCCCAAATGGCTTGCAGGCACTTTGATTGCCAAAGAGGGGAATAGGGTTTTGGTAGTTAAATTTACCAATGGACAAATCTGCCGCAAACACATGGATCAAACTAAAAGGAGGTTCAGCAACCCCATAGAAGAAGCAGAGGAAGAACACGACGAAGCGCTTACTCCACCACAGGTGACCGAACACCAGAACCAAGTGGAGGAGAGCGCAGTCACTGTGGGCAGTCCGGACAGGCCTGAGGCACCGCAAACAGCAGACACTCAGGCCAGCGCCCAACAACCGGAGTCCCAACTCAGACGCTCTACAAGGGAGCCTCAACCACCAGAGAGACTTAACCTGTGATCCCAATAAGACTTTGCGGGGGAGGTGATGTCATGTATTCAACTGTCATTGTAACCCATGTGTAAGCTGACCTAAGTTGTATACCTTGAGAACACTGACCATAGGGGGCGAACTTGTGGGAGACACTCCTAACCTGGACTTTCCGGTATAAAAAGGGAAGCTCCACCCACCGTCTGCCTCTTGAGGTCTTGGTAATAAAGGTAACTGGTCACAGAGTGATCCTTTCTCAAGTATGGGCCTCGTGTGCATTTATACTGTATAGTAAGGACATATTAGAGGAGGACGAGGAAGCCATGCAACTACCTGAACCCGGAACACGACGGCGGAGAAGGGGGGGGGGGGGCATCATGCCCCTTTAATGATTGCTCGAGCCTTGCACCAGCAGCTCATCCATGAACGTGTTGCTGCCTGAAGGCTCAGCGGCAACTGTTCCAAATGGACCATGTTTACTGTTTGGACTTGTTCCATAATGTTGTGTTGTGTTAATGGAACAAATAATGGGAATGGTTCTTCTTTAGTTCAAAAAGTTGTGTTAATAATGGAACAAATCATGGAAATGATTCAGTTATAATATAAAATCTATTTTATTCAAAAGTTTACAACTTTTTTGTACTTAAATTAACTTTAATAAAAATATTATTTTTAAGTATTCCGTTTGGATCACTTACAAACTTTAAGATCACTTACGAACTTCTAAACTTGTAAATTTACATAATTACAAAAAACGTTTAACTTGAGAACAGTTACAACAGTAACAACAATAACATTAACAACAACAACAACAACAACAGCAAAGAAAGGCTGCACCCATCTCTCCTCCACCTTGTTCTAAGACCGCCCGCTGCGCTTGGTCTTGTTGACTCCACCCCTGCCCACAGGCGGTGGCGCAGCGTTTCTCAGGTTGGTACCAAGCTTATTCTTTCAAACATCTCAGGTAATGCGCATTTCTTGATGGGGGGCATAGGAAGGTGGTAATGTGGAAGGTCCGGCTTGGGCCTCTTCAGAGACAGGTCTTGGAGTCCAGATTAGAGTGGGAGTGGCAGTTGATTCCGTCAATGGCCGTGGGGTCTGGGCGTGTTCCCTTATTGCAGCAGCTAACTCCGACATTCTCTCCCTCATGTGCCCTGACAGGGTATCAGCTAACTCCGACATTCCCTCCCTCATGTGCCAGAACAGTGTCCCCGTTTCTCGCGAGAGTGTTGTTACTTCTCCCGACAGTCCCGATACCTCATCACCCACCCCACTGATGGTGTCCAGGAGTGATCATGTAAAGTCAATGCTCTCCCCACTCACTGCCATCATCTGAACCACATCTGTTAGATCCTGCACCTCAGGAGAGCACTGTCGAGCTCTCATTCCCCTCCTCACCCTGGGTGTGGCTCGTTGCATCCCACTGGGACCCGCAGCCTCGGACTGTATGAAACCATGGAATGTCCCAACACTCGTACCACTCAGAAAAGGGGCTGGCACCTCAATGGGTGGCACCAGCATCTTCTCCAGAGTTAAAAAACAGTGGGGGCTTCATCCTCCCTCTCACCCTGTCCCTCACCCTGCCCCTCCCCCTCACCCTCACACCGATGCTCTTGGTCTGGAAGGTGGGATTGGAAGATGTTCTCTTTAGGCTTGTCCATGTCGGAATCTTCTTCTGCATCGGCTTCAGCCTCAACAGGATTGGCCTCAAGTTCTGCAAAATATAACAGAACAGACAAATGGTTAGCAGCAGAGGAGGGGGCAAGGTGGGTGGCATGAGTAGGCACACACAGCGCAGGCAGCAGGCTCATTTGAAGGACCACGGTGAATGATAGCACATTGCATCAACCAAAGCATAGTCGACGGAGACATCTCCATGAACCGAAGCATGGCTAGCCCGCGCAGTACTTAACATTGAGCAAAGCCAGACGTAGAATTTGCAGGACTTACCCTCTCCCTCGAGTGTGAGCCCAGATTGTGCAGTGCTGGTTGCTTTTCTCCAGGCAGGACCCATCAAAGCAGCGACCCTCTCTTCCAAGAATGCCAGTTGGTGTAGATTTGCCTGACGTCCTCCTGTTCGAGTTCTCTCTCTTTTGATGTGTGCCACCTTCCTCTGCAAAGATGAAAATGTAACTTTTAGAAAGGGTGTCTTTCTGCTGGGTGGGACACAGAGATGGTCATATTTATATTTACAATTCCAGTGAATAAATGAAAATAGTACTTACACTAACTACTTGACCAATGTCCTGCCATTTCTTTTTGCACTGGCTTCCAGACCTCGGGGTGGTCACACAGTAATCTTCTGCAAGTTGGTTCCAGCATTTCTTTATTTCTTTTGGTGAAATTTTTATGTGATCTCTGCTGGTGTCCAGCTCGTGCCATCTGCCCTCAATCACAGTAACTAGTGCCTCCACTTTATCCTGTAAGAAATTCTTGGTCCTTGAGCCGCATTGCACATGCAGCTTTGATTTTTTTTGCTCAGAATTAGAGTTCTCACACACCATTCAAAGTTCTCACACACAACTGGCTCTTTAAAAATGGCTGAATGCAGCCCGGGAGGTCTACGGGCATGCGCGGCCATAGCAGTCACATAAAAAACTTTATTTTTTTCCTGCGCATGCGCAGAAAGCGGGGGCTTCCTTTTTTTGGCGCAGACGTTAGGCTCCACCCCCCCAAAACTAAAGGATAGGCTGCGCGGCACGAATTTCAAAAATTAGAACGGGGAAAGTGTTGTGTTCCTAACACAGATGAGACTGCATACAGGGAGGTTAAGTAACAGTGATTTCAGTCTTTATTAAGACACTCCAGAGTGAGGAACAGGCCTTAGGGGCCGGCTTATATACAGTGCTCCCAAGGGATGCTGGGATCCCTTGGGACTTCAGGGGATGCGCTCTCTGGTGGCGGAAAATGGGAGTGCATGCTTTACAGATACACATCACTCCCCATCAAAGTCAAAATGAAAACTATTTACAAGGTGAGGCGGTCGGAAGCCTTTTTTTCCCTGGTGGATCGCCTCGATACAAATGTCTGTTCTGGTGTGTTGGCTGTGCCCTCGCTGGGCTGGCGTGTTGTTGGCCCTGCAGGGCTGCTGGGTGAGCCTGGCCTTGCTGGGCTGTTGGGCGTGATGGGTTAAAATTCCTGGTCCGGGGTGGTGTCATTGATCCTTTGGGTGTGTGTTGTGGGCTCGAAAAAGGTGGTGTCTGCTGTGGGTTGTTCAGGGCAGTCTGTGAACTGCAGCCTCATTTGGTCCAGGTGCTTTCTGCAAATTTGTCCATTGTCCAGTTTGACTACAAACACCCTATTCCCTTCTTTAGCTATCACCGTGCCCGCGATCCACTTGGGACCATGTCCATACTTTAGCACACACACAGCGTCATTGAGATCAATTTCCATGTGACACAGTGGCGCGACCATCGTTTACATTTTGTTGCTGCTGCCTGCTCTCTACCTGATCATGCAGGTTGGGGTGAAACAGTAAGAGTCTGGTTTTAAGTGCCCTTTTCATGAGTAGCTCAGCCGGAGGCACCCCTGTGAGCGAGTGGGGTCTCGTCCGGTAGCTGAGCAGTACTCGGGACAGGCGGGTTTGGAGTGAGCCTTCTGTGACTCGTTTAAGGCTCTGTTTGATTATTTGTACTGCCCGCTCTGCCTGCCCATTGGAGGCTGGTTTAAACGGGGCCGAGGTGACATGTTTTATCCCATTGCAGGTCATGAATTCTTTAAATTCGGCACTGGTGAAACATGGCCCGTTGTCACTGACCAGTATGTCAGGCAGGCCGTGGGTGGCAAACATGGCCCTCAGGCTTTCAATGGTGGCGGTGGCGCTGCTTCCCGACATTATTTCACATACAATCCATTTTGAAAAAGCATCCATCACCACCAGGAACATTTTACCGAGAAACGGGCCCGCATAGTCGACATGGATCCTCGACCATGGTCTGGAGGGCCAGGACCACAAACTTATTGGTGCCTCTCTGTGCGCGTTGCTCAACTGAGCACACACGCTGCATTGCCGTACACAGGACTCTAAGTCAGAGTCGATACCGGGCCAGCACACGTGGAATCTGGCTATCGCTTTCATCATTACTATACCCGGGTGTGTGCTGTGGAGATCTGAGATGACTGTCTCCCTGCCCTTTTTGGGTAGCACTACGCAGTTTCCCCACAACTGGCAGTCTGCCTGAATGGACAGCTCGTCCTTTCGCCGCTGGAATGATTTGGTTAGCTCTTGCATTTCGACGGGGATGCTGGTCCAGCTCCCATGCAGTACACAGTTTTTTTACAAGGGACAGCAGAGGATCTTGGCTGGTCCAAGTCCTAATCTGGTGGGCCGTGACAGGTGATTTATCATTTTCAAACACTTCCATGACCATCAACAAGTCTGCGGGCAATGCCACCATCAACAAGTTTGCAGGCTGCGCCATTTCCACCCCCGTGATGGGCAATGGTAGCCGACTGAGAGCATCCGCACAGTTCTCGGTGCCTGGCCTGTGGCGGATGGTGTACTTATAAGTTGATAGCGCGAGTTTGCGAGCTAAGGCATTGGTATTTATCCCCGTGTTTTCAGTGAACAGGCATATGAGGGGCTTGTGATCGGTTTCCACCTCAAATTTGAGGCCAAACAGGTACTGATGCATTTTCTTTACGCCGAACACACACGCTAATGCCTTTTTCTCAATCATGCTGTCGGCCCTCTCGGCCTTGGATAAGCTCCTGGAAGCATAGGCGACAGGTTGCAACTTCCCCGCAATGTTAGCTTGTTGTAATTCACACCCGACTCTGTACGACGACGCATCACATGCTAGCACAAGTCTTTTACACGGGTTGTACAATACAAGCAGCTTGTTGAAGCATAAAATGTTTCTGGCATTCTCAAAAGCAATTACTTGGTTTTTTTCCCCCCATACCCAGTTCTCACCTTTATGCAATAACACATGTAGGGGCTCTAAGAGGGTGCTTAATCCCAGTAGGAAGTTACCAAAATAGTTGAGGAGTCCCAGGAACGACCGCAGCTCCGTGACGTTCTATGGCCTGGGTGTGTTCCTGATAGCCTCTGTCTTAGTGTCTGTGGGCCGAATGCCGTCCGCCACGATCTTTCTCCCCAAAACTCCACTTCTGTTGCCATGAAGACGCATTTCGAGCTCTTCAGCCGCAGCCCTATGCGATCCAGTCACTGGAGGACCTCCACCAGATTTTGTAAGTGCTGGATGGTGTCCCGACATGTGACCAATATGTCGTCCTGAAAAACCACCATGCATGGTAGCGACTTGATTAGGCTCTCCATGTTTCTGTAGAAGATCGCTGCAGCCGACCGATTTCGAAACAGGCATCTGTTGTAGATGAACAGTCCCTTGTGTGTGTTGATGCAGGAGAGGTCCTTCAAAGATTCCTCCAGCTCCTGCGTCAGGTCGAGCTTGGTGAATGTCTTGCCTCCTGCCAGCATCGCAAATAGGTCGTCTGCCTCAGGTAGTGGATATTGGTCCTGTAGCGAGAAACGATTAATAGTTTCTTAATCGCCGCAAATCCTGACTGTGCCATCACTTTTGAGTACTGGGCTGGCCCACTCGCTGAATTCCACTGGGGAGATGATGCCCTCGCGTTGCAGCCTGTCCAGCTCGATTTCCACTTTCTCCCTCATCATGTGAGGTACCGCTCGCGCCTTGTGGTGAATGGGTCATGCCTCTGGGACCAAGTGGATCCGTACCTTCGCCCCGGAAAAGTTTCCAATGCCTGGCTCAAAAAGGGAAGGAAATTTGTTAAGAACCTGGATACATGAGGCCTCATTGATATGCGATAGCGCTCGGATGTCATCCCAGTTCCAGCGGATTTTGCCCAGCCAGCTCCTTCCAAGCAGTGTGGGCCCATCGCCCGGGACAATCCAGAGTGGCAGTTCATGCACCGTGTCCTCATATGTGACCTTGCCCATTGCGCTGCCCAGGACAGTGATGAGCTCTTTGGTATACTTTCTCAGTTTCGTGTGGATGGGGATCAGGGCTGGTCTGAATGCCTTGTTGCACCACAGTCTCTCAAACATCTTTTTACTCATGGTGGATTGCCTAGCGCCAGTGTCCAGTTCCATGGCTACGGGTAAGCCATTCAATTTTACATTTAGCATTATAGGTGGACATTTCATCAGAAATGTGTGCATCCCATGTACTTCAGCATCTGCCGACTCTCTCTGAGGCTCGAAATTGCTTTGATCCACCATGGACCGATCTTCCTATGCCACGTGGTGGTTAGTAGGTTTTGCAGAGCTTGCAGCTCGTGTGCAAGCTCTTTGGAGATTCCCCATTGTTGCACAGCTCTTGCAAACATACACTTTGAAGCAGCATGAATAGGCTAAATGGGAGCCACCACAACGCCAACAAGGTGTGAATTGCCTTGCATTCATTCTTTGTTGCAGACTCTGATTCATCTGTGTCACCTGAGGCCTGCTGGCAGTTGCAGACTCGTGGTTTCTGCCCTGTACATTTCTGCTCGCAAACACTGTTCCAGTTAATTTATGAACATTGCTAGCCCTTGTATGCTGAGAGATTTGTTTGGTGTTATCACTGGTGGACATAAAAGCCTGTGCTATCGCAATGGCCTTACTGAGGGTCGGTGTCTCTACAATCAAAAGTTTTCGTAGGATGGTCTCGTGGCCAATGCCCAGTACAAAAAAGTCTCTGAGCATCTGCTCCAGGTAGCCATCAAACTCACATTGTCCTGCAAGTCACCTTAGCTCAGCGACGTAGCTCGCCACTTCCTGACCTTCAGGTAGTTGGCACGTGTAAAACCAATACCTCGCCATCAGCACGCTCTCCCTCGGGTTAAGATGCTCCCGAACCAGTGTACACAGCTCCTCATATGACTTATCTGTGGGTTTCACTGGAGCCAGAAAATTCTTCCTGAGGCTGTAGGTCGGTGCCCTGCAGACCGCGAGGAGGACCGTTCTCCTTTTTGTAGCGCTTCCTTTTCCGTCCAGCTCGTTGGCTACAAAGTACTGGTCTAGCCATTCGACATTGGCTTCCCAGTCGTCACCCTCCGAGAACTTCTCCAGGATGACCACAGTTTGTTGCATCTTTGCGTTGGATTCATACACTGATTGCCAGTTGTTTTGTTCCAAACACAGATGAGACTGCACACAGGGAAGTTAAAGTAACAGTGACCTCAGTCTTTATTAAATCTCTCCAGAGTGAGGAATAGGCCTAGGGCTTATATACATTGCTCCCTAGGGATCCTGGCATCTCTTGGGGCTTCAGGCGATGCACTCCCTGGTGGCGGAACATGGGAGTGCATGCTTTACAGATACACAACAGAAAGTTTCCAGGTTTTTTTGTGGAGTTGTCGGGACCAAAAAAAACATGCGTAAGTTTAGAAAAATGGCAAAAACGGCATTGGGGTAAATTGAGCCCATAGAATGTGGCGGCAGTCGGGAGCAGCGTCAGAGGTGCGTGGAGGTGCGTGGAGAGGCGTGAGTCCGGGATCGGCGAGAGGCCTATAAAGGCCCAATGCGGCAGCAGTCGGGAGCAGCATCGGAGGTGCATGGAGAGGCTTGAGTTCCGGGGTCGGCGTGAGGCCTATGAAAGGCGCAACGCGGCGGCAGTTGGGAGCAGCGTCGGAGGTGCATGGAGAGGCGTGGCTTGTGCAGCTACAGGGAGAAGGCAAAAAAGAAGCAGAAAGAAACAGAAAGGTGACGTCGCAGCCAAGGGCGTAAGTGATTGGCTGGTGATTGGTGAGTAGTTTTTCTTTTTTCTCTTCTATAACAGTGAGTAAATTTTAGCATTGTTGTTGCCACTTTAAGTGTATTTAAGGGTTAAGTCATGGCAGGAGAGCTTGACCACGTGATATGCTCCTCCTGTACCATGTGGGAACTCAGGGACACTTCCGGTGTCCCTGACGACTACGTGTGCGGGAAGTGTATCCACTTCCAGCTCCTGATGTTCCGCGTTGTGGAATTGGAACTGAGGGTGGATGCTGAGAATGACGTGAGTAGCACGTGTAGCGAGTTGGTCTTACCGCAGGTGAAGGGTCCACAGCCAGATAGGGTATGGAAGGCCAGCAGAAAGAGCAGTGCAACAAAGGTAGTGCAGAGGTCCCCTGCGGTCATCCCCCTGCAAAACAGATGCACCACTTTAAGTACTGATGAGGGGGATGACTCATCAGGGGAGGGCAGCAGCAGCCAAGTTCATGACACCGTGGCTGGCTCTGCTGCACAGTAGGGCAGGAAAAAGAATGGGAGAGCGATAGTGATAGGGGATTCAATAGTAAGGGGAATAGATAGGCGTTTCTGCGGCCGCAACCGAGACTCCAGGATGGTATGTTGCCTCCCTGCTGCAAGGGTCGAGGATGTCTCGGAGCAAGACATTCTGAAAAGGGAGGGTGAACAGCCAGTTGTCGTGGTGCACATTGGTACCAACGAAATAGGTAAAAAAAGGGATGCGGTCCTACGAGATGAATTTAAGGAGCTAGGAGCTAAATTAAAACGTAGGACCTCAAAAGTAGTAATCTCGGGATTGCTACCAGTGCCACATGCTAGTCAGAGTAGGAATCGCAGGATAGCTCAGATGAATACGTGGCTTGAGCAGTGGTGCAGCAGGGAGGGATTCAAATTCCTGGGGAATTGGAACCGCGGTTCTGGGGGAGGTGGGACCAGTACAAACCGGACGGTCTGCACCTGGGCAGGACCGGAACCAATGTCCGAGGTGGAGTGTTTGCTAGTGCTGTTGGGGAGGAGTTAAACTAATATGGCAGGGGGATGGGAACCAATGCAGGGAGACAGAGGGAAACAAAATGGAGACAAAAGCAAAAGACAGAAAGGAGATGAGTAAAAGTGGGGGGCAGAGAAACTCAAGGCAAAAAACAAAAAGGGCCACTGTACAGCAAAATTCTAAAGGGTCAAAGTATAATAAAAAGGCAAGCATGAAAGCTCGGTGCCTCAATACAAGGAGTATTCGGAACTCAGGAGAGGGCTCTGAGCTAGTTAGAGTGGGGGAGAGCTCAGATGAACAAGACCCCAAGAAAGAATGCAAAAGGCAGGAGGCAACAGAGCAGAGTAGCACTGGGGTAAGTGTAAACCACAAGGTGATAGGAAGGGAGAATATGTATGAATATAGGGGCTGCAGGAGGGGTCAAAATCAAATATCATGGTTTAAAAACTAGTATTAAAATACTCTACCTAAACGCACGCAGCATTCGAAATAAAGTAAATGAGTTGACGGCACAAATCATTACAAATGGGTATGATTTGGCGGCCATTACAGAAACGTGGTTGCAGGGTGGCCAAGACTGGGAATTAAACATACAGAGGTATCTGACAATTCGGATAGATAGACAAGAAGGGAAAGGAGGTGGGGTAGCTCTGTTAATAAAGGATGATATCAGGGCAGTTGTGAGAGATGATATTGGCTCTAATGAACAAAATGTTGAATCATTGTGGGTGGAGATTAGAGATAGTAAAGGGAAAAAGTCACTGGTGGGCGTAGTTTATAGGCCCCCAAATAATAACTTCACGGTGGGGCGGGCAATAATCAAGGGAATAATGGAGGCATGTGAAAAAGGAACGGCAGTGATCATGGGGGATTTTAACCTACATATCGATTGGTCAAATCAAATCGCACGGGGGAGCCTGGAGGGGTAATTCATTGAATGCATATGGGATTGTTTCTTAGAACAGTATGTCACAGAACCTACAAGCTATCTTAGACTGGTCCTGTGTAATGAGACAGGAATAATAAACGATCTCCAATTAAAAGATCCTCTCGGAACGAGTGATCACAGTATGGTTGAATTTGTAATACAGATTGAGGGTGAGGAAGTAGTGTCTCAAACGAGCATACTATGCTTAAACAAAGGGGACTACAATGGGATGAGGGCAGAGTTGGCTAAAGTAGACTGGAAACACAGACTAAACGGTGGCACAATTGAGGAACAGTGGAGGACTTTTAAGGAGCTCAACAAAAATATATTCCAGTGAAAAAGAAGGCTGGTCAGAGAAGGGATAACCAGCCGTGGACAACCAAGGAAATAAAGGAGAGTATCAAATTAAAAACCAATGTGTATAAGGTGGCCAAGGTTAATGGGAAAATAGAAGATTGGGAAAATTTTAAACGACAGCAAAGAATGACGAAGAAATCAATAAAGAAAGGAAAGATAGATTACGAAAGTAAACTTGCACAAAATATAAAAACAGATAGTAAAAGATTTACTGATATATAAAATGGAAGAGAGTGACTAAAGTAAATGTTGGTCCCTTAGAAGATGAGAAGGGGGATTTAATAATGGGAAATGTGGAAATGGCTGAGACCGTAAACAATTATTTTGCTTCGATCTTCACAGTGGAAGACACAAAAACCATGCCAAGAATTGCTGGTCACGGGAATGTGGGAAGGGAGGAACTTGAGATAATCACTATCACTAGGGGCGTAGTGTTGGACAGGCTAATGGGACTCAAGGTAGGCAAGTCCCCTGGCCCTGATGAAATGCATCCCAGGGTATTAAAAGAGATGGCAGAAGTTATAGCAGATGCATTCGTTATAATCTACCAAAATTCTCTGGACTCTGTGGAGGTACCAGCGGATTGGAAAGCAGCTAATGTAACGCATCTGTTTAAAAAAGGGGGCAGACAAAAGGCAGGTAACTATAGGCCGGTTAGTTTAACATCTGTAGTGGGGAAAATGCTTGAAGCCATCATTAAGGAAGAAATAGCAGGACATCTGGATATGAATAGTGCAATCAAGCAGTCGCAACATGGATTCATGAAGGGGAAATCATGTTTAACTAATTTACTGTAACTCTTTGAGGATATAACGAGCATGGTGGATAGAGGTGTACCGATGGATGTGGTGTATTTAGATTTCCAAAAGACATTCGATAAGGTGCCACACAAAAGGTTACTGCAGAAGATAAAGGTACGCGGAGTCAGAGGAAATGTATTAGCATGGATCGAGAATTGGCTGGCTAACAGAAAGCAGAGAGTCAGGATAAATGGGTCCTTTTTGGGTTGGAAATTGGTGGTTAGTGGTGTGCCACAGGGATCGGTGCTGGGACCACAACTGTTTACAATATACATAGATGACCTGGAAGAGGAGACAGAGTGTAGTGTAAGAAAATTTGCAGATGACACAAAGATTAGTGGGAAAGCGGGTTGTGTAGAGGACACAGAGAGGCTGCAAAGAGATTTAGATAGGTTAAGCGAATGGGCTAAAGTTTGGCAGATGGAATACAATGTCGGAAAATGTGAGGTCATCCACCTTGGAAAAAAAAACAGTAAAAGGGAATATTATTTGAATGGGGAGAAATTACAACATGCTGCGGTGCAGAGGGACCTGGGGGTCCTTGTGCATGAATCCCAAAAAGTTACTTTGCAGGTGCAGCAGGTAATCAGGAAGGCGAATGGAATGTTGGCCTTCATTGCGAGAGGGATGGAATACAAAAGCAGGGAGGTCCTGCTGCAACTGTACAGGGTATTGGTGAGGCCGCACCTGGAGTACTGCGTGCAGTTTTGGTCACCTTACTTAAGGAAGGATATACTAGCTTTGGAGGAAGTACAGTGACGATTCACTAGGCTGATTCCGGAGATGAGGGGGTTACCTTATGATGATAGATTGGGTAGACTGGGTCTTTACTTGTTGGAGTTCAGAAGGATGAGGGGTGGTCTTCTAGAAACATTTAAAATAATGAAAGGGATAGACAAGATAGAGGCAGAGAGGTTGTTTCCACTAGTCGGGGAGACTAGAACTAGGGGGCACAGCCTCAAAATACGGGGGAGCCAATTTAAAACCGAGTTGAGAAGGAATTTCTTCTCCAAGAGGGTTGTGAATCTGTGGAATTCTCTGCCCAAGGAAGCAGTTGAAGCTAGCTCATTGAATATATTTAAATCACAGATAGATAGATTTTTAACCAATAAGGGAATTAAGGGTTATGGGGAGCGGGCGGGTAAGTGGAGCTGAGTCCACGGCCAGATCAGCCATGATCTTGGTGAATGGCGGAGCAGGCTCGAGGGGCTAGATGGCCTACTCCTGTTCCTAATTCTTCTGTTCTTATTTTCTTATGAGTTAATGGAATAAGGCATTGACATATTTTTGACATATGGTAAAAATAGCATCAAAATGGCCAAATCTTCATCTTCTTAAGATGCTTGTTCATTGCAGAGTTCAAGACTAATTTTCCATGACCTTCTTTCAAGGGCAAAAGCTATATTGACAGCTGCCAACTGTAAGGGAAGGGCTTATAAAATGTGCTTGGAATTGCTGTATGAGAGACTGTTGAAGAAAGGTGTATGGAGCTGATAAGGTACTTGAGAAATGAAAAGTCCTCGATTTATGGAAGAAGATCGAATGTGTTAGTTAGTTCCACTGCTTCTCATCCCATTGGCCATAGGTCCGCGGGATTAGATTCAGGTAAAGTGTGTATAATTCAATAAAATGATACCCTGTGAATCTGTTATACTGGCTCAAGATTGTAGACATCGGGAAAGATGCACCACAAGTCTCTGGTTTGGTCAACATGATATATCTTTTGAAGGTTGATACTGAATCGTACTGGAGGCCTCGCTCATGGTTCAGTGCAACATATTATTTGTAAATAAATAGACTGTATATTTAGGCAGTAAATGTAATGCTTCCTTTTTTGGTATATTAACGGTGAAATACTGCAAATGCAAACAGCTGTAATAAAGATAGATGTCCCATGAATGGACCCCATTAGTTACTTATGGTACTTAAATTACCAGGGTGTGTAAAAGCAACATTGCCTCAGCTACCGACAGTTAACTGTGATTGAAGGAGTGCGCGCAAGAGCTCTGTAACAACAATACTCCCTGGGAGGATATTTCACCGCTAGGAGAGGCACTGTGTAAAACGTTGGCACTAGTATTTCATGTGAATTGCTCCCTTAAATGTGATTAAGCCTGCACCTTTTTCTAGTCTTTTGTCACAACTTAGTATTTAGGTGACAACTAGAGACATCGGGGCAGAAATTCACTGTCCCCGCGGCAGATCGAAAAAATGGATGGGCCACCGCGGTCGGATGATTTCCCGCCCCCCGAGCCATATTCAGCTCGGCGGGGGGGGATTTAAGAGGTGTGCACTTGCGCTGGAAACAGTGCGGTGAAGCCGCAGTAAAGGTAAGTTTCCAGCGGTGAGCTCTACAGAGTGCGGGCCGCTGAAAAACGGTAAGGACAGGGATTTTCAGCTGCAAAAAGTCAGCCTTTTCCTGGAAGTGCCCCCGCGAGGTATTCGAGTCGGTGCTCGAACGGGACACTCCTGGAGTGTTGCCGTGATTGGGGCCCTTTGGTAGGGAAATAGTTTTATCAATTTTAGTGTTTTTATGTCAGATTACAGCATCCACTGTATTTATCTTTTCATATCGTTTTATTAATTGGTTTGGCTCCATTCAACTTGCTGAGTGCTGCTCAGATGTTTGCACATACCCCTGTGTTTTTGTACAACTTTCAGGTCTGACTCTTTAGTGGAGGATGGGAGGATTGTTGGGAGGGCAACACCTGGTACACCTGGTCAGAAGCAGGGTGGCACGCAGGAGAAGGTGTCGCCATCAGCACCATGCAGACAGGCAGCGGGTAAGGGAGGCAGCAGCCATGATTCGTTCATTCTGCGCCAGACCAGTGTGCCCGCCCTCTTCACCGGCCCGAATCAGGATTGCGGTTGGCTGCTTGGGAACAAAGGATATCCCCTGTCCACTTGGCTGCTCACTCCTCTGCGGAACCTCATAACAGCGACAGAGCATGCATACAATGATGCTCATTGTGCCATCAGGTGCATCATCGAGCAGTGCATCGGCATCCTTAAACAGAGGTTCCGGTGCCTGGACTGCTCTAGTGGCACCTTGCAGTACTCTCCTCAATGGGTCTCCTTAATTGTCGTGGTCTGCTGCATATTGCACAACTTGGCCATCATGAGAGGACAGCCGCTGGAGGTTGAGCCAGCAGTACCACCTGAGGAGGAGGAGGAGGATCCCCATCACCCCAGAGCTAGAAGGCATCAACCCATCGAAGAGTCAGTTGCCTGACACCTCCTCCATGCATTATGTACTGGCTGTCTGCCAGGTCTCCCCACGTCAGAAACATAGAAACATAGAAAAATAGGTGCAGGAGTAGGCCATTCAGCCCTTCAAGCCTGCACCGCCATTCAATAAGATCATGGCTGATCATTCCTTCAGTACCCCTTTCCTGCTTTCTCTCCATACCCCTTGATCCCCTTAACCGTAAGAGCCATATCTAACTCCCTCTTCAATATATCCAATGAACTAGCATCAACAACTCTCTGGCAGGGAATTCCACAGGTTAACAACTCTCTGAGTGAAGAAGTTTCTCCTCATCTCAGTCCTAAATGGCCTACCCCTTATCCTAAGACTATGTTCCCTGGTTCTGGACTTCCCCAACATCGGGAGCATTCTTCCCGCATCTAACCTGTCCAGTCCCGTCAGAATCTTATATGTTTCTGTGAGATCCCCTCTCATCCAGAGGGGATGTCAGGAAGCAGTATTCTTCTTCTCTCCTCCACACCATCCATCAGTGTCTCCAGCTCCAGATCAGTGAACCTCTTGGCTCTCCTTGCACCTCTTACACCAGCCATCCTTCCAACCTCCTTCCCCCCATCAGGGCCTTGCTGCAAATGCTGCCATTTAAAAAGACCAGGGAGCAGCTGGCTCATTAGATACCCTTACCTACATGCTGGATTTCTCAGTGGTGATAATGCTCAAATTAAGACAGCCGCACCGCTGAAAAATCCACTTTGGAAAGGGGTTATTAGCGTTGGAACCCATTTATTCACTTTTGGAGCTGAATATGGGATGGCCCAGCCACGAAAATCTTTTTGACGCTAATGGCCACAAAAAGAACATAAACATAAGAACATAAGAGATAGGAGCAGGAGTAGGCTAAACGGCCCCTCGAGCCTGCTCCACCATTCAATAAGATCATGGCTGATCCAATCATGGACTCAGCTCCACTTCCCTGCCCGCTCTCCATATGCCCTTATTCCCTTGTCATTTAAGAAACTGTCTATTTCTGTCTTAAATTTATTCAATGTTCCAGCTTCCACAGCTCTCTGAGGCATCGAATTCCACAGATTTACAACCCTCTGAGAGAAGAAATTTCTCCTCATCTCAATTTTAAATGGGCGGCCCCTTATTCTAAGATCATGCCCTCTAGTTCTAGTCTCCCCCATCAGTGGAAACATCCTCTCTGCATCTACCTTGTCAAGCCCCCTCATATCTTATACGTTGCGATAAGATCACCTCTCATTCTTCTGAATTCCAATGAGTAGAGGCCCAACCTACTCAACCTTTCCTCATAAGTCAAACCCCTCATCCCTGGAATCAACCATGTGAACCTTCTCTGAACTGCCTCCAAAGCAAGTATATCCTTTCGTAAATATGGAAACCAAAACTGCACGCAGTATTCCAGGTGTGGCCTCACCAATACCCTGTTTAACTGTAGCAAACTGGGGGGAACACCAGCTTTCCAGCAGTACTGAATTTCAGACCCATCTTTTAGTGTTTAAAAATAAATTCTGAATAGACTGATAATCTCGACTTGAAGGCCCTGGAAAATAGATTTTTTAAACATCGATCATGATTCCAGTAAGAATTGAGAGAAGAGATGCAATTTCTTCACCATGTCGTTATTTTGTGCTAGACCAAAATATTACATGATATAGAACTAGGTTTTATTAGATTATTAACAAATAGGACTGAAATGGAATTTGTTTTAAAAACAAACATATCGCCTGACATTGTGCTTTGAATTCACGGAGGATAGCTTAGCAAAACTGCCAAGGCTTGGATTAACCTTTTTCTTATATATAGTCAGTCAGATTTGATGGCTAGGTCTATCAATCACAAATGTTCTCTTCAATTGACAAATCTGCCTGCAATAAAATGTAATGAGCGGATCACTGAAATGCAGACTGAAGTCTGGGAGGCGGAAGGGGAAGGTGGAGTCAATTGCATGCAAAGTTGTTCTGATAGTTGAAAACTTAGAAGAGGGAAAATCAAGAAGGGCCCCATTTGGTGGGGGCGGGGGAAGTGTAACAGCCACGAGACTGGAGTTCCTGCATCAGGCGCAGAAGCCCTGGCCCACTCGCGATATTGGGGTCACCGCCTGTGAGAGGAAGTGAAATGCAAAATAACATGCAGCACTTGCTCTGTGGGACGCGAGAGCAGGGCGGAATGTCAGGAAGCGGGGCGCAGCGCTGCGCACTGGGACACATAGTGCTGCCATGTAAAAGGGGCCCCTCCCCTTCATTAAAGGGAAGGTCCAAGCTGCAGACTGTGCGGGTCCCTATCTGGACCACCGGGGAGCGGGCTGCCGTGGTATCAGCGAAAAGTCGTTTATGACCCGTTAGATCCGCACCGGGGGTGTTAACTATTCCAATTTCTCCCCCTTGGTTTGTAAAACCGAAGAAGAATTGAGTGCAGACATCAGCTGGGACTGAACTCTAGGGTTGGTCTCAAAAAGTGTGGCTTTCTGCAAAATGCCCAACTGCCAGTGAAGAGAGTCCGAGGAACTTCACCAGAGATTAAAATGTAACAGGTTCACCTGCTGAATATTTCCAGCATAGAAACATAGAAAATAGGTGCAGGTGCAGGCCATTCAGACCTTCTTGCCTGCACCGCCATTCAATGAGTTCATGGCTGAACATGAAACTTCAGTACCCCCTTCCTGCTTTCTCGCCATACCCCTTGATCCCCCGAGTAGTAAGGACTTCATCTAACTCCCTTTTGAATATATTTAGTGAATTGGCCTCAACTACTTTCTGTGGTAGAGAATTCCACAGGTTCACCACTCTCTGGGTGAAGAAGTTTCTCCTCATCTCGGTCCTAAATGGCTTACCCCTTATCCTTAGACTGTGACCCCTGGTTCTGGACTTCCCCAACATTGGGAACAATCTTCCTGCATCTAACCTGTCTAAACCCGTCAGAATTTTAAACGTTTCTATGAGGTCCCCTCTCATTCTTCTGAACTCCAGTGAATACAAGCCCAGTTGATCCAGTCTTTCTTGATAGGTCAGTCCCACCATCCCGGGAATCAGTCTGGTGAATCTTCGCTGCACTCCCTCAATAGCAAGAATGTCCTTCCTCAAGTTAGGAGACCAAAACTGTACACAATACTCCAGGTGTGGCCTCACCAAGGCCCTGTACAACTGTAGCAACACCTCCCTGCCCCTGTACTCAAATCCCCTCGCTATGAAGGCCAACATGCCATTTGCTTTCTTAACCGCCTGCTGTACCTGCATGCCAACCTTCAATGACTGATGTACCATGACACCCAGGTCTCGTTGCACCTTCCCTTTTCCTAATCTGTCACCATTCAGATAATAGTCTGTCTCTCTGTTTTTACCACCAAAATGGATAACCTCACATTTATCCACATTATACTTCATCTGCCATGCATTTGCCCACTCACCTAACCTATCTAAGTCACTCTGCAGCCTCATAGCATCCTCCTCGCAGCTCACACTGTCACCCAACATGTTCTGGTTTTATTTCAGATTCCCAGCATCTGCAGCATTTTGCTTTAGAATGTACCAGTTTATTTGATAGGTTCCATATTCAGAGTTGTTTTTCTTATTGAGATGCTGTAAGTAAAAATGACTTTTACATTAATGGCCCTGAATTTGCGGCCCCAATGGACGTGTATGAGGTGCACACACGCCCACAGGGACCGTGCAAGTTCCAGGTTAGGCATGCAAATAAAGAGCTTCTGTGGGCGGAGAGTTGGGCTATTTGCCCAACTTCTGCCCAGCGAATTCCCTTGAAATGCTTACGACTGATAAAAGCAGTCATAAGGCCTGCTTTTATCAGCATAAGACTTTTAAAGCACTGAATCACACATTTTTTTCAATAATTTAAACATTTAAAATCCTATTAAATATGGCAAGTTGATTATTAGACCTTTCAAAATATGTACATTTATTTTTCAAAAAATGCAATTTTTGTTTTAAATAATTAATTAATTCCATTTTGATTCATTTTAAATATGTGCTATTTAAAAAAAAAATACCTTAAGTCCTTGTGTGTTTTTGGGGGTATTCCCATTCATCTTTATGGTGATTCCAATCACCATAAATTTGAATGGGAATACCCCGACTTTGATAGGCTCGGCCGGCCCACGTAATCCCAGTGATGTGCATAAAGCACCTGAGCTACTGGGATACATGGGCCCTACGCAGGCCTTCACATATAGGCCTAGGAACACAAGTCTCCGAAACTTTGGGAACAACAGGTACTTTCGTAGAAATTTTTGCGATCGGAGGCATCCACTCGTGGGAAGCCTCCAACTGCAAATTCTGGGCTAATACATATTTGAAAACATGTTCATTCTCCAATATGCAAAGTTTTTGATGGCAGGTTAGTTTAACATCTGTAGTGGTGAAAATGCATGAACCTATCATTAAGGAAGAAATAGCGGGACATCTAGATAGGAATAGTGCAATCAAGCAGATGCAACATGGATTCATAAAGGAGAAATCATGTTTAACTAATTTACTGGAATTCTTTGAGGATATAACGAGCATGGTGGATAGAGGTGGACCGGTGGATGTGGTGTATTTAGATTTCCAAAAGACATTCGATAAGGTGCCACACAAAAGGTTACTGCAGAAGATAAAGGTATGCGGAGTCAGAGGAAATGTATTAGCATGGATCGAGAATTGGCTGGCTAACAGAAAGCAGAGATTCGGGATAAATGGGTCCTTTTCGGTTTGGAAATCGGTGGTTAGTGATGTGCCACAGGGATCGGTGCTGGGACCACAACTGTTTACAATATACATAGATGACCTGGAAGAGGGGACAGAGTGTAGTGTAAGAAAATTTGCAGATGATACAAAGATTAGTGGGAAAGCCCGTTGTGTAGAGGACACAGAGAGGCTTCAAAGAGATTTAGATAGGTTAAGCGAATGGGCTAAGGTTTGGCAGATGGAATACAATGTCGGAAAATGTGAGGTCATCCACCTTGGGAAAAAAAAACAGTAAAAGGGAATATTATTTGGATGGGGAGAAATTACAACATGCTGCGGTGCAGAGGGACCTGGTGGTCCTTGTGCATGAATCCCAAAAAGTTAGTTTGCAGGTGCAGCAGGTAATCAGGAAGGCGAATGGAATGTTGTCCTTCATTGCGAGAGGGATGGAGTACAAAAGCAGGGAGGTCATGTTGCAGCTGTACAGGGTATTGGTGAGGCCGCACCTGGAGTACTGCTTGTAGTTTTGGTCACCTTACTTAAGGAAGGATATACTAGCTTTGGAAGGGGTGCAGAGACGATTCACTAGGCTGATTCCGGAGATGAGGGGGTTACCTTATGATGATAGATTGAGTAGACTGGGTCTTTATTCGGAGTTCAGAAGGATGAGGGGTGATCTTCTAGAAACATTTAAAATATTGAAAGGGATAGACAAGATAGAGGCAGAGAGGTTGTTTCCACTGGTCAGGGAGACTAGAACTAGGGGGCACAGCCGCAAAATACGGGGGAGCCAATTTAAAATGAAGTTGAGAAGGAATTTCTTCTCCCAGAGGGTTGTGAATCTGTGGAATTCTCTGCCCAGGGAAGTAGTTGAGGCTAGCTCATTGAATGTATTCAAATCACAGATAGATAGATTTTTAACCAATAAGGAAATTAAGGGTTATGGGGAGAGGGCGGGTAAGTGGAGCTGAGTCCACAGCCAGATCAGCCATGATCTTGTTGAGTGGCAGAGCAGGCTCGAGGGGCTAGATGGCCTACTCCTGTTCCTAATTTTTATGTTCTTATGTTCTTACTATGACAAATGAATCATACTTAGCTTTATTCAGACATGTTGGTGCTTAATTATCAGAGTAATTATATACTAGTCGTTTGAAAGCTTGTTGTGCACAATCATTGTGCAGCAAGATATGCTTTGTACCAGCAACTTCCATTTCTAATACTTTCTTCACTCAAATCTTTAAAGGAATTCATCCCCAAAAAATTGATATGAATTTGTCACTGGACCGCTGCACCCGGAGCTCTCGCAATTGCTTTTGAAGGAATTTATTTTGCCTTAATGTGAGGGCTTGTATGTGTGGCAAAACAAATCTGCTGTCTGATGTTAACAAAGCGAGAAGGGCCCCTCACAGAATGGTATTGCCTGTGAAACAAAATCTAAATCAGTTCAAGCTTGCCTGGCTAGTACCTCGTGTTTGTGAAATAATGCCATGGGCACGTTTGCCACTATGAAAAGAAATGGAGCTTGTTGTCAGTGATCTCCACAATCAATTGGGGGATGGATGTCATGCCAGATGAACTTCCAAAAGGTGTTGCTTCAGGCCTGACCAAGTACATCCACTTGGATGATAGAACTGATAAATCATGTTGATCAATTGTGAAATCACCAAGCGCTACTTCAAAGAAGTTGGCTTCTACCTCAAAGGAAGTGAGATGTATATCTTGAAGCCACTGTGCCCCCACCACCCCCCCCCCCCCGCCTCACACACAGCCTCCCTCCCCCCACTCCACATTGGCTGGCAATCAGTGTAATCAATGGAGCTGATGAAAACTTGGACTTTTCCTTAGTAATATTACTGTTAAATACTCCATTAAATGTTATGCCCTATCGGATTTGGTGTAGCTGAGGTTTTAACAGCATATTTACTGTTAAACAAACATTCTGGCCCTGAAAAACTAATTTTTATATTTGTGGAGAAAATTTCTCCATTATGATAAAAATTAGAATTTTTTTAAACTTTAAAAAAATTCTAAAGTTTGTTCATGATATTTCAGGTTTTATATTATCTTTCTTTCGCTCTCTGTAACATTTTTTTAAAGTACAGATAATGGCTGCTTTTTATTTCCTGGTTTGCCATCTGTGAGAATTCTTCAATGTGATTGGTTACTGCAGCTCTTCGCTGGGGATTCCCATTACACTATGCTACATTCAATTGCACATCAAGAAAGGCAAACTTCTCGCCATAGAGATCGCGAGATCTCTGTGGGCAGCTTTCTTCGAGGCCAGCGGCGAGCTTGAGGTTAGGATACTGGGTCTCCTCCATGTAAAATACCTTGATAAAGGAGTCATAGTTAACTCTGCCGCATGCTAACTCCATGATTAAGAGTAGAAGTTGCAGGCCTGCCTCTGGAAGCTACCTTCAGTGATAAAGGGTGAATGCTCAAATTGTAAAATCTACTGTAAACATGTGCTGTCACTTGTTCCAAAATGCATAGGGTGCAGGACTCTTGCATCACTGCCATCCTCAACAAACTGGGTGAAAAAAACATGGTTCTCAGCAGATATGCAGGGGAAAGAAAAACGGAGTAAAAATGTAATCCGCAGAATATTGAATTCACACAGATGTAAAACATCATATCTCTGTAAATGGAAATAGCTTGAAGACAATTATTTTGGTCGCAAAACATGAATTTTTAAAGAAGCTTTGATACAGCCCTACATATGTGAAGAGGTGAATTTGAAAAAATTGTAATGAAGAACCATTTGTGCATGTTAATCAATTATTGAAATATTTTTCAGACACTGACAGCAATCATAAAATATTTAGTATTCCTCACACAGTCTTGCTGAAAGAAATGTAATGATTACTGTGCACTTCTCATATAAAATTTCATAAAGATTTTCAAAAGTATGAAGATTTTAATTTGCAGCTCAATTCACCCGGTAGGTATTATTCATTTGCATTTTGTTTTTTTGGATTTGTGTCTCACTCACCTCTTTGGTTTTCTGATGTATACTTGTCCTCTATCTAAGATGACCTTTAACTCGGCAGCCCATGTCCTAACTCACACCAAGTCCTGATCACACATTACCCCTGTGCTCGCTGATCTACATTGGCTCCCGGTTAACCAACACCTCGATTTCAAAATTCTCATCCTTGTTTACAAATCCCTCCATAGCCCCGCCCCTCCCTATCTCTGTAATCTCTTTCAGCCTCACAATCCCCTGAGATGTCTGCGCTCCTCAATTCTGCCCTCTTGAGCATACCTGATTATAACTCCTCAACCATCGGTGGCCATGTCTTCAGCTGCCTAGGCCCCAAGCTCTGGAACTTCCTCCCTAAACCTTTCCGCCTCTCTACCTCTCTTTCCTCCTTTAAGACGCTTTTTAAAACCTACCTCTTTGACCAAGCTTTTGGTCATCTGCCGTCATTTCTTCTTATGTGGCACGGTGTCAAATTTATCTGTTTTTTCTTATAACACTGCTGTGAAGCACCTTGGGATGTTTTACTGCATTAAAGACGCTAAATAAATAAAAGTTGTTGTTGTTGTATCGTTTACATCACTTTACACCATGTTCCGATAGAGTAAAACTCTATTGCAGGCTATTGAACCCAGGAGGTATCTGTTCATGAAAGAAGTTAGTTAACTGATCTCGGCCAGTTCTCTCTTCCTTTCACCCTCTTAATTTTCTTAGGGACAGGTCAGTCCCATAAAAAGCATATTTCCAGCTGACCATGCTCGTTTGATGAATGATCACATCTGAAATATTAATCGGGTTCTCTCGGGTGCTGATTGACCTGCTGTGTATTTTCTCTTTTTATCTGAGGACTATACAACTTCTTCTTTATTCCTCATAGTGCTACTTCTGACTATTCCTTTCAGGACTGCGAGATTATCTTTGTATCTAAGTTATTAAAAAAACAACAAGATTCAAATGGAGGTAATACGTTAAGTTTGTGGTTGTTCTATTCCCCAGAAGAGGGTTGTGAGTAAAAAAAAAACCCTGTCGTTCAAATTCGCTTTCCGTAGTTGACTTTTGAAATCAGGTCCCAATGCTGCCTGTCACTCAACTTGTTTGCCCCAGTTGAATTTATGAGATCAGGCCCCAGGATGGCATGTCAATCACAAATGGTCATTACAGCTGGGTTTGACATCACATTCCAGCCCCGCTTGTCATTCAAACTCAGTTGCCCTAGTTGGGCTGTGAGATTGAGTCAGAATTTGCTGCCACTCAAACTCCTTTGCCTCAGTTGGGTGAATTCCATTACTTTTTTTCATGCACTGGCACATGGAACAGCACATAGATGTGATATGTTGCAGCATTGAGGAGAAGGGGAGGAAAGGGAGAGGGAGAAAATGGAAAGCTTAGCTTGCGCTGGCTGTACTGTTCAAACCATGAACCAACACTTACAGCAGCAAATGGATGAGTGACTGATGGATCCTCTGCAAATTCATTGAAAAGAAGAAGGGAAAAGAGTTTGCTTAAAAGTTGCTCACAGTCTCAATCAAACATTAATAATGTAACACAGATTTCAGAACAATACATTTTACAGTATCTCCTTTAATATTTTAAAAGTGTGAAGAGGTGATCTTTGGGGAAACTATAATGAAAAGCCACTTACATATGTTAACCATTAAAATATTTTCAGTTAGTGCGTAACATTTTTAGAAAGTTGTACTACTTAAAAGTGGATAACTGGAGAAAAAACTCACCATTTATTGCTGTGATGAGCAGTTGCAAAAATAACTGCTTCAGTCTGCATCTAGATTATAAGAATAGAAACCTCAACAGAATTTTAAGATCACAGTGATAACACAGCATGTAAGTCTTTTTAATGTTAATTATGAAACTAAGCTCAGGAAGTGGAACGGTCACGTTGCAGGAATAGTGCTTTGACTGGAGTTTCAATGCTTTTTATCATGAGTATACCCGACTGCTGGTTAAACTCCGAGCATAGTGACTTTTCCTCTTTGTGGATTAATTGGTCTCAGAGAAACATCCAGTAACAGTATTCCGCAAAGTAATATTAACCTAAGTGGGGCTGCCGCTACACTAACATGTACAAATGACACCAGCTCCATTCAGGCCTGATTCAATGCCCGATCTTGCTGGCAACCTAGGAAACAGATGAAATATGTTCAAATAGTTATACTGTCAACCCTTATCAAGATTTAGGGGGAAAATTCAGGTCATTTCTGCCTTCCGTTAGTGCCTCGGGGCGCTAGCATGGCGTAAACGACTTTTGGCCTGGTGCGATACCACTACCGACTCCGGTGACATTCCGCGGGAGCTTAGCAGCGGTGCTAAAGCCCCGCTCCTATCGGTAGCGCCCCGGGCCACTGTGCTGGCGATGACGACGTCATCACCGTGCACAGTGATCCCTTTTCGCCCCGGAGCGAAAATTGGATAGTGCTCAGTGAACCAGCCGTGGGCAACGCCACGCTGTAGGCTGCTCGCGGGGCGAAAATTAAAGGGGAGGTGTGGCTGTGAAAAATAAAAACATGGACAACTTCATTGCAGGTTGTGGGGTCCGTGCCGCGATCTTCCAGCCCAGCACTCGCTTTTGTGCCAGGCTGCTGTCATGGCACCCCACTCCCGGGTGGTCCAGCGATGGTCCCGATTCCCTCCCGCAGAGTCGGCAGCTTGTCCCTCCCTTTTAATGGAAGCGAGCCCGCAGACTCTGCAATCAAGCATTAGAGGCGTTGGTGTTCGCTGTGAAGAGCCGAAGGTCAGTGCCCTACCCAATGAGTGGCAGGAGGCCCTCGCCACAAGCCTTCCGCACCACGGAGAGGGAGGGAGTGCATCACGTCTCGGGCAGCATGTATTGGGCAGTGTGTCTCGGGCAGTGTGTCTCGGGCAGTGTATCTCGGGCAGTGTGTCTCGAGCAGTGTGTCTCGGGAAATGTTTCTCGAGCAGTGTGTCTCGGGCAGTGTGTCTCGGGCAGAGTGTCTCGGGCAGACTGACTCGGACAGCGTGTCTCGGGCAGTGTGTCACAGGCAGACTGACTCGGGCAGTGTGTCTTGCGCAGTGTATCTCGGGCAGTGTGTCTCGGGCAGTGTATCTCGGGCTGGTCTCGGGCAGAGTATCTCGGGCAGTGTGTCTCGGGCAGTGTGTCTCGGGCATGTGTCTCGGGCAGTGTGCCTCGGGCAGCGTGACTCGGGCAGTGTGTCTCGGGCAGTGTGTCTCGGGCAGTGTGTCTGGGGCAGCGGGTCTCGGGCAGCGTGTCTCGGGCAGTGTGTCTCGGGCAGTGTGTTTCGGGCAGCGTGCCTCGGGCAGCGTGTCTCGGGCAGCGTGCCTCGGGCAGTGTGTCTCGGGCAGTGTGTCCCGAGCAGTGTGTCTCGGGCAGTGTGTCTAGGGCAGTGTGTCTCGGGCAGATTGACTCGGGCAGTGTGTCTCGGGCAGCGTGCCTCGGGCAGCGTGTCTCGGGCAGGGTGTCTCAGGCAATGTGTCTCGGGCAGACTGACTCGGGCAGTGTGATTCGGGAAATGTTTCTCGAGCAGTGTGTCTCGGGCAGTGTGTCTCGGGCAGTGTATCTCGGGCAGTGTGTCTCGGGCAGTGTATCTCGGGCAGTGTGTCTCGGGCAGTGTGTCTCGGGAATTGTTTCTCGGGCAGTGCGTCTTGCGCAGTGTGTCTCGGGCAGTGTGTCTCGGGCAGTGTGTCTCGGGCAGTGTATTTCGGCAGTGTGTCTCGGGCAGTGTGTCTCGGGCAGTGTGTCTCGCGCAGTGTGTCTCGGGCAGCATGTCTCGGGCAGTGTGTCTCGGGCAGCGTGTCTCGGGCAGCGTGTCTCGGGCAGTGTGTTTCGGGCAGTGTATCTCGGGCAGTGTGTCTCGGGCAGTGTGTCTCGGGCAGAATGACTCACGCAGTACGTCTCGGGCAGCGTGTCTCGGGCAGTACGTCTCGGGCAGTGTGTCTCGGGCAGTGTGTCTCGGGCAATATGTCTCGGGCAGTGTGTCTCGGGCAGTGTGTCTCGGGCAGTACGTCTCGGGCAGTGTGTCTCGGGCAGTGTGTCTCGGGCAGTGTGTCTCGGGCAGTTTGTCTCGGGCAGCGTGTCTCGGGCAATGTGTCTCGGGCAGACTGACTCGGGCAGTGTGTCTCGGGCAGTGTGTCTCGGGAAATGTTTCTCAAGCAGTGTGTCTCGGGCAGTGGGTCTCGGGCAGTGTATCTCGGGCAGAGTGTCTCGGGCAGTACGTCTTGCGCAGTGTGTCTCGGGCAGTGTATCTCGGGCAGTGTGTCTCGGGCAGTACGTCTTGCGCAGCGTGTGTCGGGCAGTGTGTCTCGGGCAGTGTATCTCGGGCTGGTCTCGGGCAGTGTGTCTCGGGCAGTGTATCTCGGGCAGTGTGTCTCGGGCAGCGTGTCTCGGGCAGCGTGTCTCGGGCAGTGTGTTTCGGGCAGCGTGCCTCGGGCAGCGTGTCTCGGGCAGCGTGCCTCAGGCAGTGTGTCTCGGGCAGTGTGTCTCGAGCAGTGTGTCTCGGGCAGTGTGTCTCGGGCAGTGTGTCTAGGGCAGTGTGTCTCGGGCAGACTGACTCGGGCAGTGTGTCTCGGGCAGCGTGTCTCGGGCAGCGTGTCTCGGGCAGGGTGTCTCAGGCAATGTGTCTCGGGCAGACTGACTCGGGCAGTGTGTCTCGGGAAATGTTTCTCGAGCAGTGTGTCTCGGGCAGTGTGTCTCGGGCAGTGTATCTCGGGCAGTGTGTCTCGGGAAATGTTTCTTGAGCAGTGTGTCTCGGGCAGTGTGTCTCGGGCAGTGTATCTCGGGCAGTGTGTCTCGGGAATTGTTTCTCGGGCAGTGCGTCTTGCGCAGTGTGTCTCGGGCAGTGTGTCTCGGGCAATGTGTCTCGGGCAGCGTGTCTCGGGCAGCGTGTCTCGGGCAGCGTGTCTGTGTTTCGGGCAGTGTATCTCGGGCAGTGTGTCTCGGGCAGTGTGTCTCGGGCAGAGTGACTCACGCAGTACGTCTCGCGCAGTGTGTCTCGGGCAGTGTGTCTCGGGCAGCGTGTCTCGGGCAGCGTGTCTCGGGCAGCGTGTCTCGGGCAGTACGTCTCGGGCAGTGTGTCTCGGGCAGTGTGTCTCGGGCAGTGTGTCTCGGGCAATACGTCTCGGGCAGTGTGTCTCGGGCAGTGTGTCTCGGGCAATGTGTCTCGGGCAGACTGACTCGGGCAGTGTGTCTCGGGCAGTGTGTCTCGGGAAATGTTTCTCAAGCAGTGTGTCTCGGGCAGTGGGTCTCGGGCAGTGTATCTCGGGCAGAGTGTCTCGGGCAGTACGTCTCGCGCAGTGTGTCTCGGGCAGTGTATCTCGGGCAGTGTGTCTCGGGCAGTGTGTCTCGGGCAGAGTGACTCACGCAGTACGTCTCGCGCAGTGTGTCTCGGGCAGTGTGTCTCGGGCAGTGTGTCTCGGGCAGTGTGTCTCGGGCAATACGTCTCGGGCAGTGTGTCTCGGGCAGTGTGTCTCGGGCAGTGTGTCTCGGGCAGTACGTCTCGGGCAGTGTGTCTCGGGCAGTGTGTCTCGGGCAGTGTGTTTCGGGCAGCGTGCCTCGGGCAGCGTGTCTCGGGCAGCGTGCCTCGGGCAGTGTGTCTCGGGCAGTGTGTCCCGAGCAGTGTGTCTCGGGCAGTGTGTCTAGGGCAGTGTGTCTCGGGCAGATTGACTCGGGCAGTGTGTCTCGGGCAGCGTGCCTCGGGCAGCGTGTCTCGGGCAGGGTGTCTCAGGCAATGTGTCTCGGGCAGACTGACTCGGGCAGTGTGATTCGGGAAATGTTTCTCGAGCAGTGTGTCTCGGGCAGTGTGTCTCGGGCAGTGTATCTCGGGCAGTGTGTCTCGGGCAGTGTATCTCGGGCAGTGTGTCTCGGGCAGTGTGTCTCGGGAATTGTTTCTCGGGCAGTGCGTCTTGCGCAGTGTGTCTCGGGCAGTGTGTCTCGGGCAGTGTGTCTCGGGCAGTGTATTTCGGCAGTGTGTCTCGGGCAGTGTGTCTCGGGCAGTGTGTCTCGCGCAGTGTGTCTCGGGCAGCATGTCTCGGGCAGTGTGTCTCGGGCAGCGTGTCTCGGGCAGCGTGTCTCGGGCAGTGTGTTTCGGGCAGTGTATCTCGGGCAGTGTGTCTCGGGCAGTGTGTCTCGGGCAGAATGACTCACGCAGTACGTCTCGGGCAGCGTGTCTCGGGCAGTACGTCTCGGGCAGTGTGTCTCGGGCAGTGTGTCTCGGGCAATATGTCTCGGGCAGTGTGTCTCGGGCAGTGTGTCTCGGGCAGTACGTCTCGGGCAGTGTGTCTCGGGCAGTGTGTCTCGGGCAGTGTGTCTCGGGCAGTTTGTCTCGGGCAGCGTGTCTCGGGCAATGTGTCTCGGGCAGACTGACTCGGGCAGTGTGTCTCGGGCAGTGTGTCTCGGGAAATGTTTCTCAAGCAGTGTGTCTCGGGCAGTGGGTCTCGGGCAGTGTATCTCGGGCAGAGTGTCTCGGGCAGTACGTCTTGCGCAGTGTGTCTCGGGCAGTGTATCTCGGGCAGTGTGTCTCGGGCAGTACGTCTTGCGCAGCGTGTGTCGGGCAGTGTGTCTCGGGCAGTGTATCTCGGGCTGGTCTCGGGCAGTGTGTCTCGGGCAGTGTATCTCGGGCAGTGTGTCTCGGGCAGCGTGTCTCGGGCAGCGTGTCTCGGGCAGTGTGTTTCGGGCAGCGTGCCTCGGGCAGCGTGTCTCGGGCAGCGTGCCTCAGGCAGTGTGTCTCGGGCAGTGTGTCTCGAGCAGTGTGTCTCGGGCAGTGTGTCTCGGGCAGTGTGTCTAGGGCAGTGTGTCTCGGGCAGACTGACTCGGGCAGTGTGTCTCGGGCAGCGTGTCTCGGGCAGCGTGTCTCGGGCAGGGTGTCTCAGGCAATGTGTCTCGGGCAGACTGACTCGGGCAGTGTGTCTCGGGAAATGTTTCTCGAGCAGTGTGTCTCGGGCAGTGTGTCTCGGGCAGTGTATCTCGGGCAGTGTGTCTCGGGAAATGTTTCTTGAGCAGTGTGTCTCGGGCAGTGTGTCTCGGGCAGTGTATCTCGGGCAGTGTGTCTCGGGAATTGTTTCTCGGGCAGTGCGTCTTGCGCAGTGTGTCTCGGGCAGTGTGTCTCGGGCAATGTGTCTCGGGCAGCGTGTCTCGGGCAGCGTGTCTCGGGCAGCGTGTCTGTGTTTCGGGCAGTGTATCTCGGGCAGTGTGTCTCGGGCAGTGTGTCTCGGGCAGAGTGACTCACGCAGTACGTCTCGCGCAGTGTGTCTCGGGCAGTGTGTCTCGGGCAGCGTGTCTCGGGCAGCGTGTCTCGGGCAGCGTGTCTCGGGCAGTACGTCTCGGGCAGTGTGTCTCGGGCAGTGTGTCTCGGGCAGTGTGTCTCGGGCAATACGTCTCGGGCAGTGTGTCTCGGGCAGTGTGTCTCGGGCAATGTGTCTCGGGCAGACTGACTCGGGCAGTGTGTCTCGGGCAGTGTGTCTCGGGAAATGTTTCTCAAGCAGTGTGTCTCGGGCAGTGGGTCTCGGGCAGTGTATCTCGGGCAGAGTGTCTCGGGCAGTACGTCTCGCGCAGTGTGTCTCGGGCAGTGTATCTCGGGCAGTGTGTCTCGGGCAGTGTGTCTCGGGCAGAGTGACTCACGCAGTACGTCTCGCGCAGTGTGTCTCGGGCAGTGTGTCTCGGGCAGTGTGTCTCGGGCAGTGTGTCTCGGGCAATACGTCTCGGGCAGTGTGTCTCGGGCAGTGTGTCTCGGGCAGTGTGTCTCGGGCAGTACGTCTCGGGCAGTGTGTCTCGGGCAATGTGTCTCGGGCAGACTGACTCGGGCAGTGTTTCTCGGGCAGTGTGTCTCGTGAAATGTTTCTCAAGCAGTATGTCTCGGGCAGTGGGTCTCGGGCAGTGTATCTCGGGCAGAGTGTCTCGGGCAGTACGTCTCGCGCAGTGTGTCTCGGGCAGTGTGTCTCGGGCAGTGTGTCTTGGGCAGCACGTCTCGGGCAGTGTGTCTCGGGCAGTACGTCTTGCGCAGTGTGTCTCGGGCAGTGTGTCTCGGGCAGTGTGTCTCGGGCAGCGTGTCTCGGGCAGTACGTCTCGGGCAGTGTGTCTCGGGCAGTGTGTCTCGGGCAGTGTGTCTCGGGCAATACGTCTCGGGCAGTGTGTCTCGGGCAGTGTGTCTCGGGCAGTGTGTCTCGGGCAGTACGTCTCGGGCAGTGTGTCTCGGGCAATGTGTCTCGGGCAGACTGACTCGGGCAGTGTGTCTCGGGCAGTGTGTCTCGGGAAATGTTTCTCAAGCAGTGTGTCTCGGGCAGTGGGTCTCGGGCAGTGTATCTCGGGCAGAGTGTCTCGGGCAGTACGTCTCGCGCAGTGTGTCTCGGGCAGTGTGTCTCGGGCAGTGTGTCTTGGGCAGCACGTCTCGGGCAGTGTGTCTCGGGCAGTACGTCTTGCGCAGCGTGTGTCGGGCAGTGTGTCTCGGGCAGTGTATCTCGGGCTGGTCTCACGCAGTGTGTCTCGGGCAGTGTATCTCGGGCAGTGTGTCTCGGGCAGTGTGTCTCGGGCAGTGTGTCTCGGGAAGTGTATCTCGGGCAGTGTGTCTCGGGCAGTGTGTCTCGGGCAGACTGACTCGCGCAGTATGTCTCGGGCAGTGTGTCTCGGGCAATGTGTCTCGGGCAGTACGTCTCGGGCAGTGTGTCTCGGGCAGTGTGTCTCGGGCAGTACGTCTCGGGCAGTGTGTCTCGGGCAGAATGTCTCGGGCAAAGTGTCTCGGGCAGTACGTCTCGGGCAGTGTGTCTCGGGCAGTGTGTTTCGGGCAGCGTGTCTCGGGCAGCGTGTCTCGGGCAGTATGTCTCAGGCAGTGTGTCTCGGGCAGTGTGTCTTGGGCAGTGTGTCTTGGTGCGCATATCTCGGGCAGCGTGTCTCGGGCAGTACGTCGCGGGCAGTACGTCTCGGGCAATGTGTCTCGGGCAGCGTGTCTCGGGCAGTACGTCTCGGGCAGTGTGTCTCGGGCAGTGCGTCTCGGGCAGTGTGTCTCGGGCAGTGCGTCTCGGGCAGTGTGTCTCGGGCAGTGTGTCTCGGGCAGTTTGTCTCGGGCAGCGTATCTCGGGCAATGTGTCTCGGGCAGTGTGTCTCGGGCAGTGGTTCTCGGGCAGTGTATCTCGGGCAGAGTGTCTCGGGCAGTACGTCTTGCGCAGTGTGTCTCGGGCAGTGTATCTCGGGCAGTGTGTCTCGGGCAGTACGTCTTGCGCAGCGTGTGTCGGGCAGTGTGTCTCGGGCAGTGTATCTCGGGCTGGTCTCGGGCAGTGTGTCTTGGGCAGTATATCTCGGGCAGTGTGTCTCACGCAGTGTGTCTCGGGCAGTGTATCTCGGGCAGCGTGTCTCGGGCAGCGTGTCTCGGGCAGTGTGTTTCGGGCAGCGTGCCTCGGGCAGCGTGTCCCGGGCAGCGTGCCTCGGGCAGTGTGTCTCGGGCAGTGTGTCTAGGGCAGTGTGTCTCGGGCAGACTGACTCGGGCAGTGTGTCTCGGGCAGCGTGTCTCGGGCAGCGTGTCTCGGGCAGGGTGTCTCAGGCAATGTGTCTCGGGCAGACTGACTCAGGCAGTGTGTCTCGGGAAATGTTTCTCGAGCAGTGTGTCTCGGGCAGTGTGTCTCGGGCAGTGTATCTCGGGCAGTGTGTCTCGGGAATTGTTTCTCGGGCAGTGCGTCTTGCGCAGTGTGTCTCGGGCAGTGTGTCTCGGGCAGCGTGTCTGTGTTTCGGGCAGTGTATCTCGGGCAGTGTGTCTCGGGCAGAGTGACTCACGCAGTACGTCTCGCGCAGTGTGTCTCGGGCAGTGTGTCTCGGGCAGTACGTCTCGGGCAGTGTGTCTCGGGCAATGTGTCTCGGGCAGACTGACTCGGGCAGTACGTCTCGGGCAGTGTGTCTCGGGCAATGTGTCTCGGGCAGACTGACTCGGGCAGTGTGTCCCGGGCAGTGTGTCTCGGGAAATGTTTCTCAAGCAGTGTGTCTCGGGCAGTGGGTCTCGGGCAGTGTATCTCAGGCAGAGTGTCTCGGGCAGTACGTCTTGCGCAGTGTGTCTCGGGCAGGGTGTCTCGGGCAGTGTGTCTTGGGCAGCACGTCTCGGGCAGTGTGTCTCGGGCAGTACGTCTTGCGCAGCGTGTGTCGGGCAGTGTGTCTCGGGCAGTGTATCTCGGGCTGGTCTCACGAAGTGTGTCTCGGGCAGTGTATCTCGGGCAGTGTGTCTCGGGCAGTGTGTCTTGGGCAGCACGTCTCGGGCAGTGTGTCTCGGGCAGACTGACTCGCGCAGTATGTCTCGGGCAGCGTGTCTCGGGCAATGTGTCTCGGGCAGTACGTCTCGGGCAGTGTGTCTCGGGCAGTGTGTCTCGGGCAGTGTGTTTCGGGCAGCGTGTCTCGGGCAGCGTGTCTCGGGCAGTACGTCTCGGGCAGCGTGTCTCGGGCAGTACGTCTCGGGCAGTGTGTCTCGGGCAGTGTGTCTCGGGCAGTGTGTTTCGGGCAGCGTGTCTCGGGCAGCGTGTCTCGGGCAGTACGTCTCGGGCAGTGTGTCTTGGGCAATGTGTCTTGGTGCGCATATCTCGGGCAGTGTGTTTCGGGCAGTGTGTCTCGGGCAGCGTGTCTCGGGCAGTACGTCTCGCGCAGTGTGTCTCGGGCAGCGTGTCTCGGGCAGTGTGTCTCGGGCAGCGTGTCTCGGGCAGCGTGTCTCGGGCAGTGTGTCTCGGGCAGAATGACTCACGCAGTACGTCTCGCACAGTGTGTCTCGGGCAGAATGACTCACGCAGTACGTCTCGCACAGTGTGTCTCGGGCAGCGTGTCTCGGGCAGCGTGTCTCGGGCAGTACGTCTCGGGCAGTGTGTCTCGGGCAGTGTGTCTCGGGCAATATGTCTCGGGCAGTGTGTCTCGGGCAGTGTGTCTCGGGCAGTACGTCTCGGGCAGTGTGTCTCGGGCAGTGTGTCTCGGGCAGTGTGTCTCGGGCAGTTTGCCTCGGGCAGCGTGTCTCGGGCAATGTGTCTCGGGCAGACTGACTCGGGCAGTGTGTCTCGGGCAGTGTGTCTCGGGAAATGTTTCTCAAGCAGTGTGTCTCGGGCAGTGGGTCTCGGGCAGTGTATCTCGGGCAGAGTGTCTCGGGCAGTACGTCTTGTGCAGTGTGTCTCGGGCAGTGTATCTCGGGCAGTGTGTCTCGGGCAGTACGTCTTGCGCAGCGTGTGTCGGGCAGTGTGTCTCGGGCAGTGTATCTCGGGCTGGTCTCGGGCAGTGTGTCTCGGGCAGTATATCTCGGGCAGTGTGTCTCACGCAGTGTGTCTCGGGCAGTGTATCTCGGGCAGTGTGTCTCGGGCAGCGTGTCTCGGGCAGTGTGTTTCGGGCAGCGTGCCTCGGGCAGCGTGTCTCGGGCAGCGTGCCTCGGGCAGTGTGTCTCGGGCAGTGTGTCTCGAGCAGTGTGTCTCGGGCAGTGTGTCTCGGGCAGAGTGACTCACGCAGTACGTCTCGCGCAGTGTGTCTTGGGCAGTGCGTCTCGGGCAGTGTGTCTCGGGCAGCGTGTCTCGGGCAGTACGTCTCGGGCAGTGTGTCTCGGGCAGTGTGTCTCGGGCAGTGTGTCTCGTGCAATACGTCTCGGGCAGTGTGTCTCGGGCAGTGTGTCTCGGGCAGTGTGTCTCGGGCAGTATGTCTCGGGCAGTGTGTCTCGGGCAATGTGTCTCGGGCAGACTGACTCGGGCAGTTTGTCTCGTGCAGTGTGTCTCGGGAAATGTTTCTCAAGCAGTGTGTCTCGGGCAGTGGGTCTCGGGCAGTGTATCTCGGGCAGAGTGTCTCGGGCAGTACGTCTCGCGCAGTGTTTCTCGGGCAGTGTGTCTCGGGCAGTGTGTCTTGGGCAGCACGTCTCGGGCAGTGTGTCTCGGGCAGTACGTCTTGCGCAGCGTGTGTCGGGCAGTGTGTCTCGGGCAGTGTATCTCGGGCTGGTCTCACGTAGTGTGTCTCGGGCAGTGTATCTCGGGCAGTGTGTCTCGGGCAGTGTGTCTCGGGCAGTGTGTCTCGGGAAGTGTATCTCGGGCAGTGTGTCTCGGGCAGTGTGTCTCGGGCAGACTGACTCGCGCAGTATGTCTCGGGCAGTGTGTCTCGGGCAATGTGTCTCGGGCACTACGTCTCGGGCAGTGTGTCTCGGGCAGTGTGTCTCGGGCAGTACGTCTCGGGCAGTGTGTCTCGGGCAGAATGTCTCGGGCAAAGTGTCTCGGGCAGTACGTCTCGGGCAGTGTGTCTCGGGCAGTGTGTTTCGGGCAGTGTGTCTCGGGCAGTGTGTCTTGGGCAGTGTGTCTTGGTGCGCATATCTCGGGCAGCGTGTCTCGGGCAGTACGTCGCGGGCAGTACGTCTCGGGCAATGTGTCTCGGGCAGCGTGTCTCGGGCAGTACGTCTCGGGCAGTGTGTCTCGGGCAGTGCGTCTCGGGCAGTGTGTCTCGGGCAGTGCGTCTCGGGCAGTGTGTCTCGGGCAGTGTGTCTCGGGCAGTTTGTCTCGGGCAGCGTGTCTCGGGCAATGTGTCTCGGGCAGACTGACTCGGGCAGTGTGTCTCGGGCAGTGTGTCTCGGGAAATGATTCTCAAGCAGTGTGTTTCGGGCAGTGGGTCTCGGGCAGTGTATCTCGGGCAGAGGGTCTCGGGCAGTACGTCTTGCGCAGTGTGTCTCGGGCAGTGTATCTCGGGCAGAGTGTCTCGGGCAGTACGTCTTGCGCAGTGTGTCTCGGGCAGTGTATCTCGGGCAGTGTGTCTCGGGCAGTACGTCTTGCGCAGCGTGTGTCGGGCAGTGTGTCTCGGGCGGTGTATCTCGGGCTGGTCTCGGGCAGTGTGTCTCGGGCAGTATATCTCGGGCAGTGTGTCTCACGCAGTGTGTCTCGGGCAGTGTATCTCGGGCAGTGTGTCTCGGGCAGCGTGTCTCGGGCAGTGTGTTTCGGGCAGCGTGCCTCGGGCAGCGTGTCTCGGGCAGCGTGCCTCGGGCAGTGTGTCTCGGGCAGTGTGTCTCGAGCAGTGTGTCTCGGGCAGTGTGTCTCGGGCAGAGTGACTCACGCAGTACGTCTCGCGCAGTGTGTCTCGGGCAGTGTGTCTCGGGCAGTGTGTCTCGGGCAGCGTGTCTCGGGCAGTACGTCTCGGGCAGTGTGTCTCGGGCAGTGTGTCTCGGGCAGTGTGTCTCGGGCAATACGTCTCGGGCAGTGTGTCTCGGGCAGTGTGTCTCGGGCAGTGTGTCTCGGGCAGTACGTCTCGGGCAGTGTGTGTCGGGCAATGTGTCTCGGGCAGACTGACTCGGGCAGTGTGTCTCGGGCAGTGTGTCTCGGGAAATGTTTCTCAAGCAGTGTGTCTCGGGCAGTACGTCTCGCGCAGTGTGTCTCGGGCAGCACGTCTCGGGCAGTGTGTCTCGGGCAGTACGTCTTGCGCAGCGTGTGTCGGGCAGTGTGTCTCGGGCAGTGTATCTCGGGCTGGTCTCACGCAGTGTGTCTCGGGCAGTGTATCTCGGGCAGTGTGTCTCGGGCAGTGTGTCTCGGGCAGTGTGTCTCGGGAAGTGTATCTCGGGCAGTGTGTCTCGGGCAGTGTGTCTCGGGCAGACTGACTCGCGCAGTATGTCTCGGGCAGTGTGTCTCGGGCAATGTGTCTCGGGCAGTACGTCTCGGGCAGTGTGTCTCGGGCAGTGTGTCTCGGGCAGTACGTCTCGGGCAGTGTCTCTCGGGCAGAATGTCTCGGGCAAAGTGTCTCGGGCAGTACGTCTCGGGCAGTGTGTCTCGGGCAGTGTGTTTCGGGCAGCGTGTCTCGGGCAGCGTGTCTCGGGCAGTATGTCTCAGGCAGTGTGTCTCGGGAAATGTTTCTCGAGCAGTGTGTCTCGGGCAGTGTGTCTCGGGCAGTGTATCTCGGGCAGTGTGTCTCGGGAATTGTTTCTCGGGCAGCGTGTCTCGGGCAGCGTGTCTCGGGCAGGGTGTCTCAGGCAATGTGTCTCGGGCAGACTGACTCAGGCAGTGTGTCTCGGGAAATGTTTCTCGAGCAGTGTGTCTCGGGCAGTGTGTCTCGGGCAGTGTATCTCGGGCAGTGTGTCTCGGGAATTGTTTCTCGGGCAGTGCGTCTTGCGCAGTGTGTCTCGGGCAGTGTGTCTCGGGCAGCGTGTCTGTGTTTCGGGCAGTGTATCTCGGGCAGTGTGTCTCGGGCAGAGTGACTCACGCAGTACGTCTCGCGCAGTGTGTCTCGGGCAGTGTGTCTCGGGCAGTACGTCTCGGGCAGTGTGTCTCGGGCAATGTGTCTCGGGCAGACTGACTCGGGCAGTACGTCTCGGGCAGTGTGTCTCGGGCAATGTGTCTCGGGCAGACTGACTCGGGCAGTGTGTCCCGGGCAGTGTGTCTCGGGAAATGTTTCTCAAGCAGTGTGTCTCGGGCAGTGGGTCTCGGGCAGTGTATCTCAGGCAGAGTGTCTCGGGCAGTACGTCTTGCGCAGTGTGTCTCGGGCAGGGTGTCTCGGGCAGTGTGTCTTGGGCAGCACGTCTCGGGCAGTGTGTCTCGGGCAGTACGTCTTGCGCAGCGTGTGTCGGGCAGTGTGTCTCGGGCAGTGTATCTCGGGCTGGTCTCACGAAGTGTGTCTCGGGCAGTGTATCTCGGGCAGTGTGTCTCGGGCAGTGTGTCTTGGGCAGCACGTCTCGGGCAGTGTGTCTCGGGCAGACTGACTCGCGCAGTATGTCTCGGGCAGCGTGTCTCGGGCAATGTGTCTCGGGCAGTACGTCTCGGGCAGTGTGTCTCGGGCAGTGTGTCTCGGGCAGTGTGTTTCGGGCAGCGTGTCTCGGGCAGCGTGTCTCGGGCAGTACGTCTCGGGCAGCGTGTCTCGGGCAGTACGTCTCGGGCAGTGTGTCTCGGGCAGTGTGTCTCGGGCAGTGTGTTTCGGGCAGCGTGTCTCGGGCAGCGTGTCTCGGGCAGTACGTCTCGGGCAGTGTGTCTTGGGCAATGTGTCTTGGTGCGCATATCTCGGGCAGTGTGTTTCGGGCAGTGTGTCTCGGGCAGCGTGTCTCGGGCAGTACGTCTCGCGCAGTGTGTCTCGGGCAGCGTGTCTCGGGCAGTGTGTCTCGGGCAGCGTGTCTCGGGCAGCGTGTCTCGGGCAGTGTGTCTCGGGCAGAATGACTCACGCAGTACGTCTCGCACAGTGTGTCTCGGGCAGAATGACTCACGCAGTACGTCTCGCACAGTGTGTCTCGGGCAGCGTGTCTCGGGCAGCGTGTCTCGGGCAGTACGTCTCGGGCAGTGTGTCTCGGGCAGTGTGTCTCGGGCAATATGTCTCGGGCAGTGTGTCTCGGGCAGTGTGTCTCGGGCAGTACGTCTCGGGCAGTGTGTCTCGGGCAGTGTGTCTCGGGCAGTGTGTCTCGGGCAGTTTGCCTCGGGCAGCGTGTCTCGGGCAATGTGTCTCGGGCAGACTGACTCGGGCAGTGTGTCTCGGGCAGTGTGTCTCGGGAAATGTTTCTCAAGCAGTGTGTCTCGGGCAGTGGGTCTCGGGCAGTGTATCTCGGGCAGAGTGTCTCGGGCAGTACGTCTTGTGCAGTGTGTCTCGGGCAGTGTATCTCGGGCAGTGTGTCTCGGGCAGTACGTCTTGCGCAGCGTGTGTCGGGCAGTGTGTCTCGGGCAGTGTATCTCGGGCTGGTCTCGGGCAGTGTGTCTCGGGCAGTATATCTCGGGCAGTGTGTCTCACGCAGTGTGTCTCGGGCAGTGTATCTCGGGCAGTGTGTCTCGGGCAGCGTGTCTCGGGCAGTGTGTTTCGGGCAGCGTGCCTCGGGCAGCGTGTCTCGGGCAGCGTGCCTCGGGCAGTGTGTCTCGGGCAGTGTGTCTCGAGCAGTGTGTCTCGGGCAGTGTGTCTCGGGCAGAGTGACTCACGCAGTACGTCTCGCGCAGTGTGTCTCGGGCAGTGCGTCTCGGGCAGTGTGTCTCGGGCAGCGTGTCTCGGGCAGTACGTCTCGGGCAGTGTGTCTCGGGCAGTGTGTCTCGGGCAGTGTGTCTCGTGCAATACGTCTCGGGCAGTGTGTCTCGGGCAGTGTGTCTCGGGCAGTGTGTCTCGGGCAGTATGTCTCGGGCAGTGTGTCTCGGGCAATGTGTCTCGGGCAGACTGACTCGGGCAGTTTGTCTCGTGCAGTGTGTCTCGGGAAATGTTTCTCAAGCAGTGTGTCTCGGGCAGTGGGTCTCGGGCAGTGTATCTCGGGCAGAGTGTCTCGGGCAGTACGTCTCGCGCAGTGTTTCTCGGGCAGTGTGTCTCGGGCAGTGTGTCTTGGGCAGCACGTCTCGGGCAGTGTGTCTCGGGCAGTACGTCTTGCGCAGCGTGTGTCGGGCAGTGTGTCTCGGGCAGTGTATCTCGGGCTGGTCTCACGAAGTGTGTCTCGGGCAGTGTATCTCGGGCAGTGTGTCTCGGGCAGTGTGTCTTGGGCAGCACGTCTCGGGCAGTGTGTCTCGGGCAGACTGACTCGCGCAGTATGTCTCGGGCAGCGTGTCTCGGGCAATGTGTCTCGGGCAGTACGTCTCGGGCAGTGTGTCTCGGGCAGTGTGTCTCGGGCAGTGTGTTTCGGGCAGCGTGTCTCGGGCAGCGTGTCTCGGGCAGTACGTCTCGGGCAGCGTGTCTCGGGCAGTACGTCTCGGGCAGTGTGTCTCGGGCAGTGTGTCTCGGGCAGTGTGTTTCGGGCAGCGTGTCTCGGGCAGCGTGTCTCGGGCAGTACGTCTCGGGCAGTGTGTCTTGGGCAATGTGTCTTGGTGCGCATATCTCGGGCAGTGTGTTTCGGGCAGTGTGTCTCGGGCAGTGTGTCTCGGGCAGTACGTCTCGGGCAGTGTGTCTCGGGCAGTGTGTCTCGGGCAGTGTGTCTCGGGCAGTTTGCCTCGGGCAGCGTGTCTCGGGCAATGTGTCTCGGGCAGACTGACTCGGGCAGTGTGTCTCGGGCAGTGTGTCTCGGGAAATGTTTCTCAAGCAGTGTGTCTCGGGCAGTGGGTCTCGGGCAGTGTATCTCGGGCAGAGTGTCTCGGGCAGTACGTCTTGTGCAGTGTGTCTCGGGCAGTGTATCTCGGGCAGTGTGTCTCGGGCAGTACGTCTTGCGCAGCGTGTGTCGGGCAGTGTGTCTCGGGCAGTGTATCTCGGGCTGGTCTCGGGCAGTGTGTCTCGGGCAGTATATCTCGGGCAGTGTGTCTCACGCAGTGTGTCTCGGGCAGTGTATCTCGGGCAGTGTGTCTCGGGCAGCGTGTCTCGGGCAGTGTGTTTCGGGCAGCGTGCCTCGGGCAGCGTGTCTCGGGCAGCGTGCCTCGGGCAGTGTGTCTCGGGCAGTGTGTCTCGAGCAGTGTGTCTCGGGCAGTGTGTCTCGGGCAGAGTGACTCACGCAGTACGTCTCGCGCAGTGTGTCTCGGGCAGTGCGTCTCGGGCAGTGTGTCTCGGGCAGCGTGTCTCGGGCAGTACGTCTCGGGCAGTGTGTCTCGGGCAGTGTGTCTCGGGCAGTGTGTCTCGTGCAATACGTCTCGGGCAGTGTGTCTCGGGCAGTGTGTCTCGGGCAGTGTGTCTCGGGCAGTATGTCTCGGGCAGTGTGTCTCGGGCAATGTGTCTCGGGCAGACTGACTCGGGCAGTTTGTCTCGTGCAGTGTGTCTCGGGAAATGTTTCTCAAGCAGTGTGTCTCGGGCAGTGGGTCTCGGGCAGTGTATCTCGGGCAGAGTGTCTCGGGCAGTACGTCTCGCGCAGTGTTTCTCGGGCAGTGTGTCTCGGGCAGTGTGTCTTGGGCAGCACGTCTCGGGCAGTGTGTCTCGGGCAGTACGTCTTGCGCAGCGTGTGTCGGGCAGTGTGTCTCGGGCAGTGTATCTCGGGCTGGTCTCACGCAGTGTGTCTCGGGCAGTGTATCTCGGGCAGTGTGTCTCGGGCAGTGTGTCTCGGGCAGTGTGTCTCGGGAAGTGTATCTCGGGCAGTGTGTCTCGGGCAGTGTGTCTCGGGCAGACTGACTCGCGCAGTATGTCTCGGGCAGTGTGTCTCGGGCAATGTGTCTCGGGCAGTACGTCTCGGGCAGTGTGTCTCGGGCAGTGTGTCTCGGGCAGTACGTCTCGGGCAGTGTGTCTCGGGCAGAATGTCTCGGGCAAAGTGTCTCGGGCAGTACGTCTCGGGCAGTGTGTCTCGGGCAGTGTGTTTCGGGCAGTGTGTCTCGGGCAGTGTGTCTTGGGCAGTGTGTCTTGGTGCGCATATCTCGGGCAGCGTGTCTCGGGCAGTACGTCGCGGGCAGTACGTCTCGGGCAATGTGTCTCGGGCAGCGTGTCTCGGGCAGTACGTCTCGGGCAGTGTGTCTCGGGCAGTGCGTCTCGGGCAGTGTGTCTCGGGCAGTGCGTCTCGGGCAGTGTGTCTCGGGCAGTGTGTCTCGGGCAGTTTGTCTCGGGCAGCGTGTCTCGGGCAATGTGTCTCGGGCAGACTGACTCGGGCAGTGTGTCTCGGGCAGTGTGTCTCGGGAAATGATTCTCAAGCAGTGTGTTTCGGGCAGTGGGTCTCGGGCAGTGTATCTCGGGCAGAGGGTCTCGGGCAGTACGTCTTGCGCAGTGTGTCTCGGGCAGTGTATCTCGGGCAGAGTGTCTCGGGCAGTACGTCTTGCGCAGTGTGTCTCGGGCAGTGTATCTCAGGCAGTGTGTCTCGGGCAGTACGTCTTGCGCAGCGTGTGTCGGGCAGTGTGTCTCGGGCGGTGTATCTCGGGCTGGTCTCGGGCAGTGTGTCTCGGGCAGTATATCTCGGGCAGTGTGTCTCACGCAGTGTGTCTCGGGCAGTGTATCTCGGGCAGTGTGTCTCGGGCAGCGTGTCTCGGGCAGTGTGTTTCGGGCAGCGTGCCTCGGGCAGCGTGTCTCGGGCAGCGTGCCTCGGGCAGTGTGTCTCGGGCAGTGTGTCTCGAGCAGTGTGTCTCGGGCAGTGTGTCTCGGGCAGAGTGACTCACGCAGTACGTCTCGCGCAGTGTGTCTCGGGCAGTGTGTCTCGGGCAGTGTGTCTCGGGCAGCGTGTCTCGGGCAGTACGTCTCGGGCAGTGTGTCTCGGGCAGTGTGTCTCGGGCAGTGTGTCTCGGGCAATACGTCTCGGGCAGTGTGTCTCGGGCAGTGTGTCTCGGGCAGTGTGTCTCGGGCAGTACGTCTCGGGCAGTGTGTGTCGGGCAATGTGTCTCGGGCAGACTGACTCGGGCAGTGTGTCTCGGGCAGTGTGTCTCGGGAAATGTTTCTCAAGCAGTGTGTCTCGGGCAGTACGTCTCGCGCAGTGTGTCTCGGGCAGCACGTCTCGGGCAGTGTGTCTCGGGCAGTACGTCTTGCGCAGCGTGTGTCGGGCAGTGTGTCTCGGGCAGTGTATCTCGGGCTGGTCTCACGCAGTGTGTCTCGGGCAGTGTATCTCGGGCAGTGTGTCTCGGGCAGTGTGTCTCGGGCAGTGTGTCTCGGGAAGTGTATCTCGGGCAGTGTGTCTCGGGCAGTGTGTCTCGGGCAGACTGACTCGCGCAGTATGTCTCGGGCAGTGTGTCTCGGGCAATGTGTCTCGGGCAGTACGTCTCGGGCAGTGTGTCTCGGGCAGTGTGTCTCGGGCAGTACGTCTCGGGCAGTGTCTCTCGGGCAGAATGTCTCGGGCAAAGTGTCTCGGGCAGTACGTCTCGGGCAGTGTGTCTCGGGCAGTGTGTTTCGGGCAGCGTGTCTCGGGCAGCGTGTCTCGGGCAGTATGTCTCGGGCAGTGTGTCTCGGGCAGTGTGTCTTGGGCAGTGTGTCTTGGTGCGCATATCTCGGGCAGCGTGTCTCGGGCAGTACGTCGCGGGCAGTACGTCTCGGGCAATGTGTCTCGGGCAGCGTGTCTCGGGCAGTACGTCTCGGGCAGTGTGTCTCGGGCAGTGCGTCTCGGGCAGTGTGTCTCGGGCAGTGCGTCTCGGGCAGTGTGTCTCGGGCAGTGTGTCTCGGGCAGTTTGTCTCGGGCAGCGTGTCTCGGGCAATGTGTCTCGGGCAGACTGACTCGGGCAGTGTGTCTCGGGCAGTGTGTCTCGGGAAATGATTCTCAAGCAGTGTGTCTCGGGCAGTGGGTCTCGGGCAGTGTATCTCGGGCAGAGTGTCTCGGGCAGTGTGTCTCGGGCAGTACGTCTTGCGCAGCGTGTGTCGGGCAGTGTGTCTCGGGCAGTGTATCTCGGCCTTGTCTCGGGCAGTGTGTCTTGGGCAGTATATCTCGGGCAGTGTGTCTCACGCAGTGTGTCTCGGGCAGTGTATCTCGGGCAGCGTGTCTCGGGCAGCGTGTCTCGGGCAGTGTGTTTCGGGCAGCGTGCCTCGGGCAGCGTGTCTCGGGCAGCGTGCCTCGGGCAGTGTGTCTCGGGCAGTGTGTCTAGGGCAGTGTGTCTCGGGCAGACTGACTCGGGCAGTGTGTCTCGGGCAGCGTGTCTCGGGCAGCGTGTCTCGGGCAGGGTGTCTCAGGCAATGTGTCTCGGGCAGACTGACTCAGGCAGTGTGTCTCGGGAAATGTTTCTCGAGCAGTGTGTCTCGGGCAGTGTGTCTCGGGCAGTGTATCTCGGGCAGTGTGTCTCGGGAATTGTTTCTCGGGCAGTGCGTCTTGCGCAGTGTGTCTCGGGCAGTGTGTCTCGGGCAGCGTGTCTGTGTTTCGGGCAGTGTATCTCGGGCAGTGTGTCTCGGGCAGAGTGACTCACGCAGTACGTCTCGCGCAGTGTGTCTCGGGCAGTGTGTCTCGGGCAGTACGTCTCGGGCAGTGTGTCTCGGGCAATGTGTCTCGGGCAGACTGACTCGGGCAGTACGTCTCGGGCAGTGTGTCTCGGGCAATGTGTCTCGGGCAGACTGACTCGGGCAGTGTGTCCCGGGCAGTGTGTCTCGGGAAATGTTTCTCAAGCAGTGTGTCTCGGGCAGTGGGTCTCGGGCAGTGTAGCTCAGGCAGAGTGTCTCGGGCAGTACGTCTTGCGCAGTGTGTCTCGGGCAGTGTGTCTCGGGCAGTGTGTCTTGGGCAGCACGTCTCGGGCAGTGTGTCTCGGGCAGTACGTCTTGCGCAGCGTGTGTTGGGCAGTGTGTCTCGGGCAGTGTATCTGGGGCTGGTCTCACGAAGTGTGTCTCGGGCAGTGTATCTCGGGCAGTGTGTCTCGGGCAGTGTGTCTTGGGCAGCACGTCTCGGGCAGTGTGTCTCGGGCAGACTGACTCGGGCAGTGTGTTTCGGGCAGCGTGTCTCGGGCAGCGTGTCTCGGGCAGTACGTCTCGGGCAGTGTGTCTTGGGCAATGTGTCTTGGTGCGCATATCTCGGGCAGCGTGTCTCGGGCAGTACGTCTCGGGCAGCGTGTCTCGGGCAGTACGTCTCGGGCAGTGTGTCTCGGGCAGTGTGTCTCGGGCAGTGTGTTTCGGGCAGCGTGTCTCGGGCAGCGTGTCTCGGGCAGTACGTCTCGGGCAGTGTGTCTTGGGCAATGTGTCTTGGTGCGCATATCTCGGGCAGCGTGTCTCGGGCAGTACGTCTCGCGCAGTGTGTCTCGGGCAGCGTGTCTCGGGCAGTGTGTCTCGGGCAGCGTGTCTCGGGCAGCGTGTCTCGGGCAGTGTGTTTCGGGCAGTGTATCTCGGGCAGTGTGTCTCGGGCAGTGTGTCTCGGGCAGAATGACTCACGCAGTACGTCTCGCACAGTGTGTCTCGGGCAGCGTGTCTCGGGCAGCGTGTCTCGGGCAGTACGTCTCGGGCAGTGTGTCTCGGGCAGTGTGTCTCGGGCAATATGTCTCGGGCAGTGTGTCTCGGGCAGTGTGTCTCGGGCAGTACGTCTCGGGCAGTGTGTCTCGGGCAGTGTGTCTCGGGCAGTGTGTCTCGGGCAGTTTGTCTCGGGCAGCGTGTCTCGGGCAATGTGTCTCGGGCAGACTGACTCGGGCAGTGTGTCTCGGGCAGTGTGTCTCGGGAAATGTTTCTCAAGCAGTGTGTCTCGGGCAGTGGGTCTCGGGCAGTGTATCTCAGGCAGAGTGTCTCGGGCAGTGCGTCTTGCGCAGTGTGTCTCGGGCAGTGTATCTCGGGCAGTGTGTCTCGGGCAGTACGTCTTGCGCAGCGTGTGTCGGGCAGTGTGTCTCGGGCAGTGTATCTCGGGCTGGTCTCGGGCAGTGTGTCTCGGGCAGTATATCTCGGGCAGTGTGTCTCACGCAGTGTGTCTCGGGCAGTGTATCTCGGGCAGTGTGTCTCGGGCAGCGTGTCTCGGGCAGTGTGTTTCGGGCAGCGTGCCTCGGGCAGCGTGTCTCGGGCAGCGTGCCTCGGGCAGTGTGTCTCGGGCAGTGTGTCTCGAGCAGTGTGTCTCGGGCAGTGTGTCTCGGGCAGTGTGTCTAGGGCAGTGTGTCTCGGGCAGACTGACTCGGGCAGTGTGTCTCGGGCAGCGTGTCTCGGGCAGCGTGTCTCGGGCAGGGTGTCTCAGGCAATGTGTCTCGGGCAGACTGACTCGGGCAGTGTGTCTCGGGAAATGTTTCTCGAGCAGTGTGTCTCGGGCAGTGTGTCTCGGGCAGTGTATCTCGGGCAGTGTGTCTCGGGAAATGTTTCTTGAGCAGTGTGTCTCGGGCAGTGTGTCTCGGGCAGTGTATCTCGGGGAGTGTGTCTCGGGCAGTGTGTCTCGGGAATTGTTTCTCGGGCAGTGCGTCTTGCGCAGTGTGTCTCGGGCAGTGTGTCTCGGGCAATGTGTCTCGGGCAGCGTGTCTCGGGCAGCGTGTCTCGGGCAGCGTGTCTGTGTTTCGGGCAGTGTATCTCGGGCAGTGTGTCTCGGGCAGTGTGTCTCGGGCAGAGTGACTCACGCGGTACGTCTCGGGCAGTGTGTCTCGGGCAGTGTGTCTCGGGCAGCGTGTCTCGGGCAGTGTGTCTCGGGCAGTGTGTCTCGGGCAGTGTGTCTCGGGCAATACGTCTCGGGCAGTGTGTCTCGGGCAGTGTGTCTCGGGCAGTGTGTCTCGGGCAGTACGTCTCGGGCAGTGTGTCTCGGGCAATGTGTCTCGGGCAGACTGACTCGGGCAGTGTGTCTCGGGCAGTGTGTCTCGGGAAATGTTTCTCAAGCAGTGTGTCTCGGGCAGTGGGTCTCGGGCAGAGTGTCTCGGGCAGTACGTCTCGCGCAGTGTGTCTCGGGCAGTGTATCTCGGGCAGTGTGTCTCGGGCAGTGTGTCTCGGGCAGAGTGACTCACGCAGTACGTCTCGCGCAGTGTGTCGCGGGCAGTGTGTCTCGGGCAGCGTGTCTCGGGCAGCGTGTCTCGGGCAGTACGTCTCGGGCAGTGTGTCTCGGGCAGTGTGTCTCGGGCAGTGTGTCTCGGGCAATACGTCTCGGGCAGTGTGTCTCGGGCAGTGTGTCTCGGGCAGTGTGTCTCGGGCAGACTGACTCGGGCAGTACGTCTCGGGCAGTGTGTCTCGGGCAATGTGTCTCGGGCAGACTGACTCGGGCAGTGTGTCCCGGGCAGTGTGTCTCGGGAAATGTTTCTCAAGCAGTGTGTCTCGGGCAGTGGGTCTCGGGCAGTGTATCTCGGGCAGAGTGTCTCGGGCAGTACGTCTTGCGCAGTGTGTCTCGGGCAGTGTGTCTCGGGCAGTGTGTCTCGGGCAGTGTGTCCCGGGCAGTGTGTCTCGGGAAATGTTTCTCAAGCAGTGTGTCTCGGGCAGTGGGTCTCGGGCAGTGTATCTCGGGCAGAGTGTCTCGGGCAGTACGTCTTGCGCAGTGTGTCTCGGGCAGCACGTCTCGGGCAGTGTGTCTCGGGCAGTACGTTTTGCGCAGCGTGTGTCGGGCAGTGTGTCTCGGGCAGTGTATCTCGGGCTGGTCTCACGCAGTGTGTCTCGGGCAGTGTATCTCGGGCAGTGTGTCTCGGGCAGTGTGTCTCGGGCAGTGTGTCTCGGGAAGTGTATCTCGGGCAGTGTGTCTTGGGCAGTGTGTCTTGGTGCGCATATCTCGGGCAGCGTGTCTCGGGCAGTACGTCGCGGGCAGTACGTCTCGGGCAATGTGTCTCGGGCAGCGTGTCTCGGGCAGTACGTCTCGGGCAGTGTGTCTCGGGCAGTGCGTCTCGGGCAGTGTGTCTCGGGCAGTGCGTCTCGGGCAGTGTGTCTCGGGCAGTGTGTCTCGGGCAGTTTGTCTCGGGCAGCGTGTCTCGGGCAATGTGTCTCGGGCAGACTGACTCGGGCAGTGTGTCTCGGGCAGTGTGTCTCGGGAAATGATTCTCAAGCAGTGTGTCTCGGGCTGTGGGTCTCGGGCAGTGTATCTCGGGCAGAGTGTCTCGGGCAGTACGTCTTGCGCAGTGTGTCTCGGGCAGTGTATCTCGGGCAGTGTGTCTCGGGCAGTACGTCTTGCGCAGCGTGTGTCGGGCAGTGTGTCTCGGGCAGTGTATCTCGGGCTGGTCTCGGGCAGTGTGTCTCGGGCAGTATATCTCGGGCAGTGTGTCTCACGCAGTGTGTCTCGGGCAGTGCATCTCGGGCAGCGTGTCTCGGGCAGCGTGTCTCGGGCAGTGTGTTTCGGGCAGCGTGCCTCGGGCAGCGTGTCTCGGGCAGCGTGCCTCGGGCGGTGTGTCTCGGGCAGTGTGTCTTGGGCAGCACGTCTCGGGCAGTGTGTCTCGGGCAGTACGTCTTGCGCAGCGTGTGTCGGGCAGCGTGTCTCGGGCAGTGTATCTCGGGCTGGTCTCACGCAGTGTGTCTCGGGCAGTGTATCTTGGGCAGTGTGTCTCGGGCAGTGTGTCTCGGGCAGTGTGTCTCGGGAAGTGTATCTCGGGCAGTGTGTCTCGGGCAGTGTGTCTCGGGCAGACTGACTCGCGCAGTATGTCTCGGGCAGTGTGTCTCGGGCAATGTGTCTCGGGCAGTACGTCTCGGGCAGTGTGTCTCGGGCAGTGTGTCTCGGGCAGAATGTCTCGGGCAAAGTGTCTCGGGCAGTACGTCTCGGGCAGTGTGTCTCGGGCAGTGTGTTTCGGGCAGCGTGTCTCGGGCAGCGTGTCTCGGGCAGTATGTCTCGGGCAGTGTGTCTCGGGCAGTGTGTCTTGGGCAGTGTGTCTTGGTGCGCATATCTCGGGCAGCGTGTCTCGGGCAGTACGTCGCGGGCAGTACGTCTCGGGCAATGTGTCTCGGGCAGCGTGTCTCGGGCAGTACGTCTCGGGCAGTGTGTCTCGGGCAGTGCGTCTCGGGCAGACTGACTCGCGCAGTATGTCTCGGGCAGTGTGTCTCGGGCAATGTGTCTCGGGCAGTACGTCTCGGGCAGTGTGTCTCGGGCAGTGTGTCTCGGGCAGAATGTCTCGGGCAAAGTGTCTCGGGCAGTACGTCTCGGGCAATGTGTCTCGGGCAGTGTGTCTCGGGCAGTTTGTCTCGGGCAGCGTGTCTCGGGAAATGATTCTCAAGCAGTGTGTCTCGGGCAGTGGGTCTCGGGCAGTGTATCTCGGGCAGAGTGTCTCGGGCAGTACGTCTTGCGCAGTGTGTCTCGGGCAGTGTATCTCGGGCAGTGTGTCTCGGGCAGTACGTCTTGCGCAGCGTGTGTCGGGCAGTGTGTCTCGGGCAGTGTATCTCGGGCTGGTCTCGGGCAGTGTGTCTCGGGCAGTATATCTCGGGCAGTGTGTCTCACGCAGTGTGTCTCGGGCAGTGTATCTCGGGCAGAGTGTCTCGGGCAGTGTGTCTCACGCAGTGTGTCTCGGGCAGTGTATCTCGGGCAGCGTGTCTCGGGCAGCGTGTCTCGGGCAGTGTGTTTCGGGCAGCGTGCCTCGGGCAGCGTGTCTCGGGCAGCGTGCCTCGGGCAGTGTGTCTCGGGCAGTGTGTCTAGGGCAGTGTGTCTCGGGCAGACTGACTCGGGCAGTGTGTCTCGGGCAGCATGTCTCGGGCAGCGTGTCTCGGGCAGGGTGTCTCAGGCAATGTGTCTCGGGCAGACTGACTCAGGCAGTGTGTCTCGGGAAATGTTTCTCGAGCAGTGTGTCTCGGGCAGTGTGTCTCGGGCAGTGTATCTCGGGCAGTGTGTCTCGGGAATTGTTTCTCGGACAGTGCGTCTTGCGCAGTGTGTCTCGGGCAGTGTGTCTCGGGCAGCGTGTCTGTGTTTCGGGCAGTGTATCTCGGGCAGTGTGTCTCGGGCAGAGTGACTCACGCAGTACGTCTCGCGCAGTGTGTCTCGGGCAGTGTGTCTCGGGCAGTACGTCTCGGGCACTGTGTCTCGGGCAATGTGTCTCGGGCAGACTGACTCGGGCAGTACGTCTCGGGCAGTGTGTCTCGGGCAATGTGTCTCGGGCAGACTGACTCGGGCAGTGTGTCCCGGGCAGTGTGTCTCGGGAAATGTTTCTCAAGCAGTGTGTCTCGGGCAGTGGGTCTCGGGCAGTGTATCTCGGGCAGAGTGTCTCGGGCAGTACGTCTTGCGCAGTGTGTCTCGGGCAGGGTGTCTCGGGCAGTGTGTCTTGGGCAGCACGTCTCGGGCAGTGTGTCTCGGGCAGTACGTCTTGCGCAGCGTGTGTCGGGCAGTGTGTCTCGGGCAGTGTATCTCGGGCTGGTCTCACGAAGTGTGTCTCGGGCAGTGTATCTCGGGCAGTGTGTCTCGGGCAGTGTGTCTCGGGCAATGTGTCTCGGGCAGACTGACTCGGGCAGTACGTCTCGGGCAGTGTGTCTCGGGCAATGTGTCTCGGGCAGACTGACTCGGGCAGTACGTCTCGGGCAGTGTGTCTCGGGCAGTGTGTCCCGGGCAGTGTGTCTCGGGAAATGTTTCTCAAGCAGTGTGTCTCGGGCAGTGGGTCTCGGGCAGTGTATCTCGGGCAGAGTGTCTCGGGCAGTACGTCTTGCGCAGTGTGTCTCGGGCAGTGTGTCTCGGGCAGTGTGTCTTGGGCAGCACGTCTCGGGCAGTGTGTCTCGGGCAGTACATCTTGCGCAGCGTGTGTCGGGCAGTGTGTCTCGGGCAGTGTATCTCGGGCTGGTCTCACGAAGTGTGTCTCGGGCAGTGTATCTCGGGCAGTGTGTCTCGGGCAGTGTGTCTTGGGCAGCACGTCTCGGGCAGTGTGTCTCGGGCAGACTGACTCGCGCAGTATGTCTCGGGCAGCGTGTCTCGGGCAATGTGTCTCGGGCAGTACGTCTCGGGCAGTGTGTCTCGGGCAGTGTGTCTCGGGCAGTGTGTTTCGGGCAGCGTGTCTCGGGCAGCGTGTCTCGGGCAGTACGTCTCGGGCAGTGTGTCTTGGGCAATGTGTCTTGGTGCGCATATCTCGGGCAGCGTGTCTCGGGCAGTACGTCTCGGGCAGCGTGTCTCGGGCAGTACGTCTCGGGCAGTGTGTCTCGGGCAGTGTATCTCGGGCAGTGTGTCTCGGGAATTGTTTCTCGGACAGTGCGTCTTGCGCAGTGTGTCTCGGGCAGTGTGTCTCGGGCAGCGTGTCTGTGTTTCGGGCAGTGTATCTCGGGCAGTGTGTCTCGGGCAGAGTGACTCACGCAGTACGTCTCGCGCAGTGTGTCTCGGGCAGTGTGTCTCGGGCAGTACGTCTCGGGCACTGTGTCTCGGGCAATGTGTCTCGGGCAGACTGACTCGGGCAGTACGTCTCGGGCAGTGTGTCTCGGGCAATGTGTCTCGGGCAGACTGACTCGGGCAGTGTGTCCCGGGCAGTGTGTCTCGGGAAATGTTTCTCAAGCAGTGTGTCTCGGGCAGTGGGTCTCGGGCAGTGTATCTCGGGCAGAGTGTCTCGGGCAGTACGTCTTGCGCAGTGTGTCTCGGGCAGGGTGTCTCGGGCAGTGTGTCTTGGGCAGCACGTCTCGGGCAGTGTGTCTCGGGCAGTACGTCTTGCGCAGCGTGTGTCGGGCAGTGTGTCTCGGGCAGTGTATCTCGGGCTGGTCTCACGAAGTGTGTCTCGGGCAGTGTATCTCGGGCAGTGTGTCTCGGGCAGTGTGTCTCGGGCAATGTGTCTCGGGCAGACTGACTCGGGCAGTACGTCTCGGGCAGTGTGTCTCGGGCAATGTGTCTCGGGCAGACTGACTCGGGCAGTACGTCTCGGGCAGTGTGTCTCGGGCAGTGTGTCCCGGGCAGTGTGTCTCGGGAAATGTTTCTCAAGCAGTGTGTCTCGGGCAGTGGGTCTCGGGCAGTGTATCTCGGGCAGAGTGTCTCGGGCAGTACGTCTTGCGCAGTGTGTCTCGGGCAGTGTGTCTCGGGCAGTGTGTCTTGGGCAGCACGTCTCGGGCAGTGTGTCTCGGGCAGTACATCTTGCGCAGCGTGTGTCGGGCAGTGTGTCTCGGGCAGTGTATCTCGGGCTGGTCTCACGAAGTGTGTCTCGGGCAGTGTATCTCGGGCAGTGTGTCTCGGGCAGTGTGTCTTGGGCAGCACGTCTCGGGCAGTGTGTCTCGGGCAGACTGACTCGCGCAGTATGTCTCGGGCAGCGTGTCTCGGGCAATGTGTCTCGGGCAGTACGTCTCGGGCAGTGTGTCTCGGGCAGTGTGTCTCGGGCAGTGTGTTTCGGGCAGCGTGTCTCGGGCAGCGTGTCTCGGGCAGTACGTCTCGGGCAGTGTGTCTTGGGCAATGTGTCTTGGTGCGCATATCTCGGGCAGCGTGTCTCGGGCAGTACGTCTCGGGCAGCGTGTCTCGGGCAGTACGTCTCGGGCAGTGTGTCTCAGGCAGTACGTCTCGGGCAGCGTGTCTCGGGCAGTACGTCTCGGGCAGTGTGTCTCGGGCAGTGCGTCTTGGTGCGCATATCTCGGGCAGCGTGTCTCGGGCAGTACGTCTCGGGCAATGTGTCTCGGGCAGCGTGTCTCGGGCAGTACGTCTCGGGCAGCGTGTCTCGGGCAGTGTATCTCGGGCAGTGTGTCTCGGGCAGCGTGTCTCGGGCAGCGTGTCTTGGGCAGCACGTCTCGGGCAGCACGTCTCGGGCAACGTGTCTCGGGCAGTGTGTCTCGGGCAGACTGACTCGCGCAGTGCGTCTCGAGCAGCGTGTCTCGGGCAGCGTGTCTCGGGCAGTGTGTCTCGGGCAGACTGACTCGCGCAGTATGTCTCGGGCAGTGTGTCTCGGGCAGCGTGTCTCGGGCAGCGAGTCTCGGGCAGTGCGTCTCGGGCAATGCGTCTCGGGCAATGTGTCTCGGGCATTGTGTCTCGGGCAGTGTGTCTTGGGCAGTACGTCTCATGCAATGTGTCTCGGGCAGTGTGTCTCGGGCAGATTGTCTCGGGCAATGTGTCTCGGGCAGTACGTCTCGGGCAGTGTGTCTCGGGCAGTGTGTTTCGGTCAGCGTGTCTCGGGCAGCGTGTCTCGGGCAGTACGTCTCGGGCAGTACGTCTCGGGCAATGTGTCTCGGGCAGCGTGTCTCGGGCAGTACGTCTCGGGCAGTGCGTCTCGGGCAGTGTGTCTCGGGCAGTGCGTCTTGGGGCGCATATCTCGGGCAGCGTGTCTCGGGCAGTACGTCTCGGGCAGTACGTCTCGGGCAATGCGTCTCGGGCAGCGTGTCTCGGGCAGTACGTCTCGGGCAGCGTGTCTCGGGCTGCGTGTCTCGAGCAGCGTGTCTCGGGCAGTGTATCTCGGGCAGTGTGTCTCGGGCAGTGTGTCTCGGGCAGTGTGTCTCGGGCAGTGTGTCTCGGGCAGCGTGTCTCGGGCAGTGTGTCTCGGGCAGCACGTCTCGGGCAATGTGTCTCGGGCAGTGTGTCTCGGGCAGTGTATCTCGGGCAGACTGACTCGCGCAGTGCGTCTCGGACAGTGTGTCTCGGGCAGCGTGTCTCGGGCAGCGTGTCTTGGGCAGCGTGTCTCGGGCAGCGTGTCTCGGGCAGTACGTCTCGGGCAGTGCGTCTCGGGCATTGTGTCTCGGGCAGTGTATCTCGGGCAGTGTGTCTCGGGCAGTGTGTCTCGGGCAGTGTGTCTCGGGCAGTGTGTCTCGGGCAGACTGACTCGCGCAGTATGTCTCGGGCAGTGTGTCTCGGGCAGCGTGTCTCGGGCAGCGTGTCTCGGGCAGTGTGTCTCGGGCAGCGTGTCTCGGGCAGTGCGTCTCGGGCAGTGCGTCTCGGGCAATGTGTCTCGGGCAGTACGTCTCGGGCAGTGTGTCTCGGGCAGTGTGTCTCGGGCAGTGTGTCTCGGGCAGTACGTCTCGGGCAATGTGTCTCGGGCAGTGTGTCTCGGGCAGAATGTCTCGGGCAATGTGTCTCGGGCAGTACGTCTCGGGCAGTGTGTCTCGGGCAGTGTGTTTCGGGCAGCATGTCTCGGGCAGCGTGTCTCGGGCAGTACGTCTCGGGCAGTGTGTCTCGGGCAGTGTGTCTTGGGCAGTGTGTCTTGGTGCGCATATCTCGGGCAGCGTGTCTCGGGCAGTACGTCTCGGGCAGTACGTCTCGGGCAATGTGTCTCGGGCAGCGTGTATCGGGCAGTACGTCTCGGGCAGTGTGTGTCGGGCAGTGTGTCTCGGGCAGTGCATCTTGGGGCGCATATCTCGGGCAGCGTGTCTCGGGCAGTACGTCTCGGGCAGTACGTCTCGGGCAATGTGTCTCGGGCAGCGTGTCTCGGGCAGTACGTCTCGGGCAGCGTGTCTCGGGCTGCGTGTCTCGGGCAGCGTGTCTCGGGCAGTGTATCTCGGGCAGTGTGTCTCGGGCAGTGTGTCTCGGGTAGTGTGTCTCGGGCAGTGTGTCTCGGGCAGCGTGTCTCGGGCAGTGTGTCTTGGGCAGCACGTCTCGGGCAATGTGTCTCGGGCAGTGTGTCTCGGGCAGTGTGTCTCGGGCAGACTGACTCGCGCAGTGCGTCTCGGGCAGCGTGTCTCGGGCAGCGTGTCTCGGGCAGCGTGTCTCGGGCAGTACGTCTCGGGCAGTGCGTCTCGGGCAGTGCGTCTCGGGCAATGTGTCTCGGGCAGTACGTCTCGGGCAGTGTGTCTCGGGCAGTGTGTCTCGGGCAGTACGTCTCGGGCAGTGTGCCTCGGGCAGTACGTCTCGGGCAGTACGTCTCGGGCAATGTGTCTCGGGCAGTGTGTCTCGGGCAGTGCGTCTCGGGCAGTACGTCTCGGGCAGTGTGTCTCGGGCAGTGTGTCTCGGGCAGTACGTCTCGGGCAGTGTGTCTCGGGCAATGTGTCTCGGGCAGACTGACTCGGGCAGTGTGTCTCGGGCAGTGTGTCTCGGGAAATGTTTCTCAAGCAGTGTGTCTCGGGCAGTGGGTCTCGGGCAGTGTATCTCGGGCAGAGTGTCTCGGGCAGTACGTCTTGCGCAGTGTGTCTCGGGCAGTGTGTCTCGGGCAGTGTGTCTTGGGCAGCACGTCTCGGGCAGTGTGTCTCAGGCAGTACGTCTTGCGCAGCGTGTGTCGGGCAGTGTGTCTCGGGCAGTGTATCTCGGGCTGGTCTCACGCAGTGTGTCTCGGGCAGTGTACCTCGGGCAGTGTGTCTCGGGCAGTGTGTCTCGGGCAGTGTGTCTTGGGCAGCACGTCTCGGGCAGTGTGTCTCGGGCAGTGTGTCTCGGGCAGTGTATCTCGGGCAGTGTGTCTCGGGCAGTATGTCTCGGGCAGTGTGTCTCGGGCAGTGTGTCTCGGGCAGACTGACTCGCGCAGTATGTCTCGGGCAGTGTGTCTCGGGCAGCGTGTCTCGGGCAGCGTGTCTCGGGCAGTGTGTCTCGGGCAGCGTGTCTCGGGCAGTGCGTCTCAGGCAGTGTGTCTCGGGCAGTGCGTCTCGGGCAATGTGTCTCGGGCAGTACGTCTCGGGCAGTGTGTCTCGGGCAGTGTGTCTCGGGCAGTGTGTCTCGGGCAGTACGTCTCGGGCAGTGTGTCTCGGGCAGTGTGTCTCGGGCAGAGTGTCTCGGGCAATGTGTCTCGGGCAGTACGTCACGGGCAGTGTGTCTCGGGCAGTGTGTTTCGGGCAGCGTGTCTCGGGCAGCGTGTCTCGGGCAGTACGTCTCGGGCAGTGTGTCTCGGGCAGTGTGTCTTGGGCAGTGTGTCTTGGTGCGCATATCTCGGGCAGCGTGTCTCGGGCAGTACGTATCGGGCAGTACGTCTCGGGCAGCGTGTCTCGGGCAGTACGTCTCGGGCAGTGTGTCTCGGGCAGTGTGTCTCGGGCAGTGCGTCTTGGGGCGCATATCTCGGGCAGCGTGTCTCGGGCAGTACGTCTCGGGCAGTACGTCTCGGGCAATGTGCCTCGGGCAGCGTGTCTCGGGCAGTACGTCTCGGGCAGTGTGTCTCGGGCAGCGTGTCTCGGGCAGCGTGTCTCGGGCAGTGTGTCTCGGGCAGCACGTCTCGGGCAATGTGTCTCGGGCAGCGTGTCTCGGGCAGTGTGTCTCGGGCAGTGTGTCTCGGGCAGCACGTCTCGGGCAATGTGTCTCGGGCAGTGTATCTCGGGCAGTGTGTCTCGGGCAGTGTGTCTCGGGCAGTGTGTCTCGGGCAGACTGACTCGCGCAGTGCGTCTCGGGCAGTGTGTCTCGGGCAGCGTGTCTCGGGCAGTGCGTCTCGGGCAATGTGTCTCGGGCAGTACGTCTCGGGCAGTGTGACTCGGGCAGTGTGTCTCGGGCAGTGTGTCTCGGGCAATGTGTCTCGGGCAGTGTGTCTCGGGCAGAATGTCTCGGGCAATGTGTCTCGGGCAGTACGTCTCGGGCAGTGTGTCTCGGGCAGTGTGTTTCGGGCAGCGTGTCTCGGGCAGCGTGTCTCGGGCAGCGTGTCTCGGGCAGTACGTCTCGGGCAGTGTGTCTCGGGCAGTGTGTCTTGGGCAGTGTGTCTTGGTGCGCATATCTCGGGCAGCGTGTCTCGGGCAGTACGTCTCGGGCAGTACGTCTCGGGCAATGTGTCTCGGGCAGCGTGTATCGGGCAGTACGTCTCGGGCAGTGTGTCTCGGGCAGTGTGTCTCGGGCAGTGCATCTTGGGGCGCATATCTCGGGCAGCGTGTCTCGGGCAGTACGTCTCGGGCAGTACGTCTCGGGCAATGTGTCTCGGGCAGCGTGTCTCGGGCAGTACGTCTCGGGCAGTGTGTCTTGGGCAGCACGTCTCGGGCAATGTGTCTCGGGCAGTGTGTCTCGGGCAGTGTGTCTCGGGCAGACTGACTCGCGCAGTGCGTCTCGGGCAGCGTGTCTCGGGCAGCGTGTCTCAGGCAGCGTGTCTCGGGCAGTACGTCTCGGGCAGTGCGTCTCGGGCAGTGCGTCTCGGGCAATGTGTCTCGGGCAGTACGTCTCGGGCAGTGTGTCTCGGGCAGTGTGTCTCGGGCAGTGTGTCTCGGGCAGTACGTCTCGGGCAGTGTGTCTCGGGCAGTACGTCTCGGGCAGTACGTCTCGGGCAATGTGTCTCGGGCAGTGTGTCTCGGGCAGTGCGTCTCGGGCAGTACGTCTCGGGCAGTGTGTCTCGGGCAGTGTGTCTCGGGCAGTACGTCTCGGGCAGTGTGTCTCGGGCAATGTGTCTCGGGCAGACTGACTCGGGCAGTGTGTCTCGGGCAGTGTGTCTCGGGAAATGTTTCTCAAGCAGTGTGTCTCGGGCAGTGGGTCTCGGGCAGTGTATCTCGGGCAGAGTGTCTCGGGCAGTACGTCTTGCGCAGTGTGTCTCGGGCAGTGTGTCTCGGGCAGTGTGTCTTGGGCAGCACGTCTCGGGCAGTGTGTCTCAGGCAGTACGTCTTGCGCAGCGTGTGTCGGGCAGTGTGTCTCGGGCAGTGTATCTCGGGCTGGTCTCACGCAGTGTGTCTCGGGCAGTGTATCTCGGGCAGTGTGTCTCGGGCAGTGTGTCTCGGGCAGTGTGTCTTGGGCAGCACGTCTCGGGCAGTGTGTCTCGGGCAGTGTGTCTCGGGCAGTGTATCTCGGGCAGTGTGTCTCGGGCAGTATGTCTCGGGCAGTGTGTCTCGGGCAGTGTGTCTCGGGCAGACTGACTCGCGCAGTATGTCTCGGGCAGTGTGTCTCGGGCAGCGTGTCTCGGGCAGCGTGTCTCGGGCAGTGCGTCTCGGGCAGTGTGTCTCGGGCAGTGTGTCTCGGGCAGTACGTCTCGGGCAGTGTGTCTCGGGCAGTGTGTCTCGGGCAGTGTGTCTCGGGCAGTACGTCTCGGGCAGTGTGTCTCGGGCAGTGTGTCTCGGGCAGAATGTCTCGGGCAATGTGTCTCGGGCAGTACGTCACGGGCAGTGTGTCTCGGGCAGTGTGTTTCGGTCAGCGTGTCTCGGGCAGCGTGTCTCGGGCAGTACGTCTCGGTCAGTGTGTCTCGGGCAGTGTGTCTTGGGCAGTGTGTCTTGGTGCGCATATCTCGGGCAGCGTGTCTCGGGCAGTACGTATCGGGCAGTACGTCTCGGGCAGCGTGTCTCGGGCAGTACGTCTCGGGCAGTGTGTCTCGGGCAGTGTGTCTCGGGCAGTGCGTCTTGGGGCGCATATCTCGGGCAGCGTGTCTCGGGCAGTACGTCTCGGGCAGTACGTCTCGGGCAATGTGCCTCGGGCAGCGTGTCTCGGGCAGTACGTCTCGGGCAGCGTGTCTCGGGCAGCGTGTCTCGGGCAGTGTGTCTCGGGCAGCACGTCTCGGGCAATGTGTCTCGGGCAGTGTGTCTCGGGCAGTGTATCTCGGGCAGTGTGTCTCGGGCAGTGTGTCTCGGGCAGTGTGTCTCGGGCAGACTGACTCGCGCAGTGCGTCTCGGGCAGTGTGTCTCGGGCAGCGTGTCTCGGGCAGCGCGTCTCGGGCAGTGCGTCTCGGGCAATGTGTCTCGGGCAGTACGTCTCGGGCAGTGTGACTCGGGCAGTGTGTCTCGGGCAGTGTGTCTCGGGCAATGTGTCTCGGGCAGTGTGTCTCGGGCAGAATGTCTCGGGCAATGTGTCTCGGGCAGTACGTCTCGGGCAGTGTGTCTCGGGCAGTGTGTTTCGGGCAGCGTGTCTCGGGCAGCGTGTCTCGGGCAGCGTGTCTCGGGCAGTACGTCTCGGGCAGTGTGTCTCGGGCAGTGTGTCTTGGGCAGTGTGTCTTGGTGCGCATATCTCGGGCAGCGTGTCTCGGGCAGTACGTCTCGGGCAGTACGTCACGGGCAATGTGTCTCGGGCAGCGTGTCTCGGGCAGTACGTCTCGGGCAGTGTGTCTCGGGCAGTGTGTCTCGGGCAGTGCATCTTGGGGCGCATATCTCGGGCAGCGTGTCTCGGGCAGTACGTCTCGGGCAGCGTGTCTCGGGCTGCGTGTCTCGGGCAGCGTGTCTCGGGCAGTGTGTCTCGGGCAGTGTGTCTCGGGTAGTGTGTCTCGGGCAGTGTGTCTCGGGCAGCGTGTCTCGGGCAGTGTGTCTTGGGCAGCACGTCTCGGGCAATGTGTCTCGGGCAGTGTGTCTCGGGCAGTGTATCTCGGGCAGTGTGTTTCGGGCAGTGTGTCTCGGGCAGTGTGTCTCGGGCAGACTGACTCGCGCAGTGCGTCTCGGGCAGCGTGTCTCGGGCAGCGTGTCTCGGGCAGCGTGTCTCGGGCAGTACGTCTCGGGCAGTGCGTCTCGGGCAGTGCGTCTCGGGCAATGTGTCTCGGGCAGTACGTCTCGGGCAGTGTGTCTCGGGCAGTGTGTCTCGGGCAGTGTGTCTCGGGCAGTACGTCTCGGGCAGTACGTCTCGGGCAGTACGTCTCGGGCAATGTGTCTCGGGCAGTGTGTCTCGGGCAGTGCGTCTCGGGCAGTACGTCTCGGGCAGTGTGTCTCGGGCAGTGTGTCTCGGGCAGTACGTCTCGGGCAGTGTGTCTCGGGCAATGTGTCTCGGGCAGACTGACTCGGGCAGTGTGTCTCGGGCAGTGTGTCTCGGGAAATGTTTCTCAAGCAGTGTGTCTCGGGCAGTGGGTCTCGGGCAGTGTATCTCGGGCAGAGTGTCTCAGGCAGTACGTCTTGCGCAGTGTGTCTCGGGCAGTGTGTCTCGGGCAGTGTGTCTTGGGCAGCACGTCTCGGGCAGTGTGTCTCAGGCAGTACGTCTTGCGCAGCGTGTGTCGGGCAGTGTGTCTCGGACAGTGTATCTCGGGCTGGTCTCACGCAGTGTGTCTCGGGCAGTGTACCTCGGGCAGTGTGTCTCGGGCAGTGTGTCTCGGGCAGTGTGTCTTGGGCAGCACGTCTCGGGCAGTGTGTCTCGGGCAGTGTGTCTCGGGCAGTGTATCTCGGGCAGTGTGTCTCGGGCAGTATGTCTCGGGCAGTGTGTCTCGGGCAGTGTGTCTCGGGCAGACTGACTCGCGCAGTATGTCTCGGGCAGTGTGTCTCGGGCAGTGTATCTCGGGCAGTGTGTCTCGGGCAGTATGTCTCGGGCAGTGTGTCTCGGGCAGTGTGTCTCGGGCAGACTGACTCGCGCAGTATGTCTCGGGCAGTGTGTCTCGGGCAGCGTGTCTCGGGCAGCGTGTCTCGGGCAGTGTGTCTCGGGCAGCGTGTCTCGGGCAGTGCGTCTCGGGCAGTGTGTCTCGGGCAGTGTGTCTCGGGCAGTACGTCTCGGGCAGTGTGTCTCGGGCAGTGTGTCTCGGGCAGTGTGTCTCGGGCAGTACGTCTCGGGCAGTGTGTCTCGGGCAGTGTGTCTCGGGCAGAATGTCTCGGGCAATGTGTCTCGGGCAGTACGTCACGGGCAGTGTGTCTCGGGCAGTGTGTTTCGGGCAGCGTGTCTCGGGCAGCGTGTCTCGGGCAGTACGTCTCGGTCAGTGTGTCTCGGGCAGTGTGTCTTGGGCAGTGTGTCTTGGTGCGCATATCTCGGGCAGCGTGTCTCGGGCAGTACGTATCGGGCAGTACGTCTCGGGCAGCGTGTCTCGGGCAGTACGTCTCGGGCAGTGTGTCTCGGGCAGTGTGTCTCGGGCAGTGCGTCTTGGGGCGCATATCTCGGGCAGCGTGTCTCGGGCAGTACGTCTCGGGCAGTACGTCTCGGGCAATGTGCCTCGGGCAGCGTGTCTCGGGCAGTACGTCTCGGGCAGCGTGTCTCGGGCAGCGTGTCTCGGGCAGTGTGTCTCGGGCAGCACGTCTCGGGCAATGTGTCTCGGGCAGTGTGTCTCGGGCAGTGTATCTCGGGCAGTGTGTCTTGGGCAGTGTGTCTCGGGCAGTGTGTCTCGGGCAGACTGACTCGCGCAGTGCGTCTCGGGCAGTGTGTCTCGGGCAGCGTGTCTCGGGCAGCGCGTCTCGGGCAGTGCGTCTCGGGCAATGTGTCTCGGGCAGTACGTCTCGGGCAGTGTGACTCGGGCAGTGTGTCTCGGGCAGTGTGTCTCGGGCAATGTGTCTCGGGCAGTGTGTCTCGGGCAGAATGTCTCGGGCAATGTGTCTCGGGCAGTACGTCTCGGGCAGTGTGTCTCGGGCAGTGTGTTTCGGGCAGCGTGTCTCGGGCAGCGTGTCTCGGGCAGCGTGTCTCGGGCAGTACGTCTCGGGCAGTGTGTCTCGGGCAGTGTGTCTTGGGCAGTGTGTCTTGGTGCGCATATCTCGGGCAGCGTGTCTCGGGCAGTACGTCTCGGGCAGTACGTCACGGGCAATGTGTCTCGGGCAGCGTGTCTCGGGCAGTACGTCTCGGGCAGTGTGTCTCGGGCAGTGTGTCTCGGGCAGTGCATCTTGGGGCGCATATCTCGGGCAGCGTGTCTCGGGCAGTACGTCTCGGGCAGCGTGTCTCGGGCTGCGTGTCTCGGGCAGCGTGTCTCGGGCAGTGTGTCTCGGGCAGTGTGTCTCGGGTAGTGTGTCTCGGGCAGTGTGTCTCGGGCAGCGTGTCTCGGGCAGTGTGTCTTGGGCAGCACGTCTCGGGCAATGTGTCTCGGGCAGTGTGTCTCGGGCAGTGTATCTCGGGCAGTGTGTTTCGGGCAGTGTGTCTCGGGCAGTGTGTCTCGGGCAGACTGACTCGCGCAGTGCGTCTCGGGCAGCGTGTCTCGGGCAGCGTGTCTCGGGCAGCGTGTCTCGGGCAGTACGTCTCGGGCAGTGCGTCTCGGGCAGTGCGTCTCGGGCAATGTGTCTCGGGCAGTACGTCTCGGGCAGTGTGTCTCGGGCAGTGTGTCTCGGGCAGTGTGTCTCGGGCAGTACGTCTCGGGCAGTACGTCTCGGGCAGTACGTCTCGGGCAATGTGTCTCGGGCAGTGTGTCTCGGGCAGTGCGTCTCGGGCAGTACGTCTCGGGCAGTGTGTCTCGGGCAGTGTGTCTCGGGCAGTACGTCTCGGGCAGTGTGTCTCGGGCAATGTGTCTCGGGCAGACTGACTCGGGCAGTGTGTCTCGGGCAGTGTGTCTCGGGAAATGTTTCTCAAGCAGTGTGTCTCGGGCAGTGGGTCTCGGGCAGTGTATCTCGGGCAGAGTGTCTCAGGCAGTACGTCTTGCGCAGTGTGTCTCGGGCAGTGTGTCTCGGGCAGTGTGTCTTGGGCAGCACGTCTCGGGCAGTGTGTCAAAGGCAGTACGTCTTGCGCAGCGTGTGTCGGGCAGTGTGTCTCGGACAGTGTATCTCGGGCTGGTCTCACGCAGTGTGTCTCGGGCAGTGTACCTCGGGCAGTGTGTCTCGGGCAGTGTGTCTCGGGCAGTGTATCTCGGGCAGTGTGTCTCGGGCAGTATGTCTCGGGCAGTGTGTCTCGGGCAGTGTGTCTCGGGCAGACTGACTCGCGCAGTATGTCTCGGGCAGTGTGTCTCGGGCAGCGTGTCTCGGGCAGCGTGTCTCGGGCAGTGTGTCTCGGGCAGCGTGTCTCGGGCAGTGCGTCTCGGGCAGTGTGTCTCGGGCAGTGTGTCTCGGGCAGTACGTCTCGGGCAGTGTGTCTCGGGCAGTGTGTCTCGGGCAGTGTGTCTCGGGCAGAATGTCTCGGGCAATGTGTCTCGGGCAGTACGTCACGGGCAGTGTGTCTCGGGCAGTGTGTTTCGGGCAGCGTGTCTCGGGCAGCGTGTCTCGGGCAGTACGTCTCGGTCAGTGTGTCTCGGGCAGTGTGTCTTGGGCAGTGTGTCTTGGTGCGCATATCTCGGGCAGCGTGTCTCGGGCAGTACGTATCGGGCAGTACGTCTCGGGCAGCGTGTCTCGGGCAGTACGTCTCGGGCAGTGTGTCTCGGGCAGTGTGTCTCGGGCAGTGCGTCTTGGGGCGCATATCTCGGGCAGCGTGTCTCGGGCAGTACGTCTCGGGCAGTACGTCTCGGGCAATGTGCCTCGGGCAGCGTGTCTCGGGCAGTACGTCTCGGGCAGCGTGTCTCGGGCAGCGTGTCTCGGGCAGTGTGTCTCGGGCAGCACGTCTCGGGCAATGTGTCTCGGGCAGTGTGTCTCGGGCAGTGTATCTCGGGCAGTGTGTCTCGGGCAGTGTGTCTCGGGCAGTGTGTCTCGGGCAGACTGACTCGCGCAGTGCGTCTCGGGCAGTGTGTCTCGGGCAGCGTGTCTCGGGCAGCGCGTCTCGGGCAGTGCGTCTCGGGCAATGTGTCTCGGGCAGTACGTCTCGGGCAGTGTGACTCGGGCAGTGTGTCTCGGGCAGTGTGTCTCGGGCAATGTGTCTCGGGCAGTGTGTCTCGGGCAGAATGTCTCGGGCAATGTGTCTCGGGCAGTACGTCTCGGGCAGTGTGTCTCGGGCAGTGTGTTTCGGGCAGCGTGTCTCGGGCAGCGTGTCTCGGGCAGCGTGTCTCGGGCAGTACGTCTCGGGCAGTGTGTCTCGGGCAGTGTGTCTTGGGCAGTGTGACTTGGTGCGCATATCTCGGGCAGCGTGTCTCGGGCAGTACGTCTCGGGCAGTACGTCACGGGCAATGTGTCTCGGGCAGCGTGTCTCGGGCAGTACGTCTCGGGCAGTGTGTCTCGGGCAGTGTGTCTCGGGCAGTGCATCTTGGGGCGCATATCTCGGGCAGCGTGTCTCGGGCAGTACGTCTCGGGCAGCGTGTCTCGGGCTGCGTGTCTCGGGCAGCGTGTCTCGGGCAGTGTGTCTCGGGCAGTGTGTCTCGGGTAGTGTGTCTCGGGCAGTGTGTCTCGGGCAGCGTGTCTCGGGCAGTGTGTCTTGGGCAGCACGTCTCGGGCAATGTGTCTCGGGCAGTGTGTCTCGGGCAGTGTATCTCGGGCAGTGTGTTTCGGGCAGTGTGTCTCGGGCAGTGTGTCTCGGGCAGACTGACTCGCGCAGTGCGTCTCGGGCAGCGTGTCTCGGGCAGCGTGTCTCGGGCAGCGTGTCTCGGGCAGTACGTCTCGGGCAATGTGTCTCGGGCAGTGTGTCTCGGGCAGCGTGTCTCGGGCAGCGTGTCTCGGGCAGTACGTCTCGGGCAGTGCGTCTCGGGCAGTGCGTCTCGGGCAATGTGTCTCGGGCAGTACGTCTCGGGCAGTGTGTCTCGGGCAGTGTGTCTCGGGCAGTGTGTCTCGGGCAGTACGTCTCGGGCAGTACGTCTCGGGCAGTACGTCTCGGGCAATGTGTCTCGGGCAGTGTGTCTCGGGCAGTGCGTCTCGGGCAGTACGTCTCGGGCAGTGTGTCTCGGGCAGTGTGTCTCGGGCAGTACGTCTCGGGCAGTGTGTCTCGGGCAATGTGTCTCGGGCAGACTGACTCGGGCAGTGTGTCTCGGGCAGTGTGTCTCGGGAAATGTTTCTCAAGCAGTGTGTCTCGGGCAGTGGGTCTCGGGCAGTGTATCTCGGGCAGAGTGTCTCAGGCAGTACGTCTTGCGCAGTGTGTCTCGGGCAGTGTGTCTCGGGCAGTGTGTCTTGGGCAGCACGTCTCGGGCAGTGTGTCTCAGGCAGTACGTCTTGCGCAGCGTGTGTCGGGCAGTGTGTCTCGCACAGTGTATCTCGGGCTGGTCTCACGCAGTGTGTCTCGGGCAGTGTACCTCGGGCAGTGTGTCTCGGGCAGTGTGTCTCGGGCAGTGTGTCTTGGGCAGCACGTCTCGGGCAGTGTGTCTCGGGCAGTGTGTCTCGGGCAGTGTATCTCGGGCAGTGTGTCTCGGGCAGTATGTCTCGGGCAGTGTGTCTCGGGCAGTGTGTCTCGGGCAGACTGACTCGCGCAGTATGTCTCGGGCAGTGTGTCTCGGGCAGCGTGTCTCGGGCAGCGTGTCTCGGGCAGTGTGTCTCGGGCAGCGTGTCTCGGGCAGTGCGTCTCGGGCAGTGTGTCTCGGGCAGTGCGTCTCGGGCAATGTGTCTCGGGCAGTACGTCTCGGGCAGTGTGTCTCGGGCAGTGTGTCTCGGGCAGTACGTCTCGGGCAGTGTGTCTCGGGCAGTGTGTCTCGGGCAGAATGTCTCGGGCAATGTGTCTCGGGCAGTACGTCTCGGGCAGTGTGTCTCGGGCAGTGTGTTTCGGGCAGCGTGTCTCGGGCAGCGTGTCTCGGGCAGTACGTCTCGGGCAGTGTGTCTCGGGCAGTGTGTCTCGGGCAGTTCGTCTCGGGCAGTGCGTCTCGGGCAGTGTGTCTCGGGCAGTGCGTCTCGGGCAATGTGTCTCGGGCAGTACGTCTCGGGCAGTGTGTCTCGGGCAGTGTGTCTCGGGCAGTACGTCTCGGGCAGTGTGTCTCGGGCAGTGTGTCTCGGGCAGAATGTCTCGGGCAATGTGTCTCGGGCAGTACGTCTCGGGCAGTGTGTCTCGGGCAGTGTGTCTCGGGCAGAGTGTCTCGGGCAATGTGTCTCGGGCAGTACGTCTCGGGCAGTGTGTCTCGGGCAGTGTGTTTCGGGCAGCGTGTCTCGGGCAGCGTGTCTCGGGCAGTACGTCTCGGGCAGTACGTCTCGGGCAATGTGTCTCGGGCAGCGTGTCTCGGGCAGTACGTCTCGGGCAGTGTGTCTCGGGCAGTGTGTCTCGGGCAGTGCGTCTTGGGGCGCATATCTCGGGCAGCGTGTCTCGGGCAGTACGTCTCGGGCAGTACGTCTCGGGCAATGTGTCTCGGGCAGCGTGTCTCGGGCAGTACGTCTCGTGCAGCGTGTCTCGGGCAGCGTGTCTCGGGCAGCGTGTCTCAGGCAGTGTGTCTCGGGCAGTGTGTCTCGGGCAGTGTGTCTCGGGCAGCGTGTCTCGGGCAGTGTGTCTCGGGCAGCACGTCTCGGGCAATGTGTCTCGGGCAGTGTGTCTCGGGCAGTGTATCTCGGGCAGTGTGTCTCGGGCAGTGTGTCTCGGGCAGTGTGTCTCGGGCAAACTGACTCGCGCAGTGCGTCTCGGGCAGTGTGTCTCGGGCAGCGTGTCTCGGGCAGCGTGTCTCGGGCAGCGTGTCTCGGGCAGTACGTCTCGGGCAGTGCGTCTCGGGCAGTGCGTCTCGGGCAGTGTGTCTCGGGCAGTGTATCTCGGGCAGTGTGTCTCGGGCAGTGTGTCTCGGGCAGTGTGTCTCGGGCAGACTGACTCGCGCAGTGTGTCTCGGGCAGTGTGTCTCAGGCAGTGTGTCTCGGGCAGCGTGTCTCGGGCAGTGTGTCTCGGGCAGCGTGTCTCGGGAAGTGCGTCTCGGGCAGTGCGTCTCGGGCAGTGCGTCTCGGGCAATGTGTCTCGGGCAGTACGTCTCGGGCAGTGTGTCTCGGGCAGTGTGTCTCGGGCAGTGTGTCTCGGGCAGTACGTCTCGGGCAGTACGTCTCGGGCAGTGTGTCTCGGGCAGTGTGTCTCGGGCAGAGTGTCTCGGGCAATGTGTCTCGGGCAGTACGTCTCGGGCAGTGTGTCTCGGGCAGTGTGTTTCGGGCAGCGTGTCTCGGGCAGCGTGTCTCGGGCAGTACGTCTCGGGCAGTGTGTCTCGGGCAGTGTGTCTTGGGCAGTGTGTCTTGGTGCGCATATCTCGTGCAGCGTGTCTCGGGCAGTACGTCTCGGGCAGTACGTCTCGGGCAATGTGTCTCGGGCAGTGTGTCTCGGGCAGTACGTCTCGGGCAGTGTGTCTCGGGCAGTGTGTCTCGGGCAGAATGTCTCGGGCAATGTGTCTCGGGCAGAACGTCTCGGGCAGTGTGTCTCGGGCAGTGTGTTTCGGGCAGCGTGTCTCGGGCAGCGTGTCTCGGGCAGTACGTCTCGGGCAGTGTGTCTCGGGCAGTGTGTTTCGGGCAGCGTGTCTCGGGCAGCGTGTCTCGGGCAGCGTGTCTCGGGCAGTACGTCTCGGGCAGTGTGTCTCGGGCAGTGTGTCTTGGGCAGTGTGTCTTGGTGCGCATATCTCGGGCAGCGTGTCTCGGGCAGTACGTCTCGGGCAGTACGTCTCGGGCAATGTGTCTCGGGCAGCGTGTATCGGGCAGTACGTCTCGGGCAGTGTGTCTCGGGCAGTGTGTCTCGGGCAGTGCATCTTGGGGCGCATATCTCGGGCAGCGTGTCTCGGGCAGTACGTCTCGGGCAGTACGTCTCGGGCAATGTGTCTCGGGCAGCGTGTCTCGGGCAGTACGTCTCGGGCAGCGTGTCTCGGGCTGCGTGTCTCGGGCAGCGTGTCTCGGGCAGTGTATCTCGGGCAGTGTGTCTCGGGCAGTGTGTCTCGGGTAGTGTGTCTCGGGCAGTGTGTCTCGGGCAGCGTGTCTCGGGCAGTGTGTCTTGGGCAGCACGTCTCGGGCAATGTGTCTCGGGCAGTGTGTCTCGGGCAGTGTGTCTCGGGCAGACTGACTCGCGCAGTGCGTCTCGGGCAGCGTGTCTCGGGCAGCGTGTCTCGGGCAGCGTGTCTCGGGCAGTACGTCTCGGGCAGTGCGTCTCGGGCAGTGCGTCTCGGGCAATGTGTCTCGGGCAGTACGTCTCGGGCAGTGTGTCTCGGGCAGTGTGTCTCGGGCAGTACGTCTCGGGCAGTGTGTCTCGGGCAGTGTGTCTCGGGCAGAATGTCTCGGGCAATGTGTCTCGGGCAGTACGTCTCGGGCAGTGTGTCTCGGGCAGTGTGTTTCGGGCAGCGTGTCTCGGGCAGCGTGTCTCGGGCAGTACGTCTCGGGCAGTGTGTCTCGGGCAGTGTGTCTCGGGCAGTTCGTCTCGGGCAGTGCGTCTCAGGCAGTGTGTCTCGGGCAGTGCGTCTCGGGCAATGTGTCTCGGGCAGTACGTCTCGGGCAGTGTGTCTCGGGCAGTGTGTCTCGGGCAGTACGTCTCGGGCAGTGTGTCTCGGGCAGTGTGTCTCGGGCAGAATGTCTCGGGCAATGTGTCTCGGGCAGTACGTCTCGGGCAGTGTTGCTCGGGCAGTGTGTCTCGGGCAGAGTGTCTCGGGCAATGTGTCTCGGGCAGTACGTCTCGGGCAGTGTGTCTCGGGCAGTGTGTTTCGGGCAGCGTGTCTCGGGCAGCGTGTCTCGGGCAGTACGTCTCGGGCAGTACGTCTCGGGCAATGTGTCTCGGGCAGCGTGTCTCGGGTAGTACGTCTCGGGCAGTGTGTCTCGGGCAGTGTGTCTCGGGCAGTGCGTCTTGGGGCGCATATCTCGGGCAGCGTGTCTCGGGCAGTACGTCTCGGGCAGTACGTCTCGGGCAATGTGTCTCGGGCAGCGTGTCTCGGGCAGTACGTCTCGTGCAGCGTGTCTCGGGCAGCGTGTCTCGGGCAGCGTGTCTCAGGCAGTGTGTCTCGGGCAGTGTGTCTCGGGCAGTGTGTCTCGGGCAGCGTGTCTCGGGCAGTGTGTCTTGGGCAGCACGTCTCGGGCAATGTGTCTCGGGCAGTGTGTCTCGGGCAGTGTATCTCGGGCAGTGTGTCTCGGGCAGTGTGTCTCGGGCAGTGTGTCTCGGGCAAACTGACTCGCGCAGTGCGTCTCGGGCAGTGTGTCTCGGGCAGCGTGTCTCGGGCAGCGTGTCTCGGGCAGTGTGTCTCGGGCAGTACGTCTCGGGCAGTGCGTCTCGGGCAGTGCGTCTCGGGCAGTGTGTCTCGGGCAGTGTATCTCGGGCAGTGTGTCTCGGGCAGTGTGTCTCGGGCAGTGTGTCTCGGGCAGACTGACTCGCGCAGTGTGTCTCGGGCAGTGTGTCTCAGGCAGTGTGTCTCGGGCAGCGTGTCTCGGGCAGTGTGTCTCGGGCAGCGTGTCTCGGGAAGTGCGTCTCGGGCAGTGCGTCTCGGGCAGTGCGTCTCGGGCAATGTGTCTCGGGCAGTACGTCTCGGGCAGTGTGTCTCGGGCAGTGTGTCTCGGGTAGTGTGTCTCGGGCAGTGTGTCTCGGGCAGCGTGTCTCGGGCAGTGTGTCTTGGGCAGCACGTCTCGGGCAATGTGTCTCGGGCAGTGTGTCTCGGGCAGTGTGTCTCGGGCAGACTGACTCGCGCAGTGCGTCTCGGGCAGCGTGTCTCGGGCAGCGTGTCTCGGGCAGCGTGTCTCGGGCAGTACGTCTCGGGCAGTGCGTCTCGGGCAGTGCGTCTCGGGCAATGTGTCTCGGGCAGTACGTCTCGGGCAGTGTGTCTCGGGCAGTGTGTCTCGGGCAGTGTGTCTCGGGCAGTACGTCTCGGGCAGTGTGTCTCGGGCAGTACGTCTCGGGCAGTACGTCTCGGGCAATGTGTCTCGGGCAGTGTGTCTCGGGCAGTGCGTCTCGGGCAGTACGTCTCGGGCAGTGTGTCTCGGGCAGTGTGTCTCGGGCAGTACGTCTCGGGCAGTGTGTCTCGGGCAATGTGTCTCGGGCAGACTGACTCGGGCAGTGTGTCTCGGGCAGTGTGTCTCGGGAAATGTTTCTCAAGCAGTGTGTCTCGGGCAGTGGGTCTCGGGCAGTGTATCTCGGGCAGAGTGTCTCGGGCAGTACGTCTTGCGCAGTGTGTCTCGGGTAGTGTGTCTCGGGCAGTGTGTCTTGGGCAGCACGTCTCGGGCAGTGTGTCTCAGGCAGTACGTCTTGCGCAGCGTGTGTCGGGCAGTGTGTCTCGGGCAGTGTATCTCGGGCTGGTCTCACGCAGTGTGTCTCGGGCAGTGTATCTCGGGCAGTGTGTCTCGGGCAGTGTGTCTCGGGCAGTGTGTCTTGGGCAGCACGTCTCGGGCAGTGTGTCTCGGGCAGTGTGTCTCGGGCAGTGTATCTCGGGCAGTGTGTCTCGGGCAGTATGTCTCGGGCAGTGTGTCTCGGGCAGTGTGTCTCGGGCAGACTGACTCGCGCAGTATGTCTCGGGCAGTGTGTCTCGGGCAGCGTGTCTCGGGCAGCGTGTCTCGGGCAGTGTGTCTCGGGCAGCGTGTCTCGGGCAGTGAGTCTCAGGCAGTGTGTCTCGGGCAGTGCGTCTCGGGCAATGTGTCTCGGGCAGTACGTCTCGGGCAGTGTGTCTCGGGCAGTGTGTCTCGGGCAGTGTGTCTCGGGCAGTACGTCTCGGGCAGTGTGTCTCGGGCAGTGTGTCTCGGGCAGAATGTCTCGGGCAATGTGTCTCGGGCAGTACGTCACGGGCAGTGTGTCTCGGGCAGTGTGTTTCGGGCAGCGTGTCTCGGGCAGCGTGTCTTGGGCAGTACGTCTCGGGCAGTGTGTCTCGGGCAGTGTGTCTCGGGCAGTGTGTCTCGGGCAGAATGTCTCGGGCAATGTGTCTCGGGCAGTACCTCTCGGGCAGTGTGTCTCGGGCAGTGTGTCTCGGGCAGTGTGTCTCGGGCAGTGTGTCTCGGGCAGTGTGTCTCGGGCAGACTGACTCGCGCAGTGCGTCTCGGGCAGTGTGTCTCGGGCAGCGTGTCTCGGGCAGCGCGTCTCGGGCAGTGCGTCTCGGGCAATGTGTCTCGGGCAGTACGTCTCGGGCAGTGTGACTCGGGCAGTGTGTCTCGGGCAGTGTGTCTCGGGCAATGTGTCTCGGGCAGTGTGTCTCGGGCAGAATGTCTCGGGCAATGTGTCTCGGGCAGTACGTCTCGGGCAGTGTGTCTCGGGCAGTGTGTTTCGGGCAGCGTGTCTCGGGCAGCGTGTCTCGGGCAGCGTGTCTCGGGCAGTGCGTCTCGGGCAGTGTGTCTCGGGCAGTGTGTCTTGGGCAGTGTGTCTTGGTGCGCATATCTCGGGCAGCGTGTCTCGGGCAGTACGTCTCGGGCAGTACGTCTCGGGCAATGTGTCTCGGGCAGCGTGTATCGGGCAGTACGTCTCGGGCAGTGTGTCTCGGGCAGTGTGTCTCGGGCAGTGCATCTTGGGGCGCATATCTCGGGCAGCGTGTCTCGGGCAGTACGTCTCGGGCAGTACGTCTCGGGCAATGTGTCTCGGGCAGCGTGTCTCGGGCAGTACGTCTCGGGCAGCGTGTCTCGGGCTGCGTGTCTCGGGCAGCGTGTCTCGGGCAGTGTATCTCGGGCAGTGTGTCTCGGGCAGTGTGTCTCGGGTAGTGTGTCTCGGGCAGTGTGTCTCGGGCAGCGTGTCTCGGGCAGTGTGTCTTGGGCAGCACGTCTCGGGCAATGTGTCTCGGGCAGTGTGTCTCGGGCAGTGTGTCTCGGGCAGACTGACTCGCGCAGTGCGTCTCGGGCAGCGTGTCTCGGGCAGCGTGTCTCGGGCAGCGTGTCTCGGGCAGTACGTCTCGGGCAGTGCGTCTCGGGCAGTGCGTCTCGGGCAATGTGTCTCGGGCAGTACGTCTCGGGCAGTGTGTCTCGGGCAGTGTGTCTCGGGCAGTGTGTCTCGGGCAGTACGTCTCGGGCAGTGTGTCTCGGGCAGTACGTCTCGGGCAGTACGTCTCGGGCAATGTGTCTCGGGCAGTGTGTCTCGGGCAGTGCGTCTCGGGCAGTACGTCTCGGGCAGTGTGTCTCGGGCAGTGTGTCTCGGGCAGTACGTCTCAGGCAGTGTGTCTCGGGCAATGTGTCTCGGGCAGACTGACTCGGGCAGTGTGTCTCGGGCAGTGTGTCTCGGGAAATGTTTCTCAAGCAGTGTGTCTCGGGCAGTGGGTCTCGGGCAGTGTATCTCGGGCAGAGTGTCTCGGGCAGTACGTCTTGCGCAGTGTGTCTCGGGCAGTGTGTCTCGGGCAGTGTGTCTTGGGCAGCACGTCTCGGGCAGTGTGTCTCAGGCAGTACGTCTTGCGCAGCGTGTGTCGGGCAGTGTGTCTCGGGCAGTGTATCTCGGGCTGGTCTCACGCAGTGTGTCTCGGGCAGTGTATCTCGGGCAGTGTGTCTCGGGCAGTGTGTCTCGGGCAGTGTATCTCGGGCAGTGTGTCTCGGGCAGTATGTCTCGGGCAGTGTGTCTCGGGCAGTGTGTCTCGGGCAGACTGACTCGCGCAGTATGTCTCGGGCAGTGTGTCTCGGGCAGCGTGTCTCGGGCAGCGTGTCTCGGGCAGTGTGTCTCGGGCAGCGTGTCTCGGGCAGTGCGTCTCAGGCAGTGTGTCTCGGGCAGTGCGTCTCGGGCAATGTGTCTCGGGCAGTACGTCTCGGGCAGTGTGTCTCGGGCAGTGTGTCTCGGGCAGTGTGTCTCGGGCAGTACGTCTCGGGCAGTGTGTCTCGGGCAGTGTGTCTCGGGCAGAATGTCTCGGGCAATGTGTCTCGGGCAGTACGTCACGGGCAGTGTGTCTCGGGCAGTGTGTCTCGGGCAGTACGTCTCGGGCAGTGTGTCTCGGGCAGTGCGTCTTGGGGCGCATATCTCGGGCAGCGTGTCTCGGGCAGTACGTATCGGGCAGTACGTCTCGGGCAGCGTGTCTCGGGCAGTACGTCTCGGGCAGTGTGTCTCGGGCAGTGTGTCTCGGGCAGTGCGTCTTGGGGCGCATATCTCGGGCAGCGTGTCTCGGGCAGTACGTCTCGGGCAGTACGTCTCGGGCAATGTGCCTCGGGCAGCGTGTCTCGGGCAGTACGTCTCGGGCAGCGTGTCTCGGGCAGCGTGTCTCGGGCAGTGTGTCTCGGGCAGCACGTCTCGGGCAATGTGTCTCGGGCAGTGTGTCTCGGGCAGTGTATCTCGGGCAGTGTGTCTCGGGCAGTGTGTCTCGGGCAGTGTGTCTCGGGCAGACTGACTCGCGCAGTGCGTCTCGGGCAGTGTGTCTCGGGCAGCGTGTCTCGGGCAGCGCGTCTCGGGCAGTGCGTCTCGGGCAATGTGTCTCGGGCAGTACGTCTCGGGCAGTGTGACTCGGGCAGTGTGTCTCGGGCAGTGTGTCTCGGGCAATGTGTCTCGGGCAGTGTGTCTCGGGCAGAATGTCTCGGGCAATGTGTCTCGGGCAGTACGTCTCGGGCAGTGTGTCTCGGGCAGTGTGTTTCGGGCAGCGTGTCTCGGGCAGCGTGTCTCGGGCAGCGTGTCTCGGGCAGTACGTCTCGGGCAGTGTGTCTCGGGCAGTGTGTCTTGGGCAGTGTGTCTTGGTGCGCATATCTCGGGCAGCGTGTCTCGGGCAGTACGTCTCGGGCAGTACGTCACGGGCAATGTGTCTCGGGCAGCGTGTCTCGGGCAGTACGTCTCGGGCAGTGTGTCTCGGGCAGTGTGTCTCGGGCAGTGCATCTTGGGGCGCATATCTCGGGCAGCGTGTCTCGGGCAGTACGTCTCGGGCAGCGTGTCTCGGGCAGCGTGTCTCGGGCAGTGTGTCTCGGGCAGTGTGTCTCGGGTAGTGTGTCTCGGGCAGTGTGTCTCGGGCAGCGTGTCTCGGGCAGTGTGTCTTGGGCAGCACGTCTCGGGCAATGTGTCTCGGGCAGTGTGTCTCGGGCAGTGTATCTCGGGCAGTGTGTTTCGGGCAGTGTGTCTCGGGCAGTGTGTCTCGGGCAGACTGACTCGCGCAGTGCGTCTCGGGCAGCGTGTCTCGGGCAGCGTGTCTCGGGCAGCGTGTCTCGGGCAGTACGTCTCGGGCAGTGCGTCTCGGGCAGTGCGTCTCGGGCAATGTGTCTCGGGCAGTACGTCTCGGGCAGTGTGTCTCGGGCAGTGTGTCTCGGGCAGTGTGTCTCGGGCAGTACGTCTCGGGCAGTACGTCTCGGGCAATGTGTCTCGGGCAGTGTGTCTCGGGCAGTGCGTCTCGGGCAGTACGTCTCGGGCAGTGTGTCTCGGGCAGTGTGTCTCGGGCAGTACGTCTCGGGCAGTGTGTCTCGGGCAATGTGTCTCGGGCAGACTGACTCGGGCAGTGTGTCTCGGGCAGTGTGTCTCGGGAAATGTTTCTCAAGCAGTGTGTCTCGGGCAGTACGTCTCGGGCAGCGTGTCTCGGGCAGCGTGTCTCGGGCAGTACGTCTCGGGCAGTGCGTCTCGGGCAGTGCGTCTCGGGCAATGTGTCTCGGGCAGTACGTCTCGGGCAGTGTGTCTCGGGCAGTGTGTCTCGGGCAGTGTGTCTCGGGCAGTACGTCTCGGGCAGTACGTCTCGGGCAGTACGTCTCGGGCAGCGTGTCTCGGGCAGCGTGTCTCGGGCAGTGTGTCTCGGGCAGCACGTCTCGGGCAATGTGTCTCGGGCAGTGTGTCTCGGGCAGTGTATCTCGGGCAGTGTGTCTCGGGCAGTGTGTCTCGGGCAGTGTGTCTCGGGCAGACTGACTCGCGCAGTGCGTCTCGGGCAGTGTGTCTCGGGCAGCGTGTCTCGGGCAGCGCGTCTCGGGCAATGTGTCTCGGGCAGTACGTCTCGGGCAGTGTGACTCGGGCAGTGTGTCTCGGGCAGTGTGTCTCGGGCAATGTGTCTCGGGCAGTGTGTCTCGGGCAGAATGTCTCGGGCAATGTGTCTCGGGCAGTACGTCTCGGGCAGTGTGTCTCGGGCAGTGTGTTTCGGGCAGCGTGTCTCGGGCAGCGTGTCTCGGGCAGCGTGTCTCGGGCAGTACGTCTCGGGCAGTGTGTCTCGGGCAGTGTGTCTTGGGCAGTGTGTCTTGGTGCGCATATCTCGGGCAGCGTGTCTCGGGCAGTACGTCTCGGGCAGTACGTCACGGGCAATGTGTCTCGGGCAGCGTGTCTCGGGCAGTACGTCTCGGGCAGTGTGTCTCGGGCAGTGTGTCTCGGGCAGTGCATCTTGGGGCGCATATCTCGGGCAGCGTGTCTCGGGCAGTACGTCTCGGGCAGCGTGTCTCGGGCTGCGTGTCTCGGGCAGCGTGTCTCGGGCAGTGTGTCTCGGGCAGTGTGTCTCGGGTAGTGTGTCTCGGGCAGTGTGTCTCGGGCAGCGTGTCTCGGGCAGTGTGTCTTGGGCAGCACGTCTCGGGCAATGTGTCTCGGGCAGTGTGTCTCGGGCAGTGTATCTCGGGCAGTGTGTTTCGGGCAGTGTGTCTCGGGCAGTGTGTCTCGGGCAGACTGACTCGCGCAGTGCGTCTCGGGCAGCGTGTCTCGGGCAGCGTGTCTCGGGCAGCGTGTCTCGGGCAGTACGTCTCGGGCAGTGCGTCTCGGGCAGTGCGTCTCGGGCAATGTGTCTCGGGCAGTACGTCTCGGGCAGTGTGTCTCGGGCAGTGTGTCTCGGGCAGTGTGTCTCGGGCAGTACGTCTCGGGCAGTACGTCTCGGGCAGTACGTCTCGGGCAATGTGTCTCGGGCAGTGTGTCTCGGGCAGTGCGTCTCGGGCAGTACGTCTCGGGCAGTGTGTCTCGGGCAGTGTGTCTCGGGCAGTACGTCTCGGGCAGTGTGTCTCGGGCAATGTGTCTCGGGCAGACTGACTCGGGCAGTGTGTCTCGGGCAGTGTGTCTCGGGAAATGTTTCTCAAGCAGTGTGTCTCGGGCAGTGGGTCTCGGGCAGTGTATCTCGGGCAGAGTGTCTCAGGCAGTACGTCTTGCGCAGTGTGTCTCGGGCAGTGTGTCTCGGGCAGTGTGTCTTGGGCAGCACGTCTCGGGCAGTGTGTCTCAGGCAGTACGTCTTGCGCAGCGTGTGTCGGGCAGTGTGTCTCGGGCAGTGTATCTCGGGCTGGTCTCACGCAGTGTGTCTCGGGCAGTGTACCTCGGGCATTGTGTCTCGGGCAGTGTGTCTCGGGCAGTGTGTCTTGGGCAGCACGTCTCGGGCAGTGTGTCTCGGGCAGTGTGTCTCGGGCAGTGTATCTCGGGCAGTGTGTCTCGGGCAGTATGTCTCGGGCAGTGTGTCTCGGGCAGTGTGTCTCGGGCAGACTGACTCGCGCAGTATGTCTCGGGCAGTGTGTCTCGGGCAGCGTGTCTCGGGCAGCGTGTCTCGGGCAGTGTGTCTCGGGCAGCGTGTCTCGGGCAGTGCGTCTCGGGCAGTGTGTCTCGGGCAGTGCGTCTCGGGCAATGTGTCTCGGGCAGTACGTCTCGGGCAGTGTGTCTCGGGCAGTGTGTCTCGGGCAGTACGTCTCGGGCAGTGTGTCTCGGGCAGTGTGTCTCGGGCAGAATGTCTCGGGCAATGTGTCTCGGGCAGTACGTCTCGGGCAGTGTGTCTCGGGCAGTGTGTTTCGGGCAGCGTGTCTCGGGCAGCGTGTCTCGGGCAGTACGTCTCGGGCAGTGTGTCTCGGGCAGTGTGTCTCGGGCAGTTCGTCTCGGGCAGTACGTCTCGGGCAGTGTGTCTCGGGCAGTGTGTCTCGGGCAGAATGTCTCGGGCAATGTGTCTCGGGCAGTACGTCTCGGGCAGTGTGTCTCGGGCAGTGTGTTTCGGGCAGCGTGTCTCGGGCAGCGTGTCTCGGGCAGTACGTCTCGGGCAGTGTGTCTCGGGCAGTGTGTCTTGGGCAGTGTGTCTTGGTGCGCATATCTCGTGCAGCGTGTCTCGGGCAGTACGTCTCGGGCAGTACGTCTCGGGCAATGTGTCTCGGGCAGTGTGTCTCGGGCAGTACGTCTCGGGCAGTGTGTCTCGGGCAGTGTGTCTCGGGCAGAATGTCTCGGGCAATGTGTCTCGGGCAGTACGTCTCGGGCAGTGTGTCTCGGGCAGTGTGTTTCGGGCAGCGTGTCTCGGGCAGCGTGTCTCGGGCAGTACGTCTCGGGCAGTGTGTCTCGGGCAGTGTGTCTTGGGCAGTGTGTCTTGGTGCGCATATCTCGGGCAGCGTGTCTCGGGCAGTACGTCTCGGGCAGTACGTCTCGGGCAATGTGTCTCGGGCAGCGTGTCTCGGGCAGTACGTCTCGGGCAGTGTGTCTCGGGCAGTGTGTCTCGGGCAGTGCGTCTTGGGGCGCATATCTCGGGCAGCGTGTCTCGGGCAGCGTGTCTCGGGCAGTGTATCTCGGGCAGTGTGTCTCGGGTAGTGTGTCTCGGGCAGTACGTCTCGGGCAGTGTGTCTCGGGCAATGTGTTTCGGGCAGCGTGTCTCGGGCAGCGTGTCTCGGGCAGTACGTCTCGGGCAGTGTGTCTCGGGCAGTGTGTCTCGGGCAGTTCGTCTCGGGCAGTACGTCTCGGGCAGTGTGTCTCGGGCAGTGTGTCTCGGGCAGAGTGTCTCGGGCAATGTGTCTCGGGCAGTACGTCTCGGGCAGTGTGTCTCGGGCAGTGTGTTTCGGGCAGCGTGTCTCGGGCAGTGTGTCTCGGGCAGTACGTCTCGGGCAGTACGTCTCGGGCAATGTGTCTCGGGCAGCGTGTCTCGGGCAGTACGTCTCGGGCAGTGTGTCTCGGGCAGTGTGTCTCGGGCAGTGCGTCTTGGGGCGCATATCTCGGGCAGCGTGTCTCGGGCAGTACGTCTCGGGCAGTACGTCTCGGGCAATGTGTCTCGGGCAGCGTGTCTCGGGCAGTACGTCTCGTGCAGCGTGTCTCGGGCAGCGTGTCTCGGGCAGCGTGTCTCAGGCAGTGTGTCTCGGGCAGTGTGTCTCGGGCAGTGTGTCTCGGGCAGCGTGTCTCGGGCAGTGTGTCTTGGGCAGCACGTCTCGGGCAATGTGTCTCGGGCAGTGTGTCTCGGGCAGTGTATCTCGGGCAGTGTGTCTCGGGCAGTGTGTCTCGGGCAGTGTGTCTCGGGCAAACTGACTCGCGCAGTGCGTCTCGGGCAGCGTGTCTCGGGCAGCGTGTCTCGGGCAGCGTGTCTCGGGCAGTACGTCTCGGGCAGTGCGTCTCGGGCAGTGTATCTCGGGCAGTGTGTCTCGGGCAGTGTGTCTCGGGCAGTGTGTCTCGGGCAGACTGACTCGCGCAGTGTGTCTCGGGCAGTGTGTCTCGGGCAGTGTGTCTCGGGCAGCGTGTCTCGGGCAGCGTGTCTCGGGAAGTGCGTCTCGGGCAGTGCGTCTCGGGCAGTGCGTCTCGGGCAATGTGTCTCGGGCAGTACGTCTCGGGCAGTGTGTCTCGGGCAGTGTGTCTCGGGCAGTGTGTCTCGGGCAGTACGTCTCGGGCAGTACGTCTCGGGCAGTGTGTCTCGGGCAGTGTGTCTCGGGCAGAGTGTCTTGGGCAATGTGTCTCGGGCAGTACGTCTCGGGCAGTGTGTCTCGGGCAGTGTGTTTCGGGCAGCGTGTCTCGGGCAGCGTGTCTCGGGCAGTACGTCTCGGGCAGTGTGTCTCGGGCAGTGTGTCTTGGGCAGTGTGTCTTGGTGCGCATATCTCGTGCAGCGTGTCTCGGGCAGTACGTCTCGGGCAGTACGTCTCGGGCAATGTGTCTCGGGCAGTGTGTCTCGGGCAGTACGTCTCGGGCAGTGTGTCTCGGGCAGTGTGTCTCGGGCAGAATGTCTCGGGCAATGTGTCTCGGGCAGTACGTCTCGGGCAGTGTGTCTCGGGCAGTGTGTTTCGGGCAGCGTGTCTCGGGCAGCGTGTCTCGGGCAGTACGTCTCGGGCAGTGTGTCTCGGGCAGTGTGTCTTGGGCAGTGTGTCTTGGTGCGCATATCTCGGGCAGCGTGTCTCGGGCAGTACGTCTCGGGCAGTACGTCTCGGGCAATGTGTCTCGGGCAGCGTGTCTCGGGCAGTACGTCTCGGGCAGTGTGTCTCGGGCAGTGTGTCTCGGGCAGTGCGTCTTGGGGCGCATATCTCGGGCAGCGTGTCTCGGGCAGCGTGTCTCGGGCAGTGTATCTCGGGCAGTGTGTCTCGGGTAGTGTGTCTCGGGCAGTGTGTCTCGGGCAGCGTGTCTCGGGCAGTGTGTCTTGGGCAGCACGTCTCGGGCAATGTGTCTCGGGCAGTGTGTCTCGGGCAGCGTATCTCGGGTAGTGTGTCTCGGGCAGTGTGTCTCGGGCAGTGTGTCTCGGGCAGACTGACTCGCGCAGCGCGTCTCGGGCAGTGTGTCTCGGGCAGCGTGTCTCGGGCAGCGTGTCTCGGGCAGCGTGTCTCGGGCAGTACGTCTCGGGCAGTGCGTCTCGGGCAGTGCGTCTCGGGCAGTGTGTCTCGGGCAGTGTATCTCGGGCAGTGTGTCTCGGGCAGTGTGTCTCGGGCAATGTGTCTCGGGCAGTGTGTCTCGGGCAGACTGACTCGCGCAGTGTGTCTCGGGCAGCGTGTCTCGGGAAGTGCGTCTCGGGCAGTGTGTCTCGGGCAGTGCGTCTCGGGCAATGTGTCTCGGGCAGTACGTCTCGGGCAGTGTGTCTCAGGCAGTGTGTCTCGGGCAGTGTGTCTCGGGCAGTACGTCTCGGGCAGTACGTCTCGGGCAGTGTGTCTCGGGCAGTGTGTCTCAGGCAGAATGTCTCGGGCAATGTGTCTCGGGCAGTACGTCTCGGGCAGTGTGTCTCGGGCAGTGTGTTTCGGGCAGCGTGTCTCGGGCAGCGTGTCTCGGGCAGTACGTCTCGGGCAGTGTGTCTCGGGCAGTGTGTCTTGGGCAGTGTGTCTTGGTGCGCATATCTCGGGCAGCGTGTCTCGGGCAGTACGTCTCGGGCAGTACGTCTCGGGCAATGTGTCTCGGGCAGCGTGTCTCGGGCAGTACGTCTCGGGCAGTGTGTCTCGGACAGTGTGTCTCGGGCAGAATGTCTCGGGCAATGTGTCTCGGGCAGTACGTCTCGGGCAGTGTGTCTCGGGCAGTGTGTTTCGGGCAGCGTGTCTCGGGCAGCGTGTCTCGGGCAGTACGTCTCGGGCAGTGTGTCTCGGGCAGTGTGTCTTGGTCAGTGTATCTTGGTGCGCATATCTCGGGCAGCGTGTCTCGGGCAGTACGTCTCGGGCAGTACGTCTCGGGCAATGTGTCTCGGGCAGCGTGTCTCGGGCAGTACGTCTCGGGCAGTGTGTCTCGGGCAGTGTGTCTCGGGCAGAATGTCTCGGGCAATGTGTCTCGGGCAGTACGTCTCGGGCAGTGTGTCTCGGGCAGTATGTTTTGGGCAGCGTGTCTCGGGCAGCGTGTCTCGGGCAGTACGTCTCGGGCAGTGTGTCTCGGGCAGTGTGTCTTGGGCAGTGTGTCTTGGTGCGCATATCTCGGGCAGCGTGTCTCGGGCAGTACGTCTCGGGCAGTACGTCTCGGGCAATGTGTCTCGGGCAGCGTGTCTCGGGCAGTACGTCTCGGGCAGTGTGTCTCGGGCAGTGTGTCTCGGGCAGTGCGTCTTGGGGCGCTTATCTCGGGCAGCGTGTCTCGGGCAGTACGTCTCGGGCAGTACGTCTCGGGCAATGTGTCTCGGGCAGCGTGTCTCGGGCAGTACGTCTCGGGCAGCGTGTCTCGGGCTGCGTGTCTCGGGCAGCGTGTCTCGGGCAGTGTATCTCGGGCAGTGTGTCTCGGGCAGTGTGTCTCGGGTAGTGTGTCTCGGGCAGTGTGTCTCGGGCAGCGTGTCTCGGGCAGTGTGTCTTGGGCAGCACGTCTCGGGCAATGTGTCTCGGGCAGTGTGTCTCGGGCAGTGTATCTCGGGCAGTGTGTCTCGGGCAGTGTGTCTCGGGCAGTGTGTCTCGGGCAGAATGTCTCGGGCAATGTGTCTCGGGCAGTACGTCTCGGGCAGTGTGTCTCGGGCAGTGTGTTTTGGGCAGCGTGTCTCGGGCAGCGTGTCTCGGGCAGTACGTCTCGGGCAGTGTGTCTCGGGCAGTGTGTCTCGGGCAGTGCGTCTTGGGGCGCTTATCTCGGGCAGCGTGTCTCGGGCAGTACGACTCGGGCAGTACGTCTCGGGCAATGTGTCTCGGGCAGCGTGTCTCGGGCAGTACGTCTCGGGCGCGTGTCTCGGGCTGCGTGTCTCGGGCAGCGTGTCTCGGGCAGTGTGTCTCGGGCAGTGCGTCTCGGGCAATGTGTCTCGGGCAGTACGTCTCGGGCAGTGTGTCTCAGGCAGTGTGTCTCGGGCAGTGTGTCTCGGGCAGTACGTCTCGGGCAGTACGTCTCGGGCAGTGTGTCTCGGGCAGTGTGTCTCAGGCAGAATGTCTCGGGCAATGTGTCTCGGGCAGTACGTCTCGGGCAGTGTGTCTCGGGCAGTGTGTTTCGGGCAGCGTGTCTCGGGCAGCGTGTCTCGGGCAGTACGTCTCGGGCAGTGTGTCTCGGGCAGTGTGTCTTGGGCAGTGTGTCTTGGTGCGCATATCTCGGGCAGCGTGACTCGGGCAGTACGTCTCGGGCAGTACGTCTCGGGCAATGTGTCTCGGGCAGCGTGTCTCGGGCAGTACGTCTCGGGCAGTGTGTCTCGGGCAGTGTGTCTCGGGCAGAATGTCTCGGGCAATGTGTCTCGGGCAGTACGTCTCGGGCAGTGTGTCTCGGGCAGTGTGTTTCGGGCAGCGTGTCTCGGGCAGCGTGTCTCGGGCAGTACGTCTCGGGCAGTGTGTCTCGGGCAGTGTGTCTTGGGCAGTGTATCTTGGTGCGCATATCTCGGGCAGCGTGTCTCGGGCAGTACGTCTCGGGCAGTACGTCTCGGGCAGCGTGTCTCGGGCAGCGTGTCTCGGGCAGTACGTCTCGGGCAGTGTGTCTCGGGCAGTGTGTCTCGGGCAGAATGTCTCGGGCAATGTGTCTCGGGCAGTACGTCTCGGGCAGTGTGTCTCGGGCAGTGTGTTTTGGGCAGCGTGTCTCGGGCAGCGTGTCTCGGGCAGTACGTCTCGGGCAGTGTGTCTCGGGCAGTGTGTCTCGGGCAGTGCGTCTTGGGGCGCTTATCTCGGGCAGCGTGTCTCGGGCAGTACGTCTCGGGCAGTACGTCTCGGGCAATGTGTCTCGGGCAGCGTGTCTCGGGCAGTACGTCTCGGGCGCGTGTCTCGGGCTGCGTGTCTCGGGCAGCGTGTCTCGGGCAGTGTATCTCGGGCAGTGTGTCTCGGGCAGTGTGTCTCGGGTAGTGTGTCTCGGGCAGTGTGTCTCGGGCAGCGTGTCTCGGGCAGTGTGTCTTGGGCAGCACGTCTCGGGCAATGTGTCTCGGGCAGTGTGTCTCGGGCAGTGTATCTCGGGCAGTGTGTCTCGGGCAGTGTGTCTCGGGCAGTGTGTCTCGGGCAGACTGACTCGCACAGTGCGTCTCGGGCAGTGTGTCTCGGGCAGCGTGTCTCGGGCAGCGTGTCTTGGGCAGCGTGTCTCGGGCAGCGTGTCTCGGGCAGTACGTCTCGGGCAGTGCGTCTCGGGCAGTGTGTCTCGGGCAGTGTATCTCGGGCAGTGTGTCTCAGGCAGTGTGTCTCGGGCAGTGTGTCTTGGGCAGTGTGTCTCGGGCAGACTGACTCGCGCAGTATGTCTCGGGCAGTGTGTCTCGGGCAGCGTGTCTCGGGCAGCGTGTCTCGGGCAGTGTGTCTCGGGCAGCGTGTCTCGGGCAGCGCGTCTCGGGCAGTGTGTCTCGGGCAGTGCGTCTCGGACAATGTGTCTCGGGCAGCGTGTCTCGGGCAGTACGTCTCGTGCAGCGTGTCTCGGGCAGCGTGTCTCGGGCAGCGTGTCTCAGGCAGTGTGTCTCGGGCAGTGTGTCTCGGGCAGTGTGTCTCGGGCAGCGTGTCTCGGGCAGTGTGTCTTGGGCAGCACGTCTCGGGCAATGTGTCTCGGGCAGTGTGTCTCGGGCAGTGTATCTCGGGCAGTGTGTCTCGGGCAGTGTGTCTCGGGCAGTGTGTCTCGGGCAAACTGACTCGCGCAGTGCGTCTCGGGCAGCGTGTCTCGGGCAGCGTGTCTCGGGCAGCGTGTCTCGGGCAGTACGTCTCGGGCAGTGCGTCTCGGGCAGTGTATCTCGGGCAGACTGACTCGCGCAGTGTGTCTCGGGCAGTGTGTCTCGGGCAGTGTGTCTCGGGCAGCGTGTCTCGGGCAGCGTGTCTCGGGAAGTGCGTCTCGGGCAGTGCGTCTCGGGCAGTGCGTCTCGGGCAATGTGTCTCGGGCAGTACGTCTCGGGCAGTGTGTCTCGGGCAGTGTGTCTCGGGCAGTGTGTCTCGGGCAGTACGTCTCGGGCAGTACGTCTCGGGCAGTGTGTCTCGGGCAGTGTGTCTCGGGCAGAGTGTCTTGGGCAATGTGTCTCGGGCAGTACGTCTCGGGCAGTGTGTCTCGGGCAGTGTGTTTCGGGCAGCGTGTCTCGGGCAGCGTGTCTCGGGCAGTACGTCTCGGGCAGTGTGTCTCGGGCAGTGTGTCTTGGGCAGTGTGTCTTGGTGCGCATATCTCGTGCAGCGTGTCTCGGGCAGTACGTCTCGGGCAGTACGTCTCGGGCAATGTGTCTCGGGCAGTGTGTCTCGGGCAGTACGTCTCGGGCAGTGTGTCTCGGGCAGTGTGTCTCGGGCAGAATGTCTCGGGCAATGTGTCTCGGGCAGTACGTCTCGGGCAGTGTGTCTCGGGCAGTGTGTTTCGGGCAGCGTGTCTCGGGCAGCGTGTCTCGGGCAGTACGTCTCGGGCAGTGTGTCTCGGGCAGTGTGTCTTGGGCAGTGTGTCTTGGTGCGCATATCTCGGGCAGCGTGTCTCGGGCAGTACGTCTCGGGCAGTACGTCTCGGGCAATGTGTCTCGGGCAGCGTGTCTCGGGCAGTACGTCTCGGGCAGTGTGTCTCGGGCAGTGTGTCTCGGGCAGTGCGTCTTGGGGCGCATATCTCGGGCAGCGTGTCTCGGGCAGCGTGTCTCGGGCAGTGTATCTCGGGCAGTGTGTCTCGGGTAGTGTGTCTCGGGCAGTACGTCTCGGGCAGTGTGTCTCGGGCAGTGTGTTTCGGGCAGCGTGTCTCGGGCAGCGTGTCTCGGGCAGTACGTCTCGGGCAGTGTGTCTCGGGCAGTGTGTCTCGGGCAGTTCGTCTCGGGCAGTACGTCTCGGGCAGTGTGTCTCGGGCAGTGTGTCTCGGGCAGAGTGTCTCGGGCAATGTGTCTCGGGCAGTACGTCTCGGGCAGTGTGTCTCGGGCAGTGTGTTTCGGGCAGCGTGTCTCGGGCAGTGTGTCTCGGGCAGTACGTCTCGGGCAGTACGTCTCGGGCAATGTGTCTCGGGCAGCGTGTCTCGGGCAGTACGTCTCGGGCAGTGTGTCTCGGGCAGTGTGTCTCGGGCAGTGCGTCTTGGGGCGCATATCTCGGGCAGCGTGTCTCGGGCAGTACGTCTCGGGCAGTACGTCTCGGGCAATGTGTCTCGGGCAGCGTGTCTCGGGCAGTACGTCTCGTGCAGCGTGTCTCGGGCAGCGTGTCTCGGGCAGCGTGTCTCAGGCAGTGTGTCTCGGGCAGTGTGTCTCGGGCAGTGTGTCTCGGGCAGCGTGTCTCGGGCAGTGTGTCTTGGGCAGCACGTCTCGGGCAATGTGTCTCGGGCAGTGTGTCTCGGGCAGTGTATCTCGGGCAGTGTGTCTCGGGCAGTGTGTCTCGGGCAGTGTGTCTCGGGCAAACTGACTCGCGCAGTGCGTCTCGGGCAGCGTGTCTCGGGCAGCGTGTCTCGGGCAGCGTGTCTCGGGCAGTACGTCTCGGGCAGTGCGTCTCGGGCAGTGTATCTCGGGCAGTGTGTCTCGGGCAGTGTGTCTCGGGCAGTGTGTCTCGGGCAGACTGACTCGCGCAGTGTGTCTCGGGCAGTGTGTCTCGGGCAGCGTGTCTCGGGCAGCGTGTCTCGGGAAGTGCGTCTCGGGCAGTGCGTCTCGGGCAGTGCGTCTCGGGCAATGTGTCTCGGGCAGTACGTCTCGGGCAGTGTGTCTCGGGCAGTGTGTCTCGGGCAGTGTGTCTCGGGCAGTACGTCTCGGGCAGTACGTCTCGGGCAGTGTGTCTCGGGCAGTGTGTCTCGGGCAGAGTGTCTTGGGCAATGTGTCTCGGGCAGTACGTCTCGGGCAGTGTGTCTCGGGCAGTGTGTTTCGGGCAGCGTGTCTCGGGCAGCGTGTCTCGGGCAGTACGTCTCGGGCAGTGTGTCTCGGGCAGTGTGTCTTGGGCAGTGTGTCTTGGTGCGCATATCTCGTGCAGCGTGTCTCGGGCAGTACGTCTCGGGCAGTACGTCTCGGGCAATGTGTTTCGGGCAGTGTGTCTCGGGCAGTACGTCTCGGGCAGTGTGTCTCGGGCAGTGTGTCTCGGGCAGTACGTCTCGGGCAGTACGTCTCGGGCAGTGTGTCTCGGGCAGTGTGTCTCGGGCAGAATGTCTCGGGCAATGTGTCTCGGGCAGTACGTCTCGGGCAGTGTGTCTCGGGCAGTGTGTTTCGGGCAGCGTGTCTCGGGCAGCGTGTCTCGGGCAGTACGTCTCGGGCAGTGTGTCTCGGGCAGTGTGTCTTGGGCAGTGTGTCTTGGTGCGCATATCTCGGGCAGCGTGTCTCGGGCAGTACGTCTCGGGCAGTACGTCTCGGGCAATGTGTCTCGGGCAGCGTGTCTCGGGCAGTACGTCTCGGGCAGTGTGTCTCGGGCAGTGTGTCTCGGGCAGTGCGTCTTGGGGCGCATATCTCGGGCAGCGTGTCTCGGGCAGCGTGTCTCGGGCAGTGTATCTCGGGCAGTGTGTCTCGGGTAGTGTGTCTCGGGCAGTGTGTCTCGGGCAGCGTGTCTCGGGCAGTGTGTCTTGGGCAGCACGTCTCGGGCAATGTGTCTCGGGCAGTGTGTCTCGGGCAGCGTATCTCGGGTAGTGTGTCTCGGGCAGTGTGTCTCGGGCAGTGTGTCTCGGGCAGACTGACTCGCGCAGCGCGTCTCGGGCAGTGTGTCTCGGGCAGCGTGTCTCGGGCAGCGTGTCTCGGGCAGCGTGTCTCGGGCAGTACGTCTCGGGCAGTGCGTCTCGGGCAGTGCGTCTCGGGCAGTGTGTCTCGGGCAGTGTATCTCGGGCAGTGTGTCTCGGGCAGTGTGTCTCGGGCAATGTGTCTCGGGCAGTGTGTCTCGGGCAGACTGACTCGCGCAGTGTGTCTCGGGCAGTGTGTCTCGGGAAGCGTGTCTCGGGCAGCGTGTCTCGGGCAGTGTGTCTCGGGCAGCGTGTCTCGGGAAGTGCGTCTCGGGCAGTGTGTCTCGGGCAGTGCGTCTCGGGCAATGTGTCTCGGGCAGTACGTCTCGGGCAGTGTGTCTCAGGCAGTGTGTCTCGGGCAGTGTGTCTCGGGCAGTACGTCTCGGGCAGTACGTCTCGGGCAGTGTGTCTCGGGCAGTGTGTCTCAGGCAGAATGTCTCGGGCAATGTGTCTCGGGCAGTACGTCTCGGGCAGTGTGTCTCGGGCAGTGTGTTTCGGGCAGCGTGTCTCGGGCAGCGTGTCTCGGGCAGTACGTCTCGGGCAGTGTGTCTCGGGCAGTGTGTCTTGGGCAGTGTGTCTTGGTGCGCATATCTCGGGCAGCGTGTCTCGGGCAGTACGTCTCGGGCAGTACGTCTCGGGCAATGTGTCTCGGGCAGCGTGTCTCGGGCAGTACGTCTCGGGCAGTGTGTCTCGGACAGTGTGTCTCGGGCAGAATGTCTCGGGCAATGTGTCTCGGGCAGTACGTCTCGGGCAGTGTGTCTCGGGCAGTGTGTCTCGGGCAGTGTGTCTCGGGCAGCGTGTCTCGGGCAGTGTGTCTTGGGCAGCACGTCTCGGGCAATGTGTCTCGGGCAGTGTGTCTCGGGCAGTGTATCTCGGGCAGTGTGTCTCGGGCAGTGTGTCTCGGGCAGTGTGTCTCGGGCAAACTGACTCGCGCAGTGCGTCTCGGGCAGCGTGTCTCGGGCAGCGTGTCTCGGGCAGCGTGTCTCGGGCAGTACGTCTCGGGCAGTGCGTCTCGGGCAGTGTATCTCGGGCAGTGTGTCTCGGGCAGTGTGTCTCGGGCAGTGTGTCTCGGGCAGACTGACTCGCGCAGTGTGTCTCGGGCAGTGTGTCTCGGGCAGCGTGTCTCGGGCAGCGTGTCTCGGGAAGTGCGTCTCGGGCAGTGCGTCTCGGGCAGTGCGTCTCGGGCAATGTGTCTCGGGCAGTACGTCTCGGGCAGTGTGTCTCGGGCAGTGTGTCTCGGGCAGTGTGTCTCGGGCAGTACGTCTCGGGCAGTACGTCTCGGGCAGTGTGTCTCGGGCAGTGTGTCTCGGGCAGAGTGTCTTGGGCAATGTGTCTCGGGCAGTACGTCTCGGGCAGTGTGTCTCGGGCAGTGTGTTTCGGGCAGCGTGTCTCGGGCAGCGTGTCTCGGGCAGTACGTCTCGGGCAGTGTGTCTCGGGCAGTGTGTCTTGGGCAGTGTGTCTTGGTGCGCATATCTCGTGCAGCGTGTCTCGGGCAGTACGTCTCGGGCAGTACGTCTCGGGCAATGTGTTTCGGGCAGTGTGTCTCGGGCAGTACGTCTCGGGCAGTGTGTCTCGGGCAGTGTGTCTCGGGCAGTACGTCTCGGGCAGTACGTCTCGGGCAGTGTGTCTCGGGCAGTGTGTCTCGGGCAGAATGTCTCGGGCAATGTGTCTCGGGCAGTACGTCTCGGGCAGTGTGTCTCGGGCAGTGTGTTTCGGGCAGCGTGTCTCGGGCAGCGTGTCTCGGGCAGTACGTCTCGGGCAGTGTGTCTCGGGCAGTGTGTCTTGGGCAGTGTGTCTTGGTGCGCATATCTCGGGCAGCGTGTCTCGGGCAGTACGTCTCGGGCAGTACGTCTCGGGCAATGTGTCTCGGGCAGCGTGTCTCGGGCAGTACGTCTCGGGCAGTGTGTCTCGGGCAGTGTGTCTCGGGCAGTGCGTCTTGGGGCGCATATCTCGGGCAGCGTGTCTCGGGCAGCGTGTCTCGGGCAGTGTATCTCGGGCAGTGTGTCTCGGGTAGTGTGTCTCGGGCAGTGTGTCTCGGGCAGCGTGTCTCGGGCAGTGTGTCTTGGGCAGCACGTCTCGGGCAATGTGTCTCGGGCAGTGTGTCTCGGGCAGCGTATCTCGGGTAGTGTGTCTCGGGCAGTGTGTCTCGGGCAGTGTGTCTCGGGCAGACTGACTCGCGCAGCGCGTCTCGGGCAGTGTGTCTCGGGCAGCGTGTCTCGGGCAGCGTGTCTCGGGCAGCGTGTCTCGGGCAGTACGTCTCGGGCAGTGCGTCTCGGGCAGTGCGTCTCGGGCAGTGTGTCTCGGGCAGTGTATCTCGGGCAGTGTGTCTCGGGCAGTGTGTCTCGGGCAATGTGTCTCGGGCAGTGTGTCTCGGGCAGACTGACTCGCGCAGTGTGTCTCGGGCAGTGTGTCTCGGGAAGCGTGTCTCGGGCAGCGTGTCTCGGGCAGTGTGTCTCGGGCAGCGTGTCTCGGGAAGTGCGTCTCGGGCAGTGTGTCTCGGGCAGTGCGTCTCGGGCAATGTGTCTCGGGCAGTACGTCTCGGGCAGTGTGTCTCAGGCAGTGTGTCTCGGGCAGTGTGTCTCGGGCAGTACGTCTCGGGCAGTACGTCTCGGGCAGTGTGTCTCGGGCAGTGTGTCTCAGGCAGAATGTCTCGGGCAATGTGTCTCGGGCAGTACGTCTCGGGCAGTGTGTCTCGGGCAGTGTGTTTCGGGCAGCGTGTCTCGGGCAGCGTGTCTCGGGCAGTACGTCTCGGGCAGTGTGTCTCGGGCAGTGTGTCTTGGGCAGTGTGTCTTGGTGCGCATATCTCGGGCAGCGTGTCTCGGGCAGTACGTCTCGGGCAGTACGTCTCGGGCAATGTGTCTCGGGCAGCGTGTCTCGGGCAGTACGTCTCGGGCAGTGTGTCTCGGACAGTGTGTCTCGGGCAGAATGTCTCGGGCAATGTGTCTCGGGCAGTACGTCTCGGGCAGTGTGTCTCGGGCAGTGTGTTTCGGGCAGCGTGTCTCGGGCAGCGTGTCTCGGGCAGTACGTCTCGGGCAGTGTGTCTCGGGCAGTGTGTCTTGGTCAGTGTATCTTGGTGCGCATATCTCGGGCAGCGTGTCTCGGGCAGTACGTCTCGGGCAGTACGTCTCGGGCAATGTGTCTCGGGCAGCGTGTCTCGGGCAGTACGTCTCGGGCAGTGTGTCTCGGGCAGTGTGTCTCGGGCAGAATGTCTCGGGCAATGTGTCTCGGGCAGTACGTCTCGGGCAGTGTGTCTCGGGCAGTATGTTTTGGGCAGCGTGTCTCGGGCAGCGTGTCTCGGGCAGTACGTCTCGGGCAGTGTGTCTCGGGCAGTGTGTCTTGGGCAGTGTGTCTTGGTGCGCATATCTCGGGCAGCGTGTCTCGGGCAGTACGTCTCGGGCAGTACGTCTCGGGCAATGTGTCTCGGGCAGCGTGTCTCGGGCAGTACGTCTCGGGCAGTGTGTCTCGGGCAGTGTGTCTCGGGCAGTGCGTCTTGGGGCGCTTATCTCGGGCAGCGTGTCTCGGGCAGTACGTCTCGGGCAGTACGTCTCGGGCAATGTGTCTCGGGCAGCGTGTCTCGGGCAGTACGTCTCGGGCAGCGTGTCTCGGGCTGCGTGTCTCGGGCAGCGTGTCTCGGGCAGTGTATCTCGGGCAGTGTGTCTCGGGCAGTGTGTCTCGGGTAGTGTGTCTCGGGCAGTGTGTCTCGGGCAGCGTGTCTCGGGCAGTGTGTCTTGGGCAGCACGTCTCGGGCAATGTGTCTCGGGCAGTGTGTCTCGGGCAGTGTATCTCGGGCAGTGTGTCTCGGGCAGTGTGTCTCGGGCAGTGTGTCTCGGGCAGAATGTCTCGGGCAATGTGTCTCGGGCAGTACGTCTCGGGCAGTGTGTCTCGGGCAGTGTGTTTTGGGCAGCGTGTCTCGGGCAGCGTGTCTCGGGCAGTACGTCTCGGGCAGTGTGTCTCGGGCAGTGTGTCTCGGGCAGTGCGTCTTGGGGCGCTTATCTCGGGCAGCGTGTCTCGGGCAGTACGACTCGGGCAGTACGTCTCGGGCAATGTGTCTCGGGCAGCGTGTCTCGGGCAGTACGTCTCGGGCGCGTGTCTCGGGCTGCGTGTCTCGGGCAGCGTGTCTCGGGCAGTGTGTCTCGGGCAGTGCGTCTCGGGCAATGTGTCTCGGGCAGTACGTCTCGGGCAGTGTGTCTCAGGCAGTGTGTCTCGGGCAGTGTGTCTCGGGCAGTACGTCTCGGGCAGTACGTCTCGGGCAGTGTGTCTCGGGCAGTGTGTCTCAGGCAGAATGTCTCGGGCAATGTGTCTCGGGCAGTACGTCTCGGGCAGTGTGTCTCGGGCAGTGTGTTTCGGGCAGCGTGTCTCGGGCAGCGTGTCTCGGGCAGTACGTCTCGGGCAGTGTGTCTCGGGCAGTGTGTCTTGGGCAGTGTGTCTTGGTGCGCATATCTCGGGCAGCGTGACTCGGGCAGTACGTCTCGGGCAGTACGTCTCGGGCAATGTGTCTCGGGCAGCGTGTCTCGGGCAGTACGTCTCGGGCAGTGTGTCTCGGGCAGTGTGTCTCGGGCAGAATGTCTCGGGCAATGTGTCTCGGGCAGTACGTCTCGGGCAGTGTGTCTCGGGCAGTGTGTTTCGGGCAGCGTGTCTCGGGCAGCGTGTCTCGGGCAGTACGTCTCGGGCAGTGTGTCTCGGGCAGTGTGTCTTGGGCAGTGTATCTTGGTGCGCATATCTCGGGCAGCGTGTCTCGGGCAGTACGTCTCGGGCAGTACGTCTCGGGCAGCGTGTCTCGGGCAGCGTGTCTCGGGCAGTACGTCTCGGGCAGTGTGTCTCGGGCAGTGTGTCTCGGGCAGAATGTCTCGGGCAATGTGTCTCGGGCAGTACGTCTCGGGCAGTGTGTCTCGGGCAGTGTGTTTTGGGCAGCGTGTCTCGGGCAGCGTGTCTCGGGCAGTACGTCTCGGGCAGTGTGTCTCGGGCAGTGTGTCTCGGGCAGTGTGTCTCGGGCAGTGTGTTTTGGGCAGCGTGTCTCGGGCAGCGTGTCTCGGGCAGTACGTCTCGGGCAGTGTGTCTCGGGCAGTGTGTCTCGGGCAGTGCGTCTTGGGGCGCTTATCTCGGGCAGCGTGTCTCGGGCAGTACGACTCGGGCAGTACGTCTCGGGCAATGTGTCTCGGGCAGCGTGTCTCGGGCAGTACGTCTCGGGCGCGTGTCTCGGGCTGCGTGTCTCGGGCAGCGTGTCTCGGGCAGTGTGTCTCGGGCAGTGCGTCTCGGGCAATGTGTCTCGGGCAGTACGTCTCGGGCAGTGTGTCTCAGGCAGTGTGTCTCGGGCAGTGTGTCTCGGGCAGTACGTCTCGGGCAGTACGTCTCGGGCAGTGTGTCTCGGGCAGTGTGTCTCAGGCAGAATGTCTCGGGCAATGTGTCTCGGGCAGTACGTCTCGGGCAGTGTGTCTCGGGCAGTGTGTTTCGGGCAGCGTGTCTCGGGCAGCGTGTCTCGGGCAGTACGTCTCGGGCAGTGTGTCTCGGGCAGTGTGTCTTGGGCAGTGTGTCTTGGTGCGCATATCTCGGGCAGCGTGACTCGGGCAGTACGTCTCGGGCAGTACGTCTCGGGCAATGTGTCTCGGGCAGCGTGTCTCGGGCAGTACGTCTCGGGCAGTGTGTCTCGGGCAGTGTGTCTCGGGCAGAATGTCTCGGGCAATGTGTCTCGGGCAGTACGTCTCGGGCAGTGTGTCTCGGGCAGTGTGTTTCGGGCAGCGTGTCTCGGGCAGCGTGTCTCGGGCAGTACGTCTCGGGCAGTGTGTCTCGGGCAGTGTGTCTTGGGCAGTGTATCTTGGTGCGCATATCTCGGGCAGCGTGTCTCGGGCAGTACGTCTCGGGCAGTACGTCTCGGGCAGCGTGTCTCGGGCAGCGTGTCTCGGGCAGTACGTCTCGGGCAGTGTGTCTCGGGCAGTGTGTCTCGGGCAGAATGTCTCGGGCAATGTGTCTCGGGCAGTACGTCTCGGGCAGTGTGTCTCGGGCAGTGTGTTTTGGGCAGCGTGTCTCGGGCAGCGTGTCTCGGGCAGTACGTCTCGGGCAGTGTGTCTCGGGCAGTGTGTCTCGGGCAGTGCGTCTTGGGGCGCTTATCTCGGGCAGCGTGTCTCGGGCAGTACGTCTCGGGCAGTACGTCTCGGGCAATGTGTCTCGGGCAGCGTGTCTCGGGCAGTACGTCTCGGGCGCGTGTCTCGGGCTGCGTGTCTCGGGCAGCGTGTCTCGGGCAGTGTATCTCGGGCAGTGTGTCTCGGGCAGTGTGTCTCGGGTAGTGTGTCTCGGGCAGTGTGTCTCGGGCAGCGTGTCTCGGGCAGTGTGTCTTGGGCAGCACGTCTCGGGCAATGTGTCTCGGGCAGTGTGTCTCGGGCAGTGTATCTCGGGCAGTGTGTCTCGGGCAGTGTGTCTCGGGCAGTGTGTCTCGGGCAGACTGACTCGCACAGTGCGTCTCGGGCAGTGTGTCTCGGGCAGCGTGTCTCGGGCAGCGTGTCTTGGGCAGCGTGTCTCGGGCAGCGTGTCTCGGGCAGTACGTCTCGGGCAGTGCGTCTCGGGCAGTGTGTCTCGGGCAGTGTATCTCGGGCAGTGTGTCTCAGGCAGTGTGTCTCGGGCAGTGTGTCTTGGGCAGTGTGTCTCGGGCAGACTGACTCGCGCAGTATGTCTCGGGCAGTGTGTCTCGGGCAGCGTGTCTCGGGCAGCGTGTCTCGGGCAGTGTGTCTCGGGCAGCGTGTCTCGGGCAGCGCGTCTCGGGCAGTGTGTCTCGGGCAGTGCGTCTCGGACAATGTGTCTCGGGCAGTACGTCTCGGGCAGTGTGTCTCGGGCAGTGTGTCTCGGGCAGTGTGTCTCGGGCAGTACGTCTCGGGCAATGTGTCTCGGGCAGTGTGTCTCGGGCAGAATGTCTCGGGCAATGTGTCTCGGGCAGTACGTCTCGGGCAGTGTGTCTCGGGCAGTGTGTTTTGGGCAGCGTGTCTCGGGCAGCGTGTCTCGGGCAGTACGTCTCGGGTAGTGTGTCTCGGGCAGTGTGTCTTGGGCAGTGTGTCTTTGTGCGCATATCTCGGGCAGCGTGTCTCGGGCAGTACGTCTCGGGCAGTACGTCTCGGGCAATGTGTCTCGGGCAGCGTGTCTCGGGCAGTACGTCTCGGGCAGTGTGTCTCGGGCAGTGTGTCTCGGGCAGTGCGTCTTGGGGCGCATATCTCGGGCAGCGTGTCTCGGGCAGTACGTCTCGGGCAGTACGTCTCGGGCAATGTGTCTCGGGCAGCGTGTCTCGGGCAGTACGTCTCGGGCAGCGTGTCTCGGGCTGCGTGTCTCGGGCAGCGTGTCTCGGGCAGTGTATCTCGGGCAGTGTGTCTCGGGCAGTGTGTCTCGGGTAGTGTGTCTCGGGCAGTGTGTCTCGGGCAGCGTGTCTCGGGCAGTGTGTCTTGGGCAGCACGTCTCGGGCAATGTGTCTCGGGCAGTGTGTCTCGGGCAGCGTATCTCGGGCAGTGTGTCTCGGGCAGTGTGTCTCGGGCAGTGTGTCTCGGGCAGACTGACTCGCGCAGTGCGTCTCGGGCAGTGTGTCTCGGGCAGCGTGTCTCGGGCAGCGTGTCTTGGGCAGCGTGTCTCGGGCAGCGTGTCTCGGGCAGTACGTCTCGGGCAGTGCGTCTCGGGCAGTGCGTCTCGGGCAATGTGTCTCGGGCAGTACGTCTCGGGCAGTGTGTCTCGGGCAGTGTGTCTCGGGCAGTGTGTCTCGGGCAGTACGTCTCGGGCAGTGTGTCTCGGGCAGTACGTCTCGGGCAGTGTGTCTCGGGCAGTGTGTCTCGGGCAGTGTGTCTCGGGCAGCGTGTCTCGGGCAGTACGTCTCGGGCAATGTGTCTCGGGCAGTACTTCTCGGGCAGTGTGTCTCGGGCAGTACGTCTCGGGCAGTACGTCTCGGGCAATGTGTCTCGGGCAGTGTGTCTCGGGCAGTGCGTCTCGGGCAGTACGTCTCGGGCAGTGTGTCTCGGGCAGTGTGTCTCGGGCAATGTGTCTCGGGCAGCGTGTCTCGGGCAGCGTGTCTCGGGCAGCGTGTCTCGGGCAGCGTGTCTCGGGCAGCGTGTCTCGGGCAGTGTGTCTCGGGCAATGTGTCTCGGGCAGTGTGTCACGGGCAGTGTGTCTTGGGCAGCACGTCTCGGGCAATGTTTCTCGGGCAGTGTGTCACGGGCAGTGTGTCACGGGCAGTGTTTCTCGGGCAGTGTGTCTCGGGCAGACTGACTCGGGCAGCACTGTGTTCCCTCGGACCCACACACAATGCAGGAAGAAATTTAATGACCTCACTCGGGTGTTCAAGGTGAGTGAATGCTTCTACAAATGCTAGGCACCACCATCTGAACCATTGTCTTCACACACTGCTCAAGGCACCACACCCCCAGCACTCACCCACCAACAATCTCTGCCGACCAACACTCACACCCACATCTCACCTTGCACACAATGACAGATATTCAACTATGGTAGGTACATCACCCAACCACATTGCTCCACACTCACTCGCACACTTTCCTTTCTCTTGCAGGCTGTCATGTATCTCACATTACTGTGTATAACTGTATCTTACCATGCTATACATGACTGTAACTGGATATGACCTGTAACAATAAGCATACCTTACCACCAGGGGTGCACGTGCAGGAGACACTCCATACCTGTCCCACTGTGGTATATAAAGGGAGGTCTCAGGCAAGTGCAGCACTGGAGAGCTGGAATTAAAGGTGCAGGTCCTGAGTGACCTTGATTTCAGCATGTGTCTCGTGTAAGTCAGTACATTAGAGTCAGGACTTAACAGTGGCGACGAGCTACGGGATCACAGAATCCACAGAATGGCTACCAACAGCTCAGATCAGAAATACAATGCTGGAGACAATTGGGATGACTTTATAGAAAGGCTCCAGCAAAGCTTTGTGACCAAAGACTGGCTGGGCGACGATATGGTAGACAAGAGAAGAGCCCATCTCTTGACCAGCTGTGGCTCGAAAACATACGCTTTAATGAAAGACCTGCTGGCACCTGAGAAACCAGCAAGCAAGTCATTTGAGGAGTTGAACACACTGGTGAGAGACCACCTGAAGCCAGTGAGCAGCCTACACATGGCCAGACACAGGTTCTACAACTACAGACGCTGTGTGGGCCAAAGCATTCCTGACTTTGTGGCGGAACTTCGGAGGCTGGCTAGTTCATGTGAGTTCCCCGATGAACTAAGGAGAGAAGTACTGAGAGACTTTTTTATTAAAGGAATAGGCCACGCAGGCATATTCCGAAAGCTTATAGAAACTAAGAACTTGACTCTAGAGGCAGCAGCACTGGTCGCACAGACATTCTTGGCAGGCGAAGAAGAAACGAGGCTGATCTATACTTCGGGTACGACCACCAACGAGGCATCGGAACAAGGGGTTCACATTGTGAAACAAACCGCTACCCCCACACACAGACAAATGCAGGAAGCAGGCCTTCAACAGCAGACAGTGGCGCCAGAAGCCATCAAAATCAAGGGCCACATGAACAGCCGATCACACCTCATCAACCCACAATGCGAGCAATCAACAACAGATTGAGAGAAGCTCAAGGGAGATCAGCCAGACGCAGCTCATCCTTCGGAAACAATGGAAACGATCTGTGTTGGAGATGTGGGGGAAGGCACTCAACCAGGGTGTGTCGATTTCAGCATGCCGTTTGCAGAAACTGCAACTACACAGGGCATCTGGCTCGCATGTGCAGAAAAACAGCAGCTCGGCTGGTATACAAATCGGAAGGGTCGGAAAGCGGACCAGAAGACAGTTGGAACAGTGCACGGGATGCCGAGGTACAGCGGATTAACATGACCAATGTCCACTGTTCTTACACCAAGACGCCTCCAATTATGATGAGGGTTCTACTCAACGGGATACCCGTCAACATGGAACTGGACACGGGGGCCAGTCAATCCCTCACGAGTGTTCAACAATTTGAACAGTTGTGGCCGCACAAAAGCAACAGACCAAAACTCACAAAGATCGACACCAAACTAAGGACCTATACTAAAGAAATCGTCCCAGTCCTTGGCAGCGCCATGCTCTCAGTCACACACAAAGGGATGGTGCACTGACTTTCCCTGTGGATTGTCCCCGGGGATCTCCCAGTCCTGTTGGGGAGAAGCTGGCTAGCAGAACTTAATTGGAAATGGGATGATGTTCACGCCATGTCATCAGAGGAACGGATCTCCTGCTCAACAGTTCTAAGCCGTTTTGAACATCTCTTTCAGCCAGGTGTGGGCACCTTCAAAGGGGCTAAAGTTAGAATCTACATCACACAGAATGCCAGACCGGTCCATCACAAGGCTAGAGCTGTGCCTTATGTGATGAGGGAAAAGATTGAAAACGAACTGGACTGGCTTCTGCGGGAAGGCATAATTTCTCCCATGGAATTCAGCGACTGGGCAAGCCCCATCGTCCCCGTCATGAAGCCTGATGGATCCGTGCGAATCTGTGGGGATTACAAGTCTACCATAAACAGAGTCTCCCGACAGGACCAATACCTGCTACCCAGAGTGGAGGACCTATTTCCCACGTTGGCTGGAGAAAAACTTTTCTCGAAACTTGACCTCACATCTGCGTATATGACGCAAGAACTGACCGAAGAGTCTAAGCTACTCACCACCATCAACACACATCGAGGCCTTTTTATGTACAATCGATGCCCATTCGGCATCAGGTCGGCAGCTGCTATATTCCAGCGCAACATGGAAAGTCTGCTCAAGTCCATCCCGGGGACGGTTGTGTTTTAGATGACATACTCATCACGGGCAGGGACACCGACTCTCATCTCCGCAATCTTGGATCGGGTCGGCCTAAGAGTTAAGAAATCCAAATGTCTGTTTCTCGCGCCTGAGGTTGAATTTTTGGGCAGAAGGATTGCAGTTGATGGAATCTGCCCAAGCGAAACCAAAACCGAAGCGATTCGCCTGGCACCCAGACCCCAGAATGTCTCGGAACTGCGCGCATTTCTCGGGCTACTCAATTACTTTGGGAACTTTATGCAGAACTTGAGCACGCTGCTGGAGCCTCTCCATGTGCTACTCAGAAAGGGGTGCGATTGGTTTTGGGAGGACGCCCAAGAACGCGCTTTCAATAAGGCACGCAACCTTCTATGTTCCAAGAGTGTTTTAGCCTTTGTTGACCCAGGTAAAAAGTTAGTCCTTACGTGTGATGCGTCAGCGTACGGGGTCAGGTGCGTTTTACAGCACATCAATGATGCAGGTAAATTGCAGCCCGTTGTTTATGCCTCCAGGTCACTTTCGCGGGCGGAGCGCTGGTACGGTATAGTTGAGAAGGAGGCGCTCGCGTGCGTGTACGATGTCAAAAAGATGCACCAATACCTTTTCGGGGCCAAGTTTGCATTAGAAACCGACCACAGACCCCTCACGTCCCTACCGTCCAAGTGCAAGGCAATCAACGCCAAAGCCTCGCCGCGCATTCAGCGGTGGGCACTCATGTTGGCGGCTTACGATTACATGATAAGGCACAGACCAGACACAGACAACTGTGCCGACGCGCTTAGCAGGCTACCCCTGGCGACCACAGAAGGGTCCGACAAACAGGACTGTGAGATGGTCATGGCAATCAATGCCTTTGAATCCACAGGTTCGCCCATGATGGCTCGCCAAATCAGAGCCTGGTTATCTCTAGTTAAAAGATGTGTTTTAACCAGTGACTGGGCAGAGGCTCGCGATGCCTGCCCCGAGGAGGTCAAACCCTTCCATAGGCGCATGCATGAACTCTCACTACAGGCAGACTGCCTGATGTGGGGCAGCCGAGTAGTTATGCCCTTACGAGGCAGGGAGGCATTTGTCCGGGAGCTCCATCGCGAGCACCTGGGGATCGTCCTTATGAAGGCCATAGCCAGATCTCATGTCTGGTGGCCTGGCATTGACGTGGACTTGGAGCTCTGCGTCCGTCAGTGCACCAATTGTGCCCAAATCAGTAATGCCTCCAATGAGGCCCCCCTAAGCCCCTGGCCCTGGCCCACCAAACCGTGGTCGCGGGTGCATGTAGACTATGCGGGCCCATTCATGGGCAAAATGTTCCTCGTAGTCGTTGATGCATTTTCAAAATGGATCGAGTGCACCATTTTAAACTCGAGCACCACCTCCACCACTGTGGAGAGTCTTAGAACCATGTTTGCAATGCACGGCATTCCTGACATATTGGTCAGTGATAATGGTCCGTGCTTCACCAGCGCAGAATTTCACGATTTTATATTTGACCACGGTATAAATCACGTTAAGATGGCACCTTTCAAGCCGGCCTCCAATGGCCAGGCAGAGCGAGCAGTGCAGATCATTAAACAAGGCATGCTCAGAATCCAAGGTCCCACACTGCAGAGCCGCCTGTCGCGACTGCTGCCGGCATACAGATCTCGTCCGCATTCGTTGACTGGGGTTCCCCCCGCGCAACTATTGATGAAACGAACCTTAAAGACCAGGCTCTCGTTAATCCTCCCAGACATGCATGAAATTGTTGAGGCTAAGCGTCAAAAGCTAACTGAGTACCATGACCGAAATTCGAGGGGGAGGTGGAATGAGATAGGGGACAAAATGTTTGTGCTGAACTATGGCCAGAGTCCCAAATGGCTTGCAGGGACACAGAGAGAAACAGGCTACTGGTTGTACAAATGGACAATGGCCAAACCTGCCGGAGGCATGTAGACCAAGTAAAAAGTAGATTCACTGATAACACTGAAGAACCAGAGGCAGACTACAATGTGGAACTCACACCGCACCTGGTGGACAGACAGGTGGAACAACCTGAGGAAAGGGCAGTCTCAACAGACAGCCCAGGCGAGATACCAGCAATCACACCGAACAAAACAGACAGCCCAGATGAGATACCAGCAATCACACCGAACGAAAAACAGGCACCAAGGCAAACAACTGAACCACAACTAAGACGTTCCACGCGAGAGCACAGACCACCTGAGAGACTGAATCTATAAAGGCAATAAGACCTTAGGAGAGGGTGATGTCATGTATCTCACATTACTCTATATAACTGTATCTTACCATGCTATACATGACTGTAACTGGATATGACCTGTAACAATAAACATACCTTACCACCGAGGGTGCACTTGCAGGAGACAATCCATATCTGTCCCACTGTGGTATATAAAGGGAGGTCTCAGGCAAGTGCAGCACTGGAGAGATGGAATAAAAGGTGCAGGTCCTGAGTGACCTTGACTTCAGCATGTGTCTCGTGTAAGTCAGTACATTAGAGTCAGGACTTAACACAGGCCAAGGTGGCTCACAACAGGAAGGAGTGGGAGCGCAGAGGCAGGGGACAAGCTAGCACCCAATCACTGACTGCGTTGGAGAATTGAGTGCTGCAGAGTATTGGGTGTCAGGTGCTGGCCGCGTGGCGGAAGATGCTAAGGTACCGAATTTTTCCCTCTATGCATTTCGACTGATAATTAGCAGGACAGCCGGTCCATCAATTTTGATAGTCCTCTTTGAAGAAAATATCTATAACCATTCCCATAAGATCACAAAGAGCCCATTCAGTTTATCTCCTCTTGAAGCTCATTGATCAGGGTTTTAACTTCTGAAATTTGGAAGGTCTATTAATAGTCTGCTAGCTTCAAGCTACCTACATACGAAGAGTTTTTACTCATGATTAGAAGTTTCTGCACAGTCAACCATTTGCTCATAAAGGCAAAATAGAACATTCCTCAGGAGAGCTCAGCATGATTAAAAAGCACAGTAGATTAAAAAACATAGTTGTAACACACTCGTGTGGTTGGTTCAGCAGTTTTCCTTTTCCTGGTGTGTAGGTGTTTGGATATCTGTTGTTTGTAAGCATTGGGAATGCAGCCTTAGATGATAGCTTGATCAATAGGACAGTATTTGACACAAGTTTGGTCATTGTTCTGTCTATTTGCAAAGAGCAAATTGTGTTTCATTAATATGATTGAATTCTGCTGAGTGTACCGATAAAGGGGTTTCAGTGAGTCTGGTATGCTTGGACTATAAAAATGTGCTTCTTAAAGTGTCACACAGAAGGCTTGTAAAGCTTTAAGCCCATGGCATTAAAGAAAGAAATACTTGCATTTATATAGCGCCTTTCATGACCACCGGACGTCTCAAAGCGCTTTACAACCAATAAAGGTAAAATGGTGGCCTAGATAAAAAATGACTGAAGCAGACAAGAGCAGAAGTTGGATGTTCGTCAGATTGACTAGATGCAGCTACTGGTCATCTATGGCAAGGGTCTGTGTTGGTTCCTCTTTTGTTTTCTGTACACACAAAAGACTTGGATCCATTGAAAGATAGATGTTTACAGCACAGACAGAGGGCATTAGACCCATTATCTCTGTGCTGAAACTTTGCTGGAGTAATCCAAAACTAACCCCACAGCCCTAATCCCTCCCCATAGCCCTCTATCTATATCCACTACAAATGTTTATCCAATTTTTCCTTGAATGATGCAATGGTCCGTGCTTCAAAAATTCCCAGTGGCAAAACATTCCATGCTCCAACAATCCTCTGCATGAAGAAATGTCTCCTAATTTCTCTTCATAATTATAAATGGGTTATCTCTCATCCCTCACTCCCCAGCCAGAGGAAACACTTTTTCTCCATTCGTTCTATTAGAACCATTCACAGTTTTTAAAAATCTCCTCTGAGTATTCTCTGCTCCAGTGGAAACAATCCCAGTTTCTCTATGCTGATTCTCCAGTGCAGTGCTGAGGGAGTGCTGCACTGTTGGAGGTGCCGCCTTTTGGATGAGACATTAAACCTGAGTCTGCTCTCTCAGGTAGACGTAAAATATCCATGGCACTATTTCGAAGAAGAGCAGGGGAGTTATCCCTGGTGTCCTGGCCAATATCTATCCCTTAATCAACATATCAAAAACAGATTCTCACATTGCTGTTTGTGTGAGCTTGCTGTGCGCATTTTCCACATTACAACAGTGACTACACTCCAAAAGTACTTCATTGGCTGTAAAGCACTTTTGAGATGCTTGGTGATCGTGAAAGGTGCTATATAAATGCAAGCCTTTTATCGCAAGTTTCTTCTCATAACTATAGTTTCCCATCACTGGCATTACCCTGGGGAACCTGGAATCCTGGAACTCCCTCCCTAACAGCACTGTGGGAGACCCTTCACCACACGGACTGCAGCGGTTCAAGAAGGAGGCGCACCACCACCTTCTCAAGGGCAATTTGGGATGGGCAATCAATGCCGGCCTTGCCAGCGATGCCCACATCCCATGAATGAATTTTAAAAGTCTATGCTGTCTGCTCTCGGTGGCTTTAATGTCCTTTCTATAATGCGGTGTGCAAAAGTGAACGCAGTACTCTAACTGTGGCCCAACCAGTGTTTTGTACACATTTCCCGTTAATTCTTTACTCTTGCACTATATGCCCCTTTTTAGAAAAATTTAAATGCTTTTGGCCTTTTTAATGCTTTTATCTGCACTTGCTGTTTCAGGGAATGACATATTAGAATCTCAAGGTCTCACTGTTCGTCCACAGCATTCAGTGTCTTTCTATTGATTGTATCTTTCCATTCCTCCTTTTTTCCTCCCAAAATGTGTTATCTCCGCACTTGTTTCCATCTGCCAACTGAATTTGGACAAGAACACATTGGAAATATCCTATGGATAATAAATTAGAAAATTGTGAGGAAGAATGTGGGAGATTGCAGAAGGACAAAGGTAAGTTACGGGACAAAAGGAATAAATGCAGTCCAATAAGGAAGTCCTTGGGGTAGGGGAGAGAAAAGGAGAAAGTAAATATATGCTAAATATAAAAATTCTCAATGCAACAGAGGAACAAGGAGATCTAGGGGTGCAGAAATACAGATCTTTAAAGGCTTGATTGTACGTAGAACGAGCCATAAAATAAGGCATTAGTGCTGGGAAATTGCGTAGCGCCCCGCTTGAGGGTGGTAACATCCGCTAGGTGGGAGTCCCAGTGCCAGGCGCGGAAGTCACACCTTGCTCGCGTAATTAGACAAAAATGCGCTCCACTTCCTCTCTGGGGTGCTAAGGGGGTGAAAGCATGAAAGCAAAGGGAGCGGGGGCATAGCGATACACACGGGGGAGTGTAGCGTTGTCAGGTAAAAGGGGCCCTTCACTAAATGGGAATTCCCAGCTGCAGACTCTGCGGGGCCAGACCGGAACCACCGGAGAGCGGGGTGCCATGCCATCAGGACCCCGCGTTCAACGAGGCAACGGGCCGCAACAGGTAAGTCCGCCGATTTTTTTTATTTACGCGCACACCACCTCCCCTTTAAATCGCGCCCCGCGAGCAGCCGGCTGCCATGTACGCGCGCCGTGAGGCTGTCGATGGCATCGGCCAGCGCAGCTTCAGCAGGCGATCCCCAATTTTTGCTCCGGGGTGAAAATGGCTCGCTGTGCACGCTGATGACGTTGCCATCGCACGGGGCTGCGGAGCGGGGCACTATCGGTTATTGCCGCTGCTAAACTCTCGCGGAATCTAGTGGGAGTCAGTAGCAGCAGCCCACCCACACGAAAAGTTATTTCTGGCGCAAATGACCCTAATTTCTCCCGTTTGGACTATGGATTTTACAGTTAGGTGCACTAAACACAATAGCAAGAAAGTGATGGAAAATTACATAATTATGCAAGATTACATAAAGATATTTGCATTCAATTTTGGGCCCCATATAGAAAAGATATTGGACCGAAAGAAGAAATGTAACGTTGGTTTGTTAGGATTATAGCAGAATTAACAGACTGCAGATCCCAAATTTCTCCAAGGATTCTGCTGAACTCCTGCCATTGCCCTGGTGGAAACCCACCAGTAAAAGGCAGGGAGTTATGCTGAGACCTCATCAAATCTGGCTGTTCCTGGATGGCCTTGTAATGCCTTGTGAGGGACAGAAATTCTGCTTGTCACTTATAAGGTCAATGATGCCGGTGTGGTGTGGGGAGCTTATGTTGGGAGCACAAGCTTCCCCATCTCAGAAGTGACCCATTGTAAACAGGAGGATACCTTCCCACTTTTAGCACCAAGTGACATTGTTCCATTGCTCTAGATATTCTCTCAGAGTCACAGGTCTCTCCTATAAGTGAATCTTGCATCAGTCATAATCAGGAGTTTATCTGTTGTCAGCCATGGCTCAGTTGGTAGCACCCTCTCCTCTGAATCAGAAGGCTGTGGGTTTAAGTCCCACTACAGAGACTTAAACACAAAATTCTAGGCCGACACACCAGTTCAGTACAGAAGGGCTGCTGTATTTCAGTTAAACCAAGACCCCATCTGCCCTCTCAGGTGGATGTAAAAGATCCCAGGGCACTATTTCAAAGAAGAGCTGGGCAGTTCTTGCCAGTGTCCTGGCCAACATTTATTCCTCAATCAACATCACTAAAACAGATTATCTTGTCACTATCACATTGCTGTTTGTGGGAGCTTGCTGTGCGCAGATTGGCTGCCACATTTCCTACATTACAAGAGTAACTATGCTGCAAGAAGTACTTCATTGGCTGTTAAACAGGTTGGGGCATCCGGTGGTCATGAAAGGCATGATAGAAATGCAAGTCCTTCTTTTTATTGCCCGGTAACTAAAGAAAGACTTGCATTTATATTGTGCCTTTCAGGACGTCCCAAAGCACTTTACAGCCAATTAATACTTTTGAAATGTAACCACAGTGGTAATGTAGGAAAAGCAGCAGATAATTTACGCACAGTAAGGTCCCACAAATAGTAATGAGATAATGACCAGCTAATCTGTTTTAGTGATTACAGTTAAAAAGTACTTAATTGGTTGGGGAACACTTTGGGGCATCCTGAAGTTGTGAAAGGTGATCTATAAATTTAAATGCAAATCAATCTTTCTTTCTTTCTTTCTTGCTTTCTCCTTCTTTCTTTCAAGCTTCCAATTACCAGCAATGCAGCACGATGACCACAACAGTCAGAGGACACTGCACCACATTTTCGCAATGGGGGCAACCTTACCAGTGGAACATGGTGATAATCTCTCTTGGGAACTATTCCACTTGTGGACTTCTATCATGTGCAGAGGGGTCACTGTAGCACTCCGTCCAGGTGTAGATTCTGTCCCTTTATACCTTTCTTATCACTGCTATGTGACAGCTCTGCTGCAACTCCCTTTTGTTTTTCAACTTTCACATGAACATTATTGCACTTGTCTGAACAGATGGTGCCCCTTTGCTGCGGGTGTCCTTACAATCAGCACCATCTGTTCAGACATGCCAGGCATCTCAAAATATTATGCTTTAAAACTTGTGTTTTTTTAATGAAAAGTTAACATTTTATAGTTACTATTAAAACGGAACAGCAATATTCCACTAACAAGTCCCATCAGTGAATAAATCACGCCTGCTGCAGTACCCCAGTTATAGTAAATTTCAGCTTACTTCATATCATAATACAGGAAGCTAGAAATCACTTTTCCAGCCAGCCATTCCTGCTCCTGACCGGCCCTGAACTTAAGATGTGCAATATCTCTAATCTAAGTCTGGCACCCTTTCCCGATCTTACTGAACTGACTGTAAACTGTCTGCCTCCATCTTTTTTTTCTGGCATTACCAAAAGCCAGCAGTTTCCTGTCTGGGGTGGACTGACCAGTAAGACTTCTAGATATCCAGATACTGCTTCTCCAGGAAACTATCTCTTGCTGTTCTCAAATGAATATGGCGTATCCTGAAATCATGGCCCTGAAATTCCTTTAGTTTGATGTAAGATTAAGTCCTCCCTAACGAAGGGGCAGCCACGCAAATGATGGGTTGAGACCAGGATGATATCATCGGTCCTAAATTCTTGCACTTATGCCATGGGATCTGCCAGTGGTTCCTTATCTCTCTCCTTCGTCTGCAGCATCTCCCTTGCTTCAGGCTTCCGTGGAGATAACAGAATGAGAAATTCCTGGTGTAATTATGCATTACTATTCATTGAGGGGAATTTTCACATTCAGCAGTGGTGAAAAACTGGTGGTCACAGACCGGCCATCTGTTATATACCACGTCTGATTTACCTTTCTATTTACTTCATTGGAAAGGAAATCCGATGGGGTGTCTAACGAACAGGCAGCCGATCCACTAGCACCAGTATTCCGCCAACGTCGAAAGTGAAAATGACCTCCTATGACCTCTTCCGAAGGCACTGACAGAGGCTGGGGTAAGGTTGCATGGATGCCACCATACCTCCTGTGACTCACCCCCTCCTGTGAGGCTGGATGATGAGTGTCGGCAGACTATGTGACTGTGTGGGGGAACTTGACATCAACATGCAGCAGGGGTAAACGGATTGATTTCGCTCCCCGCCCCCTCTTTTTTCTAAATCCTGTTTTGAGCTGACGGCCCATTTTCTGCCACCCACACGTGAAAGATTTGTGTTCTGAAAGGACAGGCTGAAATCCTGGCTGGAGGAAGGCACAGGAGTTAAAAAGCTTTGCTCTGACAGAATAGCACCATTTAGCACTGAGATTATCCTCTCGTCTAGCAATGTGATTTTATGGCAAATCAGTAGCACTCTTTCCCAATTCCACATCTAATATTTTTGTAATGCTGGTATGACCGACTCCCTCACTGCAAGCTACAAACTCCAGCAGAGGTATCATCAATTTCTTTTTGAAAGAAAACCTTGCTGTTTGTTTTAATTTGTAATTTTTTTTTAAATTAAGTAAGAACGACGATAAAAATTAAAATTAATCTGGCATGTCCAAAGTAATCATCATATTTGCGATTGAGGAAGAAAGAACAGCTCGATCATTTTCATTTATTTTGGAGTTTTGTCATTAGTTACTGTCAGAAATCATTACTGAGGCGTCTGTGCTTTAGCTGGCTTGTCAGATGGGTGAGGTATCCATTAAACAAAGAACTATACTGTCCTATCATAGCGTTATGAATCAGTGATTGTAAATCTCTGGTACACAAAATGCCTGCACAAAAAACATTTTTGTTTTTCTCTTGAATTTACATTTTACAGTCCTATTTATGCCGCCTTGTAAGATAGCCGACAGATGTGATTACAAAGTAAAACACAGCTTAATTACGGGATGGCAGCTATGCAAGTAGCTGAAAAGGTGTGATAGAAAGTTCTTGAAACATGTTTAAAATGACAGATGCCAGCTTATCATTAAGAATTTATAGATCAACTTCTTGCACTGGAGGGTGTTGAGGTGTGAAGACTGTTTTCTAAATGGCTCGAGTCCAGCCTGTGCATGTAGTGTCAGTGCCACTATGTGTACGCATCGGACTGCTGGGGAAAAGCAATATTGCTAATGACACGTAAACTGTATATGGAAATGACTTGGCTTCACTTCTGTTGAGCCTCATGGGGCCGAGTATTACACGTACAGTTTGTAATATGAATCATTTATTATTATCACAGAAGGAAATGACAGCTGGGGTCTCTGACACCAAGCATAGTCCCCGAAGGGAAGTAAAATCTCAGCTGTTTGAAGGTGTGACAGGATTTCATGCCGAGCATCTTGCAGATCTGAGTGGCAAAGAAATCTATACAAGGGGAGACAACTGAGTTCTGAGCTTCATCAATTCTGAAGGCTTGACTGATCTGAAATTCAAATGGCGCACATTAAAAGCTCCCTGACATCTCGTAAGAAAAACAGGTATGTTAATGAATGCGCGCACATATCTTGTAACTTTATTGGCACAGCAATTGAATAAATCACACCTGTTCTTCGACCTGTAGCAGCTGTTGACACCGGTGAGTTTAGATAGCCCATGCTAGACATGTTATTACATTCCCTACTATAAACTAAATCAAGTAATAACACTATATCTGAAATAGTGATGCATTGGCAAACAGTTCTGCACCTTTATTGGTATAGCATGTATAAGCTCTGAATTGCACTGGATAGAGTGAGGTTGAGCAATGGGTAAGAACAAGATTAGTCTCACAACAACAGCAACAACTTTTATTTATATAGCGCCTTTAACATAGTAAAACGTCCCAAAGCACTTCACAGGAGTGTTATAAAACAAAACTTTGACACCGAGCCACATAAGGAGAAATTAGGGCAGATGTCCAAAAGCTTGTTCATGGAGGTAGGTTTTAAGGAGTGTCTTAAAGGAGGAAAGAGCGGTAGAGAGGCAGAGAAGTAGAGAGCTGTACTGTGAGGGGATTGGAAGGAGAGAGCTGCACTTCAGCATCTTATGGAAATAAGTCAATTTTAAGATATTTGAGAAATGGAACATTTTAAAATGGTAATATTCTTAAGTGCTCAATCAGACTAATTCCTTTCTCAAAGAGACTATTAAAAACCTGCTGGTAATTTCATGACCATCAGAAAATTTGGCAGCCAAAAATTGGTAAGAAACCAATTTGAGACCCCATTCCCTGGGTATGTATTGTATGGGGTTAATCACATACTGTTAATTATGATATTTAGTCATTTACAGTGTGTCTCTGTCCCATGCCCCGCAGAATGTTGTTGCTATAGAGAGAGATGGAAGCGACCTTGGGACACACACCAGCTTGTTATGAGACGGTCGGCGACTCAAGATATCATGCTTTGTGGACAAACAGCTGGGGCCTTACAGATTAGGAGTTGGCCACAAGCCACATGCACCCATGTTTTGTTTAATAGTATAAAGGAGCGGCACTGTCCCGTAGCTCTTCGAACTTCACCTTGGACCATGATTCGCGAGTGGTGCCGGGACCCCCAAGGCTCCAGACCAGCCGTCGCTGCGGAGTTCCCGACGGGCTGAAGGCAGTGAGCGTTGTTGCATCTTATCATACTTCTCTTTTCTTCGTAAAATGTATTATTAACGTTTCTTTTCTCTCAGTAAGTGGTATCTTATTCTTTACTTCATTTGTCTTGTCTCTTATTTAACATTCATCCAGATCCCGAACCTGGGTCTATTATTATCGATCTAAAACAGGGTAGCAACATACCTGAAGACTAATAGTCCTGCTCAGTTGCTGACCTTCCCTTTCCATCACTATGGTAATGGATTTTGGAGAAAGAGCTAGTGAGGAAGCCGAATGTGAAGGGATGAGTTCGACCATTTTCAGGACTGCTTTCTGATGAGTTCAACTGAGCTGCATCTTAAAGAGTAGTCTTTCCTCCCTGTTCCTGAGCATTTTCTTGCTCTCCGGGGAATCCTTGGTGACAAAATGGAGCAGGGTGGGAAATTTGCTGCAGACCAGAGCGGCATGCTCAAGGCTGAGTGGTTCCACAATAAGTACTGGCAGCACGATTATTATGTCAGTACTGGCAATAATGAGGCCACAGCAGTACCTGCATAACTGGTAACACTGGGGTCAGGTCAGAGGAGTAATTGTTTAAGCTGTGGAAGCAATAGGCTGTGACTTGCCACCAATATAAAGGTGCAGCATAAGGCACTCATCTGCCATAAAGACAAGGTACCTACGCCCAATGAGTGTTGAAAATGTCATCTGTTTTTTTTATAATGAGTAAACAGTGCAAAGATCATTTTTCCCACCATGCAAGGGGGCAATTCATTTCTGCCCTTCAAATCATTTCCATTCTGGTGCCATGAAAGGACCCATTAACTGTTCCCACACAACACTTATATATAAGGAAGTACTTGCTGCTGACACTGGGTGTAAAAAGCAAATGATTATTCAAAAATGTGTACAAGCTAATAACATCTCATAATTGAGCCTACTCCAAACTACTAATATGTCAGAAGTGTATTTTCTGTTGAACAAATCTGAGTCATGTTTTGGTGTGTTCCATTCCACAGTTGTGTGTGGTTGATGTATCGGTTCAATTACAGCCTGGCTCCTAAAACAGCAACATGGTCATTATACCTGCGGGAATAATCTATGCCACTGATTTGTTATATTGGTTGGAGGACAAGTAAGCCAGGCAGACATGTAGAAAGAACGTTAACATCTGGTAAAACTTTGTAGCTGCTGTAGTTGATAAATTCATCCCATGTGATAGAAAAGCATCTCTTATCACTCAATCATATAACATGTATGACTGTTCATTGATGAATGAAATACGCTCATTGTTCACGGTCAGTAATGGCAAACTAAACAAGAGAAACTCCAATAATAGGCCACAAAACAGGCAACTTCCTGAAGGCAACTTCCTTAATGGCTCAAAGAGTTTGTCTGATGAGTTACAGTGTCGTACAGATTAGGAACCAGGTTCGAACACTAATCTATGCCGAGTCTATGTCTAGCAACTGGTGGACATTGGCTAAGTACAGCATTGGGCTCCTTCCTGTTGAAAAGTTTGCCAGCATTTACTGTCACAGCTCATATATGGGCAAGGTACCAGAGGCACCAGAAGGCAATCAGTAATTGCGTATCTGCAATCCAGCTCAAAATAAGTACTTGCAGGAGATGAAGGAACTGGAGAAAAATGAGGAGAAACTAAAAGTTTTTGTGGAAGGTTATGTTTCCAACAATGTCAGAGTAATAGCAACTCAAAATAGATCAGCACTGAGAATGTTCGCTGATGATTGCGCAGTGTTCAGTTCCATTTGCAATTTCCCACTTAATGAAGCAGTGCATGCCCGCATGCAGCAAGACTTGGACAACATCCAGGCTTGGCCTGATAATTGGCAAGTAACATTCGTTGTACACAAGTGCCTGGCAATGATGATCTCCAAAAAGAGATAGATTATCTACCTCCCTATGACATTCAACGGCATTACCAATGGCCGAATCCCCCACCATCAACATCCTGGGGGTCACCATTTACCAGAAGCTCAACTGGGCCAGCCACACAAATACTGTGACTACAAGAGCAGGTCAGAGGCTGGGCATTCTGTGGTGAGTGACTCACTTTGTCACTCCCTAAAGCCTTTCCATCACCTACAAGTCACAAGTCAGGAATGTAATGGGATACTCTTCACTTGCCTGGATGAGTGCAGCTCCAACAATGCTCAAGAAGATCGACAGCAGCCAGGACAAATCAACCCTCTTGATTGGCACCTCATCCACCACCTTAAACATTCACTCCCTCCACTACAGATGCACCATGGCTGCAGTGTGTATCATCTGCAAGATGCACTGCAACAACTCACCAAGGCTTCTTCGGCAGCACCTCCCAAACCCACAACCTCTACCACCTAGAAGGACAAGGGCAGTAAGCACATGGGAACACCATGACCACAAGTTCCCTCCAAGTTGCACATCATCCTGACTTGGAAATATATTGCCATTCCTTCATCATCGCTGGATCAAAATCCTTGAACTCCCTCCCTAACAGCAATTCACCACACGGACTGCAGGGTTCAAGAAGACGGGTCACCACTACCTTCTCAATTGCAATTAGGAATGGGCCAATGACACCCACATCCTGTGAAATAATTTTTAAAAACACAATCAAGACCCTTTAGACTAATAGAGCAATAATGTTTAATATAATGGAAATCATTCGAAAAGGTGTGCTGTAAGAGTGCAGTGGGGCAATAATATGGAATTAAACGGGGGAAACTGCATTGGAAAAAGAATTGCTAACTTCTTTGAGAGTGTTACATGATAAAGTACATTTTTGCACTTCCTACCATCTAGTTGATTTCGAATTTTCAGAAAGCTTTTAAGAAAGTTCCACATAAAAGGCTTCTAACTAAATTACAAGCATCACCAATCCATAGAAGAGGAGAGCAGATAAAAAAAACAGTTAGTGAATAGGGAACAATTTGTTCTTGTCGGAGATAATGTTAATCTCAGAGGATGCTGAATGGAATGTTTAAAGTATAATTGTTTGACCCTGTATGATTTCCAGTCAGAATAAATCACATGCAAATTAAAACCAATTTGTTGAAATAGGAAGTGCAGTAGAGACATAGTTCCAAGGATAAGGGATTTCAGTTACGTGGATGGACTGGAGAAGCTGGGGTTGTTCTCCTTGGAGCAGAGAAGGTTGAGAAGAGATTTGATAGAGGCATTCAAAATCATGAGGGGTCGAGACAGAGTAGATAAAGAGAAACTGTTCCCATTGATGGAAGGATCGAAAACTAGAGGTCACAGATTTAAGGTGATTGGCAGAAGAACTAAAGGCGGCATGAGGAAAAACTTTTTACGCAGTGAGTGGTTAGGATCTGGAATGCACTGCCTGAAAGGGTGGTGGAGGCAGATTCAATCATGGCTTTTAAAAAGGAATTGAATAAGTACCTGAAAAAAAAACGTTGCAGGGCTATGGGAAAAGGGCGGGGGATTGGGATTAGCTGAAATGCTATTGCAGAGAGCCGGCACGGGCTCGATGGGCCAAATGGCCTCCTCCTGTGCTGTAACCATTCTGTGATTCTATGGCCCCGGTTTTCATGAGCTGCAAGTCCTGGCCAAGTGCCGTTCAAAGGACCGCCGATGGCCGCTGAGAGACTGGGCTGTACTTTGCCTGAAAGATTCCTATAACAGAGGTGGCAGTACCGCCCGGTGGCCAAACAATGGCCTACGCCATCAATCTGGGCAGTAGCGGGCGGGAGCTCTCCATCTCGGCAGCAAAGGTTCTTGTCGCCCAAGTACCATTGAGGATGGAGTCGGACCGAGGGAGGAACTCTGAAAAGTAAAAAACATTACCAAAAAAAACCCTCCGGAACACCTTCAGGGGACCCCATCCAGATAATTCGCTGTAAAAAAAATAATTTCAAAGATGTTCACTAACCTTTTCTTTCAGGTCTTCATACCTACCATCAGGATTAGACCAGACTCCACGCAACGGTCCTTCCCCCTGCTGGTGCCGACTCCCGCCGACTTGCACCTGCACCAATCTGGCATCTCGGCGGGCGGAAGGCCACTTACGCGACTTGGCCACCAGAGGATGTCAGCGGGTGTTCCCGGCAGTACTCCCCTCCCGGCCGCTGCAGCCCAAGTGGAAACTGGGAGCGAGAGGAAAACGGCAGCAAAACTTGGTGGCAGTCGACGGCAGCAGGCGGCAGTGTGCGGTAAGGCCACCAATATCGGGGCCTATGATTCTATGATTTTCCTCTTCATTGCACTTGGGAATGATAAATACCATTACGTCAGTCCATGTTCCGAATAAACCATGCCGGGATTTACTTGGCATCTCCAGAAAGATGTCATTGCACTCGAGCATGAAAATTTGGTAGGAGGAGGTGTTGCTGGCCTCCTGCCTCACGTTGCTCCTCTTTTGACTGTTGGGTGCAGAGGGACCTGAAAAAACAAGGGGCTTGTGCCTACCTGAGACTGGATGGTCTGCAGAGTCCCATGACACCTGGGCAGGACCGGAACCAATGTCCTAGGGGGAGTGTTTGCTAGTGCTGTTGGGGAGGGGTTAAATTAATATGGCAGGGTGATGGGAACCTATGCAGGGAGATAGAGGGAAGTAGAATGGGGGCAGAAGCAAAAGATAGAAAGAAGAAAAGTAAAAATGGAGGGCAGAGAAACCCAAGGCAAAAAGCAAAAAGGGCCACATTACAGCAAAATCCTAAAGGGGCAAAGGGTGTTAAAAAGACAAGCCTGAAGGCTCTGTGCCTCAATGCGAGGAGTATTCGGAATAAGGTGGACGAATTAACTACGCAGATAGCAGTTAACGGATATGATGTAATTGGCATCACGGAGACATGGCTCCAGGGTGACCAAGGCTGGGAACTCAACATCCAGGGGTATTCAACATTTAGGAAGGATAGACAGAAAGGAAAAGGAGGTGGGGTGGTGTTGCTGGTTAAAGAGGAAATTAATGCAATAGTAAAGAAGGACATTAGCTTGGGTGATGTAGAATCTGTATGGGTGGAGCTACGGAATACCAAAGGACAGAAAACGCTAGTGGGAGTTGTGTACAGATCATCAAACAGTAGTAATGAGGATGGGGACAGCATCAAACAAGAAATTAGGGATGCATGCAATAAAGGTACAGCAGTTATCATGGATGACTTTAATCTACATATTGACTGGGCTAACCAAACTGGTAGCAATGCGGTGGAGGAGGATTTCCTGGAGTGTATTAGGGATGATTTTCAAGACCAATATGTCGAAGAACCAACTCGAGGGCTGGCCATCCGAGACTGGGTGATGTGTAATAAAAAGGACTAATTAACAATCTTGTTGTGCGAGGCCCCTTGGGGAAGAGTGACCATAATATGGTAGAATTTTTTATTAAAATGGAGAGTGACATAGTTAATTCAGAGACTAGGGTCCTGAACTTGGGGAAAGGTAACTTTGATGGTATGAGATGTGAATTGACTAGAATAGACTGGTGAGTGATACTTAAAGGGTTGACAGTGGATCGGCAATGGCATACATTTAAAGATCACATGGATGAACTTCAACAATTGTACATCCCTGTTTGGAGTAAAAAATAAAACAGGGAAGATGGCTCAACCATGGCTAACAAGGGAAATTAAGGATTGTGTTAAATCCAAGGAAGAGGCATATAAATTGGCCAGAAAAAGCAGCAAACCTGAGGACTGGGAGAATTTTGTAATACGGCAGAGGAGGACAAAGGATTTAATTAGGAGGCAGAAAATAGAGTATGAGAGGAAGCTTGCCAGGAACATAAAAACTGACTGCAAAAGCTTCTATAGATATGTGAAGAGAAAAAGATTCGTGAAAACAAACGTTGGTCCCTTGCAGTCAGATTCAGGTGAATTTATAATGGGGAACAAAGAATTGGCGGACCAATTAAACAAATACTTTGGTTCTGGTTTCACGAAGGTCGACACAAATAAAATTCCGGAAACACTAGGGGACCGAGGGTATAGTGAGAAGGAGTAACTGAAGAATATCCTTATAAAGCGGGAAATTGTGTTAAGGATATTGATGGGATTGAAGGACGAAAAATCCCCGGGGCCTGATAGTCTGCATCCCAGAGTACTTAAGGAAGTGGCCCTAGAAATAATGGATGCATTGGTAATCATTCTCCAACAGTCTATCAAATCTGGCTCAGTTCCTATGGACTGGAGGGTAGCTGATGTAACACCACTGTTTAAAAAAGGAGGGAGAGAGAAAACAGGTAATTATAGACCGGTTAGCCTGACATCAGTAGTGGGGAAAATGTTGGAATCAATTATTAAAGATGAATTAGCAGCGCATTTGGAAAGCAGTGACAGGATCGGTCCAAGTCAGCATGGATTTATGAAAGGGAAATCATGCTTGACAAATCTTCCAAAATTTTTTGAGCATGTAACTAGTAGAGTGGACAAGGGAGAACCAGTGGATGTGGTGTATTTGGACTTTCAAAAGGCTTTTGACAAGGTCCCACACAAGAGATTGGTGTGCGAAATCAAAGCACATGATATTGGGGGTAACATACTGACATGGATAGAGAACTGGTTGGCAGACAGGAAGCAGAGAGTCGGGATAAACGGGTCCTTTTCAGAATGGCAGGCAGTGACTAGTGGAGTGCCGCAGGGCTCAGTGCTGGGACCCCAGCTCTTTACAATATATATTAATGATTTAGATGAAGGAATTGAGTGTAATATCTCCAAGTTTGTAGATGACACTAAACTGGGTGGTGGTGTGAGCTGTGAGGAGGATGCTAAAAGGCTGCAGGGTGACTTGGACAGGTCAGGTGAGTGAGCCAATGCATGGCAGATGCAGTATAATGTGGATAAATGTGAGGTTATCCACTTTGGGGGCAAAAACACGAATATTATCTGAATGGCGGCAAATTAGGAAAGGGGGAGGTGTAACGAGACTTGGGTGTCATGGTTCAGCGGTTATTAAAAGTTGGCATACAGGTACAGCAGACGGTGAAGAAGGCGAATGGTATGTTGGCCTTCATAGCTAGGGGATTTGAGTATAGGAGCAGGGAGGTCTTGCTGCAGTTGTACAGAGCCTTGGTGAGGCCTCACCTGGAATATTGTGTTCAGTTTTGGTCTCTTAATCTGAGGAAGCACGTTCTTGCTTTAGAGCGAGTGCAGCGAAGGTTCACCAGACTGATTCCCGGAATGGTGGGACTGACATATGAGGAGACACTGGATCAACTGGGCCTTCATACACAGAAGTTTAGAATGATGAGAGAGGATCTCATAGAAAAATATAAGATTCTGATGGGACTGGACAGGATTAGATGCGGGATGAATGTTCCTGATGATGGGGAAGTCCAGAATCAGGGGACACAGTCTTAGGATAAGGGGTAGGCCAGCTAGGACTGAGATGAGGAGAAACTTCTTCACTCAGAGAGTTGTTAACTTGGGGAATTCCCTACCGCAGAGAGTTGTTGATGCCAGTTCATTGGATATATTCAAGAAGGAGTTAGGTATGGCCCTTACGGCTAAAGGGATCAAGGGGTATGGAGAGAAAGCGGGAAATGGGTACTGAGGGAATGATCAGCCATGATCTTTTGAATGGTGGTGCAGACTCGAAGGGCCGAATGGCCTACTCCTGCACCTATTTTCTATATTTCTATGGCAGCCTAAAGATTAAGATCAGAGGCAGGTAACTTTGACATTTGTACTAACGCTCCTTCCACAAAGTGATCTTTGGGCTTCATGGCCTTCTAGCTGCTGCTCTTCAGCGTCAAATGCCCGTGGCCGGGAGCACAGCTTCTTGCTCTGCCTTCCAACTCAATGTCGTGCCAGTGTAGGGCCTGTATTGGGAGTGTGTCAGAGCCATTGAAATGATAGAGGACAGAAAACTTGGTTGCATCTATTTCATCATGGGTACAGTACACCTCAGGTATGCTGTGCCAGTCGGGTACATAACAGGGTGCCCCAGAGGAATGCGTGCTCTAGAGTATGGAGTAATAGGTCTGTAAGGGATTCTGGAGGAAACTTTTGAGGTTGCTAACGGGGTGCGCAAACTACCTTTCGCCTGGGTGCAGTGCCACGACTGATTTCCGTGAAATACTGCGGGAGTTTAGCAGCGGTGGTAAACGGCAGTGTCCCATTCAGCTGTGCTGGCGATGAAGATGTCATGACCGTGCGCAGCGACCCGTTTTCGGTGCAGAGTGAAAATTCGGTAATGCCCCCTGAAGCTGCCGCGGGCTGCAGGCTGCTCACGGGGCGAAAGTTGAAGGGGAGGTGCGGCAGGGGAAAAAAATGGCTGAATTACCGGTTGCAGCCTTCTTGTTTGTTGATCGCGAGGTCTGTGCCGCGATTTTGCAGCCCGGCACTCCGCTTGTGTGCCGCTCCATGATGGCCCAGCGATGGACCCATTTCCCGCCTGCAGCTTGGTCCTCCCTTTTACTGAAGAGGAGGGCCCTGTCTACACGCCTGCGCTACCTGTCCCACCGCGTAGCGCTGCTAACTTCGCGTGGATTTGCGCACAGCTCCCGCCCCCGACAGGAAGTGCGGCACGATATTTTGCACTGCACCTCCTCTCGCCGTCGGTCAGCCAAATCTAGGTCGTGGGGCGTGACCTTTGCGGTACTGAATCTCAAGGGCCGAATTTTCGGTTGGAGTGTTCTTAGGGTGCTAATGGCGGCGGGGCGGTATATTTTGCGCCGGGAAACGGTCTGCGCGGCATCGACAAAATTCAGAAGCTGACCCCTGTGTGGAGAGGGACGCTAAGGGAGCCGTTCCACACCTCTCTCAGGGAGCTAGGTCGGGTGAGCAACTGAAAACCCGTTGCTAAAGAGCCGGCTTCGGAGCGTCCAAAGAGAGGCCTACCTGCAACAAAAGAACCTGGACACAAAAGACAGAAAACATTCCCTATATGTTACTGATCCCAAGTAAAGATCAATCACAAAAAGTCAGGATGGTTTATGACTTGGAAGGTAATGTGGAGGTGGTGGCGTTCCCATGCGCCTGCTGCCCTTGTCCTTCGAGGTGGCAGAGGTCGCGGGTTTGGGAGTTGCTGCCAAAGAAGCCGTGGCAAGTTGCTGCAGTGCATCTTGTAGATGGTACACACTGCAACCGCAGAAAATTGTGGGCAGCGGGAGCCTGAATATCTAATCTGTGCTCGTGAGAGGGTAGGTCAGACTTTGTAAAATAACCCTGATTATGTTTAGGTTTGGTTTTTCATGCCACAGAAAATATCTACTTGCATTGGAAAGTGCACAGAAAAGAGTAGTAGAGCTCATCCCAAGTGTAATGATGATGAGATGTGAGAAAATATTACAGAAGCTTAATCTTTACAATCAGACCAAAAGGTAGCTAAGGGAGCATATAAAAGTATACAGACGCAGTAAACCCAGTTTGTTAAAGTACTGTGAGGAATTAGGACCGAAAGGCATAAAGTGAAACACATGACAAATAGATCAGAACAGATGTCAGGGAAAGCCCCTTCATTCAAAGAGTGAGAGACATTTGGAATAATCTACAAAACAAGGTAATGGAGGCAAAAATATTGAGGCTGTTCATTGGGAGAGTTAAATGACTGAAGTGATGAGTGTCAATGGACCAACTATCTCCCTCTCATCCCTGATTCTGTCAAGCTCTTGTGCTCTTATTAATCTCAAACTTCACTGGCCAGTCTGGGGATGCTTGAGAGTCAGCTTTTGGTTTGAAATTAAGAATAAACAAAACAGATTGGATCATATTTGCTGATGTAACTGTTATACATGAAACTTGTATTTACTCTGTACAGCCCGCAGAGTGCTCATCCCCTGGAGTCCCAAGGGATCCCATAATCCCTTGGGAGCACAGGTATTTAAGAAGGCCTCACAGGTTGGAGAGGCACTCTGGAGACCTGCAATAAAAGACGAAGGTCACACTTTCCTTTGAGCTCACAGTGTTCAGTCTGACTCTCTCTCCATACATAACGACTGGCGATGAGATACGGATAGCAAACCCAGTGATGCAGAGAACAGTAGGCATCCTGGAGAAATTCTAGGAGGGAGATGATTGGGAAACTTTTGTGGAGCGACTCGACCAATACTTCATGGCCAACGAGCCAGATGGGGAAAAGAATGCTGCCAAATGAAGGGCGATCCTCCTCACAGTCTGTGGGGCACCAACGTATGGCCTCATGAAGAATCTGCTCACTCCAGCGAAACCCATGGAGAAATCGTACGATGATTTGTGCACACTGGTCAGAGAGCATTTGAACCCGGAGGAAAGCATTCTGATGGCGAGGTACCGGTTCTACACCTACAAAAGGTCTGAAGGCCAGGAAGTGGTGAGTTATGTCGCCGAGCTAAGGCACCTTGCAGGACATTGCGAATTTGAAGGACATTTGGAGCACATTCTCAGAGACTTTTTCGTACTTGGCATTGACCACGAAACCATACTTCGCAAACTTTTCACTGCAGAGACCCCAACCTTGAGTAAGGCCATAGTGATATCCCAGGCGTTCATTGCCACCAATGACAATACTAAGCAAATCTCTCAGCACACAAGTGCTGCAACAAGTACTGTCAACAAAGTGATGTTGTTTTCGAATTGCAACATACAGGGCAGGTCACACATGCCTGCAGCTGCACGTCCGCAGATGTCTCAGAGTCCACCATCAAGGGTGATGAATGCAAGGCCATTAACACCTTGTAGGTGCTACGGGGGTGATCATCGTTTCCATTCATGCCGCTTCAAAGGATACGTTTGCAAGGGCTGTGGAACAATGGGACACCTCCAACGAGTGTGCAGGCGAGCTGCAAATCCTGTTAAACCTGCAAACCACCATGTTGCAGAGGAGGACAGATCCACGGAGGATCACGGTGAACCAGAGCCTCAGACCGAGGATGCAGAGGTACATGGGGTGCACACATTCACCACGAATTGTCCCCCGATAATGCTGAATGTTGAATTAAATGGACTCCCGGTGTCAATGGAGCTGGATATGGGCATGAGCCAGTCCATCATGGGCAAAAAGACTTTCGAAAGATTGTGGCGCAACAAGGCCTCAAGGCCAGTCTTAACTCCAATTCGTACGAAACTAAGAACTGACATAAAAGAACTGATTCCCGTAATCGTCAGTGCAACCGTAAAGTCTCCTACAATGGAGCGGTGCACAAGCTACCACTCTGGGTGGTACCGGGCGATGGTCCCACGCTGCTCAGCAGGAGCTGGAACTGGGACGATGTCCGAGCGCTATCGCCCACTGACGACACTTCGTGTGCCCAGGTCTTAAACAAGTTCCCTTCGCTGTTCGAACCAGGCATCGGGAAATTCCAAGGACCAAAAGTGCAGATCCACCTAATTCCGGGGGCACGTCCCATCCATCACAAGATGAGAGCAGTACTGTACATGATGAGAGAAAGGGTAGAGATCGAGCTAGACCGGCTGCAACGCGAGGGCATCATTTCACCGATCGAGTTCAACAAGTGGGTCAGCCCGATCGTTCCTGTCCTCAAGGAAGATGGCAACGTCAGAATCTGTGGCGATTACAAAGTAACTATCAGTCGTTTCTCCCTGCAGGACCAATACCCACTACCAAAGGCCGATGACCTCTTTGCAATGCTGGCAGGAGGAAAGACATTCATGAAGCTGGATTTGACTTCAGCCTACATGACGCATGAACTGGAGGAATCATCGAAGGGCCTCACCTGCATCAACACGCACAAAGGTCTTTTCATTTATAATAGGTACCCATTTGGATTTCGATCAGCGGCGGCGATATTCCAGAGAAACATGGAAAGCTTACTGAAGTCAGTCCCGCGCACTGTGGTTTTCCAGGATGACATCTTGATCACAGGTCGGGACACAGTCGAGCATCTACAGAACCTGGAGGAGGTTCTTAGTCGACTCAACCGCATGGGGCTCAAGTTAAAACGCTCGAAGTGCGTTTTCCTGCCGCCTGGTGGAATTCTTGGGGAGGAGGATCACGGCAGACGGCATCAGGCCCAACGATTCGAAGACAGAGGCAATCGAGAACGCAACGAGGCCACAGAACGTGACAGAGCTGCAGTCATTTCTGGGACTTCTGAACTACTTTGGTAACTTCTTAACGGGTCTCAGCACACTGTTAGAACCAGTGCATGTCTTACTTCGAAAAGGGGACAAATGGGCTTGGGGCAAAAGCCAAGAAATTGCCTTTGTAAAAGCGAGAAAATTGTCATGCTCAAACAAATTGCTTGTGCTGCATGATCCATGTAAGCGTTTGATGCTAGCATGTGATGCGTCGTCATATGGGGTCGAGTGTGTATTGCAACAAGCCAATGATTTCGGGAAACAGCAACCGGTTGCTTATTCATCCAGAGTCTGTCTAAGGCCGAGAGAGCCCACAGCATGATTGAGAAAGAAGTGTTAGCGTGTGTCTTTGGGGTAAAGACAATGCATTAAAACCTGTTTGGGCTAAAATAAGAATTGGAAAATGACCATAAGCCACTCATATCCCTGTTTTCCGAGAGTAAACGGATAAATATCAACACATCGGCCCGCATCCTGAGATGGGTGCTCACGTTGTCCGCATACAACTACGCCATCTGCCACAGGCCAGGAACAGAAAATTATGCCGATGCTCTCAGTAGGCTGCCATTGCCCACCACGGGGGTGGAAATGGCGCAGCCCGCAGACTTAGCCATGGTTATGGAAGCATTTTAGAGTGAGCACTCACCCGTCAGTGCCCGTCAGATCAAAATCTGGACGAGCCAGGATCCCTTATTGTCCCTAATCAAAAACTGTGTGCCTCACGGGAGCTGGTCCAGTGTCCCAGTGGAAATGCAGGAAGAGATAAAGCCGTTCCAGCGGCGCAAAGATGAAATGTCTGTACAGGCAGATTGCCTTCTGTGGGGTAATCGAGTAGTGCTTCCCAAGAAGGGCAGAGACACCTTCATCAATGACCTCCACAATACCCACCCAGGCATCGTAATGATGAAAGCGATAGCCAGATCCCACGTGTGGTGGCCCGGTATCGATGCGGACTTAGAGTCCTGTGTTCACAGATGTAACACATGCTCGCAGTTAAGCAATATACCCAGGGAGGCACCGCTAAGTATATGGTCTTTGTTATGTAATGATGTGTGTATAGTCCCAGTACCTTAAATGTAATGTCAGCACTATGCCACACCACAGAGGGCGCTGTGGTGGGAAACCCTGGTAGTACCTGCAACAGGTGCTATATAAGGCTGACCACCACACCTGGGAGGCACTCGAGCTGAACAATAAAGGACGAAGGTCACAGCAGTTAGACTTACACCAGACCGTGTGGAGTCAGTGATTTGTGTGCTACATAAACCACATTGGCAACGAGGAAGCGGACGAACTCCACGCAACCATGGCTACTCTGGGCTTGCTAAAGGATTTTACTGTGGGCAATGATTGGGAGGCCTTTACGGAAAGGCTCGAGTACTACTTCACAGCAAACGACCTGACGGAGGACACGGACGCAATGAGAGATAAGCGTAAGGCGATATTGCTCTTCAGTTGTGGAGATGAGGTTTACTGTCTCGTCAGGGATTTGCTGGCACCCGGGAGCGCCAGGGACAAGTCATACGAGGAGCTGACTGAACTCATTCATGACCAGTTGAAACCAAAGGAGAGCATCCTCATGGCCAGATACAAATTTTACCATCACTGCAGACCCGAGGGCCGGGATAGCACCAAATATGCTGCGGACCTCAGGAGACTCGCGGCGCCGTGTGATTTTGGCGCACACCTTGACGAGGCTTTGCGGGACGTTTTCGTTATGGGGATTGGCCACGAGGGCCTCCTTCACAAGCTGCTAGCCACGGAACCCACAGTCACTCTGACAAAGGCCATCACCATCAGCCGGGCATATATGACCTCGACTTGCAGCACCAAGCAAATAATCCACACAGTCTTGAACCCAGCAGGCACTGTCCACAGGATAGCGCCCACCACGGACAAAACTGCAGAACGTGGCTCTGCCCGGGGCAGAGAGCATGGACCTCGGGATCCTGGAACTCAGAGTCCGCTGAGGGGGGCCACTCAAGCAGCACCATGCTGGTGTTGTGGAGGAAGCCATGGGGCTCACTGGTGCAGGTTTGCGGAGTATACGTGCAATACCTGCCACGTTAAAGGCCACCTTCAGCATATGTGTAAAAGAAATCAGACTCACCATGTGGCTGAGGAGATGGGGGATGATCCACTGTTCAGCGAGGAGCAGGTAGAAGAAGATGAGGTGTTTGCACTGCACACGTGTACCGACGATTCTTCCCCAGTGATAAGGGAAGTAAAAATCAACGGAGTCCCTGTGAGTATGGAAGTGGACACGGGCTCCGGTCCGTCATTGATGAGTCGGAGAACTTTTGATAAACTGTGGACTAACCCAGCTGCACGACACAAGCTGGTCCCGGTCACAGTGAAGCTGCGTACCTACACCAGGGAACTAATACCTGTTCTTGGCAGAGCGATTGTGCAGGTATCCCACGGGGACGAGACGCACGCTTTACCTCTGTGGGTCGTTGCAGGCGATGGGCCGATACTCCTCGGCCGGAGGTGGATGGGGACGGTCCGTGGGAGCTGGGAAGACTTCATCACTCCCCGGGGTGCTGCCGTGCCCCGGGTCCCTAGAGAGCAGCGCCGACCGAGCTGGAGCTGCAGCCTCAATCCACCCACAGGCAAGCCCCAGGCCCGGACCTCAAGCCACAGAGACCCTGCAGCCTTAATCCCCACAGGCAAGTCCCAGGCCTGGACCTCACACAGAGACCCTGCAGCCTTAATCCCCACAGGCAAGTCCCAGGCCTGGACCTCACACCGAGATCCTGCAGCCCCAGCCCCCACAGGCAAGCCCCAACCCCGGACCTCACACACAGATCCCGCAGCCTCAGCCCCCACAGGCAAGCAGCCCTGCATAGAGGGGCCGAGTGGGGGGTGAGTGAGCCGGCAGGGTGCGAGGGATCCAGGATGGCCGGCGGTTCGGAAGAGCCCCACCGATGAGCTGTTAGCGTCGGGCGGCGGCAGCAGCTGGAAGTCGGCGGCTACAGAGGCCGTGGGGGATGCGGCAAGTGCGGCCGCTGGAGAGGCCACGACGGCCGCAGGAGAGGCGGCAAGTCAGGTGGCAGCGGAGGGGAGCAGAGGCTGCGACGGCGGAGGGCATCCGGAGCGGCGGAGAAAACGATGGCGGCGGCATCGTGTCGGAGCAGCAGAGCATCAAAGATGGCGGCGCCCAAGGAGAAGCCTCGTGGAATTCTCTTGCATCAAAGATGGCGCCTTAAAAAGGAAATGCACCTGGGAGTCTTAAAAGGGCCTTACCAAGAGGTGGTCCCCACAAAGGACTTCTGTAAAGCAGAACGAGTCTAAAATGAGCTATGTTAATGTGAGATAGTGAATTTATAATAAGAATTACTTTTTTAATGCTGAATGGCCACTGTATTTGTGTAAAATAATGGATGAAGTACAATTAATGATAACGGCTAACAAGGAAATCAAGGATCCGTTGCCAGTCAATAACCAGTTAATGTACCAGATAATATGTACCATACTAACGCACTGACTATGCCCACCTGCCTTCCGTTGGACAAGTGTGATGTTATGTAATGATGTGTGTATCGTCCCAGTACCTTAAATATATTGTAAGTACTATGCCACATCACAGAGGGCACTGTGGTGGGAAACCCTGGTAGTACCTGCAACAGGTGCTATATAAGGCTGACCATCACACCTGAGAGGCACTCTAGAGCTGAACAATAAAGGACGAAGGTCAGAGCAGTTAGATTTACACCAGACCGTGTGGAGTCAGTGATTTGTGTGCTACATACACCACAGTCTTGGCCCTCCATACTGTGGTCTAGGGTACACATCGACTATGCAGGCCCGTTCTTGGGTAAAATGTTCCTGGTGGTTGTAGATGCGTACTCCAAGTGGATTGAATGTGAGATAATGTCGGCTAGCACGTCCGCTGCCACTACTGAAAGCCTGCGGGCCATGTTTGCCACACTCGGTCTACCCAATGTCCTGGTGAACGACAACGGGCAATGTTTTACCAGTGCTCAGTTCAAAGAATTCATGACCCGTAATGGGATCAAACATGTCACATCTGCTTTGTTTAAACCAGCATCCAATGGTCAGGCAGAGAGGGCAGTGCAAACCATCATGCAAGGCTTGAAGAGGGTAACTGAAGGCTCACTGCAGACTCGCCTATCCCGAGTCCTGCTTAGCTACCGCACAAGACCCCATTCGCTCACTGGGATCCCACCTGCTGAACTGCTCATGAAAAGAGCATTTAAGATAAGACTCTTGTTAGTTCACCCTGATCTACATGAACAGGTAGAGAACAGGCAGCTTCAACAAAGTACATACCATGATAGCGCAAATGTGTCATGTGAGATTGAAATCAATGATCCTGTATTTGTATTGAATTATGGACAAGGTCCCAAGTGGCTTCCCGGCACTGTCATGGCTAAAGATGGGAGCAGGGTGTTTCAGGTCAAACTTTCAAATGGACTCATTCACCGGAAACACTTGGACCAAATCAAACTCAGATTCACGGACTATCCTGAGCAACCCACCTTGGACCCTACCTTTTTTGATCCCCCAACATACACACCAGTGGCAACCGGCACCACGGTTGACCACGAAGCAGAATCCATCATCCACAGCAGCCCAGCAGAACCCAACACGCCAGGCAGCCCAGCAAGGTCAGCTGCACAGCAGCCCAGCGAGGGCCCAACAAATGATTCAACAACACCAGCTTTCACACTGAGACGATCAACCAGGGCAAGAAGGGCCCCAGATCGACTCACATTGTAAATAGTTGCACGATTGTCTTTGGGGGGGGGAATGTTTTTATATATGTAAGCTTCTATTTACTCTGCACATCTATCAGAGGGCTCATCCCATGGAGTCCCACGGGATCCCAGAATCCCTTGGGAGCACAGGTATTTAAGGAGACCTCACAGGTTGAAGAGGCACTCTGGAGACCTGCAATAAGACTAAGGTCACACTTTACTTTTAGCTCACAGTGTTCAGTCGGACTCTTTCTCCATACATAACAGTAACATTTGTGTTTTTCTAACTGTACACAAAGTGAGGAAGCATAAATGACTGTAGACCCTGAGGCTGGTAGGTCTAATAATTCAGCCGCTTTGAATGAAAAGCCTTGGAAGGGAGGAGCAGAGTGGGGTGGGGGGGAGTGGCTTACCCACCCATGTTCCACCCAGATTCCATCGTCCTCGATTTTAACCTGATTTCCTAGGCAGGCGGCAAACGCACCCGTCTGAAGCCGTCAGGGACCTTCTTTAAATATGCAGATCAGGGCAAATGATCTAATTTGGTTGCCAAAGTGTCAGCTATAGCTCGGTGGGTAGCACTTTTGCTTCTGAGTCAGAAGGTTGTGGGTTCAAGTCCCACTGCAGGAACTTGTAGCACAAGAAAATCTCAGTTGATACTCCAGTGCAGAGCTGCCCTATCGGGGGTGCTGTCTTTTGGATGAGACGTTAAACCGAGATTCTGTCTGCTCTCTCAAGTGGACATAAAAGATTCCATGCCACTATTTCAAAGAACAACAGGGGGGTTATCGCCAATGTCCTGGCCAATATTTATTTCTCAATCAACGTAACTAAAAAACAGATTAATTGGTCATCATCACATTGCTGTGTGTGGAAGCTTGCTTGGGCGCAAGTTGGCTGCCGTGTTTCCTACATTACAACAGTGAATACACTCCAAAAGTACTTCAGCAGGAGGATCAGAAGCAGAAGTGGCCATTCATAGTAATATTTTGTATTTTCCTTTGTGGGGCCAGGAGGAACCTTTTCCATACCGTGAGATTCCCCCTGTCCTTGCACTGATTGTGAGGCTCAAGGGTCACCTGACTTTCCACAGGCCAGCGGCATGTTAATACTGTCCTGTGGTTAAAATCGCTCTGGCCTTATTATGCTGTGAGCGTGCTGGAAACTAACTGAATCCAACCGTTTAATGCTTGAAACCTGCTGGTAGCTAAAATTGCCCCCAGAAGTTAAATTGTTATTTTAGCTGACAGAGCTGCTTATTGACATAGGATGAGTTTAGTCAATGCTTGACGTGATATGATACTTAATTTGAGTTTCCTGCACCTGTTACCCCTGTCTCCCTAAGTAAAAAAGACAATTTAATGCTCATTAGTGTTAAATTATGGAGAATGCTGTTGTGGACTCAAGCCCACCAGGAACTGGTTTGACACTACTTCAAAATTATGCCACTTACAGCAACAGAGAGAGGGGACTTTCGTCTCATCAGTCTGACCTCAGGAAGGAAATGTGTTTATTCAGTGGTCTCCGAGTTTCCCCTCTCGAGCTATGTACTTCTCCCTGCTGCAACGGAGCTTTGACAGAACCAAGGAAATGCTTTTGCTGTGTTGGCAGAACTGTTTAAAAATTTTATTGCTGTAATAGAAAAATGGCTCCAAAGTTGCTTGGAACTTCACAGAATGATAAAGCTCAGAAGGAGGCCATTTGGCACACCGCGGCTGTACCGACTCTTTGTAACAGCAATCCAGTTAGTCCCACTCCCCAGCTCTTTCCCTATAGCCCTGCAAATTCTTTTGTTTCAAGGATATCACAGTCCCCACTACTTAGACTGTTGACGCTCATCACTATTGGTGTCACTCGATATAGAAAGCTGGTTGTATCGGGCAAAAGGCATTGACCACTTGCCATTACCAGCGGCTTCAATTACAAATTTCAAAGGCCCCATTTAAACCGTATTAAGCATGTCGGCTATTTGTGGGCAGTTCAAGCAACTGATCACATTTCATTAAAGTGCGATTACCTTCAGCTGAAGCTGCAAAATCTTCAGCTGAAACTGACCAGAGCACTATCTCTCTCTTTCTCCCTCACATTCTCCTGTTTACTGGTGCATTTAGATAGAGCGAGAAATGGAGAGACGGAGAATGAAGATTGCCTTATGTGTTAGCAGACTTGTGAATAAACAAGATTGACCATGAAATAAACATGAAATTCCCTCCGTGCTTTTAAAAAATGTCCCCATTGCACCGCGTATCATGCTTCTGATAAATGTTGGAGACTGTATTCAATTCCCTTTTGAAAGTTACTATTGAATCTGCTTCCAACACCCTCAGAGAATCAAGCGTTATGGGGAGCGGGCAGGGAAGTGGAGTTGAGACTAAGATCAGATCAGCCATCATCATCATAGGCAGATCCTCAGAATCGAGGAAGACTTGCTTCCACTCTAAAAATGAGTCCTTAGGTGGCTGAACAGTCCAATACGAGAACCACAGTCCCTGTCACAGATGGGACAGATAGTCTTTGAGGGAAATGGTGGATGGGACTTGTTTGTCGCACGCTCTTTCCGCTGCTTGCGCTTGATTTCTGCATGCTCTCGGCGACAAGACTTGAGGTGCTCAGCGCCCTCCCGGATGCACTTCCTCCATTTAGGGCAGACAGCACTGTGTAAAAATAATTTTCCTCATCTCCACCCACTGGTACTTTTGACAATTATCTTAAAATGTGTCCTCTGGTTATCGACCCTAAATAGGGAGACGAATAGATTCACCCCATCGATTCTATCAAAGCCCTACATAAGGCTTGTTAGAATATTTTTAAAATATTCTTCAATGAACTTCAAGCAGAGCTGTTTCATCATAAAGAAGAAAATATTCTTTCAGCACTTAAGAGAAGCTAATCAGTGGCGGTTGAAAGGAACCGTAACAAGCCGCAGGGAATTGGATGTAGCAAGAAAACAGAGAAGGGAGCAATAAAACATCGGAGAAGGAGGAAGAAACATATTATGGGCAATTTCAACCTAACCCACCCATCAGGAAACGTTAATTTTATACCCCATCTAATTTTACTCAACATTGCAGTTGACGGAGAGTAGCAATGGGTGGGGTTTAAAACCGATGTTCCACCCGATCCCGTAGGGTTCCCGCCGAGCGAGTTAGATTAAAATGACCCCAACTGATGTCTGCAAGCTGCTGAATTCTGTCGTTTACTAACTCAACAAAGGCAGATAATAACTGAACAAGATGAGGCAGCACTTGGCTTTTCCAGCACCACTTTGGTTGGACTATATCGATGAAATAACTGTCAGCTTTGCTAGTCTGGTCATTTTATTGTGGCCAAGAAACTAACTGACCATAACCTCTGCCCATTTTGTTCCCTTTTGTCTCTTTTTTTTACAACCTCCCCCACTTTTTATTTTTATTTTTCTCTCTTTCCCATGGCAGCTGGTGATGATTCCGCCATTCACACCCTATCTAGACTCATCTTTTGTTTCCTAGCTTGTTCCATTACCATCTCAATTTGGCCCATCATCCCTTTTGTCTCTCAAATCTCTCCTGCCTTCCACCCTATCAGAGACCGTCCCTTTTGTTCTTTCCTCCCCTCCCCCTTTCACTGCCCCTGCATTTCCTTAAGAATCTGTATACATTTCAAACTTTTGCGCGTTCTGACAAAGGGTCACAGACCCGAAATGTTGATTCTGTTTCTCTCCACAGATGCTGCCTGACCCATTGAGATTTCCAGCATTTTCTGTTTTTTATTACTGAACAAGGTTCAGGTTTAGCGAATAACCCGAATAAAGAGTTATCTTTTGGACCATTTAAATTCAGGCTCTCATTTATAAAACATAGAACTGTTATTATAAATTGCCATACTTCACAAGTATTACTTGTTCTTTCACTTTCAGGACGTTGAACAGAAAAAATGGAAGGCAATAACGTACGGAACTACAAAGATACCAGCATACTCTGCAGTACCACGAGATTTTTGCAGCCTTGCCATGTTTGATCAGATACTACTGTTTCCTTTCAAGTGGCAAAGAAGCCATTTTTTTTATCACAGTGAAGCTATAATCTCTCACAAGACAAGAACATGTGGGTTGCCATGATGGAAAGTGACAATTAAAAAAAAAATTGTTCATAGAGCTTTGGTTGCCTCAGGATGTAACTCTATCTTGAACACCATAGTTTGGCAGACATGCTGAAATTCTCCAGGTTTCTGCCAGTGTGCCTCGGGGCAACATCCTAATTAGGTCATTAATAACACAGACCAGCTGCTCCAAGAGGAAGTCAGCTGTTCAAAGATGGAGCAGCCCATTAGTTGCATTGTAAGATGGTTCAAAGTGAACCTCACAAGCCCAGATAAATGTTAAACATGACATAAACTGCAAGTTTTCTGTCTGCTCTATATTCTTCGTCAAGAAAAAAGGAGTGTTTACAAGGCACTGGTACAAAAAATAGAAGAGGTTCTTCAAAGCCAAATGGTTACAGCCTTATTATTTACATTTAACCTAATTAAAAGCGAGTAGCACCAAATGTAAAATAAAGTGTACTTAGATTGTTTAGAACAGAGCGATTGTACAATTCTTTGAAAAATACATTTGAAGCAACTATATTCCTGTGGACAGAATGTTTTGAACATTTAGTTATATTCATCTTGTGAAATCTAAAATAAGACCAAACATTTCTAGTGCAGTTACACAGAACAACACTTCTGAATCTTCCAGGTAAATTTCAAAGAAACAAAAATGTGCCATAATATAATCAAGATCCCAAGAACATCTTTTGTAGCAATCTGGGCACATTTTCATGCTTCACATGTCCAATGCAACAGACTTCTCTCAGATCGTTTTGCACATGTTACCAAAAATATGCTGTAGTGAGAGGCATATTCCAGAGAAGGCATTGCCTTTAATGAGGAAGCTATAATTGTGTGGATCATTTTTAACTCAGGGAATGTCAGCTAATAACATTAGAACATAACAATTAGGAGCAGGAGTAGGTCATTCGTCCCCTCGGACATGCTCTGCCTTTCAATAAGATCATGGCCGATCTTCTACCTCAACTCTACTTTCCTGCCCTTTACCTTGGTTCCTTCGGTGCCCAAAAATTTATCGATCTCCATCTTGAATATACTCAACAACTGAGCATCCACAGGCCTCGGGTTAGAGAATTCCAAAGATTCACAATCCTCTGAGTGAAGAAATTTCTCCTCATCTCAGTCCTAAATGCCTGACGCCTTATCCTGAGACTGTGACCCCTAGTTCTAACTTTCCAACCAGGGAAAACAGCCTTTCAGAATCTCCCCGCTCAAGCCCTCTAAGAATTTTATATGTTTCAATCAGATCACCTCTCATTCTTCTAAGCTCTGGAGTTTAGGCCCATTCCACTCAATATCGCCTCAGTGGAGAGCCCTCTCATCCCAGGAATCAATCTAGTGAACCTTTGTTGGACTCTCTCTAAGGGAAGTATATAATTCCTTCAGTAAGGAGACCAAACTGTCCACAGTACTCTAAGGGAGAAAAACTGGGTTTGGAGGGAATATTTGGAAGAGTCCCATGAAGCTGCCACAGGTGATGCACACGACAACTTCGTGAGGCACGTAGTGGACTGTAGGCCGCTGGCGGGGTGAAAATTAAAGAGGAGGTGCAGCAGTAAAAATAAAATGGCCGACTTACCAGTCGTGGCCACCTTGTTTGCAGATCGAGGGTCCATGGCATAATCTTGCAGCCGGACATTCCACTTGTGTGCTATGCTGCTGCCACCTCACCCCGCTCCCCAGTGGTCCAGCGATGGCATTTCCCGCCCACAGAGTCGACAGCTTGGCCCTTCCCTTTAATGGAAATAGAGGGCCCTGAAGTGGCCTTTATTCCATGTTTGATATGTTCAGAGTGACCTATTGTCCCACTTCAGGCCCTGTCTACCTGCCAGCACTACGGGTCCCTCCACAGAGCGCTAGAAAATTCGCGCAGCTTTGTGGAGCATGATATTTTTCACTCCACTTCCTGTCAAGGGCGGTAAACCCAATATAGCTCAAATCGCTGGCGAAATACCACCAACAATGTCTCCGCAACATCCTGAAAATCCCCTGGGAGGACAGACGCACCAACATTAGCATCCTCGACCAGGTCAACATCCCCAACATTGAAGCACTGACCAGACTTGATCAGCTCTGCTGGGTAGGCCACATTGTTCGCATGCCTGACACAAGACTCCCAAAGCAAGCGCTCTACTTAGAACTCCTTCACAGCAAACGAGCCAAAGGTGGGCAGAGGAAATGTTTCAAGGACACCCTCAAAGCCTCCTTGATAAAATGCAACATCCCCACTGACACCTGGGAGTTCCTGGCCAAAGATTGCCCTAAGTGGAGGAAGTGCATCCGGGAGGGCGTTGAGCACCTCGAGTCTCATCGCCGAGAGCATGCAGAAACCAAGTGCAGGCAGCGGAAAGAGCATGCAGCAAACCTGTCCCACCCACCCTTTCCCTCGACGACTGTCTGTCCCACCTGTGAATGTGGTTCTCATATTGGACTGTTCAGCCACCTAAGAACTCATTTTTAGAGTGGAAGCAAGTCTTCATTGATTCCGAGGGACTACCTATGATGATGATAGCTCATGGGGCGGGGTTTCCGTGCATGGAGCAGGAACTCGCACCTCGTGGCTGTTACCGCCCCCAAACAGGGCGGTACCGAATTTTGCTCCACAGGTGTGGACTCACCAAAGCCCTATATAATTGCAGCAAGACTTCCTTACTGGTATACTTGAGCCTCTTTGCAATAAAAGCTAGCATACTATTTGCCTTCCTAATTGCCTGCTGTATCTGCAAGTTAACCTTCTCTGATTCGTATACAAGGACACCCAAATCCCCCTGAATTCCAACATTTATTAGTCTCGCACCTTTTAAAAAATATTCTGCTTTTCTATTATTCCTACAAAAGTGGGTAATTTCATATTTACCCACATTACACTTCATCTGCCACCTTCCTGCCCATTCACTTAACCTATGTATAATCCCTTTGCAGCCCTTTGTGTCCTGCTCACAGCTTACTTTCCCATCTAGCTTAGTATTGGCAGCAAACTTGGATATATTACTCTCGGTCCACACATCTAAGTCATTGGTATAGATTGTAAATAGCTGAGGTCCAAGCCCTGATCTTTGCGGTTACAACCTGCCATCCTGAAAGTGACCCGTTTATTCCTATTCTCTGTTTTCTGCCCTATAATCAATCCTCAATCCATGCTAATATATTACCCCAATCCCATGAGCCCTAATCTTGTGTAACAACCCCTTGTGTGACACCTTATCAAAGGAGTATGTTGTAACCATAATTGTAAAATTTTTACCTGCTTTAACTTAAAAAAATAATTTCACTGTTACTCCTATGTTGCAGGGAGAGGAAGCTAAGAATCTTCAGCCAATTTTACATTGCCCTTTTATAGTTCAGACTCTAGGACATTGACATCCATGAGGTAGCTCCTGGTTTTTATACTGCTAATGTTAGCTGCCTTATCCCAATGTCCGATTAATAGACCTGTTTATTTGTCGGTTGAGGTATCTGTAATCAGAATGCAGGATCTGGATTTGATAGCGTAAATGCTGGAATGGACTCCAAACTAAAGCAGCTAGAGTATAACTTTGGCCAGAGGTCCATTATGCCTTCTGCAGCTTTGAATATAGTGCAAGGCGTACTTGAAGCAGTTTATCAGCACGCAAGCAACTAGCCTTGCAGGTAATTCATTTCGACATAACACCACACATGGCCAAACAAGATACCACTGCACATTCCGAGAGCTTGTCTCTGCCAAGGGGCAGGCCCGGGGCACGAGATGCCTGACCTCCTCCACATTCTGTTCATCCTCTCCCTTTCCTTGCCAGATGTCTTCAAATGGCAGACCCACAATGCATTCAAAGAATCAGCACACGACAGTCAGGCACAAAATTATCTGCCAAATGGCCACTTATGTTGTTGCTGTCCAACGCACTCCTGGCTGGCCTCCCACGTTCTACCCAACTGTGATATATTCACAGAGCACAACACACACAGCTTCCTAACATGGCAGGCAGCTCTCTCGGTAGTCTCCGGAAATCTGCCGAGTTCTGTTTATTATTAACCCTGCACTTGCAGTACACAATACATCCACATCCGCAGTGTGGAGCTACAAACATTACAAGCTTACAGACATTACACTTCTCCCTCCTTAATGAAGAAGCCATCATAACAAACATCATACATAACTTTCCTGTTTATACATAACACAGGATATAAACTTATTTTTTTTCCATATTTAAAAATTTAACTTTACTACTTGTTTTCTGTTTCAAAGAGGATACCTTCGCTCTCAAACAGAACCTTCCAAACATGGTGTCGAATCTAAACTCATTCGAGGCTCATCCTGAGGAACGTTTTCCTCCATGGAATTTCCTTGATTTTCATTTGAACTCACTCTAACTTCAGGCTCTTTGTTTTCCTGACTCGGACTCAGACTTTCATTCTGATTCTCTCCTGGATTTGTTTCCAGTACATTGGATTTAGGATTTACTACTGGTGTATCAAAACTATCTGATGAGTCAGAAATAATTGAATCATTCCCACCTTCAACTCCTTCCATGTCTGTAGGTAAAATATGATCAATATGAACAAACCTAACCTGTCTATTATCATATTACCAAATATGAGCGAGGACCACACATCTTCACCATTCTTCCTGGTAAACATTTTACCAATTTATGTTGATGTTTCTTCACTTTCACCTTCTGGTTTAATTTCACACTTCTCTCTTTTACTCTACCTTTATCATGATTCTCTTTCTGTCTTAATTGTGTCTCTTCTATGGACTGTGCCAAATTTGGCTTTAACAACGAGAATCTGGTTTGTGGCTGTCATTTGAGAAACAACTCTGCTGGTGTTCTACCAGTAGTTGAATGAGGAGTATTTTGATATGTAATCAAAAAATTAGCCAATGTGTGATCCAATGACAACTGTCGTTTCCTTGGATTTGGATGTATCATTTGTTTTATGAGGGCACGTTTTACAATTTGTACAGTGCGCTCTGCTGCACCATTCAAAGCAGGGTGGTATGGTGGAACCTTGGTATGTTTCACACCATTTTTGCTCGTGAATTGTGCAAATTCTTCTGAACAAAATTGTGGCCCATTATCCGAAACAATTTCTTCAGGGAGGACAAATGAAGAAAATAATTTTCGTAAAATGTCCAATGTTTTACTTGCAGTTATTTTCCACATTGGAAACACCTCAACCCACTTCGAATGGCTATCAATCACAATGAACAGTTGCTGTCCTTCTAACTCAGCAAAATCAATATGTAACCTTTGCCATACCATGGAAGGCCATTTCCATGGCTATACTGGTACTGGTGGTGGTTGCTTGCTTACCGATTGACATGTCGTACACTGACTCATGATGTACTCTATATCTTTATCAAGACCTGGCCACCATAAATAACTGCGTGCAAAACTCTTGGTCAAGCACATTCCCATGTGCTGGTCATGGAGGTCTCCTAATAATTTGGACCTGAATTTCTTTGGTATAATCACTCTTGCACCCCACATGATACAATCTTTATCGACTGATAATTCATTCCTACGAATGAAGAATGGATGTGTATCTTTGTCTGTTACCTGGTTTGGCCATCCATTTGCAATATACTCTTACACATTTGACATCACTGGGTTATGTTCAGTTGCTCTACCAATCTCTTCAGCTCTGACTGGCTGTTCATCAATGAATGAAAAATAAAACACTTCTTCCCTATCGGGTGTAAATTGTGATGGGGAAGGCAATCGAGACATTGCATCAGCATTACTGTGATCAGCTGATCATCTGTATTCAATATCATATGTATATGCTGACAAATCAAAGCCCATCTCTGCATTCGGACTGCAGCTAATGTTGGAACTGGGGACTTTGGATGGAGGATTGCTGTTAGGGGCTTATGGTCCGTAACGATGGTAAACCTACGACCATGCAAGTATTTGTGAAACTTCTTGACCCCAAAAATTAATGGCAAAGCTTCCCTTTCAATTTGCGCATAATTACTCTCACTGAGTTTTTAAATAACTCACACTTACGAGCAGCCGCTCATACTCTGTGCTTCTCTAGCCATTTGAGGACTTCCTTCAATATGTTATTATGAGTTTGCCTATTTGGTGCTGAAATTATTATGTCATCCAAATAACATACTACCCCTTCAATACCTTGCAAAATCTGGTTCATCACCCCTTGGAATATGGTTGGGGCGGAAGACACTCCAAATGGTAGCCTATTAAATTGAAATAGGCCTAGATGAGTATTTATAGTCAAACATGACTTGGACTCCTCATCTAGTTCAAGCTGTAAGTAGGCATTCGTAAGATCCATGATAGAGAATTCAAGCAGGCTGCAAAGTTGAGAAAACACAAATCCCAGTCACAGAACCCTGCCTATGTGAGAGTTAGCACATTGCATTGAGCCATAAATCAACTTGACATTTCAGGACTTTAGGCTGGGAGCCAATTATGGGTTAACAACATATCAATTGAGCCAATAAGTTCAAAAGGGGCGAGCTCACTACTGTAAATTGATCCAGGTATAAGTACAGCCATTTTTTGCCATGTGCTTCAGAAGGACAAAGGACTAGCATTCAGCCAGAGCTTGTTGCAACTGCCAGACTAAACTTACTTTAAACCTACAACCGGATTTCGCATCTCATTGAAAATTAAGAGATCTAACAATTTTGGCGTCACGAACAGGATCACTGAGGGAAGAAACTGAATTTTGTACATCGGACCTACATACTGAGGTAAGGACTCCTGTTTATAAAAGTCCTCGGTCAATTGTCTAAATTCACTTCCGCTTCTACGTGATTCCGAAAGCCTCCGGTTTGCGAACCCTCCGGGTGGTAATCGGCTCAAGGTCCCATAGACGTCTAAATTTCGGCGGTGTGTTAGTTAATTAATTAGGGACCCACTGATCTGGCTGGAAACCTATGACTCAAGATCCCAGTAAAGAAATTAGTACCATGGTAGCAGAAGATAAGAGCAAAGAATTGCCTACGACTGTTAAAGGCGGGTGGGCTCCACCTGAGGTTTTGATAGACGAAATCCTCGAAAAGTTGAAAGAATTTATAGAGCAATAATTCGAGTTATCTAAAACCTGTATTAAGATCGAACGAAAATATGGTACCTCCAAAGGACAATGGTCCTTGGACGAGATCAAAAAGGTCTGGGGAAAAACGACCCGTAAGAAAAATAAAGAACGAACCAGATGGTTCCTAGCCGTTATGGGGCAGATCCAACAGTGGAATGAAATCATGACGCGGTCCCGACATGATAGGGACCTGACCAGTACAAAGGACCAATTGCAAGCGGTTTGTGAACAACTCAGACAGAAAAAACTTGAACTTGAAAAGTTGGAAGTGGAAGTTAAAGATCTTAAAGGTGAAATTAAAGAATGAAAAAAATCGTTAGGTCAAGTGACAGTAATAGGAAAAGGAAAATGTATCGGTCAATTCCCAGGGTACCCATGTTTGGATTAATTAAAAGCGCAAACCCGAAGACACGGGCAAGGAATAGATATGGATTCTGAGTCCTCCGACGATACAGGGTTGGAGGATGAAGAATTAGGGGTGCGCTTTGCCCCGTTAAAAAAAAACGAGTTGTAGTCAAATCAGAAGAGACTGCGGATGAAGACGGAACCAAAAAAATGAAGAAAAGGGTGTATGCAAAATATTTAGTTCATGATCCGGCAAACCCAGAGAAAATTGATAAATGGTCCAAGGAGTTGCCCAATCCAAAGAAAGGGGGAATTAAATTGTGGGACCAATTGGACCGCTTAAGAAATATATATCAACTTCACCCCTGGGACGGAGTGCAAATTTTGACCAAAATGATGCCAAAAACACAAGGACGAAAATTGTATGACAGGTAGGAGAAGCTTTGGGGCGGGATGAGCAAGAATTAAACGCAGGGTGGGATGCGATTAAATATTGACTGCAAGCCTTCAGTCCAGCTAAGACAGACTGGGGAAAAATTGCAGCCTGCCAACAGAAAGGAACAGAGGAGGTCCTGGAGTATGACAAGCGGTTTAGATGCACTTGGCTAGAACATTCGGGTATGAATCATACGGATGAGGGAATGAGTGGACAAGAATTTGGACCCCTGAAAGCAGCTTTCGTGGCAGGTCTAAAGCCAGAACTGTCCAAAATGCTTAAGGTAGTGTTACCGGACTGGGAAGATAGAGGAACTACCTTTGCAGCATTGGTGAATCGATGTAACCAATTAGATCGGGATATGGGAGCTAAAGTCCAAGCTGTGCAGGCTATGGGATGGAAATCCCAGGATTCCGATAAACAGTCATTAGGAAAATTACCCAGAAAATGTCATTATTGTGGGAAAGAAGGTCACTGGGCCAAGACGTGCAGGGCAAAACAGCAAGGTCATGGCCGGGGAAGAGGACGCATCCCGGGATACAATTCAGCCAACAAACCAGGCTTGTCATAAGATAACGACCTCATAGAAGCATTTAAGCGACTGACAATACAATAACAGAAAGAGTAGATTCATCGTTCATTTCGAGGATGGTCGGGTGATATGGTCAATTAGAACTTTGAAGAAAGAAGAATTGAAGGAACACCCGATATGGGCTAAAGATAAGAACGATTGTGGCCTACTCCAGATGGAGCCTGCGTCATTTACCGGGACCAAGCCTCCATGCACTAAACAGTATCCCATCAGTGCAACTGCCATTACGGGAATCTTACCGGTTATTCAGCAATTGGAGAAACAAGGGGTGCTTATTAAAATGCATAGCTCCTCCAATAGCCCTGTGTGGCCAGTACAGAAATCTAATGAGACTTGGTGTTTGACGGTCGATTATAGGAAAGCTAACCAGTGTATTGATCAAAAAGTTCCTTTGGTCGCAGATCCCTCCACCATTTTTAATGCCCTCAAACCGGAACATAAATATTTCTTGGTTATAGATATGGCCAACGGATTTTGGTCGGTGTCTCTGGCACCGGAGGTTCAACAGTGGTTTGATTTCACGATCCAAGGACAACAGTATACTTGGACCCGGTTACCGCAGGGTTTCCACAACAGCCCTACGGTATTCCACATGACTTTACAAAGCCATTTGCGAGAATTACCTCCCCTGTCATCCACAGTCATCCAATATGTAGACGATATCCTGCTAGCTTCAAACACGGAAGAACAGTATGAACAAGATCTACGAGCTCTGCTGGACCATCTTTGGCTGAAAGGCCATAAAGCCAGCATCGACAAAGCACATATATCCCAAGAAGAGGTTGTATCCCTGGGACAAAAGATTTCACAAGGGAAGAGAAAACTTACCCAGGATAGAACTGCAGCCATTCGGGCTGCTAATAAAACCCACCACTATTCAAGAACTAAGGTCTTTTTTGGGATTGTGTAACTTTAACAGAAATTGGATTGATTCCTTCACACAGCTTGCACAGCCATTGAATGATATCTTAAAGGGGAAACGTGCCTCTAAAGAAGCGATCACCCTCACTAAGCAACAGCAAGAGGCCTTCCTGAGTTTGAAAAAGGCCTTGTGTTCGGCACCAGCTCTGGGAATCCCCGACAGTGGTAAGCCATTTACCCTGTTTGTCCATGATAAAGAAGGATACATGACAGCTATACTGACACAAGAACATGGGTATCGGCAAAGATCTATTGGCTATTATTCGGCAAAACTGGATGCAGTAGCCCTCGGATGGGGAAGTTGCCTAAGGGCCATGGAAGCTACATGTCGAGTGGTAATGATCACTGCGGGTCTAGTCCTTGACCAAAAGCTGATTGTCAAGTGTCCTCACACTGTACACGCTTTGCTGTCTATGAATAGAATGTCTCAGGTGACAGCAGCTAGATGGACCCGCTGGACAGCAGTTTTGGAAGCTCCTAATCTCCATATCGTCCGGGCCAGCCCGGTTAATCCCGCAACTATGCTCCCGATGTCAGAAACGAGGGAGCAAGAGGGGGGAGAATGTGAAGAGCATGACTGCGTGGAGATTTTAAAAGAAACAGAAGAAGCAGCCTTAGCAGCAGAGGAGCCTCTGCACAACCCAGACCTCATTCTGTTTACAGATGGTTCCTCCTTTGTTGACAATGGTACTGTTATGTATTGCTCTGATACATTAAATATATGATAAGTACAATGGTGCACCACAGAGGGCACTGTGGTGGGAGACCTGAAAGTACCTGCACGAGGCAGTATAAAAGGCTCTCCACCACACCTGTGGTGTACTCTGGAGCTGTTCAATAAAGGACCAAGGTTAGATTAACACCAGACCGTGTGGAGTCAGTGATTTGTGTGCTACATACATCACATTGGTGACAAGGAAGCGGACGAATTCCACGCAACCATGGCTACTCTGGGCTCGCTAAAGGATTTTACCGTGGGCAATGATTGGGAGGCCTTTACAGAAAGGCTCGAGTACTACTTCACAGCAAACGATCTGACGGAGGACACGAATGCACTGAGAGAGAAGCGTAAGGCGATATTGCTCTCCAGTTGTGGCGATGAGGTTTACTGTCTTGTCAGGGATTTGCTGGCACCTGGGAGCGCCAGGGACAAGTCATACGAGGAGCTGATTGAACTCATCCATGACCAGTTGAAACCGAAGGAGAGCATCCTCATGGCCAGCTACAAATGTTACCATCACTGCAGACCCGAGGGCCAGGATGTCACCAAATATGCTGCGGACCTCAGGAGACTCGTGGCGCCGTGTGATTTGGGGGCACACCTTGACGAGGCTTTGCGGGACGTTTTCGTCATGGGGATCAGCCATGAGGGCCTCCTTCACAAGCTGCTAGCCACGGAGCCCACAATCACCTTGACAAAGGCCATCACCATCAGCCGGGCATATATGACCTCGACGTGCAGCACCAAGCAAATGATCCACACAGTCTCAAACCCGGCAGGCACTGTCCACAGGATAGCGCCCCACCACGGACAAAACTGCAGAACGTGGCTCTGCCCGGGGCAGAGAGCACAGGCCTTGGGGTCCTGGAACTCAGAGTCTGCTGAGGGGGGCCAATCAAGCCACACTATGCTGGTGCTGCGGAGGAAGTCATGGGGCTCACCGATGCAGGTTTGCGGAGTATACGTGCAATACCTGCCACATTAAAGGCCACCTTCAGCGCATGTGCAAAAGAAATCGGACTCGCCATGTGGCTGAGGAGATGGGGAATGATCCACTGTTCAGTGAGGAGCAGGCAGAAGAAGATGAGGTGCTGGGACTGTAAATGTGCACCGACGACTCGCCTCCAGTGATAATGGAAGTAAAAATTGATGGAATCTCAGTGAGTATGGCAGTGGATACGGGATCGGGTCCGTCGTTGATGAGTCAGAGAACTTTTGATAAACTGTGGGGTAACCCAGCTGCATGACCCAAGCTAGTCCCGGTCACGGCAAAGCTGCGTACTTACTCCAAGGAACTGATACCTGTTCTCGGCAGGGCGGATGTGCAGGTATCTCACGGGGGCGAGACGCACGGTTTACCTTTATGGGTCATTGCAGGCGATGGGCCGACGCTCCTCAGCAGAAGATGGATGGGAAAGGTCCGTGGGAGCTGGGAAGACTTCTTCACTCCTCCACAGACTGCTGCTCCCCAGGTTTCCAAAGGGCAGCGGCAACCGAGCTGGAGCTGCAGCAGCAGCAGCCCAGAACTCCTGGCCCCAAGCAATCCTGCAGCCTCAGCCTCTACACAAGGTTACAGGTGCTGGGGTGCGGGCTGGTGGGGCGCTGCGGTCCATCGGTGGCCGGGGCACCCACGCAGTAGAACAATCGGGCGGCAGCAGCGGCCGCAATGGTGGCGGCCACGGAGACAGCAGGAGAGGTGGCCACGGAGGCAGCAGGAGAGGGGGCCACGGAGGCAGCAGGAGAGGGGGCCACAGAGGCAGCAGGAGAGGGAGCCACAGAGGCAGCAGGAGAGGGGACCACGGAGGCAGCAGGAGAGGGGGCCACGGAGGCAGCAGGAGAGGGGGCCACGGAGGCAGCAGGAGAGGGGGCCACCGAGGCAGCAGGAGAGGGGGCCACCGAGGCAGCAGGAGAGGGGGCCACCGAGGCAGCAGGAGAGGGGGCCACCGAGGCAGCAGGAGAGGGAGCCACAGAGGCAGCAGGAGAGGTGGCTACGGAGGCAGCAGGAGAGGCGGCCACGGAGGCAGCAGGAGAGGTGGCCACGGAGGCAGCAGGAGAGGTGGCCACGGAGGCAGCAGGAGAGGTGGCCACGGAGGCAGCAGGAGAGGGGGCCACCGAGGCAGCAGGAGAGGTGGCCACGGAGGCAGCAGGAGAGGCGGCCACGGAGGCAGCAGGAGAGGGGGCCACGGAGGCAGCAGGAGAGGTGGCCACGGAGGCAGCAGGAGAGGGGGCCACCGAGGCAGCAGGAGAGGGGGCCACCGAGGCAGCAGGAGAGGGGGCCACTGAGGCAGCAGGAGAGGGGGCCACGGAGGCAGCAGGAGAGGTGCCCACGGAGGCAGCAGGAGAGGGGGCCACGGAGGCAGCAGGAGAGGTGGCCATGGAGGCAGCAGGAGAGGCGGCCACGGAGGCAGCAGGAGAGGTGGCCACGGAGGCAGCAGGAGAGGGGGCCACCAAGGCAGCAGGAGAGGGGGCCACCGAGGCAGCAGGAGAGGTGGCCACAGCGGGAGCGGAGGCTGTAACGAAACGCCGCGCCGAGTTTGAGAGCGCCAGCATCGATTAAGTCCAGTATCAGCGCCAGAGGAAGAGGATCGTGGACAAATGCCTGAAACTTTTCCCCAAAATTCCCTCTCCCCACCTTCTATGTTTCCCTTTCCCTCCTTTCATGTTCCTTCTTCTTCTTTCCAGGCCAGCTGGACACCTAAGATGGCGGCACCCAACGGAAGCCTTGTGGGAGCCACAAGATGGCGTCTTAAAAGGGAAATGCTCCCGGGCGTCTTAAAAGGGCTTCACATCACTGCAGTCCCCTCATAAAAACTTTTGGACTTTTGCAAGGCTAGAGCGAGCCTAAGTGTGCCATGTGAATGTAGGATGAAGGATTTAAGACAAGAAATAGTATTTTAATGCTGGGTGGCCACTGTTTTTAAAATAATGGACATGCATTGCGAATTACGACAAGAGTTAATATTTCAATGCTAAATGGTCACTGTGTTTAAATTCAGGGACGTGGATCCGTGACCAACATTACCAATGGGCTAATAGATTTATCGATTTAAGGGATTCTAGCAGCGGCTTTTTGAACTGGGGGCGGGGGGTGGGGACAGTGATGTTGTGTATTGCTCTGATAAATTAAATGTATGATTAGCACAACACAGGGAGCTGTGGTGGGAGACCTGAAAGTACCTGCATGAGGCAGTATAAAAGGCTGCCCACCACACCTGTGGAGCATTCTGGAGCTGTTCAATTTAGGACTAAGGTCACAGCAGTTAGATCAACACCAGACCGTGTGGAGTCAATGATTTGTATGCTACATACATCACTGTGCTACATACATCACAGGTACCAGAAAAGCAGGATGGGCAGTTACAACCTTATATGAGGTAATGGCAAAAGGATGTTTACCTTCAGGAACGTCAGCACAACAGGTTGAGTAACGGGCCGTGTCAGAAGCATGTCGAATAGCAGAAGGACAGACAGCGAATGTCTATACAGATTTGCGTTATGCTTTTGGAGTCGCTCACGACTTTGGTCTGTTATGGCGGAAAAGAAGATTCCTCACTGCTGCTGGTGCACCTATCCGAAATGGAAAAGAAGTCTAAGACTTACTAGAGGCCATACAATTACCTCAGGAAGTGTTCATCCTGAAGTGTAAGGCCCATACCAAGGAAAATACCACAGAAGCACAGGGAAATGCCCGAGCCGACCAGGCAGCTAAAGATGCCGCCTCACAGGGCGTTCCTCCAGAAGAACCAACACAGATGTGCAGATTGAAAGCTCTCAAGACTCTGACTCGAGACCTTCAAACAATGCAAGGCGAGTGCTCCCGAGAGGAAAAATGGACATGGATTGAGGCAGGAATTAAGCTATGCGAAGATGGTGTCTGGAGACAAAGAGTTACCGACAAGCCAGTCGCGCCACAAGCGCTTATGCCTTTTTTAGCCCAACAGATCCACTCGTGGGGACACTTGGCCTCACAACAGATGACGGCATGGTTCCAGAAAAGCTGGTGGGGTCGGGGATTTAAAAAACACGCCCAGCTGGTAGCAGACCGTTGTGTGGTCTGCCAGAAAAATAATTCTGGACCCATCACGGTAATGCCCCAACTGAGGCCCCCTGCCCCTGTCGGACCATTCCAGCATCTGCAGGTCGATTATATATCTCTCCCTCCATGCCCAAGGATACACTAACATTCTTGTCATGGTCGACAGATTCTCTAGATGGGTAGATGCTGTCCCAACTAAAAGAGCCACAGCCAATCATACTGCAAAGGTCTTGTGTAAGGATTACATTCCCTGATGGGGAGTCCCGAATAGCATTGACTCAGATCAGGGAACCCACTTCACAGGTGCTGTCTGCCAAGAAGTCTGTAGGTTACTGAACATTACATGGGATTTACACTGTCCTTATCACCCACAATCATCAGGACAAGTAGAGTGAAACTCGAACTCTGAAACAACGGCTTGCCAAATATCACCAAGAAGGAACACCATGGCCCCAGGCACTACCAATAGTGCTATGTAGCATTAGGGCAACCCCAAACAGAGCTACAGGACGAAGCCCATTTGAAATTATAACAGGAAGACCCATGTCGCTGCCAGGAACTATTGATTTACGGAAAGCTGATGTTCACTTAATGAGTGACACTTTGTTATCATACTGTCAGAACCTAACCAATGCTATTAGTTCTGTTTCCCGACAGGTATCGGCAGCTTGGGGTAATACACCCGAAGAAGGACATGACATCATCCCAGGAATCTGGGTGTATGTGAAAAAGTTACATAAAAAACCTTTGGGTTCCAAGTGGGAGGGACCTTACCAAGTGTTATTGACCACCCAGGCAACTGTTAAAGTCCAAGGAAAGAAATCCTGGATCCATGCCTCACACATTAAACGAGCACCCGTAACTGAAGCTGAAATCTGATAAGGACAATTACTTTTTGCCAAAATGTATAAATTTACTGTACTACTGACTGTAGGTATTCTAGGCATTTGCCTACTTCTTACCAGCCGACCCGCTGCACCAAAGGGAAATAGTAGAGTACCCAGGGATTTACATGCAAATACTTTTTTTACAGATGTCATACGTTTATGCTAAACAAGGTAACATTTCTAGTTGTTGGGTGTGTGCGCATATTCCTATTCACTCAAAGGGAGGGATTAGCTTGAGGCCAGTTCCCTTGAATATCTCGGAAATGGCTGAGTGGATAATTAATCAAAACAAAACAGGCAATGTGTTTCAGGATGTGGAAAACTGGGCACGTAAATGGAAGTCAGCAGGTTACAATCTGACTACCTTTGAAGATGGGTACCAACTGTGCTACAATAATTCCAAACTGCCCCCATTTTTTGTTATCACTAATACAACGGGGGTAGGAAGACCGGGGGAATTGGTCTGTTTGATTAGAAACATCAAAGGAGGCCAAAATATGGGGTATAGTAACTGCTCCCAGAATTATAATGTAATCAAGCCATGGAACTGTCCAAACTGGGCCGATATGGGAATTCTTAATGTAACGGGGATTCTGAATAAAACAGATGGAAAAGCCTGGACAGGCCCCGGAGTGTTGCTGACAAAGAATCAGCTAACATTCATTGCCTATAATGGCACCTATTGGGTGTGTGACCACAAGGCCTACCCTTGGCTGCCCCAGAATTGGACAGGATCCTGCTATTTAGCCTACATTATGCCATATATTTATCATATAAAGTCCCTGATGGAACATCTACGCCGTCCTAAGAGAGCTATCACAGAAACAGAGAGGTCCTTTGCCATTCTGATCCCCGGGTATGGGACCGCCAACCTGGCAAGGGAATCCATTAACATGGCATCCGTTGTGGAACGGGTAGCCAATGATACTTCAGAGGCCCTAGTTAAAATCAATGCAGAAATGGTAGCAATCCGCACAATAGCCCTACAGAATAGAATGGCCCTTGACTACATCCTGGCTGAAAAGGGAGGTACTTGCGTCCTACTCGGAACTGAGTGTTGCACATATATCCCAGATAGCTCCGAAGAAATTACCCACTTAACGGAGCATATCCAAAAGGAGGTAGAAAAACTTAAGCAACCCCTATCATTCACTTTGTGGAGCAGGGCCACTGGATGGCTAGGTTAAATAGGAACTTAATTGGTGGAAGGTTTAATTCTATTAGTTGTAATTATTTTACTTTTATATTGTTTGTTTATGTTGATTAAATGTTGTTGCAACCAGACGGCTGTAGCTGCTGTCCCGCAGGTGAGACACCTTGCAGGTCTCAGCAGACCATCTGTACGTGGCACAGGGGTAGGTTATGTTTAAGGAAATGTGGTTCACTGGTTGAATTAAGATATTGATTTGGATTAAATTGGAATGAGGTTAATTAACCTACTAAAACCAGACTTCCATTGTGGCTATGATGGAATTCGGGTTGGTTTAAATTTGTGTGGAAGCTATGAGTCCGGACACATGGCAAAACACATCAACAAATTTTAGAAGGAAATTCTATTAACATGTATGAAATTATTTTGTAGAATGTTTAACCAGTGATACCTTATGTTTTATGATTCAGTTTGTGAAAGAATCAAAGGGGGGAATTGAAAGAGGATTCAAGCAGGCTGCAAAGTTGAGAAAACATAGATCCCAGTCACAGACCTCTGCCTACGTGAGAGCTAGCACATTGCATTGAGCCATAAATCAACTTGACATTTCAGGACTTTAGGCTGGGAGCCAATTATGGGTTAACAACATATCAATTAAGCCAATAAGGTCAAAGGGGTTGAGCTCATTACTGTAAATTGATCCAGGTATAAGTACAGCCATTTTTTGCCATGTACTTCAGAAGGACAAAGGACTGACATTCAGCCAGAGCTTGTTGCAGCTGCCAGAATAAAATTACTTTAAACCTAAAACCGAATCTCGCATCTCATTGAAAATTAAGAGATCTAACAATCCAGTTTTGAGAAGATCTGACCACCTGTCAGTGTTGTGAACAAATCTTCTATATTCAGCAATGTATTGGGGACATTACCCTCTAGAACCTGGTTGACGGTTACGTTATAATCACCACACAATCTTACCTTACCATCGGACTTAGGAACAACAACAATGGGTGTAGCCCAATTACATCGATCTATCTTACAAATAATGTTCTCAGTCTCTAGTCTTTTGAGTTCTTGCTCAACTTTCTCCTTGAGTGCATATGGAATGGAACGTGGCTTGTAGTAAACTGATCTAGCGTCTTTCTGTACCCTGACACTCGCCTTGAAGCTTGGATCGGACTGCCCGTTTCGCAGAACACCTTCGGATACTTCTTGATAACCTCATCCGTTGATGAAAATCTCGCTTCCACACAGAAAGTCTTACTCCAATCCAGCTTCAGTGGGCTCAACCAATTTCTTCCTAGAAGGCCGGCTTGTCTCTTTTCACTACTATTAGAGGCAAGTTCTGAAATTGATCTTTATATTTCATCGGTATGGTGATACGACTTACCACAGGAATTTTCTCTCCTGAGTAACCTCGCAGCTCCATTTGGAAATTTGTCACGGTATAGTGACTCCGGTACTATACTCACAGAGGCACCCGTGTCAATTTCCATTGGTATCTTGAATCCCGCAACATCTATGTGGATTTTGATGCTTTCCGAATCGCTGTTCGTTAACCTCGTGCTCCTGATGACGTGTAATTCTAACATCTTCTCGTCCTGTTGTTGTTCCTCCAAGTTATGTAGTCTCTTGGGATTTCCACACATAGCTTTGAATGCTGGACTCATAGCTTTGGAAGCTGGTTTACCCTTCAGTCGGCATGCCTTCGCAAGATGCCCAGTCTTGCTGCAGAAGAAACAATCTGCCTTCACGTATGGACAACTTTGAGCAATGTGTTGTCCCAGGCACCTATAACACGACTTCGATGCTCTGTTAGAATTTCCAATTTCTGAGACTTTCGGCCATGCCCGTCTTTGACTTTGAACCTGCAGGTGATTTACCTCGGTTGACTGACGACCATAATCACTATTTAATTCTCGGGACTATTGTTCGGCCATGCCCATCGACCTCACTGTCTGACAAGCAATCTCAAAAGTCAAGTCATCCGTCGTTAATAGCTTCCTTCTGATCGCATCATTTTTCGCCCCACAAACAATACGATCCCGTAATGCGGTTTTGAAAGTTTCCAAAATTACAGTGCATCGATAGCTTTTTTAATGCTACGATGTAATCACTGATACTTTAATTAGTCTTTTGATTCTGAATCCCGAAACGATAGCTTTCAGCAATTTCTAATGGTTTGGGGTTATAGTGCTGCTTCAGCTTTTACCAAAGACAGAATCTTCCAAAGTCTCTCTGTCGGCTGGTTGAATCCTTCACCAACAAAATTTAAGCTTTAAATCATCTGAAAAATCCCATTGTCCGTCGCCAAATGTGATATATTCACAGAGCACAGCACACACAGCTTCCTAACATGGCAGGCAGCTCCCTCGGAAGTCTCCAGAAATCTGCCTAGTTCTGTTTATTATTAACCCTGCACTTGCAGTACACAATACGTCCACATCCACAATGTGGAGCTACGAACATTACAAGCTTACAGACATTACACCAACGTAATCTAGAGGTGATCCAAAACTCGGCAGCCCGTGTCCTAACTCGCACCAATTCCCGCTCACCCATCACCACTGTGCTCACTGACCTACAATAGTTTTGGTTAAGCAACACCTCAATTTCAAAATTCTCATTCTTATTTTGAAATCCTTCCATGGCCTCGCCCCTCCCTATCTCTGTAATTTCCTCCAGCCCCACCATCCCCCGAGATACCTGCACTCCTCTAATTCTGCCCCCTTGAACAGCCCTGATTTTAAGCACTCAACCATTGGTGGTTGTGCCTTCTGTAGCCTAGGCCCCAAGCTCTGGAACTCCCAGCCTAAAACTCTCTGCCTCTCTACCTCTTTCCTCCTTTAAGACGCTGCTCCTTAAAACATACCTCTTTGATCAAACGTTTGGTCACCTGCGCTAATTTCTCCTTATGTGGGTCGGTGTCAATTTTTTAATTTCATAATACTCCTGTGAAGTGCCTTGGGACATTTCACTACATTAAGGGCATTAAATAAATATAAGTTATTATTGATGGTAATTTCTTAACCTATCCATTGTTGGGGGATAAAATTACTCCCACTCATACCGTAGGAATAAATTATTTGTTACAAGCTATAAGTATTTAGAACTTAAGCAAAATACTGCAGATGCTGGAAATCTGAAACTAAAACAGAAATTGCTGGAATGGTCAGGCAGCATCGGTGGAAAGAGAAACAGATTTAACATTTCAGATTGATAACCTTTCATCAGAACAGCTGTGACACAGGATTACCATGTGGGCATCTTCAATGGCATGACTACACTGTTGCCATATAGTGTTTAAACACTGTTACATCTCTAACCTTTTCTAGTTCTGACGAACGATCGTTGACCTGAAACGTTAACTCTGTTTCTCCCTCCACAGCTGCTGCCTGACCTGCTGAGTATTTCCAGCATTTTCTATTTCGTTATAATACCGGTTAATCCCTTATCCGGCACCCTTGGGACCTGGCCTATTCTGGATAAGGGATTTTTCCTGACGAGGGGAGGTCACGTTAAATTGGATGGCACAGGTACTGAGCAAGGGGATATCAGGACTGGCTGGCTTGTGGCTGGGAGTGCGGCAGAGAGATCATGGTGGGGGATCGCGGGGTCAGGCCAGCGATTGCAGGAGTAGGCAGTGAGGAAGGATTTCAATTTGTTCAATTTGTTCATGTTGGAGTTCTGTGCATGCGCCACCCGATGGCCGGGATTGGTTCTGGACAAGGGGTGGTGGCAGATAAGGGAGTCCCGGATAAGGAAGATTCAACTTGTACTTTCTTTCAAACTTTTTGCCTTCGAACTGATGTGTGCGTAATTCAATATGGACAAAGCTTTTCAAGTCGAAACATTTGAAGAGTTTAATGTTTAAAGAGTTTGAAGAGTTTGCACCCTGCTTCCTTCCGGGAGCAGTAACCCGAATTTATCGTGACGGGCGAGACTTCTGCACCTCCCACAAAGTCTCGTGCCTCGCGAGCATTGCAGCCCCAAACGGGCAATACCCAATTTCTAGACCAAGAACTCTGGCCTGCAGATTTAGGAAAATAAATTTACAATTTCACCCCCATTAGTTACATCCACAAATTGCGCACTCTAATTAGTTATCGCTGATGCTTCAACAACTTTGGCCATGAGGTGCTGGAGGCGCTGCCCATCATGATGTCAAACTGTGACTGATGATTGATGGTGGAACTGACCAATCAAAGCAAGGGAAATTTAGCTGCCTCTACGTCATAACTAAATTAGTTGAATAAAGTGCGGGCAGAGGTGGGATTATCCAGTGAAAGACTAAGGGCTAGTGGTGGTGTATTTGTGAAAGAGCAGAGACAGCGCGCCAAATTTAAGAAAGTAAGTTTACTCCACCTTTCATGTATCTTATATTATTATATATAACTGTATCCTAACATGCTATACATGACTGTAATAAGATATGACCTGTAACCACCAGCATACCTTACCACCAGGGATGCACTTGCAAGAGACAGGTATATAAGGACAGGTCTCAGGCAAGTGCAGCATTCCAGAGCTGTGAAATAAAGGTGCAGGTCCAGAGTGACCTTGACTTCACTACATGCCTCGTGTGAATCTGTACTGAGGGGACAGGACTTTACACCACCAGTATCTTTTAAGTACATAGATATGCTGTGCACTTACTAATTGAGGTGTTTTAATCAACCCCTAGTTCCAATAAAATTGTTTTTTTATTTTCATAGATGCTAATTGAGTGTTCGTTTTTATTTCAAATTTCTGGCACATGTAGATATTTTTTATCTTATCGAATTAATCTCAACAGTGCACAGATTCACTTTTTAGGCCCTTTCATCTTTGTTTTTAGCTTGTGTGCAGTGCTACTGAAATAAACACGAGTGGTAAATTAGTGGTTAATGTTAAAGGTGCTATATATATAAAAGTTATTTTTGTTGAATGGAACCAAGGCGGCCAAAATGTGGCTCTCATTCACACAGGCATAACACACGCAGACAGAAACTAGAGAAAGACATGGATTCAGGGCTGGGGCAGAGGGGAGCCTTGGGAGAGGTTGGGTTTGGTGGACAAGGGGATTGAGGGGTGGCAAAGGCAGATAAACAGATGGTCTTAATCTTTGTGACAAACAAGCCTGAGAGTTCCGTCCATGTGCTGTTGGCGACAGCGTTGGAATTTCCATCATACATACACTGGAGAAAATTCTGAAAGCTGAAAACCGGCAGCTATAGGTGGGAAGGTGGGCTGAAGCAGGAGCAGAGATGGAGAGGATTATGGAGTTGGAAGTTCAGTTCAGGGACGCTGTGATGGCAAGCCATTTGGTTCAACCTAAGATAGTGGCCAGGGAACAGAGGAGGAATCGGTGGCCAAAGAACAGAGTTTGTGGTGGAGCTGAAAACAATGGCTTAGGCTTTCCAAATGTTTAACTGGAGAAATATTTGGCCCATCCAGGATTGGATGTCAGACGAGCAAACTGACAACTCAAGGGCAGTGGAAGTGTTTAGAGACGGTGGGGAGGTAGAGCTGGCTGTCAGTCAGTGTACAGAAAGCTTGGAACTAACGGGTGGGTGCTACTTAGTTGTACTTTGTGGTCATTAGTGTGCAAACTAAAGATAGGAACATGGGCAAACCATTGAAGACTCGTGATGGTTGATGGAGGTTAATCTCTACACATATTCCATTAGTACAAGAAACAAACCTGTCATGCCGGTTTTCTTTAAACAGAAAGATAGCACAACAATCATTAATAAATCTGTGAAAAATAAATGACATGGGCAGTGGTATGAAGAAATATTTTCTGAACAGGTCGTATAGACAGTGGGCACGAAAAACTGAAGTTCCTGAACAGTATTATTGGGCCGAATTCTGCCACCTCGCTGGGTTCGTGCGCACTTCGTACACACCCGGCGAAGCCTCGCACAATGTGCATGCGCCAAAAAACGTTTTTTCCAATCTGTCAACATTTCTCTTGACAGATCCTCTGCATCCCCGGGAGAAGGCCATCCGTGCGGGAGAGATTGGGCTATTTGCCCAATTCATGCCCAGTGAATGCCCTTCAAAATTTTACGCCTGGTAAAAGGAGGCGCATAGCTTACTTTTACCAGTGTAACACTTTTAAAACATATAAAAATTTAATTTAAACACATTTTTATATTAAAAACCCTGTCCATTAAGGTAAGTTTATTTTTAATCCTATTAAAACTCATTAAAACAAATTCCCCCAAATATTTTTTTCTCTAAAACATTTAATTACATTTAATTTCAATTACTTTTAAATATGTGAAGTGTTTATTTATTTTTTATGCGGTGTTTTGGTGTTTTAGGGTTTTTTCTCATTGATAGTAATGGGAGCCCATACAAACAGAGCTCCCATGTTTATCAATGAGAATACTGCATCGTGCGTGGTGGTCCAGGCCCACATGACTCCAGCTTGTACGTATGTACCTGAAGGACATCTCCCCATGCGCTGCGCAGTGAATCTAGGTCTCTGACTGGGATTCTATGAAGGAAGCCTCCAACTGCAATTTTCCCCACATTATATTATTTATAAACAGTCTTTGAATGAACTTCAATAGTGTGACGTCACCTCCGTGGTAATTACGTGCACATTTATGTTATATTTGTACTGTATATGTGAAACTGTTAAAATATAGGCTGCTAAAATGTTTTGCCTCGCTACGCTGCACAACCTATATTTTCTCTCCGGGCTACTTTGCTGTGTTTCCACCTTGTGTTTCCCCAGATTTGGTTTAGAAAATATGCTGACACTATCCTAGCACTTAGGCCGGAATTTTCCGTATTTTGGCAGGTCCAATGTGGTCAGTGTCTGTGGCGGATCTTGACCCCGCTGCTGCATCAATCCCGCTGTTGAAAATGAACTTACCTTAATGGCACCTATTAAGCCCACTCACCCGGCCCAAAGAGATGGAGCGCATCTGGTGACACCAGTCATGACGCATTTTCAGCCGGGATCCTTAAAGGGTCCCTGGCCATATAACGTTTTAAGTTTAATATAACACAGTGGGTGTTGCATCTTTACTGTACAATAATATAATAAAGTTTTATATGAGTGACAACAAATATTTAAGTAATATTATCATTAAGTAATATGACTCCATCTACAAATACTATCAGGAACATAATTTAAAAAGTATGTTAATTGTAAAGTTATTGGTGCTTTAGTCACAAATCTATAGACTTTTGTATCAGTAACTGGTACAAATAAAAGATGTGTGTGTATAGATAATATATGAAATTAAGCAGATGTTAAATGTAATTGTAAAGGGATGGATTTACAATCTTGTGCAAGTTCAGTGGAAGAGCTGCGGAATTCCTGACAAACAGGTGCTTACAGTGCGTTTCTGGGATTTCTGTAGCTCTCTCGTTGAATGTAACAATGGACAAGTGAGTCAACCTCTGCAAAAATTTACCCTGAAGTCTCAGACTGAAAAATTACATTTGTTATATTCAGGGACTGAATGCAAATTGAACCAGTGGAATGAGTGATGAGAATAAAATTGTTAAGGTTGATGACTTGATTTAACGTTTAACTGGACAATCACAGAAAACGGTGAGAGAAACCTGTCCAGAAACAACACAAACATTTATTGAAATGGTATATGTCATTTTTTATAGTGCAGATCAATTCACTGCAATTACTGTTCAGTTGAAAGGCTGCAGCCAAGAGTGGCCAGTGAAAAATGTAAAGTTACCAGTAGCTTTTCAAGTAGAACAGAATCTCTACTAATCTGTTAGCTGATGTTATCAACATGTTTTATTTTTGGTTTGTTTTCCATGCTGTCAAGTAACAGCTGGTGCACTGACCACGGAACTCATGCCTCAGGTTGACAGATGTGGTTCCCGAGCTGTGTGAATCCCGTGGCCATGCAGGGAAATGTACAAGGTAGAGGGGGAAATGGTTTTAATTGCCTGTAAAGTTCCTCATAATGATTTCAATTGGATCCCCCGCTGCTGCAGGTCGGGTTGACTCCACGCTGACAGATGCGCCTGTGGGAAAGACGCGTGGGGAGTGAGATGACAGCAGGTTCCCGACCCACTGTCAAATAAAGCAACTTTCCCAACTGACCCTCCACCGATCGTGCCCGCTACCACCAGGGAAAATTCAGCCCTTTGTGCCAAGTGAATAATGCTCGCTTGGGTGAGTTACTTCAGTTGACTAGCACCTGTGATGCCACCTTACATCAGAGTTCAAGCCTTTAGGAGAGAAGGGGAGAAAATTGGTGAGCAATAAACCTATATAATCTATATCGCCACATGATAAAATTATTTTCCCACTCTGACTCATACCACTTTCCCCTGCCCCTCCCTTCACTCTTTAACTAGCTCCTTGTCTGCTCATTCTCCCTCTCTTTGTGGAACCCTCTGACCTCCTTGTGAAACTTTCTATTGATACTTCCTTGTCTGAGATTGAGCCTCGAATGAGGGAACAGTTACACTGGGAGGGCATGATCACACGCCCTACCACCCAAGTGTCCTGACTCTCCCATTTGGTGTGTTACTGGGTTACCAGGCAGGTCACCTTCACTTCAGACCATATCATTTAAACCAATGTTATTCTCATTCAAGCCATTTGATAAATTTTGTTTCAAACGGGCTCTGCCTTTAAGGAAAATATGTTTGCCGACCATTTTATTTGGGGGAGGAAAAGAGCTTTGTGCAATTTTCATCAAAGACTTGATGCAATTTTTATTTTTCTATATGTTTTCAAACAGTTTGCCGACGGCTAATTTTTTGAGGTGGGATTATTTTAAGAAAGAGCATTGGAATAGAAAAATAGACTTTCACACATAATAATGCAAGAAATAATAAATAGTGATTTTTTAAAAATTCCCTCATCTGATGCTCGAGGCCCTTTTGTACTACAATGTGCGAAGAAGACTTGCATTTATATAGTGCCATTCACCACCTCAGAACGTTCCAAAGTACTTCACACCAATGAAGTGCTTTTGAAATGTAGTTACTGTAGGAAACAAGGGCGAGAAATTGGGGTTGTTTGCGCCTCCCATTAGAGCCCCCGGGGCGTAAACGAATTTTCGCATGGGCACGGCACCACTAACGACTCCTGCTAAATTCCGCGGGACTATAATGGCGGCGGAAACCGGTAGCACCCAACTCCGCTGCACCACCGATGACGATGTCATCACTGTACGCAGCGCCCCGTTTTCGCTCCAGAAGAATAATTGTCCCGTGCCCCTGAAGCTGCGCTGGGTGATGATAGTGGCGTGGGGATGTGAATGGGGTGGCAGGAGGCTCGTAGAGCGCTACTTAAAGGGGAGGTGTCAGCCATGTTAGTAAAATATGCCGGCATCATCCCGAGCTCCCTGTTGATGATTTGGCAGCCTGGCGCTCCTACTCGAGTTCTGGACTGGTGGCAAGGCACCCCGCTTCCTGATGATCCAGATAGGACCCCGCAGAGTTGGCAACTTGAGCCCTCCCCTTTAATGCAGGGGAGAGCCCCTCCTAATGTCAGCGCTGCGCAGCCCAGTGCGTAGCGCTGCGCCCCGCTCCCGCCTTTAGAACCTCAGGGAGGAAGTGGAGCATGTTATTTTGCACTCCACTTCCTCTCAGGGGCGGTGACCCCAATTTCGAAAGTGGGGCGAGACTTGCGCGCCTGGCGCAATAGGTCCCGCCTCGCGAATGTTACCGATCCCAAACGGGGCGCAACGCAATTTTTCCCTGTAAGGTTTTTAGAACAGAGCTGTATCCCATTGATTTTGGCCAGCTTTATATCATTTCTGCCTTTTCACCAGCACTATCAAGGCAGCTTTCAACAGCTGAAACCTCAGAGAGTAAAATGTGACACATATTTAATAAAAAAAATGAAAATCCCTACAGGTTTTGCAAAACAAGTCCCAAATCAGCATGATGTATCACATCCATCATTACAGCACCGTGGTACATTCCTCAGGACATATGCGATGCTGTCTAAGAGCACCAAAGTGGCTAATGGCCCATTTCTATACTTGCTGTGAAAAATAAAGGCATTTATTTTTGTTCAGTTCAAACACATAATGCGAAGACTTTTTCTGTCACAGCATCATAATTTTTCATTCTAAAATGTTTTTCCAGTGTGTGACAGTGGGCGACTTGTCCTTTTGACCTCTGCTAACACCTTATAATATCCAGGGCCATTCATAATTCAATGACTTTCACAAGAACTTTCTCGGGTAAGGTTAACGTTTCATGTACATTTTACGCATAATAAAAAAGTTTGCTGTAAACTCCTTGGCCGAACAGAATACTTGGACAATTCTAAGAGCTAATAGATTCTTTCGTTAGAAAAAAAATCAGGATTTTTGTGATATGGAAGGTGTGAGATGTTAGCAAAGAGAATAGATTTGTTTCTTATTTCAATCACCCAGTGTCAACAGCAGATATTCACAGCTCAGATGGAAAATTGTTTTGTGAAGAATAAAGCTCCCTTTACGTTGTCCCATCAATGTGCCCGTATCCCAGCCTTTGAACTTCAGCTCAGTTCAGTTCCCATGTGTGATACTCTATTATTGAAGTGCGCACACACCATATACATTTTAATGAAAATGTCAATAGGCAACCTCCTGAAGGCGGACAGAAATTATAATTTCCAACTGGAAGGCTATGAGTTTGATTCCCAGGTTGCCAGCCACTTGAATTGGCTTGGCTGGCTTGCTTATCTACTTGGATTATGCAATGAAGTTAAAGCATATTGTTTGTATAGAAGGGCAGGGTAGAAGGAAATAACCAGAACCTGACATTCCCCTATACTCCTGACATTTCCCTATACTTCCCCTATTCCCCATGGCTCCAGCAATCAGTCAAAGAGCAAACAGTGGAGCCTCTGAATACGACTTCATCTTCATCATCATAGGCAGTCCCTCGAAATCGAGGAAGACTTGCTTCCACTCTAAAAGTGAGTTCTTAGGTAACTGAACAGTCCAATTCTGGAATTAGAGTCTATGTCACAGGTGGGATAGACAGTCGTTGAAGGAAAGGGTGGGTGAGGATGGGTTGCCGCATGCTCCTTCCGCTGCCTGCGCTTGTTTTCTGCATGCTCTCCGCGACGAGAGTTGAGGTGCTCAGCACCCTCCTGGATGCTTTTCCTCCACTTAGGCCGGTCTTTGGCCAGGGACTCCCAGATGTCGGTGGGGATGTTCCATTTCATCAAGGAGGCTTTGAGGGGGTCCTTGAAATGTTTCCTCTGCCAACCTGAGGCACGCTTGCAGTGTAGGCGTTCTGAGTAGAGCGTTTGCATTAGGAGTCTCGAGTCTGGCATGCAAACAATGTGGCCCGCCCAATGGAGCTGGTCGAGTGTGGTCAGTGCTTTGATGCTGGGGATGTTGGCCTGATCGAGAATGCTAACTGTTGTGTTCCTAACACAGATGAGACTGCGCACAGGGGGGTTAAAGTAACAGTGGCCTCAGTCTTTATTAAGACACTCCAGAGTGAGGAACAGGCCTTAGGGACTGGCTTATATAAAGTGCTCCCAAGGGATGCTGGGATCCCTTGGGACTTCAGGGGATGCACTCCCTGGTGGCGGAACATGGGAGTGCATGCTTTACAGATACACAACATCACTCCCACCCAAAGTCAAAGTGAAAACTATTTACAAGGTGTGGCTGTTGGGAGCCTTTCTTTCCCTGGTGGACCGCCTCGGTACAAATGTCTGTTCTGCTGTGTTGGCTGTGCCCTCGCTAGGCTGTCGTGTTGTTGGCCCTGCAGGGCTGCTGGGTGAACCTGGCCTTGCTGGGCTGTTGGGTGTGATGGGTTCGATTTCCTGATCCTTTGGGTGTGTGTTGTGGGCTCGAAAAAGGTGGTGTCTGCTGTGGGTTGTTCAGGGCAGTCTGTGAACTGCAGCCTCGTTTGTTCCAGGTGCTTTCTGCAAATTTGTCCATTGTCTAGTTTGACTACAAACACCCTATTCCCTTCTTTAGCTATCACCGTGCCCGCGATCCACCTGACACAATGTCCATAGTTTAGCACATACACAGGGTCATTCAGATCAATTTCCCGCGACACAGTGGCACGACCGTCGTTTATATTTTGTTGCTGCCGCCTGTTCTCTACCTGATCATGCAGGTTGGGGTGAACCAGCGAGACTCCAGTTTTAAGTGTCCTTTTCATGAGTAGCTCAGCCGGGGTCACCCCTGTGAGCGAGTGGGGTCTCGTGCGGTAGCTGAGCAGTACTCAGGACAGGCGGGTTTGGAGTGAGCCTTCTATGACTCGTTTAAGGCTCTGTTTGATGGTTTGTACTGCCCGCTTTGCCTGCCCATTGGAGGCTGGTTTAAACGGGGCCGAGGTGACATGTTTGATCCCATTGCGGGTCATGAATTCTTTAAATTCGGCACTGGTGAAACATGGCCCATTGTCACTGACCCGTATGTCAGGCAGGCCGTGGGTGGCAAACATAACCCTCAGGTTTTCAATGGTGGTGGTGGCGGTGCTTCCCGACATTATTTCACATTCAATCCATTTTGAAAAAAACATCCACCACCACCAGGAACATTTTACAAAAGAAACGGGCCCGCATAGTTGATATGGATCCTTGACCATGGTCTGAAGGGCCAGGACACAAACTTAGTGGTGCCTCTCTGGGAGCGTTGTTCAACTGAGCACACACGGTGCATTGCCGTACACAGGACTCTAAGTCCGAGTCGATACCGAGCCACCACACGTGGGATCTGGCTATCGCTTTCATCATTACTATACCCGGGTGTGTGCTGTGGAGATCTGAGATGAACGTCTCCCTGCCCTTTTTGGGGAGCACTACGCGGTTACTCCACAACAGGCAGTCTGCCTGAACGGGCAGCTCGTCCTTTTGCCGGTGGAACGGCTTGATTAGCTCTTGCATTTCAACGGGGATGCTGGCCCAGCTGCCATGCAGTACACAGATTTTTACGAGGGACAGCAGAGGATCTTGGCTGGTCCAAGTCCTAATCTGGTGGGCCATGACAGGTGATTTATCATTTTCAAAAGCTTCCATGACCATCAACAAGTCTGTGGGCAGCGCCACTATCAACAAGCTTGCAGGCGGCACCATTTCCACCCCCGTGGTGGGCAATGGTAGCCAACTGAGAGCATCCGCACAGTTCTCAGTGCCTGGCCTGTGGCGGATAGTAGAGTTATATGCTGATAGTGCGAGTGCCCACCTTCGTATGTGGGCTGAGGCATTAGTATTTATCCGCTTGTTTTCAGCAAACAGGGATATGAGGCGCTTGTGATCGGTTTCCAGCTCAAATTTGAGGCCAAACAGGTACTGATGCATTTTCTTTGCCCCGAACACACACGCTAATGCCTCTTTCTCAATCATGCTGGAGGCCCTCTCTGCCTTAGACAAGCTCCTGGAGGCATAGGCGACAGGTTGCAACTTCCCCGCAATGTTAGCTTGTTGTAATGCACACCCGACTCTGTACGACGACGCATCACATGCGAGCACAAGTCTTTTACAGGGGTTATATTATACAAGCAGCTTGTTGGAGCATAAAATGTTTCTGGCTTTCTCAAAAGCAATTACTTGTTTTTTTCCTCATACCCAGTTCTCATCTTTACGCAATAACACATGTAGGGGCTCTAAGATGGTGCTTAACCCCGGTAGGAAGTTACCAAAATAGTTGAGGAGTACCAGGAACGACCGCAGCTCCGTGACATTCTGTGGCTTGGGCATGTTCCTGATAGCCTCTGTCTTGGCGTCTGTGGGCCGAATGCCGTCTGCCGAGATCTTTCTCCCCAAAAACTCCACTTCTGTTGCCATGAAGATGCATTTCGACCTCTACAGCCGCAGCCCTACGTGATCCAGTCACTGGAGGACCTCCTCCAGATTTTGTAGGTGCTCGACGGTGTCGCGACCCGTGACCAATATGTCATCCTGAAAAACCACCATGCGTCGTACCGACTTGAGTAGGCTCTCCATGTTTCTCTGGAAGATCGCTGCAGCCGACCGAATTCCAAACGAGCATCTGTTGTAGTTGAACAGTCCCTTGTGCGTGTTGATGCAGGTGAGGCCCTTCGAAGACTCCTCCAGCTCTTGCGTCATGTAGGCCGAAGTCAGGTCGAGCTTGGTGAATGTCTTGCCTCCTGCCAGCATCGCAAATAGGTCGTCTGTCTTAGGTAGCGGGTATTGGTCCTGTAACGAGAAACGATTAATAGTTACTTTATAATCGCCGCAAATCCTGACCGTGCCATCACTTTTGAGTACTGGAACAATTGGGCTGGCCCACTCGCTGAATTCCACTGGGGAGATGATGTCCTCACGTTGCAGCCTGTCCTGCTCGATTTACACTCTCTCCCTCATCATGTGAGGTACGGCTCGCGCCTTGTGGTGAATGGGTCATGCCTCTGGAACCAATTGGATCCGCACCTTTGCCCCAGAAAAGTTTCCAATGCCTGGCTCAAAAAGGGAAGGAAATTTGTTGAGAACCTGGGTACATGAGGCCTCATCGACATGTGATAGCGCTTGGATGTCATCCCAGTTCCAGCAGATTTTGCCCAGCCAGCTCCTTCCAAACAGTGTGGGGCCATCGCTCGGGACAATCCAGAGTGGCAGTTTGTGCACCGTGCCCTCGAAGGTGACCTTGACCATGGCGCTGCCCAGGACAGTGATAAGCTCTTTGGTGTACGTTCTCAGTTTCGTGTGGATGGGGCTCAGGGCTGGTCTGAGTGTCGTGTTGCACGACACTCTCTCAAACCTCTTATACTCATGATCGATTGGCTAGCGCCAGTGTCCAGTTCCATGGCTACCGGTAAGCCATTCAATTTTACATTTAACATTATAGGTGGACATTTCATCAAAAATGTGTGCACCCCGTGTACTTCAGCATCTGCCTCCTCTCTCTGAGGCTCGAAATTGCTTTGATCCACCATGAACCTTGATCTTCCTCTGCTATGTGGTGGTTAACAGGTTTTGCAGAGCTTGCAGCTTGTCTGCAAGCTCATTGGAGGTGCCCCATTGTTCCACAGCTCTTGCAAACAAACCCTTTGAAGCGGCATGAATAGGCTGAATGGAAGCCTCCACAATGCCAACAAGGTGTGAATTGCCTTGCATTCATCCTTTGCTGCGGACTCTGAGTCATCTGGGTCACCTGAGGCCTGCTGGCAGTTGCAGACTCATGGTTTCTGCACTGTACATTTCTGCTCGCAAACACAGTTCCAGTTAATTTATGAACATTGCTAGCACTTGTATGCTGAGAGATTTGTTTGGTGTTATCACTGGTGGACATAAACGCTTGTGCTATCGCAATGGCCTTACTGAGAGTCGGTGTCTCTACAGTCAAAAGTTTTCGTAGGATGGTCTCGTGGCCAATGCCCAGTACAAAAAAGTCTCTGAGCATTTGCTCCAGGTAGCCATCAAATTCACATTGTCCTACAAGTCGCCTAAGCTTGGCGACGTAGCTCGCCACTTCCTGACCTTCAGATCGCTGGCACGTATAGATCCGATACCTCGCCATCAGCACACTTTCCTTCGGGTTAAGATGCTCCTGAACCAGTGTACACAGCTCCTCATATGACATATCTGTGGGTTTACCGGAGCCAGAAGATTCTTCATGAGGCTGTAGGTCGGTGCTCCGCAGACCATGAGGAGGACCACTCTCCTTTTTGCAGCACCTCGTTCTTCGTCCAGCTCTTTGGCTACAAAGTACTGGTCTAGCCGTTCGACATAGGCTTCCCAGTCCTCACCCTCCGAGAACTTCTCCAGGATGCCCACAGTTTATTGCATCTTTGCATTGGATTCCTATACTCGTCGGCAGTTGTTGTGTTCCTAACACAGATGAGACTGCAGCCAGGGAGGTTAAAGTAACAGTGACCTCAGTCTTTATTAAGACACTCCAAAGTGAGGAACAGGCCTTGGGGGCCGGCTTATATACAGTGCTCCCAAGGAATGCTGGGATCCCTTGGGACTTCAGGGGATGCCCTCCCTGGTGGCGTAATATGGGAGTGCATGCTTTACCGATACACAGCACTAACGTTGGTGCGTCTATCCTCCGAGGGGATTGGCAGGATCTTGCGGAGAAATCATTGGTGCTATTTCTCCAGCGATTTGAGGTGTCTATTGTACATGGTCCATATCTCTGAGCCATACAGGAGGGCGGCTATCACTACAGCCCTGTAGACCATGAGCTTGGTGGCAGATTTGAGGGCCTGATCTTCAAACACTCTCTTCCTCAGGCGTCCGAAGTCTGCGCTGGCAAGAATACGTCTTAGTTCCAGACCAGCTGCCTGGTTGTGCCCGGTACTCGGCTCAGAACAGCTGCCAACAAGTTGAGAATGAATCAATAAAGAAATCTTGAAGGAAATATTTTGAACAAGTCAGCAATTTTCATAAACACAATGGCCCTGAATTTGTAGTCCGGAGTACGCTCCCGACATGCAAAATGTTTCTGAAATTACCTCCAGGCTCCAAAGCTACAGAGAGTTCGGGTCTCGGGCCTCCAGGTGATCGCCTGCGTGAAGGCCCAGGGCTCCTGCGATGCAGGTGGTTCAGAAGCGTCCCTGGGATCACATGGGCTCGGTCTTCCAATGCGAAAGGAGGATTCCACTGCAGTCATTTCCGAACAAAATCCACTAATGACATGCAATGGATTCCCCAAATAATTAAAGCATTTAGATAACTCTAATTAAAATAAATGTTCTCACTTTCAAATTTAATTAAAAGCCCCTTCAATACAGCAAATGCAATAAAAATTTAATTGTTTTGAAAAATAATTTTAAACATTTTAATCCAGATCAAAATTTGCATAAAGTAATTTTAATATTTCTGCATCATTTTTTACTTTAAAATTTTTAATTTAAGATTTATATTCACCCGTATGCTGGTGAAAGCAGGCCCTATGCCTGTTTTTACCAGACATAAGAGTTTTGTGGGCAATTACTGGGCAGTAGTTGGGCAAATATCCCGACTCTGAACCAGCGAAGGTGATTTCTCAGTCGGTCCGGTAGATCTAACAGATCTGTCGCAAGTTTCGGGTTTTCGAGCTTGCGCAATGCATGTGAAAAACCGGAACTTGCGAGGCCTTTCCGAATGATTATGCAGCATACGCCATCATCACAAGTGCAAATTCCATGCCAGTGTTATTTTTTGTTATTATAGTAAGAGTGATTTCACCAGCTGCACGGCATATTGTCATTTTTACAGGAGGCATTCCATTGTTTGTTGGGGAGTCAGGCACCGTTTACTCTGTTAGTGCGCTTTTTGAAGATCAGAGACTAGTGACCTCTACGAACCTTTTGTCGAGGACTACAATCTCATCTAATGCCTTAATTGGGCTCCATTCTCAAAAGTGCTTCAAAACTGTCACGTCACAGAATGCTGGGAGACATGGGCACCCAATGAGTTTGTGGTTTCAGGCATGTTGCCAGAAAATAAAAAAGCATCGACTTAGCTCAGATCATTTCACTTGTAGGCAACCTCTAATACCCAACCATACAGTACACTGATGAAAAGTTAAGAACAGATCCCCTCGCTCATCCTCGTGGATGGTGAAATGGTGTGGTGTAGGAGAGGAAGGAAAGGGAATCAATAAATTACTGGGGAAGGCAGGAGATGAAACTTTCTCTGGTTCTCTCTTATCGAGACTTTTACTTTGTGTCAGACTTTCTATGTTCTTCCATCTTCATTTTTTCTATTCTCCTTTAATTGTTTTTCCTCTAAGTGCGCTAATCATCCACCAGCATTGAGGGAGGGTGCTGGTGTTCTGATTCAGTGCTGTCCATCTCCAGTGAGAGTACATGAAGGAACTTCATTAAGAGACAGGGCTCACCCAATCTCCACAGTTCAAATAAAATAGCTCTGTTAAAACTATAGACCCTATGCCATCAGCAGGCCGGGGCCATTGGAGGGAGCAACGTGCGATGCATATCACTGCAGGGAGCAGCGTGTACTGCTGCAGGAGGGTGACGGTTGTGAAGCCAGGTCGCTGATTGCAGTGCGGGCAGGCACAGCAGGAGGGGCGAAGGAGCAGCAAGAGTCTGTAGAGGGAAGTGACCGGGGCCCAAGAGAGGCGTGAATCTGGGGCGCAGTAGAGGCGAGGGCCCAGGGGCAGCATGGGCCAGCCCACACTGCGATATGTGTGCGCACTCGGTCTGTGCAGCAGAGCAGGTCTCCAGTTAGTCTTGGGTAATCCTTGCCACTGGACCAAGACCTAGCTCTGTCAAGCCCTTGTGGTGGCTGGTGTGCAACGGCCACCACATGTTAAAAAAATTCACGCACAGGCATCTTCCACCCTTCATGATGTAGTTCTGGATCTAAAATATTAGATCCTTCATTGAGACACCTGTGTACTCATCCCTTTTTGGCGTGGAAGCAAGTCATCCTTGCTTCGAGTGACTGCCTATGATGATTGTTTCAGTAGAGGACTATAACGTGCACTGTGATGCTATTTTCTCTCAGTGAAGATTAAGAGTAGAAGGAACAGTGCTGAAACCCAGTTCTGAAAGCACTCCACAGCTGGGCAGGACAAAAAGGGAGGTACAGACCCACAAATGGATCACCAGGGCTTATGATGCCCACTGGAAGCGGGGTTGAGGGGCGAATGGGGGAAGTGGTTGGCCTGTCGATAGCCCATGGTCAGAGCATAGGTACCAGCATGACAAATGAACACCAACTCTCTGCCACAAAACAGGGCCATCCCTCCTCTCCAACACTATCTCCACTGCTGAAATCAGCATGAATTTACTCAGTTGACAGCATAAGTTATAGAAGTTGACAATGAGACATACACAAGCCATACAGTTCCAGATATGAGTGAACTGTCAGCTCCTGGTTGCTGAATACTGCATCTCAACACTCGGAGAGCAAAATAATTGCTGGTAGAGATCTATTTTTAGAAATAAAACTGCTTGTATTAAATGTCCAGTGTATTTAGTGTCTCTGGGTGTGAAATTATGGGCGTACAGTCATTTTTCATCTTGGTCCATCCTGGTCAGGTGGTTCACTGGGGTCTGTTTGAGAACCGTGCTTCGTGACAGCTAGTTCTCTTTGTAATTTGTCACACGTGCTTAACATGACCCCTTGAGTGCTTTTCTTTAAAAGAGGTGCATTATTTTTGTTTTACATCCTTCTGTGTATTAATATAGGCTGCTCGCGGGATCAAATGTAAGGTTATGGGAGAGAGATAGATTCAAGCTAAGTTAATCAGTGCCCTGATTAGTACAGTGCTGTATCTCTGCTAAAGGCTGCAACCTACACTCATTCTCCCCTCAGTAACACCTGCCCATCGCAGGTGAATGAGGGCTTAAGATTCAACGTAAAATAGCATAAGCGAAAATTAAAGGATATGAATCCTGGAAATTCAAAATAACTGAGAATGATGGCAATTCTCAGCAAATCAGTTACCTTTGAAAAACAAAAGGTAGATTAGGTTTGAGGTGAGTTTCTTAATCAGGTAAAAGAATTGTATTTTTAATCTATTAATATTAATGCTCTGAAAGTTAGTTTGCAGTTACCTGGCAACGCAGCATGGTTATTCAGTGGGTAGCTAAGTGGTGCAGGGGAGGAAGGTCCCAGATTTTATCCATGGTTGGGAGGGGAGGGGAGGGGAAGGGAAGGGAGGAAAATGATGTGGCTTTGTTTGCACAATCCCCAGTACCATTAAACTCAGGATTTCAACCTTGACATTTCAGCAAAGCAACAATTAAAGTCCAGGGTTTCCCCATGGTGGAAAAGGGACTGTAGGCCCTTGGGATCTTGCGTACCTCATACTGACTAGTTGAAAGTAGCATTGGAGGAAATATGCAGTCGCTTGCCCACTGCTTTCTTGATGACACTTGGGGGTCGAAATTGCTCCTTTCCTTAAGGCCCCTTATTACCGGAAATCGGTGGCCATGCTGCGGAGTGCAATGGCCGCTGACTTTTTGTGTAATGGCCACCGTTAGCAAAATTCCGCTCCTGCGGTATTCCGGCGGTGACCCGCTCCCTCCCCCACCCCCCGCACTGCTCCGCTGCTGCCGATCTATGCTAAATGCGTCATCACAGTGCGCACCGCTGATGTTTCCCCCCGACGACAAAATTCCGCCATGAAAGTTTTCCTCCCACCGGGCGGTGCCACAACCTGCGTTTTCCTGACAGTGCAGCGAGGCTGTGGCCTTCTGCAATGGTGGTGCGGCTCCCATTAATGGGGAGGGCACACTGCCGCTGCCGCTATGTTTTTTTCTTGTCAGCTGACTGCCAGGTCAGGCCAACAGTTATGACCCCGGGTTCGGCCAACAGGCAGCCTGGCACCCTCTCTTTTGGTGACAAGCCACCGGCCTAGCTGAAACCCTCCTTGGTGGCCCAGCGGACTGAACTTTAGAAATCGCGCAGGCTCTCCGCTTTAAGTGAAGGGGGAGAGCCATGGTGACCGCCACACTCCCGCCCCCATTATGACCGACTTCCAGTCCGCCTGAAAAAAAAAGACAAAGAAAGGAATTTCACTCAAGAGGCTACCTCATCCACCGTGGTGGTGAAAACAATAGAAACGCAGTGTGTACGGCCCATTTCCAGCGGGGGACAATTTCAGCCCCTTGGTTTTCTGCCCAAGGGATTATAAAAACGAGGAAAATTATTTGAAAAAAAGGCTAGGTTTGCTGACTCATTAAAAATGTCGGTGTTCTGTCTTTCATGATCTTAGACGCTCTAGTTATTTGCGTAAATGGGCATTTCAAAACATTATTGTGATTCACACACCATCAAAAAGTGGGCCAAGCGCACGGACAACACAGACAGCACGGCAGAACTTATATTCCAAGTGCTGTACCTTAGTGATATCACAGGAGCACCTCTGCTGCGGCTTGTTCATTTTGGGGCAATAGAGGAGATAGAGGGCTCTACAGGGAAGAATGGAAATAAGACTGCTCTAAAACCCAAGGAGTGTGTGTAATATCTAACTTCACATTGCCTCTCTGCTCCCTCTCCTTCATTCCTCCTCGTACTCCAGCTCCTCTTTGTCTTTCTTTCTCACACATGCAACACAGGAGAACAGAGAAGTCATAGAATTATAGAATGGTTACAGCACGGAAAAAGGCCATTTGGCCCGTCGAACCCGTGCCGACTCTCAGTTAGTCCCACTCCCCTGCCCTTTCCCCGTAGCCCTGCAACATTTTTTCCTTCAGAAACTTATCCAGCTCCCTTTTGAAAGATAAAATTAAGTTTTCCTCCACCACCCTTTCAGGCCGTGCATTCCAGATCCTAACCACTCGCTGCGTAAACATGTTTTTTCTTACGTCGCCTTTGGTTCTTTTGTCAATCACCTTAAATCTGTGTCCTCTGGTTCTCGACCCTTCTGCCAATGGGAACAGTTTCTCTCTATCTACTCTGTCCAAACTCCTCATGATTTTGAAGACCTCTATTAAATCTCCTCTCAATCTTCTCTGCTCCAAAGAGAACAACACAAGCTTCTGCAGTCTATCAACGTAACTGAAGTCCCTCAATCCTTGAATCATTCTCATAAACCTTTTCTGCACCTTCATATCCTTCCTAAAGTATGGTGCTCAGAATTAGACACAATACTCCAGTTGGGGCTGAACCTGTGTTTTAAACAGGCTCATTATAATTTCCACACTATTGTACTCTGTACCTCTATTTATGATCCCGTATGCCTTTTTAACTGCTTTCTCAACCTGCGCTGCCACCTTCAATGATTTATGCATAAATACCCCCAGGTCTCTCTGTTAGTGCACTCCCTTTAGGATTGTACCATTTAGTTGATATGTCTTCTCCTCATTCTTTCCACCAAAATGTGTCACTTCACACTTTTCTGCGTTAAACTTCATCTGCTACGTGTCCGCCCATTTCACCAGCTTTTCTATGTCATCCTAAAGTCTATCACTCGTCACTATACTTCGAAGTTTTGTGCCATCTGCAAATTTTGAAATTGTGCCCTGTCGACCCACATCCAAGTCATTAATATACATCATGCAAGGCAGTGGCCCTAGAACTGACCCCTGGGGAACACCACTGTGTACCTTCCTCCAGTCTGAAAAACAACCGTTCACCACTACTCTCTGTTTCCTGTCACTTAGCCAATTTTGTATCCATGCTGCCACTGTCCCTTTTATTCCATGGGCTTCAATTTTGCTGGCAAGCCTATTATGTTGCACTTTGTTGAACGCCTTTTGGAAATCCATGTACACCACGTCAACCGCATTACCCTCATCAATCCTCTGCGTTACCTCATCAAAAAACTTAATCAAGTTGGTTAAACACGATTTGCCTTTAACAAATCCATGCTGGCTTTCCTTAATTAATCGACCCCTATCCAAGTGACTGTTAATTTTATCCCTGATTACTGTTTCTAAAAGCCTTCTCGCTGTCAAGGTTAAACTGACTGGCCTGTAGTTGCTGGGTTTACCTTTACTCCCTTTTTTGAACAATGGTGTAACATTTGTGTAACATTTACAATACTCCAGTCCTCTGACACCATGCCCGTATCTATGGAGGATTGGAATATTATGGCCAGTACCTCCGCGATTACCGCCCTTATCTAACTCAGCATCCTAGGATGCATCCCATCTGCTCCTGGAGATTTATCGACTTTATGTACAGCCAGCCTTTCTAATATTTTTCCTTTATCAATTTTTATCCTACTAATGTCTCCACTACCTTCTCCTTCACTATGTTTGTGGCAGCATCCTCTTCCTTGGTGAAGGCAGAAGCAAAATACTCATTTAGTACCTCAGCCATATCCTCTGCCTCCATGCATAGGTCTCCTTTTGGGTCCCTAATCGGCCCCACTCCTCCTCTTACTACCCGTTTACTATTTATATGCCTAGAGAAGACTTTTGGATTTCCTTTTATGTTGGCTGCCATTCTATTCTCATACTCTCTCTTTGCCCCTCTTATTTCCTTTTTCACTTCCCCTCTGACCTTTCTATATTTAGCCTGATTCTCAGATGTATTTGCAACCTGACATCAGTCGTATGCGCTCTTTTTCTGCTTCATCATATTCTCTATCTGTTTCATCATCCAGGGAGTTCTGACTTTAGTGGCCCTGCCTTTCCCCCTCGTGCAAATGTATCTCGACTGTACCCAAACTATTTCCTCTTTAAAGGCAGCCCATTGTTCCACTACAATTTTGCCTGCCAATCTTTGATTCCAGCCAGTTCCGTTCTCATCCTACTGAAATTGGCCTTTACGCTGTTAAACATTTTTACTCTAGATTGCTCCCAGTCCTTTTCCATAGCTAATCTAAACCTTATGATCACTGTTCCCTAAATGTTCACCTACTGACACTTGCTCCACTGGACCCACCTCATTCCCCAGAACCAGATCTAGCAATGCCTCCCTCGTCGGGCTGGAAACATACTGCTCAAGAACGTTCTCCTGAACACGCTTCAGAAATTCTTCCCCTTCTCTGCCCTTTACACTATTACGATCCCAGTCTACATTCGGAATGCTGATATCCCACATTATCACTACTCTATAGTTCTTGCACTACTCTGTAATTTCTCTGCAAATTTTCTCCTCCATATCTTTCCCACTATTTGGTGGTCTATAGAATACACCTAGTAGTGTAATGGCACCTCTATTATTTCTTAACTCTAGCCATATAGATTCTGTCCCTGACCCTTCTCTGACATCCTCCCTCTCCAGCACTGTAACATTCTCCTTAGCCAAATACTGCCACACCACCTCCTATCTTTCCTTCCCTATCTTTCCTGAACACCTTATAACTGGGAATATTTAATACCCAATCTTGCCCTTTGCTGAGCCAGGTCTCAGTTAATGCCACAACATCATATTCCCACTTGGCTATTTGTGCCTGTAGCTCCAGCCTGCTTTCATCCCTGGACCCTGGCACCTCCCAGCCTCCCTATATCCCTGACCTCATCCCAATTCCCAACCACTTCATGCTGGTTTGATTTCTCCTTCCAGCTGCTCCATTTCATCTTAAGTCCACGTTGCATTCATTTCTTACCACGCTTTTATTTCATGTTAACGTCTCTTTCTCTCTCTCTTGCTCTCTCGCTCTCTCAGATCAGGGGCCATTATAGCAAGTGAGGTTGTTCCAGCATCCTTCAAAATACAGTATTGATCCTTTTCACTTGTACTAAGGATATTGGGAGGGCACTGCTCCAGACCCAATCAAAGCCCCTCCCCACTCCTAACTGGATGTCTCCAGGACTAACCTTCCTTAACTTCGCTCAGCCCCCTGATGGATCTATCAGAGAACTTTCCATTCACTCATTGTATTCACTTTTCCTAGTACTCCCCATTACAGTACTTGCTGTTCATTCACAGTACTCAATGTTCATTGTACTCCCCATTGATGGTACTTACCATTCATTCCTAGTATTCTCCCCATTCCTGCCCAAGTTAGTTTCTCCCTAACATCTAATGGACCTTACACATGGTGGAATCAATTCATACTACTTAATAAAAACTTAGGCAAAGAGGGCACTATGGTCAGAACCACTTATGAAATAAAAGTGCTGAGGATAATCTAGAATACACACTTCTTAAGTGCCTAAATGGCTTCTATAATTTATTTCTATATCCAAGAGTGTACATAATATAATACTCTTCAATTCAACTTCTAAAGACCTAACCACATTGTTGAGGTTTTAATATAATTTTTTTTTGAAAATCTGGCTTCATTCCCCACCAGCAAAATGATTGAAAGAAAAATCCATTAAATAATCTATTTAACTAACAGTGGTTTCAATCAGGAGACAGTTTGCTGCAGCCTGAAGGAAATTTGTGATGATTAATGTTCACACTGGCCATGTACTACTGCTGGAGAGTGTAACGGATATGCAGTTGTTGAGCAGTGGGGGGGCGGGGATTAGGTGCTGTTCTAATGTTGTACGTAGAGAATATAAAAAGGTGTTTTCCTCCCATGTAAGGTGGTCTTCACTGCTAAATTTGTGCTTACTTCAGATGTGACCCCTGCATCCTGGGCGTTCCTCATTTATGCCAGCCAGAATATACTTGTCGTGCCCCCTCGTTCTCGGCATTGTACAACAACAACAACAACTTGCATTTATATGTAGTATCCTCCCTCGTATTCCAGTGCTTCTGGATCTTATGGTGACCTCCAAATTCATCACTGTTTTTCTGCCTGGCGATCCATTCCGCACTCTTCCTGGGTCTTCATTCCCACAGAAATACCTCCAACATTGTGTCCTCTGATACTCTATCCTTCAAATATTTCCTGGACTCACTCGCCCTCCACACCTGCCTCTGAACCTGGAACCAGTTCTTCAATGCTCCAAGCTGACTTTACCCTATCTAAATCAAATTTATCCCACCATTGGACCTCTAGTTTAAACTTTGACCTCCCTTCTAGTGTCTCCTTTATTACCAGGCCATATCTACCCCAATCTTGCTATGCAACCACTTCTATGTACCTTGAGTTTCCCTGGATCCATTTGCATGTTGGCTGCCACTCCGGTCCCAAGCCCATCACTTTTTTTTTACCCTTCATTTTCTTCTTTTCTCTTTACCCCTTCTAGGCTCCTCACTCCTGTCGCCATGCTTGCTTTCACTTCTCCCCTCTAAGGTACTTTTCCCCTCCAAATCCCTACCCCCAACTCTACAGCACTCGTCGACCTCCTCCTCTCTTGCCGCCATCCCAGGCTTGACTCCCTCTCAGATAAGCCTGCAGCTTCCCTCTCTGCCTCACTTGGCATCCTCCGAAGGGCCCACTATGGCACTCATCGTTGCCTCCTCACAAGCAGCAACCCCAACTGTCCCACCCTACTCTCTCACAGGCCTTCCTGCCCAGTGCATCTGTTGGGGGCTAATCTTTCCAATCTCCATCCCGTTCCACTCACCCCTCCCAGTGCTGACCCCATGAACTCTGTCAGCGGATCAGCTATCACTACCCTTCTCCACATCTCCCTCCATATTGGCTGCTTGTGAACAAGGCCCTTGCCACCCATGAGCTTACTGTGGATGATTGCATCGATATCATGGCCTTGATGGAAACTTGGCTGACAGGTGATGAGACCTTTCCCCTTAATGAAGCCTCCCTGCCTGGCTATACCTTCCACCCATACCATCACGGTTGTGGTGTTGTAAGCATCGAATCCCCAAGGATCTGGACATTGCGTTTTAATCCCCAAGGATTTGCGTTTTAATATTTTTCTCATACCGATAAAAAGCCGGAAGCTGTTTGTGGAAGGGGCCCGGGTGCTGCTCCATTTTGGGCTTAGAATGATGGGCAGGGCTTCTGGGAAGACAATGGCCAAGACAAGGCAATTCATCGCAGGTGATGAGCAAATGGATTGTGTTTTGTTAAGCAATGTGAACTCGTCAAGTGAACTGATCAAGCCATTACCTGGATGAGATAGAAAGCCATTAAGCCCAGACTGCCCGGAAGCAAAACCCATCAGTGGAAAAATAGGAAACCGCGAAACAAAGGAAGAAACTTTATTGAGCTAAAAGCAGAAGACACACCCACTCTTGAAAGCTCGAAACAAACTTTATTCAGCCTGAAAAGGCAAACGAACTTGGGGTATAAAAGAAGGTCACGTGGACATAGCTCTCTCCCTCGCCTCGCTGCTTCGCCCCTACAAGAAGAAGAAACCAGAAGAGACACCTTTTCATCGGAAGAAGCAGCAAGTAAGCCAGTGAATCGGTCAGCATTATTTCTACACACACATCTTTTAAGGTCACAGCCACGGTATGAGGGGGAATCGTGCGTTCTCCCAACCAAATATTTAGGGGTAACAGGGAGGTGTTTTAGATGTGGGTACTTAGATAGGCCACACTGTGTATTGTACTGCATTTGTTTGTTTTACACACCAGGGTGTGTGTGGTTTTACTGGGTGCAGGTGTGTGTTTTAACTTTAATAAAGCATTGCCGGTTGAGACCGAGGTGTTTGTTCATGACTCATTAATCTGTTCCATACAGTAATAATTCCCAGCATTAGAACTATTGTAAAGTGGGGTTGCTTCGAAAACACGTAAGAGAAACCACTTACAGAGTGGCCGTTATCAGCAAATCACACTGTGGTCTGTCCCCAAACTTCTCTGGTATTTTCTTTTTCTTTGAGCATCTCGCCTTGTTCCACCCCTCTCGCCTCGCCTTTAAAACCCTTGTTCTGTACGACCTCCCCTCCCCCCACCCCCAACCTCCTGCAAGTACCATGGCAAGTTTCTCACTGAGATATCTTCACTGCTATTCTCCCATGGCATCTGATCCTCGGTGATTTCAACCTCCATTTCAACTCATCTTGCCCTCTCTCCTCGGAGTTCACTGTCCTCCTATCCTCCCTTAATCTTAATCTATCCCTCCATATAAACGCCGCCACCCATATTCACAGTCACCCCCTGACCTTGCCATCTCACGTGGCCTCTCTACTCCCATTGTGTCAATCACAGTTAAGCCCATCTCAAATCACTTCCTTGTTTCCCTCTTTACACCCATCTCCCTTCTCCCTGCCAATCCCAGTTCCTTTTGTGTCCACCTCTGGAAAAACTCTCCCGCAAGTCATTTACAACGGCGCTTTCAAATTTCCACCTGTCTAGCCTGTGGCCCTCCATTCACCGCGACATTTCTGCAGCTATCATTCTTCTCAATCACACCCTCACCTCCACCTGTGGAAACCAGTACTCTCACTCTGGTCATTCCACAGCCCTCATCTCTGCTCC